>NW_028288836.1:694380-1388761 GCF_059628265.1 Tinamus guttatus
GCCTTAAAAGAGTTTGCTACTGTAGGTGAACTGGTTAGTCCAAAATAAAGGACATTTTTGGCAATTGTCTATGCCGCACCTGGAATTCCATATAAGTGCGAAGTTTAATATGCCTGAAGCTAAACACTTCTGTCTCCATTTAGAGTTTTTTTCTTTTTTTTTAATAAAAGAAAAAACATCAGAAGTTAATTGTTAAACAGGAACAATTAATCAAAAATCAGCACGTAAGAGTGTACCTGATGCACTTATTTTGTTAATTTAAACACAAAGTATTTGTCTAGAGTTAGAGTTCAGTTAATTTTTATGTTTAAGAAGATTTAGGTTCACAGAAGAAAGCCTGTGCTATAAAATATTCCAGAATGACCTCCTTTCATAGAAATAATAAAATAAATAGAATTAATGATTTAGCTGAAATATAAATAAATTCTCTGACTGTAGTGGAATGCTGTCAATAAAAGAGGATATGACTTTGTGGTTGGACCAAAAGCCTGGATATTAAGACTCACTCTGTTTCTTTGCACCTTATTGAACAGAATTCAGAATTGCCATATGTGAGACCGGGGTAACATCAACATTCATCATTCCAAAATTTCAAATCAAACATGATACGATATTTGACTGCTGAATTTTCTTGGAATTGCATTTCTAAGAATATGGTTTAATGCTGATTACTCCAAGTTATTAAATTCTCTCTACAATTAATTGCAGCTATTGTAACATTCAATAAAAAAAGAGTTTACAATAAAAAGATTTATATTATATTTAAGTATTTTTGAATGCATGTATTTTCAGATAGTTCAAAACTGGCCAAAATAGCTTTGTAATAAATAGTATTTTCCTTTCTAAGACTGCAGCTAAAGCTAAATAATTTGAGATTACTTAATAGGATATTATGTTATCCCACTTAACACTAGTGTTTGTTTAAGTGTTTATGATGGACAAAGAACTCATGCCAGCCTTTTGTTATTCTCCATTACTATCATGATAATCCATATAATCTGTATACTTTAATTTTGGATTTATGGTTGGATTACAACCTCAAGGGCTTTTTGTGTGCTTGATAATGGTACAATCTAACGCAATGTAGCATCAGGGGGAGATAATTTTACTAGTTCTTTTAATAAAGTCTTTGTTATTTTCACCTGTTTAATTTCTTGCACTTTGTTAGCCATCTATACTTTCAAGTAATCTAAACTGACCCTGTTCCCACCACTAACACTGGGGGAAGCTTTGATTAATCTGAATAAAGCCTCTTTGGTTCTTTTCTCTTTGCAGTATTTGCAACACTTTACAAAGCAGTATTTGCCAAAGGTACCAGCTGAGAATAAATCTGCAAAGAATTGGAACGACCAATTAGAAAAAATAGTCATAGTTTTAAACCACAGTCTATGCTGTTTAACATTTTTTGAGCTTACCTATGCACACTAGATCCATAAAACCATACATTCCATAGCAGATTTGAAAAAGGATGTCCTTTCTTTGCCATACTGCATAAGGGCTGAAGGCTGACCATAGAAGCCAAGTCACACTTGCTACTAAGAACAGAGATCCTAGGATTACAGCAACCATCTGCACTTTCTCAACCAGTGTTATAGTAATGCTTTGCCACTAAAAGAGAAACAAAGTTGTATAAGATCAATATGTTATTTTCTGTGATTGTACATTCAACCCCACTTTTTTTCCTGAAATGAATAATTATTTTAATATTTGTACATATCTTCACAAATGTTTATTAGTATTAGTTATTCACTTTTAGTTAAAGTGAAACTAATAGTCCCCAACCCCACAGGTATTACTGTCATCTCCATCTAGCTGTGAACTTCAGAAGAGCTATCCTTATTTTTATTTTTCCTTTCATTGCAAAGTCAAAAACATATTTAGTCTCAAAAATGGAACTCAGCCTTTCACACCTGTATGATAATGGACTGAATAAAAACAACGTGGGGAAGACAATCTTAAGTAACTTTTCTGTCAGTGTGAAAAGTTCAACCCCTCCAAATCTGAAGCCACTTTTCCATTTTCCTGCTGCACATCAGAAAAGCTCCAGGCTACCTCCAGGCATACCAAGAGAGCTGCGTGTCTCTGCATAAATCAGCATAATTAGCAGTCTATGAACAGACACTTGCGTCTTTGTATGGAAGAAACCTGGAGACTCTGGAGGAGCCCTGAACATAGGAAACACACACATTTCATTTCAGTGCGTCTTAATTCCATCTGCTTCTCTGGGGAAGACTTTATACTTTGTATGTGAGTGACTCAGATTTATGATGTGACAAGATATAATTTCAAAAGAATACACTTACTGAATTCTATCAAGACAAGGATAGAAATAAAATTTCATTATAACAAAGAGTCACAAAAGCAAATGAAAGTCACAGCTTAAGGAAAAAAGCGTTTTGGATTACACCTATCTTGTATACTCTTTTCTGGCTAATTCACTCCCTGAATTGGCTTGGCTGACACTCCATTCTAATTCCATTACCTGCTCCAACATTAGTATGGTGTATAATTTTTAGTTTGACATCTTCCTTGTTCCTAATTTTGAAAGGCTAACCCCTCTCAGGATTGCTATGAGGAAGATGAGGAGAAAAAGGAACCAAGAGCTCTATTACCTCTTTCCCACCTGCAAATATTTCTTCCTTGCTACTATTCCCTTAGAAAAAGCTTTTTTTTTTTTTTTTTTTTTTTCCCCTCAGCAGTTGAGCATGTAGTACTGTGTGATTATACGTGATAGAATAATTCCTGTAACAAGAGTCTGCGGGAGGTCTCTAGTCAACTTCCTGCTTGGAGCAGGATCAGCCATGATATCAGACCAGGTTGTCCAGGTCTTTATTCAGAGAGATCTTGAAAACCTCCAAGAATTGAGACTGTCCCACTTCTCTGGGCAACCTCCCTCCAACTCTCTCTATATTCTATAGGGATAATACGTATAAGAGCAAAATTATTTCTCAGCGGAAACCACATAGTGTTGGCAGAAAACTGTCAAAAATGCTCTTGGTTATGTGCTTTTTCCTGTCTTCCTTCATTATCAATGTGAGGCAGACTCTTAATAAATTTGTTCAGAATGCCTGAAGTCAAAGTACCTTTACATGAAGTGAAATTTAGTTTTATGCCTTAACTGTCACAAAATATTAAACTGTCAAATTCATGGAAGAGGCTGGCAATAAACTTTAAAAGCTATTATATACCTGAAATAAACAGCAAGTCTTTCACAGTGAAATTCAGGAATGTAGAAGTTCTTATGTCATATTATCAAATTATTTGGATTTTTTTTTTAATTTAGATTATTCATAGTTACTCTTCAAAGATATCACTGAACAACAGAAAGAAAAGGAGTCCAAACATCTGGGATAAGTAATGTAGCATTGCTGAATAATGAATGTACATGCAGTCCAAACACAAAGACCACTCTCATTCTGGAATTGCCTGACATGCTAATTTCTTTTCTTATCTCCCTCTTTCAAGCAGAATCAGCCACTCCTAGGAACTTTCTCTATGACAGGCTTCAGTCTGATGAGATATGTCATGTTAGCTTTTCCCAATTTTTTTCTTCCTAGAAAAGCTTGATCATGAACAGTCTGAAGAAACATGATCTTCACCTTTTCATAGCATCTTCTTGAGAATGTGTTCTAGTTGCTTTGCTATTCTCGTGATCAGATGAATTAAGTACCTGTAAGGATTATATGTAACTCAGTCCCTCAAACTCAGCAAGCTCATCCAGCCCAGTGAAAGTCCAAAGCCTTCTACAGAGAGCAGTTCCTACCCCCTTTGATTTTAAAGGCCTTAGAACAGATAAAGGAGTTCAAAGAACTCCAAAGGGGCAGGGGAGTCATTAGGCAATGAGAGGAACTATGTGGGGCTGTGTCTTCCGGTGAAATTCCATTTCACAACAAGACTTGTGAAGAGGAATCTGAAATGTGGTCCCATCACATTTTTTTTTATCCAAACTCTTATGCAAGGTGCAGATAATATGTGTCAGCATACACAGAGAAAAACATTTAGGAACAAAAGACATTTTTAAAAGAGTAAATTCTATTTATAGTATGCATCTATTTAAGCCTGATTTGATTTGTTCTGACCATTCTCCTCATTCCATTTTCCATTATATGTTGCTACAATCACTTCATCTTTTAATGCCAAACTAAATGCTTACTATAATGAAGTCACAACAATATTGTTAAAAAAGTATTATTATAATTAATGTTGAGTAAATGCATTAATAATTTTACAGACTGAATTATTTAACATTCTGAACTGAATGGTTTCATTATTAGTATGTCATATTCATTTAAATCTCTTTTTTCCATAAATACATTTCTCATTTTCGACATACCACAGAACTCTTAACTTGCTCATGATCTGAAATTATAACTTCCTAATTGATGTTGTCATTTGCTAGCTATACATTCTTTAATCAGTAACAGTTCTCTTAGCTAAGTAGTTTGACAGTTTAGAAAATGTCTATATAGCTTTTGCCTAATTCCTACATTTTCCCTTTTACTGTCAGTTCATTATGTTTGGTTCTTTTTATCTTCTATTTATCATTGGTGTGCATTCCATGAATTCAGGGGGAATCTGGTACATTAATGGCAAGCTGTAGTTCTGTTGACGCCTCCAGAACCATTGCTCCTCTTTTGTTCTAAGTACTCTGTCAAGAGGAAGTTTTAATTTTTTTAAAGTTAAGATTTCAGGTGGGTTGGACTAGATGACCTCTAGAGGTCCCTTCCAACCTTGAGCATTCTATGATTCCATGATTTCCAGAAATTGAAAGAAACATATTGTTTTGAAGGACTAATTGCAAAAGAATAAGTTAGTACAGTTATATCTATGCTCTTTAGAATGTAAAGACAAATGTCATCTTTGAGATAAATCCATATTAACTTAGCTTTTTTTTTTTAATGGTGCCTTCTAAAAGCCCATTGATTGCTGTAAAATGCATGGCAGACAAAATAATTTTAAAAGTATTGATTGCAACTGAAGCAGTGCTCAGAATACATTATATGAAAAATGACTGCAATAGAACTACAGGATTTTGTACATTCTTAGTACAGAACATATGAATGGTCCTTATGGCTCCTCAGATTAGGTGAGACCGTAGCCTTCCTACATATGGCAGCACCAGCTCATGAAGGCAAGTGATAGATAAAGAAATAGGAGGTGTGCATGCATGGGGTGTCCCGCATGTGTGATGGGAAACATTATCTTTCACTTTATGATACATTTATCACTTACTTAATTTGCGATACAATTAGAGATGGGTTTTTCAAGTATGTTGTCATAAAAAATGGGCCACATTTACATTCTGTTTAAAACAGTAAAGTAACCCTAAGGCCAATGAAACTAAGGTTCTATATTCAGAACAAATAAGGAATAATAGAAAAAAAAATCAAAAAATCATTTTAAAGCATGATCAGATGAGTAACAGCATGCAGGTACACAGTGTGTCCATGATTCAGTTGGGCCCTATATTAAGTGCAATTTGGAGCTGCGCTATTCAAACTATACTGGTCCAAGGCATTCTTTTTCCCTTCTAACTGAAGTCTCTGAAGATACCGATGCTCTCTGATGAGTTCTGATGAAGCAGTTTTACATCATTGTCCCCTACCAGAAGCAGTCCCCATAGCAAGCATAGCAAAAGGAAATATGTCCATGCCTCAACTGCTTACCAGAGACAAAAACACGTGTCCTCTCAGGAGCACTGCTTATTACGGCCATTGCCGAAAGAAGACTCCCTCTAGCCAGTCTGGAATGCACACTTACATAAAATAAAATAAATAAATAAAATAAAAATAATAGTCGGCAGGGGACTAACCTGATGATGACCTATTATAACGTAGTATGATGAACCTGAAGATACATCAATCACATGACTTCAAGAAGTTTTTGTTAGATTTTTCTAATTGCTTTGATTGCTAGAATTAGATAGCTCTGATAGGAAAAATAGTTTGTTAACACAGTCGTTTATTATGCATAATAGGATTTGCAATCTGCTTATGTATGAATAAAACTTACAAAAAAAAAGTGATTTGCTTAAAACACATATGCTTATTTTTATCTTATCTTGTTAATAGTCTAAATGACCAAATAATTAATTTTTCTAATGTATTTTACAAGAGGCACACATGAACATCTCACATGCTTCATTTAGTATGCAGAAATCACACATATAGAATGTAGCTTACTGACCAACCTGGAAAACATTGGATAATAAATGTGTATTTTGGAATTCACAGGTAAACAGTTTTAATTATAGGATTCCATTTTTATGTCTTAATAGAATCAATGCCACAGAAATCACAGCCCACCTCCAATGCTTATCTGTTCTGATAAATTATAAAGTCATACAGTGCCTATAGTCATAGTATACATCATCTTTTCATTCTGTATATCAAACAGATCATGAATAGAAACATTCTGGCTTGTTGGCTTGTGTTACTTCTCAGACTGCTTAGAAAGCATTAGCAGTATTTACTTGGGACAACTAAAACTGTAGATTTACTGTGGACATATAGTCCATCTGTGCAGCATATGTGCAGTGAGTTGCTTGTTCCTGGAAATGTTGGCTTATTGCATGTACACGATTAGGCAGAACTCACACATTCACAGTGGGAACATCTCAGATTTCTGATTGCCCCAAAGCTTGGAACAAATGTACAAAATTTTCAAATTCTACTATATTACAAGCTGGGGAGGGTGTGAACATCTGGAGAAACCTGGTACATGGTAGTCCTGCTTTTTTCAGTTGTGGCAATATAAAAAGCTGTAAAGTTGGCAGAAAAAGCCATAAAGGAGTGTCTCTGTTGTAATACCTCATTCAGCATACAATTGCCAAGAAAGGACATTGTGAGACCACTGATGAACTAAGCTCTGGAACAGCCCCTGAATTTCTCTGATGTTGAACATAAGGTGGCAGAGTTCTGAAGTAAGACCAAATGAAATGTTGAGCTCCAAAGAAGAGGAAGTTTGTCTACTCCAGCTCATTCATGCCCAAAGTTCAGCTTAAGCAAAGCAGAGAACTGACTGGAACTGCCAAGGTTCTGTTTTTCCCCAGGACGAGTCTTCTTTTTCAGTTTTCTGCGATAAATCTGGCCAAGAATTTAGTAAATGCTGCCTATGTATGGGCCCTTCAGCTTCATGCTAGCTCTGGTGATGGAGTTCTCTTTCTGCACAGTCAAATGAAGAGGTGGGCTTGAGTGCTTGCACTGAGCACATGCAGGAGACAAAGATTCCTTATTTATCAATGGGAACATCAATGAATTAGAGGACATAGAAGCAGCATTTGGGGAACATAGACCTGCACAATATAAGCAAGCAATGGAAAATTTAAGTTTAGGGTCTTAAAGGACCTGAGTGGAATTGTTCATGTCTGGAGCATAAGAGCAAAGTAGAAGATCTAGTGGCGGGACTAAGAACAGAATGGATAAAGAAGGAATTTGGCATATGAACAAAGAGAAACCAAATGGTGTCTCAATCAGCTTAATTTATACTATTTCTTTCAAAGGTTTTGCCATATCTTCCACTATCATTCACAAAAGCTATTTAAAGGTACATTTCTGATATCATTATTTTAATTTGATATTTTAAAAATATATTTTGTGTCACTATTTTGGGCAGCAGTATCTCATGATATGCAGCTGTGTAAAGACACAATCCTACAAAAAGTTCAGGTTTATTGCTATACCTTAATCAGACTAAATGGAATATGGTTAAAAAAATACACTGGCCAAAAGAGAATGATAAAAGTGTAAGCAGAAGCTTGAATCTCTCCGTGTTGGTGCATTGGCAGCCATTGCAGTCATAAGCAATAAATTCAGTACTTGGCAGAGAAAACAAAATCTATGTCATACATTCAGTGGAGAACATAAAGATCTGTGAAAATTGTCATCTCACAGTTGGAGAATTTCTATTTTTAAAAGGATAGAAAGCCAGTCTTTTAGAGCCAATTAAGAAATGTACATTATTATACCTAATTAAGGGTTTTTTTATATAGAGTGCCAAGTTTGTCTTAAGCACTCAGAGGTCCTAGACACAGTAGCTTCAAGTGCCAAGGATTCCACAGTGAATGTTCAAGGAGAGTCATTTGTATGGCGTGTGTGCAGCAAGCCCACTATTGGAGGTACTGGCTTTACCATCTGTACGCCAAACACCGCACATGTCTAGTGTGGCTTCACCTTCTTCACAGGTGAAGTCTGTGGGATCTGAACTTCTTAAGGCTGTGCCTTAAGAATATATCTTTAGATAGCTTGCTGAGGGCTTAGTTTGAAATCCTGGTATACATCAGTTCCTGAATTTTCATCTGTAATATTTGTCTTTTCAACTTCATGTTTTTTTATTAAGAATGAGTTTTATATGAAGTTGCATAAACTCTCAGTCCCCGATAAAATCAGCATTAGCTTTGTATTCATTACATTGAGAAAAACCTTTATGCATTTGTCTAGAAGAACAAAACGATTAAAATTGCCTTAGATTGCAAATCTAAAAGAACACCACTACATATTTCAAATATCAGGATAATACTTGGTGCAGGTGAATTCTTGCAATTCACTTACGTTATTATTCAGTTGGTTACAATCTCTTATGAAGGTGACTTCTATTTCTGTAAGAAGATGATCTTTTAAAATCATACTCTTTGTTGCACATTCACTGTTAACCAGTAAAGTTTACTTTTATCTTTTTCTTTAATTGTTAGAATTGCTATGTGAGAACACAAGAAAAGTCGTGATAAAAACTGCATTAACTTAGGGATTTTTTTTGGATACATTTTGAATTACTTGGAGTAAGATTCTAGTTATTCTTGGCTACTGGCCAAAAAAAGAGAGAAGAATGAGGCAAGACTTGAGGAGAAGTGTGATTGTTTTTACTCTCTTTGAGACAGAAGGTGGATATTCAGTACACAGAGAGTAGCTCTCTACCTTCCTTGATGCATTTAGTTTCTGCTAAACACCTACTGATTTTCACTATTAGAGTAAGGACTGCAATCATATCCACCCTCAAAAGAAAGGTTGACCTTTCAAACAAGCATTCCCAGATCAGGCATCATCCTTTAATAATTAATATGGCATTCTCAACACCTAGAAGCATCTGAAAAAAAAACATGAAACCTGCTAGATGTCTTGTTTGTACAAACTACTATTTCTTTCTAATTCCTAATTTCCACTTTTGATTATGAATTGGCTATCAATCGATCAGGATCAAATGCTGCCCAAAAGACATAACGGAACATTTAAAAGTCAATGTATGATAGAGATGCACCTGAGGAAAAGATGTAATATGAAAGTGCTCTGTTCTCCATTCAGCTTTTAACTTCTATGAGAATACCCAGTTTAGTTACAAATATCTATATTTGTGAACATTCTTTGGGCATGAGTGCATTTCTTGAAAGTCTATCTATCTAAAACTAACACTGTATTCAAATAAATATGAAATATTCCTATTGCAAAGTAGGAACTTTCCTTCTCTCTTGCTGCTTTAGTGGAAATAATGAATTTCATTACAACTTAGCTGTGCTCTTGATAGCATTACCTGACAGTTAAGTATGAATAAAGGGAGGAAACGGAAGTGCCCACTATGGTTGTTGCATTCTCTGTAATCGAAAGATGATCTGTAATATAAACTGAAAACTTCATTCCTGCGTAGACTGTCATGGCATGGAGAGGTCCCAATCCTGACAAAACGTCAAGGAAAACCTATTCAATATGATTACTCACAGGACGTAGAAGTCTCAGCAAGATTATGAGAGAGTTCTGTGAAAGAAGTATTAACAACTGTCATGACTATCAAGTCACTTAGGAGGGTTAAACATGTTTTGCTTATGCGACTCCCTTTGGACACAAAAAGACAATATCAAAAGGAGTTCCGGAGATTATTTCCTTCTCTTATTGAAGGGAAGGATCTATTTGTAAATTTTGCCAAAAATGTTAAATATTTCTAACTGGAAAAAAATGCTGAGTTTGAAACTCAGAAATAAGATATTATTTCACTCACCAAAGATGTGAAAAAAAAATGCTCAGCATGAAGGGATCAAACAGGCCTCTCTCAAAAAAATACCCTAACCACCAGTCAGTTTACACAGGAATTCTCTCTCCTTCATCCTTCTTGTTGATGTCTTCTTGACTACCTTGTTTTCTCTTAAGTATATAAGTATTCATTCCAGTTCAATTACTGAAATTCACATTTCATTTACTAGTTGCACATTCCGAAGATATTGGTTGCTTGTTCTTTCTCTGACACCTGGAATAATAAAATATTTTTTTTCCAAACACACAAAAGAAAAGATAAAGTGTGACTGATGTATTCACTGGTGAAAAACCTTAATTCAAATCCACTGTTCACCTAAATTAAAGCAAGGTTTTAAACTTCCACCTCTCAAGACCTTCTTTTAATGACTGATTTACAAAGCATTTAGGATACAGTACAGTAGAACGCCTTCAGTGTCCTTTATTGGAACACTTCCAATTCACGTACAACATACACATGTTCACTGAACCAAAGAGAAAGCAAATGAAATTGATTTTTTTATTCACATCACCTCCACAGGGATGAGTAAGGAGATGATATTAGCACTATGCAAAGCACCATGGCCTATTTCTGATTCTGACCTATTTCAATGGTCTGTGGAAAAGAACCATACCAATGGTGTGATGGTGGAAGAAGTGTGGAAGATATGCCATATAATTGGAATTTTAGAGTTCAGAGTCTCCACTATACCAAAAGAAGACTGAAAGAGGAGTTTTCTATACCATTTAAGTACTGTAAAAAAAGAAAAAATGACAAGCACTAATGCACTTTCCAAGCCATGCACCATACAAAATGATGGCAGGATGATGGAGCCAGACAACCTAGACATAGAAACAAAATTGACTGGATAAGCACAGCTAGGAAGTTGCAGAATATCGGCCACCAATACTATGTGCCCCACACGTAACTATCAGTTATGGCAGTCCTGGACCACTAGTTAGACAAAAACTTGTTCCAAAAGTCAGTTAGAAAGCACTGGAGATACTCAAGAAATCTTCTCTTGAAAAATAAGTCCTAATTATAAAAGATGAAAAATTGGCCTGCTAGAAGAATTGTTATATATATTACATATAATAATAATAACTTTGTGTTAAAAGGCATAATGAAATTGTAATTACAAATAGTACCATTGTGTATGCTTCTTACAATTGTCAGTGGCAATTCTAAATTATTTAAAGTTTATTAACTATAGGAATTTTTTAAGTAGCAAAATTTTTAAAAATGATTCTTTAAATAAGTTCTTTTGAAGGTACATCCTTGCAGGTACTGTTACACAATCACGAGCACAAGCTAGTAGCAGCTATTGTTTGAATTACTTGTCTTTTTTTTTTGGTTGTGGTCACTTACTCGTAAAACTGCATTTCTAAGCTCTGAAATCATGCAAGATGCTGGGCTTAATTAAACAGAGCAGCAAATCATATGTAAGTATTATCATGTATATTGGTGCTGTATACACTATACCAGGAACACACTGTATCTGTCTGCATATATCTTGAATATGTCTGAAATACTTTGGAGAAATTGCAGTAAGTTGCACAATACAAACCATGTTTTCTGAACACTCAAAATACCTAGCTTTCTAATTTGTTTTATTGTGTGTGAACATTTCCAGCGTTGCAAGAAGCAATGGTTATAATACCAAAAACTGTACTAATTATTCATATTGTTGTTTTTGGAAAACCTTAAAACATGGTTTGGCTTAATGGTGCTTATAGGAGTCATGCCTAACCCAAACACCATTTCCTCTGGTATCCATAGAAATAAAAATGCCCTCCGTTTCTTTCAATTCCAGAAGCACCTAAGAGAGAGAAGGGTAACTACAGGAGGTACATACAGAAAACACACATTTATAAGAACTACATGCTGTCCTGCAAATTGTCTTTCTTTTTCAAGTGTATGTCCACAAACGCAGACATACTTCGGTTGTCCTCCTCTAGAATAGATACAAGTAGACCATCAGATCTTCAAAGGGCCCTGGTTCTGCTCTTGCAAAGAATGAAAAAGGCTTTAGACAGCCATTGCATGCAAAATCTAACTATTTTATCCGTATGTTTGCCCAGTCAGAGCTGGATGACTGTTAGGAACTTACCCAGCATCCAGCTCTGTGATAGAGAATATTGAGTATTGAGCAATAAGATCATTATGGCTGAGTGCAGATACATGTGTTACAATTAACAGTGATGATAAAATACATTTCCCAAGGAGTTGATGGATGGGACAAAAGCATTAGAAAATACTACTTCCTGCTAATCAGAGATTATGGTATTGTAGAAGGTATATTGTCCACATCCAAATTTTCAGGAGCCACATTTGCTGCTTGGTGTACAGAATGTGTAAGGGTGTGTGTTGCTTTGCCACCCCTGTTTTCATGGGAGATAGCTGAAGAAACAAGAGGCTAGACAGCAATCCCACAGAGGACAAGTCTTACCAGAAAATGAGTTCAGAAAGACTCAAGAAACCAAAAACACTGCAGTGACTATCTAGGAGCTGAAAGTATTCATGAATTTCTGAAGCAGGGCCACAATTTTTTAGCAGCATCTAAATAGCTGCTATTTTAGAACTGTACATGCCGAGTGCCACAGAAAGAATGAATAGCAGGATCATGGCTTTCCATCACATTCAGAAATTTTCAGAAAGTGCTCTGATCCTTTATGAAAATAAACATTTGATAGAAGCAAACTAATAACTTCTTTGAAATAACACAAAATCCCACCTAAATTTGAGTTTATAAACAAAGTTATTTAGCTTTCCAAAGTCATTTCTTTCTAATACCCTAAAATATTTTTGATAAACCTCTTTTCCTGTAAAGTGAATGGAATTAGTCCTTTGATCACCAGAGGAAATGAGATACTTCAACTCCCACTGAAGCATATTTCTATCCCAAGAATCTGACTTCTGTTAAAATCCTGGAAAAGGATAGCTACTAAAGGAAGTAGAGGAACAGTGACAAATTATGTGTCATAACCGTGGGTCACAACCTTATGGACTCACATGACAGGGACAATAACTGCTAAAAGCTTGGAAAATCTGGCAAATTTATCATTAAATTTAGAGAAAGATGAAAAAGCAGAAGAGAGCAATATTTTGGCAAATGTAAAGCATCTTGTTCATGCTGCAGAGATGCTAATTAGTGGTCAGAGGACTTAGAAACATGGAAATGCTGGTTGTTTTTTAGGTGAATAGAACTGATGCCTGTCCAAAAAGTCTGATGCCAGACAAGGAGGAAGGGAATTTGGGGAAGTTATCATGAGGTCCTGATATATGAGAGTTGTGCAAGGAAGATTCCTTTGTATCGCATGATAAACACCAAGACATCTGAAAGGAACTTTGAATTAAGACTGCATCTCTTCTAGGCTAGAAGCCTAAAGTCATAAGACTTTGGTCATTTGACTTTGTAGGTCCTGAGTGCTCTGGTTAGGTTCACAGCGATCGTATCAGCAAGACCTATAAAAGTGAAAAGGGAATGCTCAGGGGAAAGATAGGTTTCTAAAACCACAGCCATAAACTATTTTCAATGAATGCACAGCATGTTTTCCATAAATCTCTAAACATACTGAAGTACCTGGCAGTCATAGTAGACACATTTCCCAAGTATAGACAACTATTCCACATATTTCTAATCTTTTTGCTAGGGCTACAGTAAGAAAGAGACAGCTGAAGTAGAGGATTTCAAAATTGCTCAGAAGCATTTGATGATTTCTCTCTGATCCACTGAGTAGTGGATGATACGAAGATGTTTCCTTTAAGTTTGACAGATAAAAGACTCAAGGAAGGTGTCAGTAATTAATCAAGTCACTCTACCTATGCAAGCATCCAGAAAACAGTGAGACAACATGCAAGTACCCTGTAAGTGCCGCTTGAGCAGGAAATGATCTTCCTCATTAAGGCTCATGGGGATTTAAACTAATCACTATATACACCAAGTAAATTCAAAGTGTCTTTCTTGGAGGGGTGAGGTTGAATTTTAACTTTTATGCTATTTATCATATTCTGAATAGAGCCAGGGGCTGTTATGTTTATTTCTTCAAGCAAAATATACTGGATTTTTTTCCTCTTACAAAACAACAGCCCTGAAAGTTAGATGCAGAATACAGTCATCAGAGGGAGAACACAATGTGCTGGGAGTAGCCACAAGTTACAGTGGATTGTAAATTGCATGTTGTTCAGGTTATAGCAGTGAGAGGTACACAAAATGTCCTTGAAGAGGCAGACTCTCTCTGTTTGCTCTTCTCTGGGAGGCAGAGGGAGCTTCCTTGGCACAAAAGAAGGAGGCATACTAAGGTTAATTCTCATTTTATCAAGACACACCTTCCTGAATGCCAATTGTATGGAATATGATTTTTTGAAGATTATTGTAGTGAAAAAATATTCCATAATTAATGAAGCAGTTATTTGAAGAAGTATGTGTGAAATTTAAAAGTATTTCTTAAAGAGGAAGATTCATGACTTTCAGTAACTACTAAGCAATATTTTTTGGAGTTGTATGTGTTGTTTAGGGCATAAAAGGCCATAAAATCAAGCATTATCTCAATATAAAGTCTCCTTTCAATAATACAAATATATAAAGACAAATAAAAGAAAGGTGCAATAAATTAAAGAAAAAACGAAGAACCCTATAGTCTTGCAGGCAAAACTCACAATGCCAAGAGAGTGTTCTGGCTCAAGCAAGGACTTTAGAAGAACTGAGGTCACATAGTCCTTTCATTATTGTGCTCTTGTCATACAAGAAGGCAAGGAGTACACTACCACAGAGTAATACAGAATTGTTCTCTATGCTACATAAACACATTTTTTTGCCTAATTTATTTTTTACTGATATTCCCCTATCTTAGATAGACCAATGTAAACATAAGGGAGGCCTGCCTAACTCCCTGCGTGCTGTAATTGATGCTCTGGCTAGAATGATGCAGCCTCCTGAGGGAGACTACAAGTAAGAGATAAATCAGCTGAGATATATCAACTTTGATCAAATGCTCTATCTAGCAAAGCACTAACACACAAAGACCCTGGAAAACTGATCTCGAGTGTTTGCTGGTGTTTGTACAGCTGTTCTAGCAAAATTCTAAATATTAATTTTACCTTCTGTATCTCCACTTCAATCTTCATCCATTCCAACTAGAGAAGCATATTTTTTGTCACATAATGTTAAAATCCTAAATAAACTAGGAACCTTCAGGTCTCTGAATTCAATTATAGATTTTGAAACTTTGTTTGCCCATTTTTTGCAGTTCTGTCCTAATTCTCTTTCCAGCTTTATTTCTCTGCTTTCTTATAGGCCTCCCTTTAACTAAATCAATCCCCTTCTTTCAAGGTTCTGTGCACTCAAACCATCTCTATTTCAACCTTACCTTCCAATTTTAATTCTTAACTGTCTATTCTCCCATGTTCATTCCTAATAACTTCAAGTCCTATGCATGTGACCATTCTGATTCCTTAGAGGAATGTTTTCTCTCCTCATTGGACTTACTCATTGGATTTTTGACATAAGTTTAATGTAAATTAGGTTTTAAATCATGACAGTCTCCGTATTCCATCCTTTCTCAAGCAGTATGGATTCACTCTTCAATCTATCAATCTGTTCTGTAAACCAGGTATTATCTTAAATTTAAACTTCTGTTTGGATCTTCCTAAAACTTGTGGATGCTTTCCAGAGAACATATCTAAGACTGCTCACATATACAAATTTAATTTCTCATCATAATTTTCATCTTATTTCTTAAATACTGTAATATAATTTTATAAGCTCTTGACAAATATGATTCCCTCAGCAGCCACAAGATTGGTCCAAATATAGTTTTATTTTAGTCCATTACTTTGACCATGTTATTGCCCTCCTTTCATCCCTGTGCTAGTTGTCCTGCTCCCCAACATATCACAGGAAAGACTTGGCTACTCTAAAAGTCCTTGCATGAGTTTACTGACCTATTAACTATCTTTTAATAATGACTACTGAGATGCATCTCTCTTCTCTCATCTGAGTACATGATATCTAGCTCAGATAGGTATTACATTTTCTACCAGTTCTCCCAGATTGCCTTCTCATTTAAGAGTTGTCTGCAAAGCCTCATTATTTCCTTTAAAAGAGGCATTTTAAAACTCATCCCCATCTGAGATGCCAAAAACTCAAAATTATTAGTGTACAGAGACTGCTGCTCTTTTGATGGGTTTTATATAGCCCTTGTCTCTACTCCTTTGTTTATACTTCTTTATAAATTGACTAAGGTTGGGACCATCCTTTTTGTTCTTTCAGTGTACTGACATAGTGCATAGCATGAAGTATCTTCCTGGATCTTAACTTCAGGAACTTTATTATCAGTAATATAAGCAAACTACTGTTAGTAGATAGTTTAGGTTTAAAAGTACAATTCACTATTTGAGCCTTCTCCTCCTCCTCCTTTTTCAGTTGTGCCCTACAATAAGAAAATGTCTGTAACCAGGTGAGCACAGTCATTAGCAATAGCTATGAAAATTTTCTAAATGTTTTTCTGAACACTGACCTCAATATTGAAATATCTGCAGACCTCTACAACTTCTGCATTTTTACTATAAAGCATATACACACACGGGCTGCTAAAGGTCTTGCTCCCAGCCATCTAACTTATGCCAGTGAGCTAACTCTAATGAGTGAGAACTACTCAGATTAACAAGAAAAATTGAACATGCAGTTCACAGAATTTGTTTAACATATTGATTTTTATGCCAAATATTCCAAATGTTAATCACATTTAGGACCATTGTAAACCACTGAACTAATGAGCTACATTCCACCTCAAGTAACTAAAAACTTGCTAAAATAATCGTAACTACATCCTGCATTTTATGCCTATATTCAAATATCAAACTGAATAATTAAAGATTTACTTTTTATTTAAATAACTCCTTATTTTGACATCTTCCTGATGCCAAGAAAGTATCAAATTGTCATATAATGAACTTCTAAATTAACAAATCAGCACATTATATCACTTTTACAACAGGGTCCAATTCACCTAAACTACCAGAATATAACGTGTTAATGAACAGAAGCACAGGATGTGCTAAATATCTCACATAATTATGACTGACTACAGTAAGAGTATAAAAATAACATTATTTAAATATACTTTATTTACATTTTAATAATGATAGCATTTAGCATCAAAGATATTTTTTCTCAACCCTTTTATAACTATATTCCACTTCAAGTATTATTTCTGAACCTTATAATAGAATTGACACTCTGCAATTTACAAGACTGCAAGTCTAGTGAACTAATTTACTAACAGCTTAATAATTAGATGGCATAAATAAAAAGAAAGCAACCTATTTATATGCCCTTTAAAAAGAGAAATTCTTACAAATTATAATGGCATAGCAAATTAATATCAAAAACATTCTTGATGGTGCTGTTTTATCTTTGTTAATATAAAATAAAAATTTAGGTAGTTTTAATTTCCAAGACAGACATTTAAAAAACTTTTATTTTTAAGGCATCTCAAAAGTCTTTCAAAGCTCCTGGCCCAAAACAGTGTTTGTTTCATTCTGGCCTCATTAGAGATATTTTCTTGTTAGGTCTTAACAGAAGGTCCGGTCTATTATTGGATCAAACTCTGTCCTACTCTAAGGACCAAGTCCAGCAAGAAGAACAGGTGTTTTCGTTAACAGATTAGTTAACAGTTATATCTATCTCTCTAATAAGATATGATCCTGAGAAGGATGCTGAAAAGTTCATTTTGCTTTTTTCTATGAAGCAGCCTATCAAATGTCATCAACTTGTTTGTGCGCTCATCTCCCACTGGCAGCCAATTGGTTCATTTAATTATTTTCATGTTTTAAGATCTAGATCTATATTATGAGCCCACATGTTTCTAAGATTAGGTCCTTAAAAAGTAATTAACTAGCAGTTGCTGAAATGTACACAGGGACAGTGAGAAGACTTCCATAGGGAGAGGTCACTTACCATAATAAATTTTGTTCTTTGAATGTACTGCTTCAAAGAGGCCCCCATTTTGGGATTATTTTCTCTACTATACAAAATGTTAAATATTAGATGGAATCTTCACATGTATTCCAATACTTTGGAAGAAAATGTAGAAAAAAAATCTACTTCCAAACTCCCTAAGCATTGCCAGATTCTACAAACATTTCAAGTAAAAGTAAATCTGAAGCTGGTGTAAATCTGCATAGAGAACTAATTTGAGAAAAAGTTACTTTGGTAAATAACCTCCTTTTTAGTTCTTATGACACTGCCTACACAATCTAATTAGTAAAAGATCAACAGTGGTACTTCTAACGACAAGGGCTGAGGCACACTGCTAGCTAAACTATTCCTGTCCAAATATTGTGTCTAATACAATGTAACTAGTCTTGCTTGAGAATTTTTAAGTGCATTATTTACCTAATTGTGTCAATAAAAGATTTGTAAAATATCTCCAGATTATAATTATCAGGTCATTAGTTTTTAACCAAAACCTAAAAGGACTTAATAATACTTTTTTTTTCTAGTAAAGCAAATGATCCAGTGTCTGTCCAAAAGCTTACTAAAGGAACTGTTAAAAATAGGCAATACTAATATAGTCAAGAGTGTAGGAGAGAAGTGAGGGCATGTTAAGATTAATCGCCGTTATAAAAATACACACAGGACTGCAGTTTTGAGACTTCCTTGTAGTTACTGTAACTACAAGAAGAAAAATTTTCAGTGATAGAAGAAAGGTACTACTGCATACCTCCCAAAAGTTGCATGACCTTTTGAGTTTCAGACACACAATGTGTGAGGGCAGGTGTAACCTATTTGAGTATGCAGCTCCATGAAATCTTGCATGCTATTTTATCAAGCATAATAAAGGACAGGCAGATTTAAATACAAAAAAAAAGAATATATCTAAGGTTTAGAAGAAATCAAGTCTTTTTTGATCTACCCAAGATCTGAATCTATTTAAAAAGAGACACCCGAATCTACTGTTTTAAAAAATGCAATAATCTATGAAGGGAATGGCATTATTTTTTGTCTCTTCAGGTTCCTACTTCACTTGCAACTTGGCCGTAAATAGTTGCCTACTGTGTCACCCATTGAAAATTTATTTCTCTTTTGCTTCTGTTTTCCACAGGAGTGGAATAGCTGCTCTTCAAACTGGGGCTTCTTCTGCTGTCCACAGGTATGTATGTAGCAACACTTGAGATATACTTTGGTATCCCATTCATCCTGCAGCTGCTGCTCCAGAATCTCCTACAGAATCTCTGTGCTATCCCTGCCATCCCTGTGTAGATATTTTGACTACCTTGGGGCACCAGAAAGTTTAGACCTAGAAGCAGGTGGATCCAAGTTACTCTGTGTTGTGCTCTGTATGACTTATCTAACAAAAGGGTTTAACAATCTCCAAAGGCCATTTCTTTCTCAGCCAAAAGCTAAAAGAACCTTCTAGAACCAAACAACTGCATAGCTTGAATACGGCTTCTCTTAAAAACTAACTTCAAGTGAGTGCTGATGCTAACTGGTAAAGTACTTAGGCTCTGCTTAGATTTTTCAAAAAAGATATGAAAGTAAGTAGTATTTCATTTTTTAAAAAGACTAAAAATAAGTATTTTAAAAAATATACAAGCAAATAAGGAAAGAAATTACCTGGCAAGGCTTTTTCATTTTAATTGCTATAACATGGTATCTGTAACAGCAGAGTTCACAGGTCCATGACCCTCTTTCACTTATCCACTTTAACAGGCAAAGCTGATGTGTGTACCGTACCGACCCATCGCAGCGGCAAGGATTTAACAATTCACCCTGGAAAGACAACACATCAATGTCAATTTTAAAAGAAACTTTAAAATCACGTGAGAATCCAATACCAAAATATTTACAAGTGTGTAACCATGGAACAGTCTCAATGTCGATACATGAAATAATAAACACACATTTTTTGTTGCAAGAACATTCAGTAATTAAACTATTTTAAAAACAGTTGAGTTCTCATCACCACACCAAACCAGATGCCTATTCCTGTGGGTGTCTGTATGCATGTGAAACGTGTGAAAGATTACCATGGGACAAAAAGTAGTGACATTAGGTGTTCCACACGCCTCAAGTAAACTGTTGGCAGCATTTTCCCCACAGTTGTTCGTCACTACCGCTAAGGAAGGAGCGGGTGACATCACAGGGAACTGTGTCCTCTGAAGAAGGTTCGGTGTTGGTCAGAGTTTGGTTAACAGAACTAAACACATCCACTGATGCTGGGTTTCTGCGTGGCATCAAACAGCTATTCTCCTATTCCCTTGACAGGTTTGTTTTAGCTGAGTGAAGCCACACCGTATAAGACGCTCGTTACGGATCCACTGCTAGCACCGGGTCCAGTGTGGGTGTGAGAGCGAACACACCTGGATGCGTTTGTAAACTCGCACCTTCCTTTGAAAGCACAGCAGAAGCCTGAGAGATCCGTGCTGCTTAAAGCCTCTGCGGGCAGAGAGGGCGAGCGGGAGGGCAGGCAGATGCAACCCCCCATTTTGCGGGGGCTCCCCGCGCCCCGCAGCGCCCTGGGCACGCAGCGGCCCCCGGGCAGGGGCGGCGGGAGCGGCTGCCGGGCGGGAGCGGCGGCGCCGAGCCCTGTCCCTGGTGCTGATCGCTGCCTCCGCCGCCGCGGGGAGGAGACGGGAGAGGGGCCCGGGGCGCGGCGCGGCCGCCCCCGCCTCACCTGCTCGCGGCCCTGGAAGCAGATCTTGCAGATGGGGCCGGCGCCGCCGGGGTTGCTGCCGCTGCCGCTCTCGCTGCTGCACACGGAGCGCGTCTCGGGCTGCTCGCCGGCCGCCGCCTCGGCTGCCGCCGCGCTGGGGCCGCCGCTCTCCGCCTCCTCGGCGGGCTCGGCGGCGCCGGGCGGCTCGCGGGGCGCGGCGTGGAGGGCGCCGCTGCCCGCCGCGGCGCAGCTCATGCCCGCGGCGGCCCGGGGGCGGAGCGCGCTGCTGCCGGCTCCGCGGAGCTCGCCCCGCCGCCCGGTGCCCGCGGCGCCCGCCGAGCCGCCCCGGCGCTGCGAGTGCGTGTGGCGGCGGCGGCGGGGCGGAGCGGGCGCGAGGGGCAGGCCCGGCACGCGCCGGGGCGCCGCCAGCCGCCCAACGGCCGCCGCCGAGGACCGTTACCGGGCGCGCGGGGGAGGGGCAGCGCCAACGGCCGGAGCCCGCAACGGCCGCAACGGCCGCAACGGCCGCTGAGGCGCCCTCCCGCGCGGCCCCCGCCCCGCGCCCTGAGGCGCCGCCGCCCGCCCTCATCCCCGCGGCGCCCGGGGCCCCTCCACACAGGCTCCCAAGGAAAACTCCCCTTTTCTCGCTTTTTTTTTTTAATTTTTTTAATTGGGTTTTCACTGTAAAAGCTTATGGTTGCGAAGGCATCAATGAAGCAAGCAAGTGTTCAACAGCTGTAATTCTTAGGGTATAGAACAGATAGCTCGCCTATTCTTCCGTGCTGGCTCTTTTTCTGTCTTCACTTTTTTTTCTCCAAGTTCATTACATTACCTCATTTCTAAAATTACTGTAAGTCTGCTAAAAGCATCGTGATCATGTGCCTTCTAAAAAAAACCCAAAAAACCAATAAAAAACACGCTGGTTAGAATTTCTTTAAACTTTGACTGTGGTTGCTGCAAGAAAAGTGCGTGCGAATTTCAGTATCCAAAGCAGCACCCGTGCAGACTGCGTCATCGCATGAGAAAGGCAGGAAGTGTGTGCACGGGGAAAGGGGAGGGAAAAAAAAAAAGAAGGGAAAGGATGGCTGTGAAGCCATATGCTCTTCCAGAGCCATATTTAGATTAAAAGCATGGTGAGCTCACCCAGTCTTATCATCTTCATTGGCTGCTCCGTATTTCACATAAAAGAGGCTGCTCCATGTTTCGTATCAAGAGGAGAATATATGTGGATGAACTCTGCAACCACTGTGACCAGAAGTGTTCTGATAGTAGTGGCCTTCTTGACGTGGATGTTGTATTAGAAGACTAAAAACCCCTTTTACAGCCTGCACCTGTTACGGAGGCCATGCAATAGGTACATTAATACCCAAGAAAAGCACACCTGCCTGAAAAATTTGCTCCAAAAGAGGTGCATATACAGAGGTTGACTTCCTACAGTAAACTAAGAGGTATCAGTATTTCTTATTATCATTCAAGTGCCTACTCTCATGGTTACCACAGACAAAGAAGAAATCTAATCTTTGGGATGTTCAGGCTGTCTAAGCTTTACATATTTCAGAAATTAAAGTGTTTTTCAGCAACTTCTTTCTAATACTTTTACAAAGCAACAGCAGAAGGTACAATACACATACATGCTCTGTTCCAAAGCATCTGTTCCTACATATATGGGAAGGATGGGAATGGGAAGGGTCCCACACTGACAGTGGCATTTGAAGGAGTACTGATAATGTGGAATTGTGAAGATCTTCTACCTTTGTTTTTCTCATTGCAAGTAACATCTAAAGAGGGTGGTAGACTAAACAGAAAAGAAGATGGAGTCGTACAAGTAGAGTGGTTCTAAAGAGAGAAGGGATGATCACAGACAACCAAAAAAAAATAGTAATGTTGAAACAAAAGATGAGTCCAAAATAATGAGTGAAAGAAAACCAAACAGAGCTACATACAAGTAAAATGCAGTCAAACTAAACTGGTGAAATGAGTGATAAATAGTAAAAAGTTACACTCGTCTGCGTCAGAGAATGTGTGTGTGCTATTGTCATTTCTTACGTGTGGGGTTTTATGCAATGCTTTTGTTTGTCATAAAGAAAATCAATAAGTAACATAGCTTTCCAAAATAATATAAAAGGAAGATAAAAAGTCAACACAGAAATGGAATGACTTCCTTCTTAGTATCTGAAAAAGAAAAAGGTGACCAAAATACAAAGAATAATATGGTATTTGAGAAAGGTTGATATTTTCTATTTAATCCTTCAAAAATATGTGAACAAAAGCTAATCTAATCTCATTTAATAGGTTTTGAAAGAAGAATATTACTTTTTAAACGCAGTAATTAATTTAAGAGTTGATTGCAAATGTGTGTTTCACAGACCTCAGATCTTCAGTACATCCCCTGTTTGTATGCTTATTAACAGCTGCAGATACATCAACAAAAATAAGAGGGCAAAGCTATTGATCCCCATGTTTCAGAGCGTGTTACTGTTATTCAGCATGCTCAGGGTGGGAGGCGACGCCAACAAAAGAGCAGAAGAGGTGGAGAACGTTATATAACACGTCCTCCAGCCAAGGAAACATTCAGCCTTCTGCCGAGTGAGAGATAGAGATAGGAGCCAGAAAAAAAAAAATTGAAGCACAAAGAAGAAAAAATTAAGCAGGAAAGAATATTCTACTTCATAACAGCAGTAGTGTAGGTGGCTAGGAGAAAGGAAAGAGATGCTGTAAACAAGAAAAAATAGTTTGATTAAGACAGTGAGCCAGCACTCATGGGATCTATGTTCAAGCACAACGTTGCCACCTTGAACAACCTTGAGCGCAGGACCTAAAGCGGGCTAGATGGAGACAGGCAGCCCACAGGTGTCCGTGCTGCTTGGTGCCCAGCAGTCTCCAGAAGAGCTTGGCGCTGCTCATCCGCCACCTTCTCTGGGTGTAGGAGGGCATCTCAAGTGGCATGAGCTCCCCAGGTTGAGGCACAGCCCCCTTCATCTCTCTCTGCCTTGTTCTCCACATAAAACCCGAACAGTAACGTTTGCTTTCTCACCTTGAATTTTGCCTTTCCTACTAGAATTTGCAAGGTTGCGCTGGCAGAGTCAGGCCATATTTTTAGAGTCTGGGTCTTGGCTGAGCTATCCAGGCATTGTAACAACGCAAATAACAGGGAACAATGGTAAAAATAACACCAAGGTAATAAGACTGTGAAATGAATGCCATTTTTGGCAGGCACAGGAGAAAGCAAGGGTTGCCCAATCCTGCAAGAGATGCAAGTTGCCTGCTCTCTCTTCTTCTCTGTTCTGCTCCACGTGCATCAGCTCCCCAGGAGCTTCTCTGGTCTATCAATCAGCCACTGCCCTGAGTGCAATAACAGAATAGCCTGACTGTAGGTTTATTCCATCGTGATACTTCCTGTTAGCTCTAAGGAAAAATGTGAAACAGTTTAAAAATACTGAGAGAAGAGCAAAAAAAAAATCACTTGCCAATGTAATTTTTTTTTTTTAAATACTAAAGAGACGGTAGAATGCTTAAATAACAGTAGAGAGTTTATTATTATATTTACTGAATAGCATGTGTAAGTCTTTCAAAAATAAAGTTCAGACTGATGGGAGATCACCTATAAACAAATATAATACATTTTGACTATAAGCAAATGCTTCTGTTTCATTTAAAATGCACTTTACATGTTTCAAGTAACATAAAATGTGCTTCTGAATAATACGCCCATCTGTTAAACTTACATGTTCAATTCCACAACACTAAAAATAAGAGCAGATGGTTAACAGCAACGCTAGGGATTGTTTATTATTTTATTATTCATAGCATGTGACTGCATCTTGTTATGAACACACACTCATCCTGCAATGGAAACTTTTACAGTTATGTCAACCAATTAACATCTCCTGTATATAGAAGCCTATTGTCTAATGGAAGTCATTATTTTTGCATTGCTTTCTTGCATTTCTGGGTGTATGAGTACGCGTTCCTATCCAGCCCAGCATTGCTCCACAGCGGCAGATGTCTGAACAGCAAACACTTCTGGCCCTTGCATCAAGCGTCATCTTGTCCTCAGGCTTTCCTGGGAGCTTTACTTCAGAGCCAGGGCACCCCCTCCCCAGGGCTTTGGCTCCTGGGCCTCAAACTCTGCCCAGCTAAGGCCTGTCCTCCCCATGTGGTGGCCGGGGACAGGGTGCTCAGCCAGGCCTGGGCTCATCCTCCTTCCCACCGCAGTTCCTGGCACCTGGGGCGCTGGGATGGCTCTGCTGGCCAGGCCTGGCCCTGCCGAGCCCCGCAGCCCTGCGGACACCGGCGCCCAGCGTGAGTTCTCTCCAGCTCCCTTTTTCCCTTCCACATCATCCAATGAGGACCATCATTCCCACAGGAGCCTTATGAAAAAAAAAAGTATCCACTAATTACTTTAACAGGCTTTCAGATCCTTACATGGGTCATGATATAAAAGCTTCAACTGTTATTATAATTCAGTTCTTGGAATATTATCATACCTTTCATAATTATTCATGCCTTATCTGCCAGTATGACATTTTTCTTCAGAGCAGCTAATTCATTTTTAAAACATTTAAAAATACCTATAATTATTTTTTCTCCACCATAAAATGAAAATATATTTCTGCTTCTGCTCTTTAATTGTTTTGAAGTAATTTCTGAAAAAGTTTCCTTATATCAGTAGTTCGAGGGGAGGGAGCCTTAACATGGTTTCCAGAATGAGGTAATCACTGTTTAAAAATAGATTTAGTTCTTTAGTTTATTTTAAATCAGCTGTCACAGATTGTAGAGGGCAGCATCACTGAGCACTGAGTTCAGTTTATTGAAACAGAAATGACAGAATGTCAATTATCTTTTCCACTATGTGTCATATGAAAGAAAGAAATTGTGCAAGGCCAAAGGGAACTTATTTTAGTATCAGCTGTATAGCTCATTTGTAATCTGTTTGCAAAGAGAAGAAAAATAAATCATTTTCTTCTGTCCACATAGCAGTCACATGTATTTTCTCTGTATTTTCTTGCCCATAAGTCTCAGAATGACTGCCATATGCAGTGCGGGCAACCTCACATCTTAAAAAGTAGTGGTTAGACATCCGAAATAACGTAACATTATCCACTGCTTTTCAATCCATTCTCTAAATCTCCACTGTATGTCTGACAATTTAAACTATCCAACACTTGCAGCAAGCCAGTAAAATTTGCCTTTCACTACTGAGACTCTTTCTAAGTGGTGCGACCGTGATCTGGGCCTCCCGATGGTCAGCGCTTCTGTACACCCGGAGCAAGACGCAGAATTTCCCCTCAAGCAGCTGCAGACAGGTACAAACCACCACAGCGAGTCTGTGATGGTGGGAACTGAAGCTCATCACGGTCACATCACGACATCAAAACCCACATCAGATCTCCATTAAATCAGAAGGGATGTTGTTCTTGATAACCCAAACCACAGAAGGTAACAAAATGTATGATTCGCTGAAATAGGCTCCATTATTGATGTGCTGGAAGGAAATGGGTAGGCATTCAGATTTGCGATGTTTATTGCTGGCTCAGGAAGTGCCGGTCAGGTTGTTTCCCACACCATAAGCAGTTCTGGACTGGTTCATCTCCCGGGGCTCTGTCTCCAATTCTGAAAGTAAAAACACGAGCTCTATCATTTGGGCTAAAGCCCAGATTTTCTGTCCTTGCTGCTGCAGCAGTTATAAACCTTCCCGTGTAGTCCCAGCCACAGACAGTGTCACAGCTACGATGAATCAATGATGTAGCTTGCAGAACTACTCAGTTTAGTAAGCATTTTCAGAGAAATTTTGTGGGATGTGGTTTTGCCTCTGCTAGGTCTGGGAGTTTCCAGCTCTACCAGAGGTGACCAGTGGAAGTTAACAGTAATCTATTACATTATCTACTAAGTAAGACACCAGGTCCCACAGATAAGAATTTTGCTTCCTCAAGGGTGCCAAAACACTAACATTGGTTGGCATAAGAGTGGGAGGTGGGACTGATCATTTCAAGGTTGCTGCTGACTCTTCTGGCAATTAATCTTCACCTTTCTACCCACCAGCTCTCTTAAAAAGAACGGGGAAAGGGACTATTTCATGAGAATGCTTCCTGTGATAAATTTATTAAAAAAATAAATTACAGTCATTGCAGACCATGCTGGATTAGATTAGGAATGTGTTACATCACTCAAGCAAATCTTCTAGTCCTTGAAAAAAACCCACTGTACTGCCCAGCAAAACTATTTCACTTCACAAAGACAGATAAACCAGAAGAAGGACATGTTAAAGAAGAAGCAATAAACACGCTGTTCCTACCGAGTTTAACAGTTCATAGAAGCAGAACTGGAGAAATTCTGGAGAAAATTTTGCCTCTCCCTGCCACTGGTAGTCCTGCCAGGTGACTGCACCTTGCCAAAATGAAATTTTAGCTAGGCCTGTCACTTCAGTCTCTTTGGTCTTTTTTTCTTCCTCTGAAGACATTTGCTAAAATGTGAGATAATGCTGGTGCTCATGCCCCGATGTGAGAAAGGGAAGGGGAATGGCTGTTCTTGGTGGGAATTTCTGGCTGTTTAATCTAGGTCTGAGGCCTGAAATCTACAGTAAAGGAAATAGAGGATTTCCCACGTCTTGGTGGTCTTGCAGGTGGGGTTGAGCAGGGAGAGAGTTTATGCAGAGAAGAAGTGAAGGGGAATTTTCAGAAAAGATTCTTCATTTATGGCACTGTGATACCATGCCAGTGAAGCAGGACAGGGCAAGGAGAGAAAAGTAAATCTTGGATGTGCCTATTGCTAATGATAGCGTGGAGCTGGAAATTTTACAGATGCAAATATAGAATCCTTCTCCAGACGCTTTGCACAGTTCATACTGCACATAATAATGATCCAGCTGCTGCAAGGCTACACAAGGCGTATCCTCCAGTCCTGAGCTCTCCTGAATGTGGTTGTTTTAAGAGCTGCATCACAGTCCTTTGCTCAGACGGAGCACATGGATTATATGCGGAGGTATAATGGCTTATATCCATTTCGCTAATTTGCGTGCTATTATTTTTCCATTTGGAGGTCACTGCTGCAGAAAGCCGCTATTTCCGCTCATCTTCCTGCTTCATGAATACTTACATAGACCCAGAGAATGGACTGTGCAAATGCGAAGAAAGAATCTGGTCTTTCACTGCTTTCTCTGAAACTACAAATGAAGAAAGCAGAATGGACTCGGGTGAAGGTGTGCTGGGTCCCTTTTATAGAAATGGTGCCCTGAGAAAGAGTTTCACAAACTGTGCCAGTGACCTGATCAGAAAATTTTGTCATGGTGACTTTAATGACTGCAGCAATCTCGCGTTTTAAAACTGGCATTATCTGTGCAGTGACACCCAGAGCTGACATGCGGCAGAAGTTACTGTCCTTCATGGAGCTTTATTCGTGTACTCACAGCACCCCAGCTACCCAAAGCGGGAAGCGCAGACCCCCTGACACCCGATTCCTTCGTGCCTCACTTTTCTCTTTCCCTCAGGAAATGTGTGCTAGGCATGAGGGCTCCTGCCAGCAGATAGAGCTCTGGGGGCATCCACAAAGTTCCTGTGTTTACTGCAAAGAGAAATAGGGCAAAATACGTCAAGAGATCTGCAGAGCTGGTGTTTCATTAGCTGCCCTTCCCTGGCGATGTGTGCACTGTCCAAATTGAACCTGAATGCCAAATGGCATAAAATCTCCTTCAGAGATAAACACATGTGCTAAGCACATAGGTGAGCCTTTCGAAACACAGTTGCAGGAAAAAAACACACTCAAGTTATTCCTGCAACCAATTTGAATGTTCCCTGACAGATAAAGAGGCAAAATGAAACATGAGTGGGTAATACTGGCCATTTTGGAGACCCTGGAACAGGAGCGGCTTCAGATTCAGTCCTCGACATGTCAGTGAGGAACTTAAGGTGCTCAGCTGAAATCTGTGCCCTTGGGAGGCCGGATGATCCAGTGGCATATTCCTGCCATTGCTTTTTCTGAGACACGCACAGAGCATGCAGATAAACCACAGAACCAAAAAGGTACCTGTACCCTCCTGCAGCAGCATCTGCAAGTCAAGCTGGATATACCAGAGCATTCAAAACGGCCCCAACCAGCCATGTGCCTGCATTCAACTAATCATGCGCTGGAACTCTCTAAATATGGGTGAAACAAAGCTTGATGGCACTTAAATGCATCTCAGACCCTAAAATCTTGAGAACTAATGTATCGCCACTCCCATCTGCATCCTGGCAAAGTTCTTTTCCTCACTGTCATTTAGCCCTCTGGGGTGGTTGGGGTAGAGAAGGGACAATTGGGAAATGCTAAACAGCATGAACAGGTCCTGGATACGACTTCAAAAATGATCTTAGAATAAAACTATTGCTGATAATGATGTACCATTAGTAAACTTGACCCTTCTTCTCCCGGTGACAAACACGTCTCTCTGGAACAATTGCCTGAAACACTGAGCAATTACCTTCTTCTGTACATTTGATTACTAATTTCTTACCAGAACAATAAAAAGCAAGTCACTTATCTCCCAGTCCTCATATTATAATCTCATTTCTGCTGCCAAAGCGAGTCTGGCTTCTGCGCTGTGTATTTGATGTGCAGCTGTGGTAGGAAGCTACAAATAGCAGCACAGCGTCTTTGCGGGCTGGGCTGCCAAGGGCAGAAGGGCCCTGCCCAGCAGCTATTCCGAGGGAGCCCTCTTAACTCTCAGAGCACAGGTTGAAACTCAGAGCACAGGTTGAAACTCTCAGAGCACAGGTTGAAAGGTGCAGAATCAACCAGAAAGCTTTGCTTGTTTGTTTTTCTCCCCCCAATTTTCCACTCCAGGAAAAAGTAATATATGTATATAAATAATATCTTTTGGCCAATATACACACAAAAAGATCAATACTCTTTCTCACTACTTTCAAAGGGGCAATAGATTATTCTAGGTATGTTGTATATCAATGTGGGTAAGAGGCAGGAAAGAAGCACTGCAGCATCTATCGCTGTTTGGTGTTTTATCTGCTGTAGTAGATGAGAGATGCTGACGAAGCAATTGATCTTCAGTTTGCCTTAGGATTAACTCCAAGGAGCTTTTTCGTCGTCTAAAGTGAGGATGGATACATGGCATTTATTTAACCAATAAATGTTACACACTCAAAGAGAGGAAGGAAAGCATTTTTAATCTGTGCATATTAGAAACTAATTGCTATCCCTTACTGAAGGAGACTGCGTGCATATGCACGGGGGACTGTGTTTGCTTTTGAGGTGAAGTAGGGTAGCCTTTATAAAGCTTACTTGATTTTCTGTGAGCTTTTCAAATCCTGCATGTTCCACAACCTCCCGGCCCCTCTCAGCTGGATACTTGCAGCACAGCACTACTGGAAAGATAAGCCAGGGCATTGGATTTCAATTTTGAAAGAAGATATTTCAATATGCTAATTTAAATTTCAGACCCTTATCTATTTTCTTCTCATAAATGCTGCACCTGACATCACTGTCTCTTTCAAAATTGATCTGCTCTTGTTTATCTGTAATAATCATTCCCAGCTCTCTCTTGATAATACTGCATTGAATCTTTTGGAGAGTGGAGTGAGATGGATAATTTGCTCCAGAGTAAATTGCAATACCCAGTGATTTTTATCTTGTTTTGTCTGGGGCATATTCACCTGAATCATGGGAAAAATTAGTTTTACCATAATTAATAAAAATGTTCCCCTGAGATGTGGAGCGAGTTGGCAATGATTGACAGCTACAACATCTGATAGGGCTGTGAGAAGTTACCAGCTAACCTTAATTAGCAATTCCGAACTCTAGACCATGGAAACTCGTACAGTCAATGAATCCTTTTTTACATATGTACCTCATTTTCTCATCTCCACATACAGTCACTAGCGGCTTTGATATTAAATGAAAACTAGTGGGCAAACATTCTTACAAGACTGCACAACTGACTTTTTATCAAATCTGATGTTCTGTTTTGAATAAACATTATGAAAACTGCAGCATAAAAAATCTCCAGTGGATTTCAGGGCAACTATATGAACAGAAGCCAATTGTTTCTGCAAACATTCACAGGAGCATAGGTTTCAACAAACCTGAGCAGATCAGGGGTCTAAATGTCGAGATAGATAGTCTGCCCCTGCCACTGCTCTTAAATGATCTTTCAAAGAACGTATGTATGGCTTATTTCCACACTTTGTCAAGCCTATTTGGCTAAAAATATCTGTTCAGATATTAGCCCCGTGGGTGATCTGTCTGTGCCCTAAAGCACTAGATTTTCTTTCCTAGGTCATTCTAATATGAGTTTGCTCTTCCCACTGTCCTCTTCTACACTCCTTTAATGTAACCTTTGATATTTAGGAGAAAAGTCAATCCACAAAGTGAGATTTCTTAGGTAAGTGCTTCCGTATGATTCTCCTCCATTTATTTATTTGTTTTCCATTAATACATTGGTTTCCCAAGAGGACATGGAAAAATTCAGTGACACGGGATTTAATTACTGCATTTGTTTCTCAAGGCATCTTCATTGCAGACACAGTATTACTACTATTACTGCCTTAACTAATAGCTAATAGGGGCTATGTTCCAGGTTAATAGCCTGCAACAGCATTATAGAGAAATCTGCAGAACTAAAATAGTGAATACTGCCAGCTAAAGATCCTAAATACAGCAAATACCCAATAATGGTATTTGCATGCTGATGTTAACATTAATCTCAAGTATCAGTCCATTTCACTCTACTTGAGTTTATTTGCATCTATTCTGAAAAACAAATCAGATAAGGAAACAGTATGTTGGTTAAGTAATTCTTCCACAGGAGGAAGAGCAGGAATTTCTGAAGTGATCAGCTGGAGAGAATGCTGTTCAAACTGATGAACTACAGGTGGTCTCAACCATCGCGATGATCTTCACTTTAGATGCTTTTACAGTCGCTGCCCCTACAGACTTTGTGAAGACATTTTTGTCTTTTGTTTGGGGGAAAACAAACCACAAATCCCATCCTTGCTTCCATAATATTTTCAAGTCTTTAACAGAGAGACATGCAAGTTAGAAATTCCAGGCTCCTGCTTAGATGAGTGGCTGATTACTGACAGGTATGATCAAGTGTTCAGAAGTATGTTATGCTCAGTCCCTGTAGAGTCCTGCATATTCTGCCTGCATTTCCATTCCTGTCAACCTGATAGCCAGATACATCCATGTGTGCCTGCTCAGCTGCCAGGCAGGAGCAGGCAGTAAGAGCTACTTGGAATTAAAGAACAACCTTTATGCTACATATAGGACAACCTCCTGTATGTAGCTTACTCCTATTGCTCCGTTGACAGAGTCTTCTCACAGCGGCTGGCGTCTGACTTCACAGTTCACTATAACACAAACAACTGGGGATTTTGCTGTAGAAACTGCAGTGCATGGCCATGCTGGTATAGAGGATGAAGCTGCCAAATGTCTCTTACTAATCAGAAAGGGGCTCAGAAAACGTACAAGGAACTGAACAGAAACTTCAAAATGAATTCCTAAACCCATTGGAACTGTCTTTAATGTGCTCTTTTGGATTTAGCTAAAGGGATTGTACAGTTTTGGCTTTGCATATTTGCCCATTAGAATGTTTTCTGTGGAAGAAGCTGTGATTTCCTTGCTTTTCCAGGCGCTCTGAAATCTGAAGGAACAGCCGTTCTATGTAACAGTGCATCCAGAAACTGTGTTACTGAGATGAAAACATAACACTGTTGGAAATGTGCCAAAGAATGATACTGAATTAAGAAAGAATAAGAGAAGGCTGGAAAGAATGGGGGTTATGTTGGCCATGAAGTGGAACTGAGAAGTTCTTCACACTTACTCACAATGGTCCTAAACGAGTCCTTGCCACTGAGAAGTCCCTCGGTTCTGAGTATCGAAGTTGATGTCGATCCCTGTGCAAGCACAAGAGCCTTGTTACTACAAGCCCCTCTGCAAGTGTCTGGTTGAGTCTGGCAAACGTTATGGCTCCCTGCTTCCCTGCTCGCCTACCTACCACATGCACAGCCTGCTCCGAGGCTGGAATTATCTCTGGCTCCCCAGGAGAGGCAACACAGCCAGCAGCAGGCACTGACCTCACCCACCGCACACTTTCCACTCCGCAGTGGGAGAAAGTAGTATAAAATGGGAACAAGGGAGGCACTGCACCACTAATTTGCTTGTCTTCTGTTTTTGCTGTGTTTTACAGGTTTTAGTTTGGTATTTTGAAAGCACAACACATTAGTTTGCAACCCACCGATTTGGCGGCCTTTTCCTTTTTCTTTTCCTCCAGGTATTATTTCAAGGCACACAAGCCTATGATTGCTGTCCATTTACAATTATGCCAAAATCTTTTGTTAAATTGTCATTATTGTCTTTGGACAGTGTTTGAAAACTGCAACTACTACAGGAATCAATTATGTGGCATGTTATGTGCTCACACAAGCAAGCAGAGGGACTAACGTGATATATGGGATTTCATTCAAGTAGGTATTAGCATTCTGATTGTTTGAGAAGTTCAGAAATGCTGCAGGGAGTATAAAATGTCAAGAGTATCATTTTCCAGGACAAAGCACATACGTATGCAATGGATTATTCATTAAAATCATTGTACCTGGCATAGAAATGAACACATATGGCATTGCTAATTTCCCTTGCCCCAAGTTCCTAGTCTAATATTATTTATATGAGTATTTTCTGGTTGTACAAATTAGTTTGCCAGTTTCCAGAACTTTCACCATATGGAAATAGTCACAACTTTACAGATGTTGCACAGAGCACAGATGGCCACACACAAAAAGGACGCTTGCAACATTTACATCTCAGGTACTTTCAAAAAAGTTCCATCTTCTTTAACCTTCACAACCTGTACTCTACAATGACTGTGTAGCTGCTTAAAGTCTAATTGCGTTTTCTGTACATTCTGCATTGTTACAGCTAAATGTTGCAATCTGAGGTAGCAGAGAATAGGAATACAATACAACAGGTTTTATCCCACAGTATAGACAGGTACTTACACCCTGTTGCCGCAAGGTGAGAATGAAAAAAAAGCCACAGCTTACCCAGGCGTGCGCGTGCCTTTCCTCCTCACCATCTTGGTGGCATTGTCTCTGCCACAGGATTTTTTATGAGAAGTGTTGGACTTGCCCCTACAACGTCTCAAACCTGCAGGTCCAGAGTGCCTCCTTCAAGGCATCAAACAATGGCCACAGGGGTCCTATCAGGTCCCCAGCACAGTATGAAAACCTCATTCTCCTACAGCAGCTTTTCTCAGTAGGTTTGATGTGAAGGTAAACTGTGACAGATATGCTCCTTCCCCAGCTCATCCTGACTTCTCACATGTAGCCCTGTTCAGGTGTTAACTACCACATTATCTGATCCTGGTAGTTGCCTCTCTCATTTCTTCCCCCACCCAGACATTAGCCTTCAATAACAGTCCTGATGGCCCTATCCTGATGGGGAGATGAGGCTAACTGTGAGTACACCAGCCAACAGTCATTTCTGAATTGAAAGAATGACTATCAGTCAATCATCTTATCCCATAAATACGGAGACAGCCCAAGAGCCCATTGAGCTCTCCTTGCATGGCAGCGGGCTGCACGCCAGGATCTCCCCTTGAGCAGGGACGCCTCTCAAGGATACTCCTCGAGGTTGAGAGATCCTTCCCACTGCAGATTTGTGGTAAGTGACTATAGCGCGCCCGTCTCTTTTTGAATTTGTAAACTTTACTTTGTAACTGTGCACAAATCCCTTAGACATAAACCGTTGACCAGGTCTGGGACTACGACTGGATCCAGATGCACCCGGACTCCTCTCAGAAGGAGTTTGGAAAGCAAGGGGGTCCAGTCTGAACCTTGTGACCCAACGGGAGGGTGTCCTTGATAATTCTGTGTGTATCATCTTGAACCTCCATGCAGTAACTAATAAGTGACCTTGCCACAGAATCTCGTGAAGCCATTGTCATTACCAATAAAACCTATTGCTATTTCTTCCCCACGAGTGAAGTGCATTGTGTCACTCACCCCCCCAACACCACTCGTTCTGTGACATAAACGTAGGTTGGTCTGCAGGTGAATGACCCTTGTCCTAGCTCTATGAACCTCCATCATCACCAGACTGCTGGTTGACTTACTACTGCCAAACAACCAAGCCAGCTTAGTTAGCTGAGCTGCTAGTGCGCAGACCACTATGGCAGCTTTGTGTGCTAGGACATACAGAACTGGCTGATTAAATTTCAGCAATACTAAAAATTATCTTTAAGAGTTTAGGAAGAAGGGGTGGCATTGGAGGTAATGAGGGAAAGGTAAACATTTCACTGAGTTTTAAGAGGAAAGGAAACAGAAGTTTCCTTTCCAGAAGTACCTGGAAACAGAAGCAGTGAAACAAATAGCTAGACAGACTACTTGGAGGATGAGAAGGAGAGAGTAATAAACAACATGGCTCTTTTTGGAGAATAGATCATATCAAAATAATCCACTTTCCTTCTGTGATGGGCAACAGACAGAGCAGACAAAGGAAGAGCAATTGCTATCTACTTCTTGGCTTTAGGAAGCCTTTTGATGCTGTTCCTGACTTAGAAAATTAGAAAGCATGATGTAGATGCATCTAGAAGAGAACAGACATAACTTGTGTTACAAAAGCCATTCTCAGCAAGAGAGGGATTTCTAATGGTTCACAGTCAAAATGAAAGTGTGTATTGAGTGGGTACCACGAGGACCTAGCGATTCTCAAGTGATATTCTGCAGCAAGCTACTGCAGATTAGATCCTCGGGAAATCTTTCCTGGTAAGGATACTAAGCTTCTGGCAAGATGATAGCACTTCCATTAACAGAGGTCTTAAAGAACATCATGGATAAGCAGCTGGGTACCCTAGCTTCTCTTAGCATCCATTTTAACTGTTTGCTTTGGTACTCAAAGACTTAGACAAGTGCATCTCAAAGGTTTGTTTAGCTTAATTTCTCATCTGCAACAGTGACCTGTGACTAAAGCCAGTACGTAAGAAAACAAGGCATATATAAAGCAGTGCAGACTCTCAGTATATATCTCTGGTTCTGTTTCTCAACTTCTAATGTCTGTTTAAGGCCTGTTTAAGGCTTTCTCGGTTTGGAAATGACAGCTAGAACTCACAGTTCCACATGCATCCATGCATTTTCCAAAGTTCTTTTCAGCCTGTATGTAGTTTTGGAATCACGCCATGCAGTGACATCTGCAATTTAGTAACATGTGAAAAAGTATTTCATTTTGTTTCATTTTAAAACTGTTGCCTGATACTTTTATTGAGGCAATTTAATCCTTATAAGAAACAATAAATAATGGAGTCATGACTTACTTCAGGCAGAGATTCTGGAGCTACTGCTATTTACTCTAGATGTGTAAGGAGAAGTGACTCTTTGCATTGCATTTTTTCAGTCTTTAAGAAATACTCGTGCACATCTGATGGCAAATGCCATCCTATCAGCTAAATCGGTGGTATTTTCCAACCTCATTTTTGCATTTCTTACTCCTCTGTCTCACAAACGAAAGTCTCTCTTTCTGAGCAGCATCCCTGTGACATAAATAGTTGGCCTCTAGCCTAGAGCAGCTCATCTAAAGGAGCCATGAGTAGCAAGGAGGATCAGTTGTTCATTGCGTCTTTCAGGGTAGGAATTAGGGAATATTGAATGAAATTAGTGTGAAACATTATGAGAGCAGACAAAAGGAGATGTAAGTACTTATGCTGGCTGTGGAACCTCTTACCACAGGATTTTGTGGGTGTTTGTTAAAGCTTTTGCACTCATTCTAGAGATGATGAGTCTGTATCATGGAAGAGAAATCCACTGAGGATTAAATAATAGACAGGAGTCACATTTGGCTCTGGGGATGCCTGACTCATAAATGATTAGAGGCTCCTGTACTACAAGGTGTCATATGAGCTTGTCCAGTTCTTATACTCTTCCCCTGGCACCTGCTTTTGATCAGAAGCAGAGGGAGGCTATGGGGCAGAAGGACCTTTGGTCTGAGCCCTTATGGCTGTTCCTGTTTCTGCAGATTGGTACAGAAGCAAAGAAACCAGTAGCATAAAAATAATCTTACTAAATAATCTAGCAAACCTAAGCTCATTAGAAAAAAAGATAAGGCAGTATTTCTATTATTAGCTGTAATGCACAGGAAAAAAAAAAGGAATGAAAAGAAATTCAACAGAGCAAATTAAGTAGGACTGATGTTAAGAAAAACTGCAGCTCTTCAGACTAGTTTATTGCAAGTGTAGAACATATAGTTTCAGTTTAATAGCAAATCTTAAGATCAAATATGTACATCATATCACTGATTCTTACTAAAGAACTCTATAAATGTTACTGTAACGTTGATTGGCAGTTTCTCTTGGTGTTTCAGTTTTAGGGCCTTTCTACCAGTAGTTCTCATATTGTGGTTCTGTGCTTGATAAAGAAATTTGATTGATGGGCATGTGAATGAACAAGTAAATAGCAAAAACAGTATTATTTTTCATTCTAAAATTAACACATTGCTCTTGCTACATTTTGCAATCTTCCTGAAATAGTGGAAGAACCGCAAGCAATAATTCAGTCCATAATAGCTTATTCCTGTCCCTGTTTCCTCAGAAATACTGTGTGATTGTTTCCTAAATGATTCCAATGGCTCTGTGAACCCTCACCTGGAGTGTATGTCTCCATGCAGATGTTTATGGCAGCCTAAGAGCACTCTGCAGAGTGCTCAGAGTTTCCTTTCTAAAATTAATATTTATGCTCTTTCAAGATTCTTCCCCACAGAGCAGGACCCCACCTGGGCCCCAGTTTGGATATCTGCTGCCCAGGGATGCAGCAAGCACCCCTTCCCCGTGCCCCGTGCCCGGTCCTGGGCTGGTGTCAGTGGTGGGGCGCAGCGCTGCCCTGGTGCTGCTCATTGGTGGTGCTGCTTGTTGGTGGCTCAACGGCCACGCAGTCCTGGGCAGGCAGAACTGCAGAGCGCCCTTGCTGCTCGCAGCAGGCAGATGCTGCATGACTCCTTTAACTTCAAACAGACAACATCAAAAGCTCCGGTTTGGTATGAAAATCAGGCCTTCAGTCAAGCGCAGGCCACGCTGGTTATTAATGAAATCATCTTGTGTGAGTTTGAAGGCTCTGGTAACTAGTGAGTTCAGAAACTCCAAATTGAGTATTTAGTATGTTGAGGCTGGAGACTCCTTCTCTTTTCTGAGTCCACAGAAGTGGAGAGAAGCTGGGTTTGTGCACCCGAGGAGCTCTGTTTCCAGCACCCCTGTGCTCCCTGAAAGCACCAGCAAGCAGTGGTGCTTCCTCCCCAAGGAGCACAGGCTGCGGGGAAGAGGCAGCTCCCCTGTCAAAGCCACCTTTCTACCTGGGGCAGCACTGGGACGCATCCAGTCCTTGGCCAAGGGGACTAGGAAACTTTGATGTGCTTCCATCTCCTTGTTCCTCAGAGGAAGTTTTCAGCCGTACCATAAAGCCGTGGACACAAGGGGCGATAAGGGAAGCTGATGTTCCTTGAACACTCACGTGTCACTGGGCAGTCCCCAAGACTCCTGGCCCTTTCATTGCTCCTATCCTTTAGGCATTGTGGTTTCGTGGAACGGCCCCTTATACATAGAAGTGCTTTCCCTCCACACATGTAACATGGCTGCTTTGAGGGCTGTAAATCCTGCCTCATTAGATGGCCACCTAACTCTTAGGCATTACACCCCTGAGTTTCACAGCACCATGTACTTCAGCCTAGAAGCCTGAAATCATTAAAAAGATGTTAAGTTTCTTTAATGGTTTTGGAAAGGCTCTCACTGTTAATCATCATCTGAGTAAAGCAGGACTACCCGTGTCAGAGTTTGCAGGATCTCCATTATGCAGCTCCTGCAAAACTGACTCTTTGAAGTTTGCTGTTGTCAAATAGTGTTCCCAGCCAACATGAAATAACTCAGTGAGAAAAGAATGGTTGAATGCCAGCTGACATAGAGTATCAATGAGTTTTATTCCCGTCTTTGAATCATGTGTTAATTAGAAAAAGATGTGTAAGATTGGTGACAATGTGGAAAATGCTGCCTGCTGGACTATTCTCTAAACTAATAGAATCTATATAGAATTAAAAGACATGCGCCTTCATTTAAGCTTGTAATTGCCAAGGGCAGTTCACAGGCTCTCTCCAGTTCCCTCCAGTTCTCTCCCCCAAATCCATGGGTTGCAAAATTTTTACTGGCATGTCTTCTGTATTACCAATTTCAGCAAGACTCACAGAATCTTCATGTTGTGAACAGCAATATCACCTCATATTACACCAAAGGTACATTCATTAATGCTAGAATAATGTTGTAATGTCCAATTACATCCTTTCTTTAATAAAGATCTTGGTATGTCAAAGTTCACGGGTGAGTTCTTCCCATCTGGTACATTTATACGGAGGGAATTCAATGCAAAAGCTACTAATCTGACCAGACAGCATCTTGCAGAGGCATCAATGGCTAAGGTAAGGTACTTGGTCTGTTTTATTAACTCAGCACATATAACTTCTTTCACCAGGGAAATTCCCTCCCAGTTGTAGCAATACTGAAAATTAGTGTGGAAATGAAAATCAAATGCCTTTACCAAACATCTAAGCCTAAACTGAGCATGATAAGGTAGCAGCTAGGAAGCTTTCCAGGAAAATCTGTCATATTCCTGATGATAAAAATTTAAAAGTTTCATTTTTCTCCTCTTGTTTTATTCCTCAATCATCTCACTGAAGCAGGTCTTGTCATGTAAGTGCTTGCAGAACCTGTTTTAGGAAGCCGCTGTATCCCTGACTCTTTGTAACCTGGTGTTATCAAATATTGTCACTGACCAGCATGAAAGAACTAACTTCAAACCTATTCAAATCTGAGATTGGATCTGCTTCTTTATCCTAAGCCCAGGTAATGCAATACTATTTTTTTTAACAGACTTCCAGAAAATCTTAGGCTCTTCTATTTTCCTCATCATTTCTTCAAGGTCTGTGAGCTGCTGTCACCTTTTCCTTCAAGTACTTCTTCCATAACATGGTGGTCAAGTCTTTCCTTTCTTCAGCACTTCTCCATCCATCTTTGCTCTGAAAGTCGCCTGCAGAAATGCAATAGTAGCCAAGGGGCAGCCTTGGCTTCCTAACTAGGTCTTTCTGGGCTGTGATCCTCAGCTTACACAGAGATGAAAGAAGATGAAAGATATTAGAGTCCTTGAAAACTATGATCCTTGGCTTGCACCCAATTTGGCAGCCTCTGTGGTCAGTAGTTCCCCATATCACAGTTCCATAGATTCTGCACTATTCCTTTGAATACAAAAATAAATTGGCTTCTTTGCTATACTCTTCCCTCATCCAGTTCTTTTAAAATCCATGAAAAGACGTTTAGTTACACAAATACAAACAGGAATGTATGAGTATACACACACATGTATACATATAACTATATAAATTCATTCTCTGAGACACTCAAGACTAATTTCTGAAAGATAATATTAGGACTTCTGCTAGCTCTCTGCGATTTCATCATGTATAAAATGGGTAAGAACAACTGCAGTGATGGTGCAAAATTAGTAAACTATATAATTATTGCTATACAGTGGCAGTACGTCGCACTGGTTAATTCAATAGAAGAAAAGAGTAATGCAAAGAGTTCTACTAAGCTCAGCGATAGGGACAGCTGCATAATAATTTTCTCTGAACAATGCCTGGAGCGGGGCTCTGTGTTCCCAAAAGGAAAACTGATATTATTAGATTAAATTTGGTAACTCTCTCTGCTACCTGGCTTTAAATTACCATCATTTACTGAGAAAATAAAAGCATATGTGGCTTCTGCAACTTTCCTCCCCACTTTTCCCCATCCGAAGTGAGAAAAACAGTGATTGCATTCAGTCTGCCCATGTGCCTGGACATGGCATCGTCCCAGTAGGAAAAAATTTAACCTGAGTTATAACTGATTCTGAAGCTGAGATAATAAAATCCTAAGTACTTTAAGGCAGCTATTGCAACAGGAATATGGAGAAGAAAGCAGTGTGATGAATAACTCCATCTGAATGAATGTGATGGAGTTGGTCAGTCAAAGCCATCCTAAATTACAGCTTCTTTGTTGTAAGCAATGGGATCACTTACAAAGTAAGGTATAATACTACCATAGGGAATGGGAAACTAGTTGCTGCAGGAGGCAAGAGACTAAATTAATCTAGTTTAGAAGTTATTCATTGTAAATCATTTTCTCAGCTAAAACCATGTTTTTTATTAGTTTCTTTTGTTAAATCTGTTAGAATATTTAGCTGATGAGTGCAGTATATAGAGGAAGTAATATGTCTGGTTTTGTTTTTAAAGTAAATTCTTTCCAAAGCTCTGTATGTGGATCCTGGAAAAGAATGGTTCTGATTTTCCCTTGAGAAATAGTCTCAAGCAGTTTTGTCAATAGACGTTCTTTTCAGATAGAAACATAATTCACTCTGGCCCTACTAAATGGCTTCAGAGCCATGCACCCTGGCAGCAATAATTGTCAGCTTTACTCTCGTATGAAATTCACACTTGAGGAGCTGTAGATGATGAATTTCAGATTTCTGTAACCCCTGGTGCTCTTTTCAGATCTTGAGTAGCTCCTGCAAGCTAGAGGAAAAGCTGCTGCTGGACAAAGGAAGTTGATAAAAGAACGAGCCTTGGGGTCATTTATTAAACATTATATACATGCATATATAGGCATATAGGTATATAGGCATTGTATCAACTAATCTGTAGGTAGCACCATAGCCTTGTTCTAGGCCAGGGTGTGTTTTAACTCTGTCCCTCTGATATTTTAACTCTCTCTTCTTTTTTATGCATTTACATACACTATATATATATATATATATATATATGTATATAGTTCAGAAATCTTCAAAAAGAATGTCAAGAATATAATGTCGATTAAATAAGCGAAGAGGGGATCAGGTAGTCCAAGTTCCAGGATAACTAACTAAGACATCAGCAAGTAAACTTCAATTTTAATCCGAAACTTTAAAATAACATAGTATTTTCTTTCGGTTTGGTATGCGCTGATCTTATTGGGGAAAAAAGGCAAATTCACAGCTTTGCACATTCATATGTTTTGAACATTTAAACGAGCAGATGTACCTATTCAACATAAAAATAATACTTTGGAGGCATAACTGCACTGGGCTTTGTACAGTGTCCTTGGGCTCTGTATTTATTTCTGCGGAGAAGGCACCAGAAGGGCAGCTCGCTGCTCACAGGCAATGATGTGATCCAGGTAAGAACCCCGCGCAGGGGAAGCACCGCGCGCAGCTCCGGCGAGGGGTCGAGACAGCGCGTCAGGGACGGTTCTGGCACAAACAGTTCAAGTACAATGAGGGAATAGAGCTTTTTCCGAGGAGGAACACGCATCCTGTTTCAGGACCCCTGTGCATGCTGGCACTCCTTGCCTGTAGGTAGTTTTCCTGGTTGAGCTGCTGTAATTGCTCCCTCTTGAGCAAAACTTAGATTATGAAAGAAGGAGTGGTGTTTTCGGTTCTTCCATTTGCTAATGAAACAGAAGAACAGAATCAGAAAGAAATCAGACATTGGGAATATATGTTTACCCTAAATCGCTGTTCAGCAGCATTTTTCCCCATTCTTAATGCAAGCCACAGACTCCAAACCTTTATAAAGTCTACTCAAGTGGTCTACTCACCAGAGATGTCTTCAGAACTTAGTGTTGCTATTTGTTACTGGAGAGTGAACTTCTCAGCCCCGTAGGAACATGAATGGATCTCAAACCCCATACCTAAAAGTTATAGTTTCCTCCTTAGGACTCTCGCTCTTTTAGAAGTATCCCCTGCTCCTGAATAGACTGGACCCAGTCAGCATTTACACCTTAAAGACCTTATGTTGAACATAAAAAAATGTTGATAGGTTTAGGATTGCCCAACTAATTCTAAATTAAATAACCTCAGAATATTCACTATTTAATATGGCTTTCTCAAGAGAAGATGAAAATAGACATGACAACATCATTGCAGCATGATCACAGAGAGAATTATACGGTATGTTTCAGTTTTGAGGAAATGAGACACAGTGGGATAAGAAAAAAATCCCTCAGCAGTAGGAACCAGCTGTAGCAGCTATAATGCAGACAATAAAATCAATGGTGTCTGACAAAAAAAAATTGTTAAGTATAAGGGCAGAGGGTTCTTTGGGGTTTGGATTTCTTTTGTAGGCCTGTAAAGTTTACTCTGCACTGGCACATCAGAAAGTCCTCTGGAAATATTCCCTCTGAACCTGAAATAAGCAGGGTAGATGCTTCACATCAGGCTCTTCATAGCTTTCAGTTTCCTTTTACAGTGCTCAGTTCTAGCTGTGATGTTACGTGGGAAATACAGAAACTGAAGTCACAAACAGGGTGCTGGTTTATACCTGTTTTGGGCCCAGCGTAGACTGTTGCCCATAGAAAGTGCACAAGGGAAACCTTCCTCACAGCCTCAGATTCAAGTAACCCAAACAGTGAAGAAGACTACAGCGTGTTCCATTGCCTAAACCTATTTCTTAAATGTGGGAGCAGCCGAGTTCTCTCCACACCAGACCTGTAAAGATAATGCAAAGACACAGAAGTTTCCTATGGTTCTGCATTCAGCAGGTGAGGCACCAGAACCAGGCACAAGTGCCTGGTGCCTGGCTGCACTTGCAGGCCAAACAGAAGGACATCCTGTCACTGACGTTATTTTCATTCACTGGTATGTAAGGTTTTCCCACAAAGTGGTGCGGGATGGATGTCCCAGGTTTTGCTGGTCACCCGCAGCGCTCAGGGATCAGACACCACCAGGGCTCAGTGACGAGGGGTGCACAAGAGCCGCACGGCACATTCCGGTGCGCAAGGAACGGCCCTGGCCATGACGATGGCTCATTGAGTCTCCCGGCTGGAGACAGGAACGGAGCAGCAGCAGGACAATACGCACTGAATGGCTGGCTCTCGTTTTGTGGTTTTTCCCCTCTATGTTTTAGCAGAATGTGGCTGTTTCTATTATTTCCCGATCTGAGGCCTCTCTGTGTGTAAAGATGTTGCTAATGGCTAATTGTATCCGTACAATTCTATCAGGGAATGCATTTCAGCATGAAATACACGGCGTATCCTGCATTTATTCTTAATCAGGAAGCTTTACTTTTAAGGAAGTGTGCGGATATATCTCCCTTATTTTTGTGCCTGGAAACATTTGAAAAAAAAGATTGGCAAGAACTCTTTACTAGTCTGCAATTTTAACTCCTTCAGAGCCCAGCATTAGGGAAACATGAATCAGTTGGAATAAGAAAGGCTTTTTTATCCTTCATTTTCCACACATGCAGAAATCTGGCAACCTTCTGTGGGTGCAATTTCACAGCAATGTCATTTCTGATTTCAAACACATTTGAAAATGCAGATATCACCAACTTAGTCAAAACTGAAAGACTTTAGTGTAAGAATTCCCAGTCTAAGTCTGCTGGCTAGGTTTTCTGATGAGAACTTCAGTTCTAGCACTGAAGTTGAGCCATATCTCTACATAGTTGATCCATCCCCAGAGAGATGTACACGAGCTGAGGAAATCTATATAGCTCATTTTTTAAGTCAGACCTTGTGAATCTTTCAAGAAATACTGAATGGGTCAAAACCCCCAGAAATCAAAAAGCCACTGAATCTTAGTGATTTCCCTGGCACGATGCCATGATTCACCAGCTTGCAGATAAATGCTGAGAGAAATGTGTCTTGTGAACCTTTTGTGAGCATGCCACGCATTTATTGGGTGTCTAGAAAAGTATTTTTCTTAATTAAAAGTGGGCTGGAGCGCAACTCAGAGAACAGGGATTGAACCCAGGTTCTCCTGAAGTCATAGGGAATTCTACTATGGAATTCTGTGAACTTCACAACAGGCTCTCAGCTAAAAAAGAATATTAAAGAAAGAAAAAAACTTAAGATTTTCCTTGGCATGATGCAATGGTAGATCTATATGTTTGCTAAATGCCTCCCTCCTCTCCCCTCCTCTTTTATTTTCCCTCTTTTTTTTTTTTTTGACTAAAAGATTAAAACCAACACTGTCACTTGCAATTAACAGAATTTACATCTTGAGGCATATTTTTTCAGGTCACGATTCACGCAGATTTCTGTCTACCACATTTGCTTGGTGCTTGCTTCTTCTTATGGAGATACACTTTGCTATGATTATGATCAACAAGTTGTTGATCCTGTTTTTGATTCTCCCTATGGATTTCAGCAATTCTTACAATATCTCACTTAATCCAGCTAATTAATCCAGCTAAATCTATTACTAAATTACTCCAGCTAATTAATATTTATTCATATGGAACTCAAAAAGTGAACTTGTGTTTAAAAGGCCTCTATTTTGAAGCCGAAAGTTTGATATCTGGTAGAAATATGTGCAAGTCTTCTACTTGGCAGTTACTCATAAAAGAATGGCCTGAATTTTGGTTTTGCAAGCTCATGTGAATACATTGCTGCTGTCAGCTTGAGTCTCACCTCTTAAGGTAAGGGATTGGAGGGAAAATGGAAGCTAGAATTGCTATCTCTTTCCAGTTTTTCTTATGTAAACTCAAAGAATTATCAAAAAAACCCCATGTCTTTAATAATGTTATGCTTTCAAATATTCATTTTGGCCCTATGAGCACATATGACAATTTTTAGCTCTGAAACTTTGGGTTTCACTGTTTTTCTATGTGTGGGGTCTTTAGACATAGGCACTGATCAACAACAATACAGAAACTTAAAAAAAATCAGAAGATTGTTTCAATACCAGTTAAGTTGGAATGGACAATGGTATTATGTAATAATGTTCCTTTGTACTTAAAGTAATTAAGAGCAAGAGAAAAAAATAGCTGGACAAGTATAAACACGTACAATTGTGTACCCTGCATCCATAATAAAAACAGCTATTTTATTCTTACTGAGCACAGGGAACATTTAAAAAGTGAATTAAAATACAGAATCAAAAGCATCAGGCTGAAAAACCTAAACAGTTATGCAAATGTTTCTTGGAAAACTTTTATCCCATACAAGCATGTGCAGTAGCAGCAAGAAGAGTTTCTAGGAAAATCTCTGTAGATATGCTAATTTTTTGGAGACTCCATAAATCAAATTTAAAACAAATGTTTCTTGAATGTGCTCTTTACAAGGCCTGTTTGTGTTAAATTTGAATTGCAAACAAAATGACTTAGAGAACAGTATTCCTGCAGAATTATGCAGGCAAGTCAAGAAATAGCCTTGATAGGGCTGTATTTCAAAATGCAACTCATATCAGTAGTGTGTATGTGAAAGTATGTGCAACTCCGTATATACACACAGCTGCATATTATGCCTTTCATGCAGATCAGGAAATCCAAATCAATTAGAAAATACCTAGGGATGCAGAAAGGGCAGAGATGAACATACTGTTTTACAGTCTGTGTGAGTGGGCCACATAGCCAGGTGAGGAAATGCAGTTAGAGAAGCAAGACTTTCAGGTCACCCAAGAAAAAACGCACAGCTTATTCTGACTTATCCCAATGTTTAGAAAAGAGTTGATTCAATTTGAGATGTAGGAAGCTATAAATACTTCCTTTACTTGCTTAGGACAGCAGAGAATCAGAGCCATTGCCTTTTGATTATTTAACAGTATAATTTCCACTGGAAGATTTGCTAGGCTTGAGTAATATAGGCATATAATAATATAATGATACATTGTCATGAACTCTTCATAAAACATGCATAATATGGGGGGAGATATATAGACAGCACAAGTGCCTGCACACAGAACAACCCATCATCCTCATAGTGGTTCCTAATACAAAAGCAAAACCCAAGATAAGTCATGCTTTGGCTGATAATCATATTAGTATTTATGGGAATTGCTGTGTAAAGTTACACATAGTGTTCCTTGCCAAAGGATCAATTTGATGTTCTGCCCTTAAGGTGCGTTGGTTGTCTGAACAGTTTCCTCTTTATAGATCGGGGCAATATGAGACTGCATTTTCAGATATTCCTAGCTGGGCTCCAGTCCAGGATTCACAAATACATTAATTCAGAGAAGGAAATGAGAGAGAGGAGAAGGAACGGAGGGGAAGTACAGACCTGGTGGTCAGTGTCAAATAGACAAAATCAGTCATTCCATACCTGCGCTGGAAAGACAATACCACTCAAAAAATATATCTTAAAAATGGCTCTGAATTACTGAGTTCTGTTTCTAAGTAACCAGGAAGCGTATGTTACTGTGACGTTCATTGACTGCTTTAAATTCAGTGTTAGAAATACACTTCTGATTGCGTCTGCTACTCACCAGATCGGGAGCTGTCAAAAAGAACCAGCCTTGGGTCGTTGGGTGAAGCATGCTCCCTTCCTCTCCCAATCCTCTTCTTCAGTTGCATTCGCCAATATTTCATTTGGGTTAATCTACTTGGCGAATCTCCCTCAGGAGATCCTGAGGAGCGCCCCCTTTTTTTTTTTTTTTTATAGTTGCTCTGTTTGAAGTGGAATTGCACTAAAGACTGTTGCTTGGCTTCCGTGTTCGTGGCTAACAGCCCACTGAAGCTAACTTATCAATCATCCTCACTTTTCCCCAGTAGTCTTTACCTCTGCGAAGGACAGAAGGTCGTGATACTGCCTCTACACAGTGCCCTCAGAGCTAAAACAAGAACAGTATTATTATTGATGAATTAATGAATTAAGAGCGGGAGATATGTTGATATATGCAATATATTTCTAGGGAGGGAGATTGTCATGAGTCGGAAGACTTCATTTCTGAGAAGTCAGAGTCAGTGTGAGAGTTGCTGTGAGAGTCATGAGTCAACAGACTCTCTTCTGTAGATTATTTGCTTTTGGTGGAATCCATACTAGCAACCTCCCTTTCCTGCTGTTCTGCTCAGGTGCTGGGTCACCTTCCGAGTTGCTGGGAAATAAGAGAATGGAAGTGCTGGTTTTTCAGCATCCCTAGGTCCAAAGCAACTTTTGTGATCATGGCCGTAGAGTTTTATTTCCTTTCATAAGTGGACAGACACTACATTTCTGAGAGTTCTAACATCACTGAGATTCATCACCACACAGGACCATGCTAGATTTCACCATAACGTGCCACTAATGGTAAAAATTATTTAGCTCAGCTCTCCACCATGTCTCACTTGAAGCTCTTCAAAATAGGAAACAAGCAGAGTTTGATGCTTAACTGCTTAGTTAGGAGAGGCCAGTGTACAACTAACTCACCAGAAAACCTTGTATTAATAAGGGAGAATCAAATGAATAATAATAATAAAAAAACAACTACCAGTTGTTGCCAAACGGTATATGAAAAAATCAGACCCCTTAGATACGTTTGTGAGGTGCAGCTGAGTCATCTGTAATATATAGCACTTGCTGCCTGACATGGTGCCAAGTTTTAGAGAACCCTCTGAAATTTTAAGATGATGCTTTTTAAAAAAATTGTCTCTCGCTCATGTTTCATGGGGGAGTCAGGGAAAGTAGAAGGACTTTCTCCCATCTTACCATATGTTAGTGTAAGGGAGAAGTACAATCTTTTGTTCAAACACTTCAAGTGATGTATTTGGTATTTATATTTTAAACATAAATTTCATGACAGATATTTTCTCTTTTCACAGGTATTTTCTCCCTTACATCTGTGTTGATGTTGCCTATTTAAAAATAGATACTCTGCAGATGAGCAGATGCATATTTCTCCTCTGACTAATTGCTCTTGCCACCAGAGTTGCACATTCACCCTCTGCTGGAAGCTGGACTGCTTCCATCTTCTGGAAACTGGACTATCATTAGGTTTAATACTGTGGTGCTTTATTCAGCCTGCAGCTCCTGGAAAGAAAAAAAGAAATGTTGTAGCATGGAGAAAGCAGGAAAATGATAAAGAAAAATACATATAAATTCCAGGTCTGAGTTCATCCAGATGAGCTCAAAGAGAAAAATAACAGGGTTCTTCTTTCAGAAAATGCATTGCATGCAACATCCTGTCTTTGGCTATAAAATGGCACGAGCACTATAGTTACGTGCATCTGCATTCAACTAGAATTAGCAGAGTGGGAAAGGAAGAGAAAGGGAAGAATCTCTGAAACTGAAAAAAAAATGAATTTTGTTTATACTTCACTAGACTTCCTACATTATCAATGTCCTGCCCCTTCTCTAAAGTATCTCCCAGGGTGAACAAACAGGTTCAGGTTAATAATATTGCCTTCAACTAACAGCACTGTTGTACACAGACATGGCTTCTGGGCTTTTCACATACTTGCTGCCATCTGCTAAAATGACATTCAGACAGCTCAGAAATTTGTGGGTTTGTTTCATTGATGAACATGTGCCAAATAATAATAGGCAGGCTATCACCATCCTGCAAGTGCTCTTTCTCCTGTTGGAAGCCTCAAGGAAAAGACTGTCACCCACCTGCCTTACTTGCTTGTAAGGTGCTTTGGTACTGTGGTGATGAAAGCACAGAAAGGATCAAATGTTGCTCTGCTATTAGGTGAGAAATTAGGGTCCTTTCAAGTGAAAAAAAAAAAAAAAGAAAAGTCCATACCATCAAAATAAAGACTTAAAAAGTACAAGCACATCTTTTCAATGTATGGTCTGATTGTGGAGCCCCATTGCGAAGTTATTTCTTGCTTTATTTCCCAGGATTGCTTTTATAAAATCTATAGCCTTATTTGAAGGAAAAAAAATAAAAGACTGCTTTGCAAAGGCAGTAAATCAAGATTAATCAAAGGAAGAACATTTAATAAAAGATCAGTCAAAATACCATAATGTATCCATCAAAACAGAAAATCCTTTATACAGGCCATTATTTGAAAAGAGTGAATTCTGTATTAACCACGAGTGGTCGCTCACTAATCAAGGCATGGATATAGAGGCTCTTGCACTGGTCTCCTTTGTGGCCACCTTTGGTCTGGTCCAGCTTATTAGCACTTCCTCTAGGATGCAGGGCATCCTAATGGGAGGGAAAGATCTGCTGTCGTAGGTCTGCCTCTCAGCTCCTATTGCACCAGATCTGGTCTTGCAGGAAAGAGGACCTGCAAGGATCGGAAGAGGAAGGTGCTGTGGTAGGTCTGTTATTAGACGCTGAGTTTGTGGCAGCTCAGAGGCCAGTGAGTAACTTGCAAGTAACTTGCCTGCAAAGGATACTGAAGCTTCTCGCATGAGAACAAGATGGCTGCAAAGCAAGTCACGTCACATGTAAGTAGGAAATTAAGAGGGTTAAAAAAGAACTTAAAGAATGCAAAGGAATTTATGCTTAAATTAGGATGGCAAAAAAAATCTATTAAAATACTGAAAAGCAGGAAGGTAGTTAAAGAACTGTGAGATAGTTGGGTGAACACGGTTTAAAAGAAGTCACTCAGCAATGAAAAGGCCACAGTAGAGAAGGGAATTCTTTTCATCTCTTCTTGCTACTGGCGTTGGGGAGATTCCTGCACCAAACTCACTGTGGGTAGTAGATGGGTCAGGGAAGCTCCCTGGATATAAGGTAAACCACCAGGAAGCATTTTATCAAATGGATGAATTAATATTAGAAGTCACCAGGACTTGGTGGTGCTCGCCTGTGTCCTGAGGGAACTCCGCTGCGCCGGGCAGAGCGGGCCGCTCGGCCGGCAGCGCCACAGGCCCGCGCCGGCACGCAGGCCGCCTGGCAGCGAGACACCGCGGAGATGCAGCCCGGGGGCACTGCTGGAACCGCGGGCTGGGGACCGCCTCTCCACCACGGCAAGCGGCAGCCTGGCTCAAAAACGAGACCACACGGACCAAGAGAGCTTGCTGGGAAAGGGCCACCATGGCCCCAGTGCGGGACGCCCGCTGCACCAACCTACCAGAGCTCCACAGTGCTGTCAACAAGCATGCGGATGAAGGGGATCCATACACATAACATAGTCTGGTTTTCAAAAAGTCTCTGACAACAAGGACAGCTGTTTAGAAATGTTCGAGTGGTTTGAAGGAAAGGTCCTCATCTGGATTTAAAGGATATAAAGCACGGGGCTAGCTTACTGGTGACTTCTTAGGATGCGCTACCCTTGGCAGGCTCACCCAAGGGCTCACCAAAGAACCAATACCGAAACTGGTTTTATTTAACATCTTTTTTTAGTCCTCTGGAAAAGGTATGTTGAGAGCTCCAAGATCACTAAGGTAGTAAGAATCCTTCCGGTCGTGAAATCCTTTGCTGATTGTGAGGACCTTGTAAAACTGCATACGCGTAGGGTGGGAGTGGGAACAGATGCGCTTCAGCATATATGTAAATAGCTTATACTTCTGTAGGAATAATTGATCTAAATCACATGTACATGATGCTGAACTTAAAACCAGAAGTTGTAACTCAAAAAACAATCTTGGAGTCATCATTGACAGTTCTCTGAAACTGTCTTTCTTTGGCTGCTGCACATTTAAGCAACAAAATATGCGGTGGGATCTGTCAAAAAACAAGTAGATGATAGCAACAATTGCCCAGCTTTATGAAGAAGCCTTAGAAGAGACAAAACCTACTTCACAACAGTTACACAAGAGAGGGTTTACCAGGTGAGTTGTCTGCTTCTAAGATACTCATCTTTATTCAGCTGCCTCTAAGACCAGCTATCCATTTGATGAAAGCCTTCAGTTACATGAATCTTTTCCAACTGCAAGGAAGTCTGTGTGGCCAAAGACATGGTTTAATTCCTCAAATCTTTTTATTTAGTCTGAATGACTTCCAGCTCTTGACAGCTTCACCAAGTGCTCTGTTTTCGCTGTTGTTAATGCAGGTTGCACCCTCTCCAGAGAAGTGTGCCAGACGGGCAGAATGACACAACTGGCACTGTCTTGATTCATGCTGGTCTATAATCACAGCTAATTCTGATCACATGCCTTGAAAACATCTGTTGCAAGTAGGCGCACTCAACCATTTTAGTGAAAACAGTATTATTAGCTGTAAAATTCAATTTAGGAATGCCTGAAATCTCTAGAAACTATTTTCCAGATTTCCACTGAAAAAGAAAAAAGCCAGAACATCTAATCTCCGCTCCATTGAAGCAAGCGTTTCAACACTTGTTTTTAACACACATGAACCCTGCCATGAACATCAAGTTTAACAAAATCTTACCCTAATATGAAACCTTATTGGTTTCATATTTCATTTTGGAAATACCAGCAAACCTTGTTTTTAACTGAATCTGAGGCATAAAATATAGCTGAAGAGCAACCCCTTGTTTTTCAGTACATCTCTCCCTCTCTTCATTTGATAGGGAGCTCACTTAAACAGGAGGCCAGCTGCCCTGCAGCAACCATCACAGTGTCCGTCTGAGGAGACTGTCCTCTCCTCAATGTTGTGCAGCCACCGCACAGCTGAGAATCAACTCCAGCATCTTGAGGATGCTTTCTCCAAGCAGCCTGCTGCATCTCCAAAGCAGTGTTTGACTCCTGCAACACAGCCACTGCCATCATGCCTGAGCAGGAGGATATTTTTGGGACAACAAATTTTCCATTGTCCTGGAGCCAAGTAAGTCAACATCTTTGATTTATTTATTTTTTTTAGGGGGGAATTGCAACACAGTGAGTGTGAGAAAGCGGGTGAGCTCACTTTCTGCTGGCATCTGTCTCTGTCCGTTAATAGGACAAAACACCTGTTGCATTATTAAAAAAAAAAAAGTCAGTTCTTGCTCACTTCTCACTTAGCTGCATGGCTTATTTGCAACCTTTTAAGTGCCAGCCCTGCAATTGCTCTTCTTAAGATTTCAAGTCCCTAGTAACGGCTCATGAAGCACCACATTGCAAGGCAGCTACGGTGAGAACAGATATGGTGAGAACAAGTTTGATGCCTGCTGGCTTTCCTCTTTTGGTCATCTTTCGTCTTTCAGTCAAAGGGACTAGAAATTGGTTTCTTACAAACCAGCTTAGCTACATCATCCTGCAGTGAGCACTTAAAGTTTGTGCACTGCTTTACCTCTGTACTTTGAAATACTGAGGTCAATGCCCTCTTTCTCACTGATAGACAGATTATAAAATGGTTTAGGTAAATTACTTGAAAAAGTATCCTTAATCTTTCCCTAATAAAGGCATTTGTTCACCATCTCCCCATCCTTATGAGGGGTATTGTGCATATGAATAACAGCATAATGTAACTTGATATATTGGGTAGGCTTGGAAGAAGGTGGAAGGTGCTAAACTTGCTGTCCTGCTCAGTCAGAAGGGTGACTCAGGATATCATCAACTTTCTCAGCAGCTACCAAACAGATCTGGAGAAAGAACCAAGTGAAGAAGAACTGTGAAGCTGGTGCAGAAAAAAGAAAGGGTGTTTAGCAAAACTCCAGCAGCAGAAATGTTTTGAGTGCTGAGGCAGGTGTGGAGCAAAATGTGTAAGATATTGATTTTGGAGCAGAGTAAGAAAGTAAGGAAGGGACCTAAGGCGGAAAGAGAATCAAGGTTATACACAAGCTTGAATGCTGCTTATAGAAACTCTTTGTCAGGCTTTTTGTGCTGCCTATATAACTGAGCTGCCAAGATTCAAAATCCTGAGGCTTTTAAATGGTTTTCCATTAATTCTGTTCTCTCCTTCAATATCTTGTAGAGTTTCATGAGTCACCCCTGCGAGATGACTGCCATTTCCAGTTATAAACATGAAGCCTGATGAGGAAAGCTGCCAAAAGCAACGTATTCGGCTGCTCCAGCTTTGTGTGTGGGTAGAGAGGGAAAAAGAGGGGGTTGTTCCATAAAGCTAAAGATTCGTGGATTGCTGTAGCTCCAGGGGGAGTCTCCATATCTTACTGTGCGTGATGGGGTTTAATGCAAACTCTTGCTCCCTTCATCACAGAGAAGCTTGAAAACACAATCCATATGCACCATAGAGGCTCCCACTGGGGAAAGATCAGGATGGATTTGCCTCCTCTTGCTGTCAAGTGGGGTTTGGTTTTCCAGACAACTCATGATTTGCATGAAAATCTGTCCCTGTGTCATGACACTTCTTCCATTCTTCATGTAAAAGAAAAAAAAAAGACAAAACAAAACAAAAAAACCCAAATCCATTAGTCCAGCTATGCATGAAAATATTTGTAAAGATTTCATGTGACACCTTATTTGCTGCATTTTCTTTTTCTCCCCATTAAAAAGAAAATCATTAGGAGAGTGGTGGAAAAGATGCTATTACCACAGTCCACCTACAACCACCCATCATGACGACGGGCACCAGATGCATCACTGGTCTGTGCAATATCCACTCTAATTAGCCTCTGCAGTAGTGGCAGAAAGAGGAAAACAATCGTTCAGAGTCTCTTTTCTGAAAGTATTGTGTTATAAAGACTATAATGTTCGACAGCATGGATTAGTCCATTAAGACAAGAGCGTAAAGTTCTCCTCATTTAAAAGGAAAGACATGAAAACCAAGTTTGGACCTATCATTCAAGCTGCAGTACCAATGCACTTCAGAGTAGACTGTAATAAGGAAACAAATATTCCTCTCCCTCACTTTGGCATTCGCCCAACTGCATATTAAGCCTCAGGTCTGGTCTTCTGAAGAGCAGGCTTTCTACACAGAAATACCTCGCATGCAATTCACTACATGAGGTCGATTCTCCTGATCAGCTTATTAATTTCATCCTGTTGATTGATAATCATGTCTCTTGACATTCTGCATTATCTACCAGGGAAGTTTGCTTGCCAGAAGCAGCCATCAACAAGCAATTCCTCTATGGAAATATGTTAATGTACTGCAAAATGTCTGGGGCTTTTGGTTTTGACTTTGGCCAAGTTCTCAGAGGACAATATTCTTCAGTGGGATTGAGGGCATTTCCTGTTGATCCTAAGAATTACCCGACCAGAGGCTGGATAGAGCCATTTCTCCAGTACTTCTTGGCTTCCCCTCCTCACCCATCCTCAGAAGTTTTACACCTTTATGAAGGATGCAAAGGAAAGTTAGAGTAGTGGAGCTAATAGCTCTGCTATTGAACACGGGGCTGCTTATTTGCACAGATGGTGGACAATACTCTCAATAATCACAAATACAGTGTATTCAAAACTGCACTGCTTAAAATGTCCACCGAGTCTGCAATACTGTGCCTACTGTGATATATATTTAGCACAATTCCCTTTCACAAATAATTCATGCTGATCACTTGGATCAGCATCATTCTTGATGTTCTGCAAGCTGCTCTTCCTCCTTTCATTCATTAACTGCTTTAGGTTTGTTTAACTATGCAAACAGTGTACAATAAAGTTCTGTTTACTGGGCTATATTTTCAGTACAAACCCTTTTGAGTTCATTATCACTTGCAGAATGTGGTTCCAAGGGAGATTTAAAACTTCAGCTCATTAATATCGTTAATAAAGCTCTGTATATTAACAAGCTGGGCTTTTGTACTTGGAAGCCAAATAAAAGGCAAATATATGTGAATCAGCACAGACTATCAAGTTCATGCATAGTGGCACCACTGATTCCTATCTAATCAGAGAAGATGCCAGTACTGAGAGGAATTAAAAAGGAAACTCTGTCCTGTGCAGGTGCACAACAAGTCTAAAATCTGTCACAGTTCTACTGGAAGGCCAGAAAAATTCCACAGGTTTTATGACTACTGGATTTGGAGCATTAGGTCCAACTGGCTACTTCTCTGATCTTGCAGAGACTGCTTGGAATACAGAAGCCAACCTCTGTTTTCCCTGGGCTAAACAATATCTAGGAGCTTGATGCTTGGCTAACCGGTAAGAGCAGAAGGGAGCGGGGCTTTCACCCTCGGGGGAGAAGGACGGGAGAGACGCCCGCGCGCGGCTGCAGCCGCCCAGGGGCAGGAGCCTTCGGCCCACGGGCCGGTGCCGGAGCGAGAGCAGCAGCGCCTGGAACGCGCCTGAGGCTCCTCCGGGCACGAAGCCTCAGCCCTTCCCTCCCATATGATGCCTGAGTTAACGCTGCAAGTGCTCTGCCTGGGTGAAGCGTCAGCTCAGGAAAAAGAAACAGGGCTGTTCCTAACACACGTTAAATCCTTCATCCCCTTGCCCCCGCGTGCCATCTGCCCCCTTCGACACCCAGGCAAGGGCAAAGGGGAAGCGATTCCAAGGCAAACAACCTACTCAAAATGGAGAGAGCAGAGCATGATCTGTGCCCAAGAGTCTTGCCGGTACCTTTTGTTAGATTTGTGCCATCATTAACATTTTTATTTGAACTCTCTCATCCCTAAAGAGCCGCTCTCTATTAACAGAGCAAGTAGCTTGGTCTGCCAGGCAAGTATTCTTGTGTCCACAGAAAAGCCCATCAAGAGAAAAGGCCAGTGTGACTAACCTGATGCGCTGGCAGTGTCTCTGCTAGGTGGCGATACAGTCATTTAGTAAAAATAAAGGTTTTATCAGAATTCAGACCTTTCAGCCTGTGGCTCTTTCCTTGCTTGTTTTGCTCTGTTTATTCATTTACCCAAGGCCCCTCAGGGCAAACCTCCCTTGCTGGAACAGTAGCTTGTGATTCAGTGCTGCCTTTAGGCATGGACTCCTTTCCACTTTCAGCACAAAAACACCCCGGTATTAGGCAGCAGATGCCGTGGATTCTGGCCCGGTGCGTGCAGCGCACGGGCCCGCGTTGCGAGCAGCGGGAGCACATCCTGCGCACCCGCCTCGTCTCAGCAAGGTGCATCAGGGTTTCCTGAGAGCCGCAGGGAGGCGTTTTGTCTCTCTCTCACACACACACACTCGGCAGCAAAATGGGCTGTGACAGAAGCTGGGTTTCTGCAAAAGCTGTCCAAGCTCTTATCACCTGGAGAAGCTGGGTTCAGCTGCTTCCAGTCAGTTGGTTGCAGTTAACTTTGGTTGACTTCTGCAGACAACTTATTCCTGAGAGAGAGATGCTTTGGATTTTTAATAACTGAAATGCAGTTCACTGCATCGTGAAGGCTAGTGGTCTGTCCTGGCATTCCTACCGTGTGCAATTTCCAACTATTAATTTCAAGCTAATCTGTGTGTTTGCTATTGGCTGTGGAGAGAAGCTGGCATTTTCCACCACACCGGTGTTAGCTCCCCTGCTTGACACCTCTGAGCACAACTGCAACAAGTCACCGGAGGTGAGAAATGAAGTTCCATCTCCAAGTGAGGCACTGCATAGAAAGCAAGCAATGGTTTGTGCCCCTTGAAGACCTTCAGAATAGAGTGGCTCCTTACAAAGACCCAATAACCTCTGTGAATACACGGAGTAGGAAACTGCTAGAGGTGAACACGGAGCTTCAGGTGAACACGGAGGCTGCTGAAGCTCCTCTGCCCATGGCACCGACCCCATGGCTGAGCCGAATGAGCAAGGGTTCTCTGGATTCTCATCACCAAACAAAGGAGTTATGCAAGACAGCAAATGTAGCTAAAACATGCAAGAGTTTTGCAATATTTGCAATTAGCCAGGAAAAAGTCAGTCCTTGACGCTTGCTGGAACTGACGCTGTTGCCTCCTAGTCTTCAGTCAGCACATAAAATAGCACGTGCAGAGGGAAAAAAGCAAGTCCTGTGCATGTGATGAAGGAGGCAGCAGAAAAGTTAAAAAGGAAGTAAAAAGCAAATAAATTACATGTCTCTACCTGATAGCCATTCACCTTTTAATTCCATAAAGATCCAGAAAATGCTGAAGTGGCTACAGTTCGTGTTTTTTTCAAAAGTAGAGCCATTACACGTGGCTTTGCAATAAATTTAGTTAACTTATAGCTCACCTGCTTCTTCAGTGTACTTCTCGAACATCAAGCAACTACTCTGCAAGATGCTTGGTCTCACTGGACTCTTCTGCAGGCTGCAGACACGCAGTGCAGCACACGGGTCTTCAACCACGCAGCATCATCTCCCCTGGCCACATTGCTCCTTGTTCCTTTTTCATTCGAAACTGTAAAGCTGGGCTGCAGGTTTTTTTTTTTTTTTTTTTTTTTTTTTTTTTTTTTTTTTGTCTTCTGATAACCCTGGCTGGGTTTTTAGGCAACAAACAGAGAAAAATGAAGCAGAATGATGTTCATAGTCCTCAGGGTACTCACAGCAGCTTCCGCTTGGGATGTTAGCCACACGCAGGCCCCAGGAATGTCCATTTCATCGTTATCAATGAACCAGCAGAACACTCCGCAGAAGGACAGGGGACGTATTTATTCTCTCTACTTGAGTCATTTGGTGTTAACAGCTGCAGTTGTCACTGACTGAGCCTGAACACCAAAATCCTTCCTTAAACTGCCGTGAGAGAACAGGAGCTGTGAACTGCTCACGTTGACACAAACTGAAGGCAGAGTAACACATTCAAAGTTATTTTCACTGGATTTCCTTTTGCTGTTTGCCAAAGTTATCTAGATAGATGTTTACCCTACCAGATCAAACCTACCTTACCCAGATCTCCAAATGAAGATGGGTATCCAGGAACACAGCACACATTTGGGACTACTCCATCGAGCTCTGGGAACAGCTGAGAGCAGCTTAATTTCTGAATTTGCCAATGCTTGGTTTACCTGGGGGACTCCTAAGTCACACTGAACTTGCTGTTGAGACGGGATAAATGTTTTAGGTGGGCTGAGTGCAGTTGCTGACACTAATTTCCTGTCTCCACGACCCTGAATATCTTACGCATGCACACACAGCTTTGGCTGCAGGCCAGGCCAGAGGACCTCAGCTATTTTTAATGGCTGTACTGGGATTGCCTACTGGAGCTATGCCACAGCACAGAGCGGGGAAAAAAGGAGGATTCACAGGGCCAAAAGCCTGAGTCATTTAAAATAAAACTTCAAAAGCATCAGGCTGACATCTGTATTTAACTGTCTAGTGACAAAGAGCTCAAACAGCTGGGCTATTAATTAAAAACAGGAGCACCCCAGTGCAAGCACTTGAGCAGTGAGATCAGCTTGGGTCAGGGGGCTCGCAGGAGAGCGCTCTGGGGCGCTGCGGGCTGCTCTCAGCAGCGCCCTGCAGGGGCAGGCGGCCCAGCGCACCGGGCGCCGATCCGCCCCGTGCCGGGGGAAACGCTTCTGCATGGCCCCAGCGCACCGGGCGCCCGATCCTCCCCGCGCTGGGGGAAACACTTCTGCATGGCCCCAGCGCAGCCTCCCTGCGCTGGGGGAAACGCTCCTGCATGGCCCCAGCGCAGCCGGGCGCCCGATCCTCCCCGCGCCGGGGGAAACACTTCTGCATCGCCCCAGAATGGCAGCGCTTCGCCGAGGACCGATTGGGGTAATTTCAGTTGGTACCACTTAGGACTTGCAAAAAAAAAAAAAACACACACACAAAAAACAAACAACAACAACAATAAAAAAAAAAAAACAAAAAACACAATCCAAAAACCCTCCGAAGCTTGAAATTCTTCATCTGTATTTTAGAAGAATGCACTTCATTAGCATGCACACCTTCCCTAAAAAAAAATGACAACTTGAATATCAGAATTGAAAAACTGAAATACCAAAATTTTAAAGAACTGAGTAAGATAGGTAGGATTGGACCTCCATCAGACATTGGAAACTATATGGATTTTAGAACATTATAGATAATATTTTATCAAGAGTTATCCATTGTAAACACATATAAGTGCTCTGACCATTAAGGCTTTAGCAATGGTTGCTGCAACAGAATTGCGTGAGACCAAGGACAACCTTGCCAAGGGAGGAAAAATAAAAAATGGATTGCTTCCATGGCTGCAAACAACTGAAATTTAAGGGGGGAGAGCTACCCAAGGCAGGAAAAGGGATGCCGACATTCCTATAAGGAATTATAGAAACATCACCGACTCTTTAATAAGCATTAACAGTGATGGGAAATATGGAAGTGCTTTGGTATGGTGGGATTTAGCTCAGGTGCAGCAACATTAGGCAAAGCAGCCCAGATGTTTACAGGCAAAACAGAGGCCCTCTTTTCTATCTTAAAAAAATCCAAATAACCAAGGAAAGGAAGCCAAGGTCACCACATTCAGGCCTCAGCTTCTATTTGGGGCTGCACTTGTGTTTGCTGCAAAGATGCTGTAAGATATCTGCTTGCAAAGCTCTCCCTGGCTCTATAAATGCTATATTAATAGCAGTTCAACTTAAAGAAGCCTAGTGCTACTCTTTAGTCGTGTTACCAGTGAATTTTGCTTTCCCTACCAGTACTCTGCATGACGTTCTCCTACCAGACATTTTTACCATCTTTCGCAGGAACTCTGTAAACAGCTTTCCTATGCCCTCTGCCGGTTTTGTAAGGCACCCTCTGACAGCTCAGAGCTCAAACTTGCTTTAATGCAGGAGCAGATTTCACTTCATTTTTGCTTTGCATGCAAAGACAACGTAGCTTGTGCGTAAGACCCTCTCATAGTAGTCTTTCCAGAAAAGATACAAGCAGTTCCCAGAGCCAGAAGCTGGAGCCCGACATGGAGGCCAGGACTATCCTTGGTGCTAGAAATCCATACCAGAATTCAGAAGTTCAGGTATACACACACCCCAGGGCTAAGTCATGAGAGCAAAAGGAGCTGATGTCTTAGCATTCCTGTTGCTTGAGTCACACACCTGAGACTAGGGCTCCATCTGCTACATTTGAAGATAAAGCCCTTAATAACAGAGTACACTTGGCTCTAGAATAAGTTCAGATGTGAGCTAGACGCAGCTATGGCCACACACGGGTCTTAAGTCTGTCCTGTCAGGGAAAAGGAGGGTGAGCAAGGAGTATTCATTCATCAATACAGCTTCAGGTTAAGGTTTTGGATGTAAAGACACCTTGTCTTTATAAATAATGTTTTCTTTGCTTCAGTTTTGCCGCACTCCAACCTGTAACACACGTGGCACACCTAATAAAGATGACTCTTCTCTCTTGTATGGTAAAATTCCTTTCTGAGGTGTGAGTCACCGAGATATGACACAGCAGCTTCCTAATCACACCCTGCATTACAGTTCAAACTGTCTTCTCAGGAAAAAGAGCAGCAAAAAATTTCCAGTGTAACAGAACTTACAAAATGAGAAAAAGAAAAAAACAAAATGCACAACATGGACAAACCCACACAACAACAATACATAGCCTGGACTTACATTTTTAAATTATCAGTTTCCTAGGAGTTTTATATAAATGAAAATCCTTTCAAATGTTACTATGACAGCAGTACTACTGCTTCTGAACTTACTTCATAGGGAGAGCTTCGTGTACTGTTCTAGAACACCAGAATCAACTCAACTCTAACTGACAAAGTTCATAAAATTGGCTCCTGCCCTCCAGTGATACTTGTGCACATGCCATTCACAGTGGGAGAAGAAAACTTACATAAAAACCCCGTCAAATAAAGCAGCTACTAGTGATCCTGAAGGGGACTAACCAGCTGCCTTCATGATGACGGAACAGGCAGTTCAACACCAACATTCCTGTGGCACAGCCTGGTCCTGTTCAGCAAGGCCCAGCTCAGGGGCTTTCGGGGCTGACCTGCACCTTGGTGTGAAACTGCTCATCTTACACGAAGGTCACAAGAACCAGACAGTTTCGTGGAAGTTTTTAGCATCAGCAGCACCAGGAGCAGCACCAGGGTCCCAAGCCCTGCAGTAAGGGAGTTTGCTCTCTACCTGTCTGCAGCAGATCACATACAGCTCTTCCCAGGACATGGGGTGTCCGGCGGGAAGGCACCTCCTCCTAGTTGCTGTGTTCCAGGTCCCTCCAGCAAACTCATATGAAACACCAACACACGCTAGGAAAAGCAAAAGCTGACCTCAATAGTAACTTCAGAGTTTTAATCAGCAGATCTCACCCAATCATCACAAGATTAGAGTGACAAAGGCCTAAGTGTTACGGCAAACTGGAACAGGTTTTAGCGCATAAAAATTCACAAAATTCAGCATGACCTGTGTATGTTACTAGTGCAGCCCTGAGCTAGAGCATTAAGAAATCAAGGTCCGTTTCACAGGACAAAATTAATCCTGCACTTACATTTGTCAGTTTGTTTCAATTAACACTCAACCTTTTCTTAAATTTTCACTTCAACAGTACCAGCTAGAAGTCCACCATACCCAGTTAACGTGCCCGGCATCAAACACTTTCAACATATTCCCCTCAGGCACCTAGATCTAGGACCTTCGTTTGGTCTCAATCATTTTGCAGAATTGGAAACTGAAGTTACTGAAAGACAGGGGCAGCTGTCCCAGAGACTCCTATGGCGCAGAGACGGGCAGTAAGAATATCCATGCATCCTTATGCACAGCACTGGCTACTTTGCCACCAAATTCCTCTTTTTCATTTTTAATTAATTGAATGGAATTTTTAATTGAAAAAAATGTTAAACTCAGCCAAGCATCATTTCACTGGAGGAGACAAGCTCCTTCAAGGTACCTTCTCTGGCAGGAAGGTACAGCAGCATACACACCACCATTTGTTAGGTACCCAGTGCATTTTAATACGAGGACCCGCGAACCAGCAGTTATCAATGCCTCCTCTGCAAGACTGGCTGCATTTTGAGCTCTCTGGGGAGCTCAAAACCTGACTTGCATCCGGAAATGCTTCTGCTTGGTAGCATTGTTGTTCATTCCCATCTTGAGCATCCACTTTGACTTCATCCTCTGCACATACTGCATATCACGCTGCTGAGCGGAGGCTGCCCCTTCAGGGAGAGAGAGAGAGGAATAAACATTTGTAGGATTACTACTTATCTACAGAACTATACTGTTAAATCAGCAGTTTCCAATATATTTTCCTCCCCATACTGGCCCATTCTCCCTTTTCTCTGGGGATAAAACAGCTTTCTTCATGAGTACCCACAGCTGTTGTTAGAAGTAGAAGTTTATTTGCACTCCAGTGAGATTTATTTATTTCCAAAAATGGATATAAATCACACCACTATTTCTCAGCTGAAAAATCATTCAAACAGACAAAGAATGAGTTATGCTCTATATTTAATGGCAAAAGTAGTGGTTTTGACAGGCAGAGAAAACAGTATTACCCCAAAAACAGATCTTAGTAAGTTGTCAAATATAAATTTGGCATCCAAAGGAACGGAACGGATTGCAAAGAAGCTGAAATGGATTTTAGGCACGAACAACCTTCTACAAGCTGAATGCTTGGGGTACCAGAAATGGAAGAGACTTAAAGGCAAGACAAACAACTTCATCAAAAACAACAACAACAACAAAACATGAAACAAGTTGAACCTATTACTGGTTGAGTGTTGCCACTCTAGAACATCCTTCTCTAAGAAAAGTGAAATGTGTCCCTTACCTGTTTGGCTTGTCCAGCCCAGAGCTCTGTACTGCTGCAACACCCGGCCTACTGCTCTCCTGTTTTTTGCAACGGCCACGGTTCTTGACAAACCAAAGCGCTGCTTGTAGTACCGCATTAAGGAGCGGTGACCAACCCTCGCACCTGGCCAGAGGAGAAGACATCTTATTTGAAAAGCAAAGCAGCTTTGCAAGGCATGTGCAATGTTCTCTAGGGAAACTAGTTTTATCAAGTTAGTTACTAGTGTACAAGGTCCCTCTATGCAAAAACCTACATTACATTCTCAGTTATACTCCCTTCAAGTTGTAATACGCAAACTCCTTGCATATGCTATGTGAATCATGAATTAATGAAGAGAAAATGTAGGCAAAGGAACCCCCCAGTCCCAAAGCTGCTGAAGAAGTCCAGTTTAAAAAGAAAGTTCTCAGGGATTTGAAGGCTTTGAACTACCTGCATAAGTAATTTCAGTGATAAAACAGACATGTCTACAAACTTGACATGTTAAAGTAACAGAATATAGTGGCAAAAAATAAATACAATTAGGTGTACAATTACTTTTTTGTCCCCTTGCCAAGGGAAAAACACTTTCCTGAAGTGTCTGTCATGGAGGTAACAGCTGCAGTTAAGAGAAAAATATATTTCTTAGCACAGATCCTAACCCTACCTGAAGGAAGGATCAGTTCCATGGTGTCGTCATCATATTCCAACTCTCGATCTGCTGGGAGCTCTCCAGACATCTCCACATCTTCCCCTTCCTTGTGATCAGGGTAACTGCTCCTGTGGAGAAGAAGCAGAAACAGCTTTGTGGCCGTGAGCACTGTCATGTTTCACCCACTTGGGTTTGAGAGGCCTTTCCAGTAATGCCCTCACCTGAATAGAGACTAAGAGAAGATCACCTTTCTTCTGCCTGTTTCCCTAACCCAGTGCATTTCTGTCGCTGTACATTTTAATAGCTACTTATGGTGAAAGCCATTACCCCATAACCCACCAGCTCTGCACAGCTTACCGAACAAGCACCCCTAGAAAGGTGCTCCAGAAAGATCCACACCTTTTATCACAGTAACAAAGCTATTTCTGATGAAACTGAACACAGCTTCAAGTATTAGAACAAGTTACATAAAGTTCAACAAGAGGTCTCTGAACTGTAACAGTCCTGTTAGCTGCAACTACTTAAAAAAGGAGGGAGTTCACCAGGTGTTTTCACATAGGACTAGTACTAGTGATCAGAGCAGAGGCAATCATGAAGTTACACTTACCTAGAAAAGCTGCAAACCAGCTAGGCAAAATAAGCACCAGAACCAGAAACAGGACATTTTAAAAATCAGTGCAGATTTTGATTTAATGTTCATCTGTCCTCCTCTCTGCTCCACCAAAGGAAAAGTGTCCTTACCTAAAATCATAGAAGTCTGCAAACTCCAGGGCAGCATCTCCATCTGTGAAGAGCTTGCAGTGGCTTTTGTCATTCATGTGAGCCTGTACTGCTTCTGTAGAGTAGAAGGATTTCCCCTTTTCATTGCACCAGAGGCAGATTTTCCCAACACCAACTTTCTCTCCTGCGGATAAAAGAAAAAATGACACTTATATTGGACTGAATAGAGCCTCCCTAATCAGTAACTAACGTTTCTGTGATGTAGGCTTCCCCAGGCTGCAGGCAGAGACTGAGGAAAGCCATTAGCCCTTCTCCTAATGCCCTGCTATCTCTGCAGCTTGACCATATGGATTTATCAAGACCAAAGTCATTTTAAGCATTGAAAGTACAGTTTGTATGACAAGCTGTGGATCATTATATACTTTCTATGGGAAATTTCACACTTCCAAAACAAACCTTTATCTCATGCATAAGTTACATTACTGTCATTACTTGTAGAACTGAAGGAAGACCATTTTTTCCCCTAGCTTTTAGCTCTGTTCAACGATGCAAACACATGTGATGCATCAGTGGAGATGCAAAATCTTCTCCAGAGGTTTTGCCAGTCCATGCACACACTTCTGGCTATTGAGTTTTGACCTAAATTTCATGCCAGCATTTTCTTGGCATTCAAAACAAGTGTACCTACAGGGTATGTGGTCAAATGTTTGCCCAGAAGGGACTTCTCACTCTCCCAAGAAAACCTGTGACACTGACAACAACCTAAGCACTGAACTAGATGGCCCTCAGGTCTTACACTAGAAGTGAATACACTAAGTCATACTCAAGTGACAATAAGCAATACCTGCTATTTAATCAGGGTATATAATTACCCTGATTAAAACCAGGGGGATTTTAAGACATACCTAAGTACTTAATTAGGCCTCTGAGATCAACAAGATACTCGATGTCTGGAATGAAGAAACTGTGGGTTTTTGTCATGTGGGCTACATTCTTCATGAGAGATCTTGAATGGTGGGGACAGAACAAGCAGTCTGTGACAGGAATGGCCCCCGCAGCAGGAGAGCTCCCAGCTGCTGCCTGCTCCTCCTCCTCTTCTCCCACACTTTCCATCTCTTCCTCAGAGCCATTGTCTTCATCGGAGTCTATATCTTCCCAGCCTTTTAACAGAAGTTCAAGATGTTTATTTACGTGATTAATTTTTCTAAACAGAACATGCCCCAGCTAAACAAATAAAAACACCAGCATGCAACACTTGTTAAAATACACAGCAAAGCTCACTGCTGCTCACTAACAAGCTGGCAGATCCGATGTTTTTCCTTCATTTTCCCAACTATGAACAGTTGGCTCATAGTTGAGAAAAGGCTTTGATTTGTCATAGCACAAGAGCCCACGTGATAATTGTAAATACTTGAAAGATTACTGCAGTGCTGAACACCAAGTATATGCAACAGGATTCTCTGCAGGTCCCGACAATAGACTTTAGACAGGGCTCCACCTTCACAGAAAAATGCTATTTTCTCCTGTCCCCACTTTGGCCTTCTGTAAGAGCACAAAACCACTGCCACCTAAGACAGATACCTAAAGTTCAGAGCAGCAGATTATGTTTCATCTGCGTCCTTAGTAAACTAAAAGTGCCTTTAGCAGCTAACTACCTATTAGAAAAATGAGCAGTCAAACAGGGAACCTGATAGCACTGCTATAAAGCTCTGCAAATCTTCTAAGGTGAGCAGATCTGGAGAAGTGACTACTTCCAGTATCCTATTTCAGTGAGTCCCCTTCCAACTGTCACACACACACAGTGTTTGAGAATGGGGAACAAGGCACTTTCCAGTGATGTAGGCTGCTAACTGGAGAACTTTGTTACAGAATATAGCTTTAGAGATTTAAAAGTCTGAAACAGAATTAGCAGGACTTGTAAGAAACATTCTGGGCAAGGACTTAAAAGGTAAATTAACATTCAGGAACCTACTGAGATTTAGAATTAGAGCTTATGACTAATACAGCAACACAAAAGAGGTGCATGTCGGCTCCTTCTTTACTACACAGGCAAAGCTAAAGCAACAGCGTTTGTGGTGGGAATTCATAAAGCAGTTTTACTTTAGATGCCAACAGGCTGAAGAGCTGTACTACAGTGTTGAGGTAAGGATCGAACTTCCTCTGCTCCTTATGGGCAAAGGGAACAGAAGAAAAATAAACAAAAAAACCCCACTCCTACCTCCAGATCAGTGTAATGATGGGATTTTTTTTTTACTTCATCTGCTTTTCCTAAGTAGTTTTAGGGCAATCTTCTATGTAAAATTTTGCCCTAAACTTTACAGGGGAAGCACTGCTTGTATTAATAATAGTGTTCATAACCAACATTCACAAGCGCCAGTATTTTACAGAACTGTCCGAAACAACACTTTAAGACCTGGGCTGCAAGCAGGGGCCTACACTAAGGCCTTTTTAAGCTAAAAACTTAACCAATATCAAAGGGTTTTACAGCAAAAAATGGTGTACTAACAGAGTGACAACATGCTGGTCTGCACTGAGCAATGCAGTAATCTTTCAAGGAGACAAAGATACACCAATACACTAACAAAAGTTTTTACACAAAATTAACGACTACATAGCCTAACCTCTCTGCTGTCAGCATGTTTTCTGCCTCACCTTCTTCCATATCCTCCTCCTCTTCCTCTGCTTGCTGTTTGGCCAGCTTCTTCGCTTGCTGTTCAAACCACTGTAGCCTCGGAGGTTTTTCAGATCGCTCCCTACTCTGTGATAAACTGGTGCTTTCCGTGGAAACCGGAGAGCTGCTTGCATCACTGGGACGTACAGGGAGCTTCTTTGGAGAGGAAGATGGCTGAGCTTTGATGGCCTGTTGAATAGCTGTGTTCATTGCATCCTTATCTACACTCTCCGAGGCCAGCCCCTTCTCCAGGTTCTTTTCATTCAGTATTTTCACCTTCTTGCTGACAGCTTGAACAGCCTTTTTCTCCAGCTCCAGGTGCTTCTTGGACTTCAGGTGATTGTCATAGGCATTGAAAGTGGAGAATCTCTTGCTGCAGACGGTGCAGTAAGTGGCCGTGATTTTGTTCTGCTCCTCTGCTACGGCCCTCTGCGCTAGGACCCTCTCCTGGAAATTCTCCGCTGTGACAGGGGGCATTTCGGCGACCTTGCGCTTCAGGTTGTACCTGTGCCAGTCCGTCTTGTAGTGGGCACGCTGCACATCGGCGTCCTTGAACGCCACGCGGCAGGTGATGCACGTGTAGGTTGCCATTGCTGCAAAGAGGGCGCAAGAGAAAGAAGGGAAAAACTGTAATAATCGTGCTAATAAAGACAAATAACCCTGGGGAAGAGCAGGTCAGAACAACATCAGCAAGGAGCTTAAGGGAGAGGTTCTGGCACAGGTTTGTGCACTAAATACATACCAGAATGAGCAGGAAAACGGAAGGCTCAGTTATTGCTATGAGACATTACTCACTCTGAGCAACCCCGTGGTGACCCAGCACCCACTGGGCTTGTCAGCTGCCAGGCACAGGATGAGAAAATGGTTCCTGGTCCAAAGGACAGCACGCAGAAAGCTCTGAACTCTTCATCAAGCATCACAAACTGAGGATTTCCACAAAGCCCGCATTACCCTAACTATAGGCTTTTCGAGAGAGCAACGGTTACATCAACATCAGAGTAAATGGGGGCGAAAAAAAAAATCACACCCGTTTTGGAGCAGCGTCTTGTGTGTTCAACACCACCTTTTACCCCTCAGCATTGCTAGCTAGGGTTAGTGAGGCACTTGCTCACAGACTGGTTGAGGTTGGCAGGGACCTCTAGAGATCATCTAGTCCAACCCCCCTGCTCCAGCAGGGTCACCTAGAGCACGTGGCACAGGGTGGCATCCAGGTGGGTTTGGAAGATCTCCAGAGAAGGAGACTCCACAACCTCTCTGGGCAGCCTGTTCCAGGGCTCTGTCACCCTCACAGTAAAGAAGTTCCTCTTCACATGGAGGTGGAACTTCCTGTGTTTCAATTTGTACCCACTACCCCATGTCTTGTCACTGGCCACCGCCGAGAAAAGTTTGGCCCCATCCTCCCTATGTTCAGGTAATTTGTATATGTTGATCAGATCCCCTCTCCATCTTCTCTTCTCCAGGCTAAACAGGCCCAGCTCGCTCAGTCTGCCTCTGGCATCTACAGCAAATGGCCATCCCACCCTGCTGCATTACCAGGACAACCACAAAACACAGGCAGAGACAGACACAACAGAACGAGTCACTGGGTACTTTCCCAAACTCCAGTTCCCTGAAAGAAGGGAGCTCCTGCTTTATTCCCTCTCCTATCTGCACATATAGAATGACAGAGAATGCACTAACAAAATGTAAAAGACACGGCACCTTATTTGAAGCACAAAATGAATCCATTATTTTGAATAGAATTTAATAACTAAAGGGGGACAAAAAGGTATTTGTTGTCAATTCACAAATTCCTAGTGTTTTCTAAAGTATTTCCCTCCCACCGACACATTTCCCTATTCAGGCACAAGGGAGTATTTACTGCTACAAATCAACTGATGCAGAACCATGACTGCAGTCAGCATCACGAACTCCTTTCAGAAACCCCTATATTTGGTCTATTCCAATATATTTGGACAGCAGCTACACAGTTCACAGAACAGCTTTGGAGTGAGCCTGAAAATCCTTTGTCAGATTAAAAGAATAAGCACATAACATTGAAAAAAGAATCTAGAAGCACCAGACCTCTACAACTGAGCAGCAAGCAGGGAAACAGCGTTTACAACTCACACTACATAGAGCAGAAGGGAGCAACCGCATCACGTGCTGTTATGCCAGCGCTTCCATTATCCACTTTTCTTTCTGCCCACCGTTTTTCAACCCCAAAGGAGCCCACGGCACAGCCAGGAGCTCCTGACGTTAGCGAGAAGCAGCAACCCACCCCTCCTCCCCATTAAAATTACTAAAATTACTAAAAATTAAATAAAAATAAGAGAGCCCGCGCGGAAGCGGCGGGGTGCGGCCCGCTGCTGGCAGGGCCCAGCGGCCCCCGGCGCCCTCCCCTGTGCCCGGGCCCCGCGCGGGACACGCACCTGCGGACGCGCGGAGCAGCAGCGATCCCGCACCAGCCACGTCCGCGCGCGAGGCGCCGCGCAGGAAGCGGGGGCGGGACGGCACGGGAAGGGACGGGAACGGAAGGGACGGCACGGGAAAGGACGGAGCCACCCGCGCAGCGCAGCGCCCCCTCTGCCGCGGAGGCCGCGCAGAACATGGCGGCGCCCGCCCCAACCGCCATTTGGTCCCGTTTTACCCGCCCCGCTAAGGGAGCCAGCAGCGCCCGACGCCAGCGTTTTCCTGGGATTTTCTTTCCTGTGGAGCGGGGCAAGCCGAGCTCCGCGTCTGAAAACGACTTCAAAATCATCAGTCCGCGGCCCAGAGCTAGGATTAATGTTTATTCAGTACGACCCGACACACTATTAAACAATGGTTCACATCAGATTAAGAAAAGGAATAAACGAAATGAGTGGCAAAAACCGATTTTTTTTCTTTGCCTTTTTTTCTTCCTCCGATTTCAAGAACAAATATACAATTAGATATAATGAAAGATAAAAACTAACATATTTATTAAATGGTTTTACAAACAATCATCATAATAATTGCATGTTTATAAAACAGTAATCAGGTTAGGTAAAGTGCTGCAAAGTATTTTAAATAAAGACATTTTGTAGTTTTCCAGTTTCCGGTTACCTGCATAGATGTTACCTGCAGATTGTTACATTGGTTTTACAAACAGACCACAGTGAATTTGTTCTGAATGGTTAGATAAACAGTCTGGGAAAAGTGCAAAACGACCAAAAAGCAAATAAAACTCTTTTAATATCTTGATATACTATTACTTTGGGTTAAAAAAAATCCCCCTCCCCTTTCATGGTGCTGAATAACTTTGTTCTAGAACAAACCAAAGGATTTTAAGTTAAGTGCATATAGAGCACACACATACGAAAAAGTTCTCTGTGTTTAAAGTAGGTGCTTTTATTCTGGATTTAACACAACTGACGCCACCAAGTGCACAACCATTGCTCAGCCTATAGGTGTAATCATGCACAGGGAAGTTTTTTTGAGTCTGAAGGGTCATAGATCCTGTCCTAATGTAGATGTAAATGTAGGTTTTTTGCATACTGGATACATGAAGAAGCCATGTAAAGCAAGGGAGGGTGAATGTTAAGCACACTATTGGAAAAAAAACTACTACATATATGGTATATATATATGGTATATGGTATCTTCAATTTACCACAAGAGCAGAGCAGGCATGTATGCAGGTACGGCACCCTACCCATCCCAGTGCAAGATCCTATCCCACATCACCTCATGGTAATGCGCTCGTGTACCCTTTTTTCTTCCATATGCACCTTTTTGCTGAATGGTCTGGTTTTCACCCAGGATTGTATCAAAGCAAGCTGGCCACGTAACAATTGCACATTTTAAAACTATGTACCTCGTACTTGCTTGCCTTTTTCCCTACCCTTTTATTTAGTTTTGGGAGATGAGAACGTTACAAGACTCCTTTGTGGGAAGGAAGCTGTGGACCATCGGTGGATTAAGGAACAGGAATATTTCAGCAACTGCTATTTTGTGGCTGCTGTTAGAATACAGCAAAATTAAGGTTCCTCAAGTCATTTCCAAACAGACACAGTGTCGAAGGGCTCTTATAAAGGAAAGAAACCTTTTCTTTGCTTTAAACTATCAGTAGTGGAATGTATTATATCTGAGCAAAGTGTTTCTATGTGCAGTTGTTTGAGAGGAAAGAGGTAATCTCAGTAGGCATTATTGGCAGAAAATTAAGCATCTTTCTGCTATTTTAAGAGGTATATTAAATGTTAGGAAATTACCTCCTTCCTATTACACAGTATATGGGGGCTTGAATAAAAAATACTATATAACAACTACCATGAAAACAGGAAAAGAAAATTCTGAAGGACATTCCAATAAGAAGTTATGCCCCTAAACTTTGATGATTTGCTTCTTAAAGTTTTGCTTAGTTTTACTTTCTGTAATGATTTCAGAGTCATCCTGGAGGAAAAAAAAATCTATGTTGAAACCAGAAATTGGATCATTTACAAAAAGTCTGAGAAACTCACCCAACTACTTTTCCTTCTTGATGGAAATTATTATTCTAGAAGAGTGCCCCTGCACTATATCCTTTTATAATCACAAGTAGTCTTTGTAAAACAACACTAAAGTGCATGCTGTCCTAACGCCACTATTGACAGCAAGGCAGTAAGCCTCATCGATCCACTTAATAAACACCTTTTTAAGGATTGCTCCCTCCACGATTTCTTCCTGTCTTGCAGTCTACTTAACCTTCTCATACCAGTATGCTTGTACAGCAAACACACTCGGTTTAGGTATTCTATGAAGTTTCATCAACAACTTATACTTTTCTAAGTGTACAGATTGCTTGAAATGCACAGCAAGGAAATGCTGTTTTTAACTCATCCAAACAATGTAAATGGCATTACACTCACTGATTTCCCAGCAAACCTGCTTTTATTTAATTCTTCAAATGGGAAGGACAGACAGGGGAAAGGAAACTTAATAACTAACACTGCAGAAGTGATGTGGCCATATTTTTTAATCACTTCCAGATACTTGCATTTCATGTTATGATGATATAATTTCAAAAGCTGCATCTTGTGGGCTCTGGATCCAGCTTACACTTACTTCATAATAGAGTTGATAATGAAGGCACAGGCTCACTTTTGTACTGATGAAGGACAGCAAACACAGTCAATATGCACTACTGACACAAAAGCACAAGCAACAATAAAGCTAGTGTCAAAAAACTCAGGATTTTTTTCCTTTAGCCACAATATTTTTGGCCATCTGCCTACTTTTTCACCTCAGAAAGCAAAACGAATTTAAATGGACTCAACTTCAAACACAGGTTTACCTATACATATGTTAGTGGAAGATTTATATAAACTGGACTGTACTTTCTGAGGGTCCTAGATGACATTAGTCACCTCTTAAAATGCCAGTAAATGGAAAATCACTTCAGTAGTATTAGCAGCTGACATGGTCCCTCAACTCTGCTAACAGTTTACATCACATTAATAAAACTAATTTTACTTCTTCCTATTTCTTTGATTACTATTGCTTGGTATTACATTTCAGTTTTGTTACAGGTGAACAAAAAACACTAGAAAAAGTTAAATAAAATATTTGCTTAAGATCCCATGCCAGTCACTGAGCATGTGTGGAGTTTAAAATGGCAAGTAACTTAAATTCTGGCTTTGTTGCTTTAAAGTACACACCAAGAGGAAGATTCTGAGTTTCTTCCACAGCAAATGATCTCACTGGATACTTCAAGTACCTTTAAAAAATACAGCTTGCAAGACAGCTTTAGTTGCAGTGATGGTAGCTGTCTTAGAAAGAAAAAAAAAATACTCACAAAATCTTGAATTAAGGAAGTGGCAGCTAAAAAAGCCTTCTGTTTTACCTTTAACTTTCATAGCTTCCTTATTCCAAACAAGAAGTTGTCCCACCTGCACCCTCCTCCCAAATGTTGTTCAGTTGACAGAATGTCAACAGTATTCAATGTGAAAATGTACTGGCTGACTTCACATGTGCAATACTGCCAGGGATCACCCTGCCAGGGAACACAGCAGGTGGTCAGTCAAATGGCATGCCACTTAGTAGCACTACAAGCCTAAAAAAAGAAAGAAAAAAAAGCTGGAAATGGAAATCATCATATCCAAGAAAAAAAGAGTTTTTAAGTATAAAATTAAGTTTTTTGATAGCATTGCACACATCTTTAACTGATAGTTCTGCTGGTTAATGTGTTTCATGAATATTAGATATACCATATATAATGATAACTGCAGGGGTTCAGACTTTTCTGTAAGATTGAAGGAAGTAAAATTTAGTTACTCTCATTGCAATCCTCTCATAACTTGCCCTTAGTGTGTGAATCATTAATTGTATTATATGGTTGACAACCAAGAATTACAAAAACTGCAAATGCTGAAAATTTGGCATAGGACCCAAAATTGCATATTTGGCAAAAAGATAAAAAGTTCCCCCAAATTCTTTTGAACAGCTGACCTCCAACACTCAACTGCAGTGGATAGATAATTCATTTCCATGCTATTACACTGAGGCATAAACTACCAAAAACATTACACTATCAGCTGATACTTATCCAGTTAATTCACTCAGTATAAGGGAATTAAACACACCTAAAGTGACAGTTAAAGCTTACAGCTCAGAATTTTCCTTTTTTTTTTTTTGCATTTGATTTTTGTGTGTTTTATGTTTCATTTTTTCTATGCTACTAGCTCCAATTTCCAGGTTAATGACTTCCAAGCAGATTTGAAAGGAAGCCTGAAGATTTCTTCTTCTCCTGGGATTCTGCTTCTTGGCCTTGTGAAAGTCCCAATTCTTTCTCAATCTGCTCAAGCTCCGACTGGTCAAGCAGTTCAAAATCATCACCTTCTTCTGTGTCTGTCTCCTCACTCAAACTGGGTGCTGCATGCGAGGCTGCTTGCTGTGCAGACTGCAACTGGTCTTTGATGGCAGCAGACACTGCAGCTGCAATGACATCCCCAGCAATTCCGCTCACTAAGTTAAAGGTTTGGTCACTGGTCAAAGGCAAGGAGAGCCCTGCAGTAGATGGTCTCTCTTTCCCCTGCCTGGAAGAGTGATCGATCTTCAAACACGTTTGTTCTTTTTTCCTTTTTTGCTGGATGGGCATACCAATGCTTGAGTCGTCATCATCATTTGTTCCTGCACCATTTTCTAAAGAAGGAAATTCTGCAAGATCTCTAGCGAAAGCTTCTTCATGATCACTAGGTCGGTCAAAATCTATTATCAGATTAGTAGAAAGAAACACAATTAACAAACAGGATAAGACTTTCAAAGAACAGCCAAATGTAAAAATGCTGTTAGAAAGATTCCCTTCAAGTGTATTTACTAATCCATAGCCTATTGATTTAATGCGGAAGAGCCTTATGTAATATCTTGAATAAAATGGTTTTGAGGTCATAAACCTAGTACTTCAAATTGTCTGGAACCAACTAGACTCAGAATTTGAATTCATGTTGCCTGAACCAATCACCAGTCCCACTAAAAATGTCAGACTAAATGTAAAAAGAAGGAGACAAAGAAAAACTCCAAACAGAATTTACTTTTCGTCGAATTAGTCTATTTCAGTCAACCCATAGCGCTGAAGTTTTCTACTTAGATAATTTTTCAGTATTTTAGGTACAGGTTGGGCAACTACTTGGAGATACATTTTTTCACTAATATTCCAGGAAAAAAAAAATTAAAAAGGCAAATGGGAAGTATTTTTTAAAAGGCAAATGTTTAGCACAGCATCAACCACACAAAGTCCTAAAATATATAATGTAACAATGTCTTTCAATTCCTGTTCTTAAATTCCTAATCCTATATTCCAGAATATTTATGAATTATAAATATGTAAGCGTATGTGAATACAAGCATTTAATACATACGTAGGATAAAGAATGATGGTTTAAATGATTTAATAAAATCCGAAAAAGAGTAAAACTTTTTTTTTTTTTGCTTTCAAATCCAATACTTGTAATAAATGGCAAAAGAGAAAATGGAAACACTACAGATGACCAGTATAGTTTCAAATTTTCCACAGAATAAAAAGCAAACTGTAAACATAAAATGGTAAAAGTAGATGATTTTATTTCAAGAGATGTATTAATGGCACCATATTTATTATCAGAAATGTGTAAAACATGTATTGACATACATGGCCTATGGAACAGGCCTAAAGCAGCATAATAAGTGAATACTTTTTTTCTAGTAGGCGGTATTTGATTGAGAAAGCTAAAATAATAATTGCTTTGAACTTACTTTCTATGAAAATGAGCAATAGAAGCTTTCATATGGGCTAAGGAAATGAATCTTAAAAGTATATCTGATATGTCATCTTCTCCTTCGTCTTTAGGAAAGACAGGATGAAAAGGCAAGGAGGGAGGGTTGTGTTGTGTGCGAAGTGGTAGCTCAAGGACACAGAGCCTTCCTCAAGGACGAGCCAGTTCAACTCTCTGGGTAAGTACCAGAGGACAGACCAAGACATCATGGTAGGCATCTGTTTGATCATGAGGAGCAAAAAGGGCGAAGCCTTCTTGAGGCCCTGGGAAGAAACCTCCAGGCTACCACAGGGGATTCTCACCAACCCTATGTATGCTAGAAGGACAACACAGCTGGTACAAGAAATCCAGGTTTCTTTAGTGTGCTGAAGACAGTTACTTCACAAGCTGACCCAGGAAGGCACTCTGCTGGGCTTGTTACTCAACAAGGAAGATGGCTGTAGACCACAAGACTGTAGAGTTTAAAATCATATAGGAGTGGGCATGAGAGGAGTAGCGAAATCATCATTCTGGATTTCAAGAGTGATTTCAGTCTGTCCACAAATCTGCTTGGCAGGTTCCTACAGGAGACAGCCCTGGAGTGCAAAGGAGAGCTGGCTGATTTTCAAAGACTGCCTCCTCAAAGCATAAGAAGAGGCCATCCCTGCAGAAGGTTGAGTAGTCCAGCACTGATGAGGCAGGAACTTCTGACTGAGCTTGGACACCAAAAGAAAGTACACAGAAGGAGCAAGCATGGATAGCCTGTACCTGGGAGGAACACAAAGACATTGCCAGTGCAGGAAGCAGCAGTGGTAGGGAAGCCAAAGCTCAGCTTCACATTGGTGAAGCAAACTGGTACGTGCAGGGTTATATTTGATGGGCTGGGTGGCACATCATAATAGGGACCTGAAGGGCTGAAGAAAACAGGGAAGAAGGAACATCTTGACACAAATGTGAAGTCCCATATGTAGGATGGAATCAACTTCATGTAACAGTACAAGCTGAGGGCCAGCTAGACGGAAAGTAGCTTTGAAGGAAAAGATCCTTGAGGACAGCAAGTCAGCACACATACTCTTACAGCAAGGGTGGCCAACCATATGCTGAGCTTATTAGCAAAAGTTAAGTCAGTAAGCCAATAAAAGTGCTTGTTCTCCTATATTCAGAACTCAAGAGAGCACATTTGGAGTACTTTTTGGAGGCTGCATTGGAGGTCCACTTTGACCTCTCCAGTACGAGTGAAACAAATTAATTTCCCGGTGGGCCAGCGTGATGAGCAAGGAGCTAGAGCACATGACATATGAGGAGATGGTGAGAAAAGGGAGTTTGCTCAGGCTTAAGAAGGCAAAGGGAAAAGTATAGAGAAGATGAGGTATGAGAGGATGAAGCCTAATTCTTCTCTGAGGTGCACAATGGAAGGATGAGGGTAAATCATCATAAGCTAGAACATGGGAAATTTCAACTCAATTTAAGGAAAAAGTTCTTCCCTGTGAGGGTGTTCATCACTTGATATACTCAAAATTAATCCGGACGCAGCCCTGAGCAAACTGATCTAGTTGAACCTGCTTTGAATAGGAGGTTGGAGTAGGCAAACTCCAAAGGCCCATTCTGACCTATGATTCTGTGGTTGTATGATGCTCTCTGATCACAACTTTAAATGCTAAAGAGCAATTAAAAATAATTAGGCATTTATAATGTCGATATAATATCTCTCTATTTGTAAGAGGAGAAATGTAAGATGAGCAGAGCGACAAACCCCTCCACCTGATTTCACCAAACTACTGTTGCTTCTAATCTTTGTTAAGGCAAAGAACTAGGAGGAAGGCGGCTCTAAAAAGTAATAACTTACAGATCTGGTCTTGTAAGATAAATACTTGGGGATCTCTTCTTTAAATTAGTCTTCTCAGCTTGTTTGGGCTCATTACAGTACACTGCCTTCACCAGCATTCTGGTATCCAGAGCTTAAATATACTTTCTTTAATTGACTGCTGCTCAACCTGAGGTATCCACTTATTAAATATCACCTTTATTTTTCTTTTCACATAGTTCAGATTATCCCAGAGTATTACTACCAATTTAAATGATTTGGTGGAACATAGTAATAAATCTGGCATGCATTTAATGTTCTTGTTTTACCCACAGCTACTTGTTTATTTAGATTTTCCCTAATGCACTTCATTATTTTTAGGAAAAAGATAGCTCTTTCACAAGATAATAAGATTAAAAATATAGAATAAAATAATAATAATAAAAAAGAACTACTGGAATGAATTTTAAATTTACTATTAAAGAAAAATCTCAAATTCCTTAATAGTTTCCAGATAACTTATAAACTTACAAGTCTGCAATTAATTGATGAAATAACTAAAGCCATTACATACCTTCAGATGTGTCTGTCTGTGGAGAATACCCCTCAGATAAGTTAAAGGTCCCATTATCGGTCCAAGATACTTCTGATACATCCGTGTCAGATACTGATAGCTCTTTGGCAACAACTGCAGGACTAACCTAGACATAAAAGAGCCCCATACATGGCATTCTTACACTCAAAAAAGTCTCGCTGCAAGAAGCCAATGTTCAGATATTGAAATAAATGTACTTTGTATGTCATAGCAAAATAATTTGTCCACTATTTAAATTTTAGTTGTACAAACATGGACATAATAGGAGCATGAATACTTAAGAGGATACTTTCTTCTTAATGATTCAGAACTCTAGTATACTAAAGAAGGACACATAATTCTAGCTTTTAAATTTTATATTTAAAAACTCAAAAAATATATGCATACTTTAAAATATAATATTTATTCTTAACATAAATCCTTACTGTAATGAAAGCAGACTGATCCTGCAAATATAAAATGTGTGTATAAAGTATATGTAAAGAAGTGCATAAACTAGGATCAAAACAAAAACATCAGACAATCAGAATTTAGCTAATTCAAAAAATCACCATCTTCTATTGGTTTATCAAACAGTATTCAATGTAGTATGTAAACTACAAATTTTTATCCAATGGGAGATATATTTTTTCAGAATATAAAAACATCTTTAAGGTGATCAATTTCAAAGTCAGATTCTAGATACTGCTGATCTAATACTGCATCAGAATTCCCATAAATCTGATTTTTTAAAATATCAAATAATCAGTATTCTAATGGAAAATCCTTCAACACACAATTATTAAGAATATTAACAGAGAAATGAAGTATTAGAGTGTTCTCATACATAATCTAGAGAGACATTTGTAGGTATTATCAGATGAGTGATTATGCACGTCTCTGACAAACTGCAGGTTATCTATGAATGTTTCCATTTTGTACACTGATATGACAGTAACTAGCTGCAGTTCCACTGCGGTAATTAAAAAGGGTGCATTTGCTATGAAACTCTTGTTTAATTGTTCTGTAGCAAATACAAAACAAACACATTTCTGTTTAGTAGCCCACAGAAACCACTCTGACCTCTGAAGGTCAGAAGTCACAGTATAAGTGCAGTAAGTTAATTAGTATAGGTCTAAAGATGGATATTGTGAATCACTTCTAAAATAGATTGTTCAGGAATGCAGTCCTCCTCTGGGCAGGGAAAAGTCTTCAATGGAAAACAGACAGCAGTCTAGATAGTCTATATTTACTACATAGATAATAAAAACAAGACATAGCTGACTGAAAATAATCACCTTAGGACACAGAGCTGATATGTCTAATTCACTGTCATCTTCTGTGGGTTTTGTTTTTGCTGCTTCTGAAAGAAAAATATAATTTTAGTCGTATTAGTGCACTTCCTGTTCTGGAATAGGGAAATAAAACTGCTATAAGGTAGGGGCACGTAAACAGCTGACTGAGGCTGGGTATTTATCAAAATACAAAAAAAGCATATTTACTTAAAATACCTTCCAACGCATTCATCTGCCTGTATTGTATATGCTGCTTTCAAAAAATCTCTGTTACTCACTCAGTATAATGTGATCTGAAAATATCTATCTATCCGTCTAATGACACCATCAGTAAAAAGCACAGTTGCAACATACTGTTAGGTAGTACAGTCATATTCCACTACCTTACTTTTACACAAAAATGTATAATTCTCTGGAAAACAACACGCAATTTCCATCCACAAAACATTTTCTTTTTGTATTCCGTTTCCCTGCATTTATATTCAATTATGTGTAAGAAGCATCCTCTTAAGTGTGGTAGAAGGATGCTTCTAATAAACAGAAACACAATTTTTGCCTCATTTCCTCTCTCTATCTGAGAAGAATTTCATAAATATTATAAAGCAGTATAAGCCAGTTATGCTGAAAAAATAAAGTCCTACTATTCCTGGTTGCCTCTTTTTGCAACTTGTCTTTTCCTCACTTGTGCAGCAAAAGTGTTTGTGAACTCACAGGATGAAGCAGAGCGAGCGGGGAACTTATATATCAAGAAAAAAATTTTTGAAACAGATTTATTATTTAAAATCTAAAGGACTCTGATTTTATAAAAATTTCAGATGAGATAGGTAAGACTTTGTTTCCTGTTGATTTCTCCTCTAAGTGAAAAATTTGATTAATTTACAGCTATTACCGTATTATGGTTCTTAACAGCTTACTGAGTGTTTGGGGAAGACAACAGCATTTTTTTTTTCCTGTTGCAGCTGAGAGACAAGGCAAGACAAACTTATATGCTAGAATGGAGTTCACTTTCTTCCTGCCAATTCTGTGATGTGCTAATCTTGTCTTCTTAGGGAGTTCCCTCTCCTGCATGAGTCTTCCCTATCTAAATAACCATCAGCATTTCATGTTTTACAGCCTGTAGTTCTTCTTAATATCTTCAAGCATTATGGCAAACCAAGTATAATGAGAACAATCAGTCCTGCCTTGTTTCCTTCCATCAAATCATTCTTAACCATTCCCAGACCTCTGACATATATGATTATGCATTATATAGCCTTATTAAGCTAAGAGTTTAGTGAGATTCAAATATGTGAGTTAGAAGTAACTTTATACTTTGCTTCAGAGAACAAGCCCAACTGTCTATAGGAAGAGTAATTTTTTCTCTTCATAAACACAAATACATTATTTGGAATTGTACTTAAATTACTCACCAGACCTCTCTTTTTTCTTCTGGTTGATATATTCCACTATTCCAAAATCCAGTTTCATCAGAACAGACTTAATTTTGCTGCACACTTTCTGTCCAAATTCATTGCACTTGAAGAAGGGACATAAAAAGGCACACAATACTGTCATAAAAATGAAGACAGAAATAGAAATTGTTATTGAAATATCACTTTATAGAAAGTAATAAAGACTATAAATTTGCACAAGATAACAAAACTATTAGTTTTATGTATTTCAGTAGCATTGAAATACTTATGCCAGAGGAGCTGCTAATGTCAAGTCCAGTTTCTTGGAAGTATTCACATTTTCACAGAAAACTGCATTATATTCAGATCATTTAACACCTTTCATACTTTGTTGATCACAAAACTTGACAGTATAAATTATTTTGAAGTATTCGAGTTTAAAACTATATAATCACTTCTATGGATGCCATCTTTTCTAAATCTGTTACAACCTGCATACCTGCTAATATGCATTTCTAAACTCTGTTACATACACATCATTTGCAAGAGAGGTATCATTTTCAAAACAGGAAAAAGAAGAGGCAGCCGGAGAAGGAGAAGCACATGAGTGTTTGTACAGAATCACAGAATAGAATAGAATCATAGAACCATTTCTCCCTTGTATCATTCCTACGTTCAACCTGTTTTGACTTCCTACAAATTATGGACGTTTTATTCCAAGGAAAAACAAATCATTTGCATATGCTTTTTAGATGTCAAAATACAGAATCTTTCTCTATGACATTACTTACATATAAAATATACATTACTATATATTACAAATAATATCATATATGTGCTCTATAATCTTTTAATTGAAGTCAGTTAGTAATTTGTTAAAAATAATTAAAGTACATATTTTCAGGGTGAAGTACAGTAGTGGATATCTAGTTTTCCAAACCAATTCCATGATTTTGCTATTACAAACCACTATGTGCAAAACTTTTCATTACATTTGGTCTGCGTGACAGCTGTACTTGCTTCATCCTTCTTCACCACATGCATTTAATTTTCTCATATCCTTTTACTCAGTGGCTGGATGTCTGTGCTATATCTGTATGGATAAAGGTTCAATTTAAGGAAACTCTTTTTGTTTTTAATCTACGAGAGGAAGTCTTCCACAGTTTTAGATAAATGTTGTTCATACTGTAGGACAATTTTTTTCCACTAGTAGTACAGTCAATACATTAACAGGGCAACAGTTGTATCTGAGATCACCATTATTCCTACTTGTATCGGCTATGCTGTTGTGTGAGAAGGATTATACTACAAAAAAGGAAGGTCAATTTACTTTTCCATGGCAATGACTACACAATAATTTATTGTCCAAAGATGTTGTAGAGTCTCCTTCTCTGGAGATACTCAAAACCAGCTTGGATATGATCCTGGGCCACGTGCTCTAGGTGACCCTGCAGGTGCAGGGATCATCTCTAGAGGTCCCTTCCAACCTCAGCCATTCTGTGGTTCCGTGATTCTGTTTTGACATACACATAATCAACTTGAAACATTTAATTAATCTTTTTTCTTCTTTTTCCATTCTTGTTCAGTTGTATACTGGTGTGTTCTTGGTGTAAGGAAGAGATATCACTTTTTTTTCTTCATCATTTCATCATCCTCTTGCTTGTTTTCAATGTGAAACGTAAAATTAAATTTACACACTCATATATATGGAGGCATAACACTTATGTGCATTCAATTGAATAATTTAATAGTTGTGTGACAAAATAAAAAAAAATAGTAATAGGATCACTTCTGAAAAAAAGAGATTTCTTGTCACTAAAAAATAGTTCAGCATCTACCACCAGTGTCTGGAGACACTCATTTCCTCTGTTCTAAGATAAGAATATCTGTGACTAAAACAAAAATGACTGATAGAGTAAACAAAGTTCAGTCTGATACGCTTCTCTCGTTCTAATCTGCAGTACAGAAAACTGGTTTCTACAGTAATGGAATAATAACTTTTTATTAATTTATATAGTGTTTGAAAAAAATTGCAAGGAGTAACTTATGATCACAGTAACATTTATCTTGATTTAGTTTAACAGCTCTCCCTGAGACACGTAAAGTCACATTGCACTAGAATCAATAAGCTGAAAAGAATGCTAAACTCAATGCTATCTGACAAATGACACCTGTCAAAAATACATATATAAATAGAAAAGTAAAATATACCCCTTATAAAGAGAACAAATAATGAACAAACCACACGCATAAATCATAACTTAAAAAATGAAGAAGAGAGTATACTTACGCAGAACATAGGAGAGGACAACTCCAGGAATGTAACTTCCCAAAACAGTGAAAAATGTACATACACTGCAGACTAGTAGGCAAAACTGGCAAAAGATATTAAAACTGTCCATTAAATATTTAACATTAGCATTTCCATTGCTGTAAACATTTAATCATTTTGCAAAAAGAAATGTTCTCCAAAATGTTGCATTATAAATGGAATGCAGAAAGTGGCAGAAGAAATAAGTTTTGTAAAGTTAGAAGTACTGGAACATTTCTTGTGCAAATTAGCAAGTAATGCTTTTTGAATAATCAAAAGTACACTCCTATTATAAGAATATGTTATTTTATTCACTTCTTACAAAAATGTAACAAACTTATGGTACTACAGACTCCTTCACTTCCTTTATACAGAAAGGCTTAAGAATTACATTCAGGACACAAAGTAAATTATTAACTGAAATACTACCATGAATACTTGTTCCATATATAAAAAAAGCAAAAAGCCCTCTCTGTTGTGTTGCTTCACAGTAACTGTTTTCTCCTATACGATGCTAAGCATCTTTGGATGCTTCTTGGTCTCTCTAGCATTTCCATAATGACAGGACTCCACCAAATTTAAAATATTAAATTCGAGATTCAGCCTCTGCTGTAGTTGGAATATACCGTTTATCTTTATCAACACTGCACAACTCTGAGTATAGAATCAATTTGTTGAAAATTTCCAAAATAAGCTTTGGAGCTAAGTTGCTTAGGCAATTGGAAGAAATTTTGCATACACCATCAGTGCATATTTTGCTTGTAACTATAACAGTAAAGTAATGACCTAGCTCAGGCAATAAGGGTGTACCACCAAAATCAGCTTTTCTAAATCAGGAGAACAATATGTTTTAAATATACAATTACTACATCATTTTACTATATGGCAAAAATTGGCATCTGTGCAGACTGATAATGCATCTTCTTATCATAATATGCCTATTTCTTTTAAATTCATTTTTAATTTTATTATCCTACATATATAACAATTCCTTTTAAAATAATTCATACTTATTTGAAATGTACTTTACCCTGATGCTTGTCTCTACAAAAGACTAAATTCATAATATTGAATACTGTACTACTACATACTTCCAATCTTTAATTCTGAAGAGCTTGTTTCCATGAAAACTTCAATGGCAAAGTCCTCTCCCCAATCCTGAGTTTTTTAATTTAGCAACACATATATAAAAATAGATATCTCTTTTTTTCCGATATTGATCCTATAATATATTGCTATTATAGCTTGTTTCGTGATTAGTCGTTTTTATTTGAAAAAAAAGTTTCTCAGTATTTGGCTAGAATAACATAATACCTTCTTCCTACTAGGAGTAAATCCTACTCTTGCTTGAGCCCTCAATCTTTCCAGCAAAAAAAACCACTGTATCTCTACAGAAGAAAAATTACCAGAATAAAATATGAAGGATTACCCTCTATTTTATATCTTGCAGCTATTCTGAAAACTACAATTATCTGGGGGGGGGGGGGGGGGGGGGGGCGGGGAGGGAAAAGACATATACATGTTCATGTTTACCAATCTGGAATGTTTTCTGCTATAATATTTTTATTAAACTGTGATATTTTATATATCTTGTTCATTGAAATGACTGATGAAGTTCCAGCAACTTATAGGGGGAGGGACTGTACTGCTATAAACTTTATATGCACCTTTTATCACAGATGACCTATTTACATGCTGCACAATCTCACAACTGAACACGTATCTCCACTTATTTCTTTTTTCCTTTTCTTTTTTTAAATCTGCCTTACCTTTTCATTAAACAATTTTAAACTATTAATCTTACTTGTCAATGCTTACCTTGCCAGGGTTTTGTTCCTTGAAGTGTGACATTTCTTGAAGAAATACAAATAAATTCATCAGTGCTTCTGAAATGCACTGATTTATTTTGGGTCTGTAGTCATGTTTAGAATTGATGACTTTCCAGCTGAATAAAACAAACAAACAAAAAAACCCACCAACATTTGTTAGAGCCCATATGGAAGCTGGAACTGGGTGAATACACTAGAAGGCGTATCAGCTGTTACCTCCTGTTGGTATTTTTCCTAAGATTATTGATCTTTAACATTGTATTTAATATTGTATTTCAATAAAATTAATTATTAGAGATAAATCATATCATTAACCTATACCCTCAAATTATCCAATGGCTGCTGCTTTGCTACAGACATCTGTGCTCATCTCTATATATTTTAGATGAGGCTATTTAGATCTTCTATAATAAGAAGGCACTTTCATACTCCGGCATTATATTGTATGCGAATCACCAAATTTCAGAAGATTATTCCTTGGAATTAGAGCGGTAGAAGCACAACAGACTAGTCCCAACTTAAAGGACTACTTTAATTCAGTAATTAAAAACAAAATAACAACAAGAAAAAACCCACCACATAAGGAACCTTGAATCTGTGCAGTTGTAACCTGAATTAAGCAACAGAACCTCCAAACTTGTTTCTTTATATTAATTTTTCTATAAAAATATATCACAGTGCTTTTCATAGCACCAGGATGGCAATACATATTAATACATTTAATTTCAAGCATACAATCTTTGTGCTTTTTCCTTTTTAATCTTTGCAAACTGTGGTAATCCTTAAGAGATTATTATCCAGGTTACAGAAGAAAAAAAAAAAAAAAGTCTTCCATAGTCTTAACATACATTTCCGTGCTGATTTTTTACTTTTTTATTACATTAAAGTGACTGGTTCTAAGGTTAAATTATGGCTGTTCAGTCCTTTTAAGAAAATAAAATATATACATACCAAAGAATTTGCTGAAAAACAGAGGAAGAATATGCATCTAATTTTGGGCTAGGTTTTGATAATACCTACTTGAAAGGATCACATCTTACAGCTTTCTGGACAAGCAGATAAAACATCTGAAGCAAACATGTTTTACGAAACAAAATGAAAGGCAAAACACGGCACCAGCACAAAGTATGGGAACACTCCTGTGCCAGCCTCCAAGGTCCAAAATAGAAGTTGCAACAGTTTTATGAAATCAGCTTTTGCATAAGTGCCTGTTCAGTACACATGTTTTTGATGAGACTGAACACCCAGTACCTCATGAAACATCCCACGGTCATTCTACTCTGATAGAGAATCTATTAAGTGCCCGATGCATCACTTTGCATCCACAGTACATTGTCATCACAGATGGATCCAACTACAGGATGAACCTCAAACTGTATTACAAACTCTCCAAAGTACAAAGGTTGGGGGGCCCTGACAAGAAAATAAAGAGAGATTATCAGATCAAAATGCCTAACCCTATTTCCAAATAATTATTTGCCTTCTGAGTTGCTACAGCCACAGGAAGGTCCAGGCAGCAGCTCTCACTCTTATTCAGGGTACAGATACTTTGGATAGCTCCTCGGATAGCCTAATTTTTAGCAGGGATCAGTGCGCGACTAATGGGAGTCTCGTTACACTTTACCCTGAGTAAATTTGGTTCTCTGAAGCAACATTTAAACATTTGCTCTCAAAATTGCTTTATATCAAACAACATTTTACATTATTTGATGTTTGGTAAGAGGCTAGAACATTTTAAAAACTTTTAAAATCTTAAAACCTGCATGTTAATGTTATTCTTCTTCATCACCAGATTGCTTAGTCATGTTTATTGGCACATAGGGTAGGAGGAAGAAGCTCTCGCGCGCATTGGGACTTTACTTGGCTGAATGCTGGCTAGCAGGTGGCTTCCACCCACCCGCTCTATACAACACATGCAAACTTCTGCTGTATTGTTCTTTTACTAGCAGTTACGACTAGTTTCGTTCTTTCTTACCAATCAGATGCCATTTTATTTCCTCATATGAGCTCATAAATGCCTCTGCTATCCTAATCTAGAGAAAGCCATGGAAATGGCCAAGTTTTTGAGAGCCAAGTTTTGTGTTTTTGCAAGGCACTGTCTGTGCACCTGCCCAACAGCAGTGCTGCCCACGGACTGTTGATCCCCCCCAGCTAATGTGTTACATTGGAGTTTTGTTTCTATAAATGACAGACTCATGGTGCATAGCTCATTTCAGACTACTGCTTTTTAAATTTGCTAAACACCTAACATTTTTTCAAAACGTATGTAGATTACCTATATAGCAAATTAAACTTTATCAAAATAGGTTTGTTTTCTTCTCGTAATACTTCATAGTACCCTAAGAACTAGCTCACAAACTTGCAGAAATCCACAAACCAAAAGTTATAAAATGTTGCTTAAAGATTTTTTGCTCTCTTACGTTGTTTTTACTTCCTTGTGGTCTAAGAAACAAAAGTGTACAGCAGTGTTTTAATATGGGCAGGAGCTCATAAAGTATTTCCACTAAGAACTTAAATGCACATCTTTCCAGCAGGAAGAATAAATTTATAGCCCAAAGAGATAACATCTTAAGGCAAATGGATTTGGATTCTGGGAACGATTTACTTGAAATGTACATGCATAATTTTACTGGACTACATGAGACCTATAGCTTGCTTTCTAAAATATAGACCTCTGACATGCTCCTTCAAGCATGGCTGAGATTATATAGAGACATTGCATTCAAAGGGAAGTGGTCTTTTACCAGCGGTGTTTTATCACACAACTTTGGCAGCACACAAGTACACTAGCCAAGTAGTGAAGGGAAAGTTATTAAAAGGGTCCAATGACATAAAAAATGCCCTTAGAAAAGGCAGAGGTTTTGATCATTAAATCATGATAGCAAGTAAAATAATGTAATCTGAGAAAAAACATAGTTTATCACATCACAACATCAAACCAAAAGAAGGGCTTTGAATTAAGTAATTCAGATTTCTCATCACAGATCAATAACAAAACTAGGCAAATGGTGACTAATTATACACCATAATATAAACTTTAAGCATGATGTATAGGTATATGGTACATACCATATATATTATGTCTGATATCACACTTCAGTCTCCAACTAAAAGAACACTGTGCTTTCAGTTGTATAATCAAAAGATACATTCCTTCTTTTTTACAAACTGTGAGAAAAATAAAAGGATAGCAGGAATTTCAAGCCCAGTGACTCAGCAGCATGAACACTGCACTTGTACTTAATTCTCCTTGAAATCTTGGACTACACATTTCAGCCGAAGGCAGGACAACATGCCTGACATCCTATTCAGCAGCATTATCTGTGCCTGAAGCCACCTTTCCCTGTATTACAAATTGCTCTCATTTCTCCCAAGGACACAGGATACAAGGGCCGTGGGCTGATTTTGAACCGTACTCTGAACCGTACGCTCTAACTTCAGCACGCAGTTACATCTGTGAATTTCTGCACACTTAAAAATGGGCCCAGGGACAATTTGGGATTCTTGTTCCACCTGCCAATATCCATTTTGCTTTACACACGGGCACATTAGCTATCTTACTTTTCGTTGCACAGCAGGCACTGATCACTTGGAACCATTTCTGCTCGCGTATTTCTAACCGAAAGGAGCCGGAGATCAGGAGCAGTGCCGAACGGCCGCCCCCCCGGGGCCGTGCTCGCCCGCGGCCGCTGGGTGGTGGCAGGGCCGCGCCGGCAGCGCCGAGCCGCGCCGCGCGGCGGCCATTTCGGACGGCCGTTAGGGGCGCCGGCGAGGCCGGGCCGTCACTCCCACCTCCTGCACAAGGGCAGCGCGGAGCACAGCGACCCGAAGCACCAGAACCGCCGAAGCCCATTGGAGCTTGAAACCGAAACGGCTGCTTTGTTCCTGGCAGTGTTAAAAGACGTCTGGTTTCTTTTTTTCCTCTTGCTTTACCAAATATTCTGGATGAGGGCTCCCTTAACTTTGAAAGGAAAAGAAATTAAAATATCCGGCAGGCACAGGCTGCGAGTGTCACGTCTCAGCCTAGATGGCTTCCTCCAGATCAGGGGCATGCAACATGTTTGCTGCCCGTGCATGGTGTGGCATGCGGGTAGCCATCCCAGACAGAGGATGGAAATAACAGCATTACGCAGCTCACAGGGAACACTGCAGGAAGGCCGCAGGAGGCACCAGGAAACAGTCCTGCTGTTACGGGTGTGTTAAGCAGAACCTCCCATGCACCACGCCAACCCCAGTCTTCCTCCTGTATGATAATTAGAGGCTTGAGGGAAGTACTACACAAGCACTTTTTTGTCTTATTAAAACAGTGTTTTTTAGGAATAGGTTATTCTCCTTCAAAAAACAGTGTTCCCTGCTTTTGTAAATGTTCTGTGACATTAATAATATATATTCAAGAGCTGCTTCTTTAGTGCTGAAAACTGCTATTGTAACAGTAGTATAAACTGCAAAATCATTTTATAGACCTCACTTCTATATTTAAAAGCACTGACAGAACTTAAAGTGGAAGCATAAGGAGGGAGGGAAAATGGATAGATCTGATGTCATCTATTAGAACAGCTCTTAGGTGAAGTGTAGGTTGGCATATTAACTTTTCGGAAAAAAAAAAAACGCAACTCCCTCCCCCCCCCCCCCCCCCCGAAAATATGTAAGCTACAATAAAACACAAGTCTGCTACTGATCTGCTAATCACCAGTGTGATGACAATATAGACTGCTGATAAACAATATGACTCAAAATGAGCATACAAGTTATGCAGAAGAGTATCAAAGTAGCCCATCGGCAGGGAAAGTTCCCTGGAGTTGCTTCCCTTGGGCATTAGTGAGGGTCTCTCTTGCCAGGCTGAGAAGATAAGAGCATGAGCTGCAGCACAGATAAAATGCAGCGCTGGATGTTTTGGCTGCACACTTGGGACCTGGTCTGTTGGCAGACAAGAAACCAAGGGAGAGGAGTGGATTTTAGAGGCGAGGGTCTCCTGCAAGCATTGCAAACCCAAGACAAAGTTTGTTCCACAAAAGACTACTTCACACTTGCACTGCTAAGCTGCTCAAAACTATATGAGACATTTAATGGCCACAGTTTTTCATTTTACCAGGAATGGCAGAGACTAATTTTAGGTGTCGTTCTGATCTTGGGCAAAGAAACGGTAAGAAAGGGACTCTGCTGATCTCCAACATGTCAGTCAGATGCCACATGCTGCTCTTGTTCAGGTCACAAGTGGCAGCCCCAGGAACATCTGCCCCTCTGGTCCTTTTTCTCCAGAGCCTGTTAGAGCTTAAGTGCTATCTAGAGGTCAGAGGGTGGGAACAAGGGAGCAGCATCAGATCCTGGAGAAAGACGAGTTTATCATAGTACCTTAACAATTTACTTGTACATGAACTCAATACTTCCTGCCGAGGAACCCTTCTGGACTTCCTTGCTATCAAGGTGCTTCTTCATTCTAGTTGATCTAAGTAGCTGATGATAAAAGCAGTCAACCCTCTCCAAACATCTCCTCATTTTGTGAGCATCACTTCAGAAATAAAGTCCTCTATTCCAATTTCTTACATTGCGTTTGATTTAAACTGCTACGCTTAAAACTGCTGTCAGCAAAACTGCAGGTCCTCAGAGACGGATGGCCCCAGCATTTCTAAAACGGCGCGAATGCATGAAGGGCTGCCCCGTAGCTGTAAAAACAGCTCTCCCCCTGCGCAGATGCTCCAGCCCATCACAGTCAGCGCGCCCGGCCGGCGGCACCAGTGCCGCTGCGTTCTCCAAACATGACTAATGGTGTCATGCTCTCATTTTGTATCGAGACATCTGTTCAAGCAAAGCCCCAGCAGGTTCTTCTCAGAAAGGTCAGGAGCTCTCATGTTACTAGTCTGAAGATCTCTTCGTGATGTGCCGGGTATTTTTTAAATTACACGTACACAGCTTTGTATGTGCCTTCACGTATAGCCACTACCCAGAATCGCAGCAGTGACAAGGTACAGCGAGCACTGGTACACCAGAAGGACTGCACCCGCACAAACACAGGGCTCATAATTACAGATTTCCCAACCATAAACACACATCTGACACCTCTGCAGGCTCTGTAAGTATAATTTAGACCCAACTAGTTGAGGCAGAAGAGATAAAGCTCACATTTCTAAAAATAGGCAAAATAAAATAAAGGTAACATGGCTTTTTTTCCATAGTTTTTAAAAAGCTAATAACCAAAGAGATTAGAAGTAGTCAAATTTTAAGGAGCACTTAAGCTGCACAAGCTCACAGTGAAACATCTGATAAAACAGAGCAGCTCTAAGCAACATGGATACCCCAGGCCAAACCTCACAGGCTGCCAGGAACTAAGTATAAAATGGAACCAAATTAAGTGTATAAATTGTAAGTAAAACTGAATCAAGAAAGTTAACTTTTTCAAAGCTTTCATGGGCCTGTCACATAAAAAAAGGGATCTTCACAGTGCAGAAAGGAATGACTGTAATAACATAGTTAAAATTGTGTGAAGTAAACATTTACTACCTGAAAACCTATGTCAAAAATGCATTTAAAATTTCTCTCCTATAATTTATTCCGGTACAGCTATAATGGTTTTAAAATGGCATCTAGATAATAAACTCTGAATGTCTTAAATTCCTCTCCCATTTAAATTTCAGGTGAACACTTACCATCTCTCTCTCTCCAAAATATAAAATAAAAAGGACAAATTACAATTAACTGTAGTAAACTACCAATGAAAAAAGACTTGTGAAATCTACTGTTGAACTGTGCAGTAGAAAGTAATGTTGTGTCTTTGTTATAACAGAGCATTTTGGACTTCAGAATATTGTTTGTGCTACTTGGAAGGCCATAATAACAAGATACCACTGAACTCACAGCATAGCAGCTTAATGACCTATGTGGCTAATTTAAAAGGCAATTATGCAGAATTGTGTTTTATGCTGTGCCATGTTTGGATCCTAACGCAGTAGTAAGTATACCCAAAATAATTACATTTGTGTCATGTGGCTATGACATAGCCAGCAAGACTTGCAGTTTACGTGAATCACCAGGGCACCAGGTAAAATTCTACTTTCTTCAAAGAGTTTTGTAAAACAATGTTTTATAAATGAAGAAACAAAAAACACAATAATACACTATCTTCCCAAGCAAGCAAGAACATTTGAAAAATTATTTAAAAGTTTATAAAGATACTAACAAAGTAGATACTGATAAAAGATGCATTTACCTCTGAGTGCTAATCTGTAAGCAGTGCAAAGGAAGTCCTTTGGCTGTCACTAACACTTAGCGCAGTAAAAATCATATCCTTTTTCCAATCACATCCAAGCCTTTCAATGCTACAGCTTAGGCACACTTGGGATTCTCCAAAATATGCAGACTTGGAACAATTTCATTTTTGAATTGAAGCTAGAAAATATACTTATTAACCATAAAGAGCAATCCAAACATCTTTCAATCCAAAAATCCTTTAACTATCAGCTCTCCTGGGGCTAACATCCGTTGCTTCTAGCCCCTAAATGAATGTTTTGAACACCATGCAGTACTGCTTCTGGGACTTTGTTTGATTTCTGACCTCATCAGTGTTCATCTGGCACTTTGGAGGTGTTTTTTTTTAGTAGCAATGAGTCAGTACAATTTACTTTTATTGTCTTCTCAGAAAACATGCAATAAAAAGATTTTTTAAAGATGTATTTCACAACTTTCAGTAACATGGATCATGCATGCCCCTTTTATATCTTGGCTGTTTTTCATAATATGATTTTAAAATTACCATACTTGAATAATTAGCATTTGATAACAATAGATTTTTTTTTTCCTCAGTGGATTGCCCAGCAGACTGGTCAGGACAGGTGACTTTCAACAAAACAGAGCATAATCAACCTTTGATCACTTCCTCAATACACTTCTGCACAGTTTATAATATTGCAGCCATTCTGGTATTTTCTCCTTTTAAACATCTTGCCATTTATGTGTTGCTAAACCATACAAAACGCATAAATGGAGAGTTCTTCTTTATATTGCTGGTTAAGAACAAACTTCTCCTAAAAGGAATACAGTATGTGCATTATAAAAACAGCCTCACGTTTTGCAAAGGGATAGAGGAAATGAATATGTGGGTTGCTGAGGAAAAAAAACCAACCAACCAACCACACACACACAATTTACTCCCAGGATTTTTTTCTGGGTGGGAATGCATTTATCTCTTCCAGTGAAGAAGGCGGTGACGCACAACCCCAGTCACTCTAGACGGTCTTAATCAGGAGCTGCACTGTGCTCCTTCAGATAGTCCAAAGCAAACTGATTAACACTGACTCTGCTCCAAGTAATTCCAGTACACAAGTTCCTCAACACAGCAGGCTCTACTAAGTGCTGCTGCTTCCTGCTGCGGGTCCTGTTAGATCCACAAAATATACTCTGGCTAAACCTGGGCTATTTCAGGGTCGTCGTCCCTACACAGAGGTTCTGAAGCAAGTGGATGGGGCAGCCCCCACAGGTAACACTTCCTCCGGCCACTCAGGTCTGTGCGTGGAGAAGCACAGCAGCTACTCCAGCTCCAGGCCATTTAAAATGTGAAATGTGACCGGAGAGTTAAGTGTTATTAATCCAAAGTCATCACTTGTATCGAGTTATCAAATGCCTGTCTGTGTGAGAAAATAATGTCTTTTTGGAATCCATAAAACACTATTAGGGATTTCTTTTTTGTTTAAACATAGATTTCAGCAATACCACTACACTGTACACATACTGTAGTCTTTTTACCAAAACAGTAAAAGGTCTGGGATCTTCCAGGTGAGCCTGGAACAAAAACTGGTGGTGCTGAAGAAGCATTTTTATTGCACAGATTTTGTTCACGAATAAGGAAGTCTTGCTCCTGCCAGCATGACTGTTAAGTTCAATTTGCAGAACTTCAAGCAACTCTGCCCAGTTGTCATAAGCAATTCTTGAACATTCATTTTTCTCCCTCAAAGACACCTCAATTAACTCTTTCTCACAAGTGCTCGCCTCCTTTTTTTTCCTCCAGTCCCCCTGCCCCATTCCCCACCGATGCTCCTGGTTCCTGGCCTCTCAAAGTCAATCAGCTACGAAAGATGAGCTGGGCATTCCCGGCATTGCAGAGCGGCTGCATAAAAAGGAAAATTGGATTTTCAAGTGCGGGGCAAAGAATACTTTAATCTACACAAACACTCACGATGACTTTCTGGCGAAAGATACTATTACCGCAAGGAACCTTTCATGCTCTCTGTGAGGCCCTTCACTGGGAGCGATTTGTCCGTGAGCTCTCCTTGTGCAGTCTGGGCAGGCCATCATTTATTTCAATGCTGAACTGAGAGTTCCTGACATAGGCTAACCACTTTTTGCCTAACACTTGTGCATTGAATTCAACCATAAAAGAAAACCGAACACGTTAGTGAAAATTAGCAGAAGAAACACCTATTCCTTCACCATTACAAATCAGCATACTTTGAGTTACTAAACAATAGACACATTTGACTTAAAACTCCATTTCTCTAAGGCCATTCACGCACAAGATCATGCACTACGGTATTAATTCAAAAATACAACACAGCTTTTTCTCCCATTTTTATCCAACAGAAGATGCCTGGTTAACAGCCTAGCACGCACCATTTTCTTCAGGCACAGGCCTGATTATAGTGATTAGGAGAACACAGAGACTGTCCTAATACAGGACCTTGTACTTCAGCATTTGAAGCACATTCAGCTGTATGTTTACATTGCTCTCAAACAGAATATATACAGCACTTTAATAATATTAACCATAATGAGATTCCTTATGAACTGGCAAATCTTTTGTTATTAATTATATCACCAAAACTATGTAACACCAGATGGAGAACTACTGGCAGAAAATATTGTCCTTATGCTAAACCATTTTCAGACCTTGACCTTTGACTGCATCTTTGCTCCCTCTTCTTTATCTGCTGCTCCCAGGACCATATGAGAACACAAAACAGAAGATATGGGTGGGAACAGAATATTTGCAACTCACGGCCTTTTTACTAGCCTTACTAAGAAATGATTGTGTATACATTAATTATTAAGTATTTAAATTCACAGTCTAACAGACTATTGATCAATGTTACATCCTTAACTATGAGGTTAGTGAATTACATGGGTGAAGTAATAGCACTTATTTTTCTAGTGTAGGGCATGATCTCAGGAGGGGAAAGGACATAAACATTTGGTTGCATCTCGGAAGGAGCTACAGGGCTGGTGCTGCTGCAATCAGAAAACATAACTCATTCTACAGCTTCTACAAATATGTCACTGTCCTCTTTATTCATATATATAGACATATTTATATATAAAAAAAAACAGTATCTTTAACTCAGTATGATCCCCAAAATATCCCATTATCTGTGCATTTACATTAAGACCTCTCCTTCCGCACCACTTCAAAAGGAACTGCTCCAGGACAGTTCCCATATTGCTGCTTCGTAGTTCCCACAGCTCCTCCTTTTATTGCCTTCTGTTTAGACTGGACACAAATATTTTGACCTCCTCCAAATCTCATTAGCACTTATGTAAGGATGTTCTCAAGTTATGTCCCATTTGCTCCCAACAAAAAAAAAAAAAGGCAAATTAAATTCAGGAAAGTCTGAATTTTTTGATTGGAGCATTTCCTGAAAACATTTTGCTCAAGGGGAAGGGCACAAAAGGATAAGGGACTAGGATTAGGGCCAGTTCAGTTAATGGGAGTTTCAGAAATGATAAACAACAACAGCAAGCCCTATTATGTCTTTCTGAGCTGCTGCTTTAGGAGCATTTGTCTTTTTTTGATTAATAAAAAAAGCTTTTATATATAAAATGAGAAGTCTTAGAGGTTTGCACTTGCAGTGTTACCTTTATTTAACTGGCAAAGCTTGTTACAAGCCTTTATACAGAAAGACATGTGAACAAAGAAATTTAGGCACTGGGAACCTCACGTGTTTTGCATGGCAAATCAACTCCTTTTGCCTGCTGGTAAATACCAGAAGAATTTTACTTCAAAATCCAAATTATCATATTATTTCCCACAATCGGTAAGATTTTTTTTTCCCATCTTGTATTTGACTAAAAAAACATTTCCTCAGAAAGGCATGATGCATATCCCTTATGAACTTGATTCAAAAGAAGAAGAAAAAAACATTACAATGAGATCTCTCTTTAATACATTGCATATATCACTATTTGCTTGCACTGAAAAATACAGAATTTAACAAACAGGAGTTCCTGTGGATTATGGAAAGGAATTAACACTTCCTCGGCTATCAATAACCGATCAACAATTCATAAAAAAAAACAAAAAACAAACAAACAAACAAACAAAACCTGTCACCTACTGCTAACATTAGTTTTAATCTATCGTATGTAGGCCACCACGCAAAGTCCCTGTAGTCGGAAACGTGTAGGTGAACCCCTCCCATGCAGAGACTCAGCTATGTCACTGGGGCCCATCCACCCACACGCATCCAAGTAGGTGACCGTGTCTGAACACACTGACCTACAACAGACAAGCAGAAAAATGTTTTTGGTGCTTCACCCATCTTACGCCACCACATGGATGCACCCATTGGGAAAAAAAAAAAAAAAAAAAAAAAACATGGACAAACTTAAATGTAACTAGAAGAATCCCAAGCCATAACCAAACATTAACTTCTGAGTCCTTTAATTTCTTAACTTTGCCCATACACACTGGCATTTGGGTGCACTTGTTTGCTTCTAAACCATCCTCCAAGTTTCCACATATATGACAAAATTTTGCTCCACAAAGCAGAGGTTTTTCAGAATCAAATATTTCATTAAAACTACTTTGGAGTCAACTTTTGGATTAGTATCAAAATAGCGAAAATCATATGGAAGACATTTGCATTTACGAAACCCTAACTAGAAACTCTGCCATAGCCAAACATCAGTAATACCTGTTTTTAAAGTATATATGTAGTTAAATTTAATCAGTGCAGTTATTTCATCAGGAATGCGCTGCTTGAGAAAACATATGAGAACACATTTGAGAAAAGGAAGTTTAAGTTTTTGATCCATCTACTTTCTTTTCCTGTCTGCTGTTTTTTACAACTGAACTAAGATTAAAAAAAATAAACTTCAAAAAGACAGGCATACCTCAAGGAACACAGTGCCCTATCTCACAGTAATGAGTTATGGATCCTTCGGTATGTGGCTACACATTTTCTCTCCCTGACGTTTTGAGGCTTGCAAGTTGTCCCATGATTGGGAAAAGTGACTTGGCAGAAATCATCCAGTATTTTGCCCAATTCAGCTTTATTCTTAAAATTGTAAAAGAGCAGTAGAGCTTAAACTCTAGGTTGACATTATGAATGAGCACTTCTCTAATCTAAAAAGCCTTGGATTAGTTTTAGAAGCAAACTCCTAAGAATTAAACGATCTGTTGTAATGCAGAGCAACTGATGACAGATTTAGGAGAGGAACACAGGAGTTCATGCAGATGAATTACACACAGCCTTGGTTTATACGGTTCTACAGGAAAAGGCTACCAGAATCAATTTACAGTACCTTTCATCCTGTCCCAGATCATCACTGTCTGTCATTTCAGATGAAAAATAACAGTAATTAAAAAAAAGAAAAAAGACGTATCTCTCAATCTGGATAATCCAGGCAAAGATCCTCTAGCCTGCCGTGTACTTTGGAAGCAGCCAGCCAGGAACCTGTTTTGTCGGCTCCTGAGAAAAGCGCTCCTTGCTCAGAAAGCAAATGTTTACAACACATCCTAAGCACCGCTTGTCTTGAATGAAGTTCAGAGGGTTCAGCTTTGATTGGCCACTGCTATAAATAAACAAGTCGTGACTCACCTCACGCACCGTGACAGGCTGCTTAGTGGCCAAAAGCAAAACATTTTTTCTCTGGGTCATGTGAGAGAATCACCGCACAGCTAGTGCTTTTTATTTTCCTGCTTCCACTAGGATCTTTCCTCCACATCTCCCATTTTCTCAGGTGTAACTAAGCCCAAACCAAAGGAATGGGAAGCTAAAGATCACAGGACTTTAAAGCAACACACAGAGACAGTAAGTAAGAGCTTAATGTAACTAGAAACATCGGTATTTTGTATTTCCCTCAAGGCGTCAGTCACAAGCTGTCAGGAGCTACATTAATCTCCACTGACTAAATCCACAGATGAAATAAAAATTTAGCAACTTTACAAAGTCCTAGGCTAAACGAAAGTATGCTGAATAGAGGAGTTTTCACCCAAATACTTCTACCAATTCCTTGAAGAACTTAAGGTGAATTGGCAAAGTCACTCTCCTCATCCCAGTGCTTGCCCCTTTCACTCGAGCTACACCAGCTGCATTTGTATTAATTTGCAATGCCCTGAGCAACCTTATTAATCATTGCATCCAGAGCTGCTCACATATATACTTTTTTTTCCTAGAAGGAAACTCAGCAAGATTTAGATCTGCTTCTCCTACATGAGGTACCAAGATCTGTCGCAAGAATGTCACATCAACAAAGAAACAAACAAAACAGGAACAAAAGATAGGACAAATTAAAAAATAACCTGCCCAACTTGGTAAGCCCTATTTGGTGTATTGCAGGCAATAAAGTGTTCACTAGAAAGCTACTTAACTTTAGAAATTACGAAGTATTCTATGCCTTTTTCTTTTTTATAAACACTTCAAAATAATCTAGATTATAATTGCCAAAATTTTCCAAACAGTCATTTACATTTACTATGCAAGTATTCTGAACCAGGCAAACCAAATAAAAACAAACAGGCATCTGCAGAAGGATGACTTTTCCTCTTCTCCCAGTTTTCCTGTTGTTTTATTTTGCTCTCTTTTTCATCCCAACTAGTTTTCAGTATCACATTTCTCTCCTGTAACAGTTTGTTTCTGTTTTTCTTCTTCCTGTTACAAGTCCAGCATGATTAAAGTCCTATGTCTAAATTATGCAAGGCAGTATGTGTGTGTGTGTGTGCATATATACATACATATACAAATACAGGACTTCTATGTATGTATGTGTGTACACAAAACAGCAAAACTGCTCAAATAAAATCATTAATAACACTAATTCATTAATAAATTCATTAATAAAATTGTAATGTGCGGCAACTTGATTTTCATATTAAAGTCCACCCATTAGGAAAAAAAGAATCAAAACAAATCACCAAAATCTGCAAACACACAAAATTAACTTTCAACATTTAAATGCAATGTCAAAAATGAAAGAAAGCAAAACTAAGCTTCTCCTTGAGACTTGATCTTTTGTTTATAGATACGCATCGCAATAGAGTCTAACACAGACACAGATCTTTTCTGTGGTACTACCACCCTTTTAATACATTAGATAACCATGTTCAGAAACTGTGGAGCTTTCAGTAGTTTAACCGGCCCTGGATTTCAATACTGGAGCTCCGCATCCTCCAGGCTACTCAAACACCAGCTCGAGCTGCTCACTTGTCACATTTGGTATACAGTGCTCATCACTACAGCAGAAAAATAGCTCACATTTTATCTTCACAGTTCTTTACAACTCCTCCACATCTCTCAGGTGACAGGATATTATCATTTTATTTCTTATTGATGAGGGAATCCTGGAGAGATTTAAGTACAAAAATGTCTACTAAATCTGTACCTAACTGAAATGTCAAGGACCTGTTATTTCCAAAGAAGAGCTTTTCTACAACACTTTAACACTCAAACACTAGTTTCTGCTGATTTCAACATTCTTCATTTGTGCAAATCAGACTCCAGAAAAGCATATGCGTAATTAGAAGTACTCTAATCACGGTAATGTATTTTGTCTTGAATCACAAAGACAATTATTTAGAAAATTCACCTCAATTTGCTGAGTCTTAACTCTTCCCCACCCAAGAGAATCAGAGGAACCTGTCCTGACTGAACTGGGAGGTTTGCACCAGTTCTAGACTCAGAGTGTTTCATAGCCCAGTGAGATGGGTTGTCCCCTCCAACATATCTGGGTGAAACAGGGCACCAGATGAACACAAGTACTGAAACTAAGGAGGTTTTTACAAGTTCTTTTTCCTACGCACTTTTTTTCCAGGAAGGCCCTTACTTCCTGGCTGACTTGCAGCTAATGCAACGTTCTGAACTGCACCAGACTGCTCAATCCTCCCTGGCCTTCAGAAGTTCCTCCATACCATTGCTGAGGCCTTGCTGTGTGACTAAGCCTTGATCCACTCAGCAATCTCCTTGCTCAAGCTGCTGACCTCCAGCCTTGCTCAATCTCTCTCAGTCTCCTCAATCCAACATTTCTGAAATTTTAACTCCTTTTATTATTGATATTTTATTATTAAACAAAACACTTCAACAGCACATGACCCTGTGGAACTCTGCTAGCTGTCTCCTTCTCAGGGAGGAAAACTAGTAACTCATATCCTGTTTGTTATTTTTTTAAATAGTTGTTCTATACAAAACTATTTCCTATTATCCCTTGCACTTTCCTTAAAAGCTTATGTGAAGGAAGACCTTTGGATGACTTCTAGAAATACAGCCTTCTAGACTGTATCAGTCATAGCATCAAAGCTAGGGCCTTGTTTATTCTTTCAAAGAACATACAGATCTATGAGGTTTGACTTCCTTAAAGAAAAAGAAGTGCTGGCTATACTCACCATATTTAACCTTTGGCCATTTCCCCCCCAGCTGCCATATTCCACCACTTTGCCCATTACAAACTACATGGCCAGGCTGCAGTTCTCTAGGTCTCCCCTAGAATCCTTTCTAGTAATTGTGCATCTCCTTCACTCACTTCCTGGTACAAAAGTTATACAGTAAAGCTTGTAATTGAGCTATTTCAACATCAAAATTCTTTAGAGCTAGTAAGTGAATATCACCTTATCATATTTGTTATTTTTCTATCTGCTGACTGATCTTCTTCTACTGACACTTCATTTTGTTGTCAATCCTTTGATAAGCTGCCTTAGAAAAGGATATTGTAACGGGAGCCTTTGCAACTTCTTGCAGTGAATGCAGAAGCAGAATATCCATATGGTCAATTCTCATTTTTTGCTTTATCATCTATTGAATCTGAAGGGTCTGTGGCAGATTTTCTGCTTCTGCTTTTTAATAGTACAATCAAAATAAATTAACATAATTTACTGATTTTACTGATTACCCTGACATTTAACAGATTAACTGATGTTTCAACCTTTTTTTTTTTTTTGTTGCTTGCTACTCATATTCTCTTGGCCTTCCTTAAGACATTTTCACATTCAGCCTGCTAGACTACACGAACTTTTTCATCTGGATAACTTGAAGAAAAAATCCTCCTTACTTCAAGTCATCTCCTCTATGCTGCTCTTTAGTCAGACAGACTTTCTTTATATTTCTCAATGCTTCTTGACAGTTGTTGGGCAGTTGCTTTTTACCCTTGTGTATCAAGATAGTCTAGAGGTTGTGCTGGCACACAGAACACTGGCCAGCCTGCCTGGCTGCTTGACCAGGGAATCTCACTACTTTTGCTCTCAAGAAAACGGCTTTCCTCCAACCTGAAGAGACTCTCGTATGAAAATTTCCTTCTGCAAATGGGCACTGAAGACTCAAGTCATCATCAGGAGGAGAAAAAGTGCAGCTACACAAATGACAGGGGAAAGAAATAAGCCTTACCGAGTCGCTGAGAGGAGCCGGAAGTGCTGGATGCACCATTTTACGTGTGCAGATACTGAGCGTGCCAGAGGGCTTCAGGGGATGAATAAAAGACAGCAGGCTCTTTGTGGACATTAAGGGGGAAAAAATCTGGTGTTGTGTAGTAGGAAGTACATTCCATTTGTTCTGCAAGTTTTCCAAGGTTTTCTTTAGTCAGCGCTTGGCATACTTCAACTGGTCTCCAGCTGCAGAGCTAGTTACAACTACGCCTTATGCCGCACAGCGCCTCTCCTCACCTAAAATGAAAGTAAGGTCTGGCCTGCCCTGTACAACCCTCCTCTATTATGCAGCTGTGTCTCACTTCTAATCATGTGGATGAAAAATAATGAATGCCATCCTGCACGCTGAAAGACATCCTGAAGAAACCTCAGCTGACTCACAGCAGGAATTACGTTCCAGAAGAACAGCTTTTCCTAAATGCAGTTTACATGATCCAGAAGAAATGGAAAGTCTAGCTTATACTTTGCTTATTTTCAGCAAGAATGAATTTAAAATTGTCAATATGAAAAGCATACTTAGGATAACTTACTTGAAATGCACATTCATTCTACTAAAACCTTTGATGAATATCTGTCCTAATTCTGTCAGACACCCCAACTTTGAATTGTATGTATTTTTTTATATTCGCTTATTATATTGACTTAATTTTAAATCTCTGAAGAAGAGAGGAAGCTTTTCATACAAGTCTAAGTAATATATTTGTAAGGCTATACCTGAAGAAGATACTCACTTTGCTGGAAATTATAACCAGCTATAACCTTAGTCTAGGTAAACAGTGTGCTAAAAACACCAGACATCCATACAAACATATGCTTATATTTACATACAAAGACATACAAAACATGCTTATATTTATCTGTACATACGAGTAGGAATAGAGAGTAGAAAAAAGTCAACAGGTCATAAGACTAACAAAACCAAATCAAACAAGCATGCAAGAAAATTTTTCTGCCATCAAAGAATACTGCATGTTAGACAGGTCTTTCCTTCATATGTGGATGAAATAACTGAATTATTTTGTAATTACAGTAATTAAGGAATATTAAGGAAAAAAAAATTGTGTTTGAGAGAGAAAAAATATGCACGACATTCAAAAACATAAACACCACATGTAACAAATATTTAGCCAGCAGAACAAAGCATACAAATACGTATTTTTGAAGAGTCACATAAACACTGAATATGAACATAACATGACTATCAGACACCAACATCTCATTTGTATCTGGACCAATTAATTGTCATTGTGAGATACTAGTGCTCCACAGTAAAGCATGCATGATAATGTAACAAAGAATATGAGCGTATTTCCAAGTTTAATGTGGACAGAAAGAGAAAAGACAAAGATAGGAGGAGAAAACATGCAAAAATGAGAACGAGCAGGAAAAACACATGAGACACGGGAACAGCATGTTTCACAAGATGACAATTCCTACACATGTACAATTGTAAACTGGGCACGATGGGTAGTTCTTAGGGGCAGTGACCAAAATAAAGCCTGCTTTATCCTGGATTGGCTGGTGTGACCAAGTTCTTACTGGAGTTCCTCCAGAGCAGAATACTTCTCAAACCACAGTCCTGCTGTTCTTGCAACATCCAGCTCTCCATGCAATGACTCTGCAAAGGTAAGCTAGAAAGGCCTATGAAACAGCACGCAGCTCCACAGTAAGAGGCCAGGATCGCAAAGAAAATGCAAGCCAGGAGACTTTCAGATCCGGAATGCTCACCACTGGTGAGCTGCTGCTTAACCTTCATGTCATCAAGGACACGGGCAGATCTGTGGCTCAGAGGAGTACCCTGAGCTGGCAGCCAGAGCACTCAGCAGAGCTGCTGAAGCCCTGATAACCCTAGTGCTGCCTGAAGATGATGATAACAGCGATGAAGTTTTGTCAAGAGGCTCAGCCAAAAGCACTTTAGTTTTCTATTTTGTATTTCTCTTTCTCATGCCTAGTACAATAAGACATACATTTTCCTTTTCCTGTGCCTTTACTGTTAGTTTTCATTAAGATCCAATCATTTTTATAAAGACCTTTTACAGTACATAGAGGCTATTTTGTTTTGCAAGGCGCACTAACAGCCCCAGTCACCATTATAACATCCTTCTCCCCCTTTTTTTTCATGGGGGTATAAAGATTTTTAAAGAAATGTTTTTGCAAAGCTGAATGAAACACATCCCAATTGTACATTTTGCTACTGGAACAAAATGGAATGCTACTGGAATACCGAAAAATCATTTTTAAAATGTACAAGTTGCTCATACATGTATGTGTGTTAAGGCATGATATTTTGTCATTGTTTTTGCTTTTTCCTTCAGAATCTTGATCTCCCAGGTATCTGTAAAAAAATGTTCTCTGCTCTGAAGAATTTCTCTGTTAGTGGGGAATTGGAAAAGTGAAAGAAAAACAACATTTGCATTCAGATTTCACCTTCAGACCAGGGAGGAGGGGAGGAAAAATATTTTCCAAAATTCATCTAGGATGATTTTGGCCAATGTTTTTGAAATTTCAAAAGAAAATTCTGTCTGTGTGTCCTTTTAAGAAACATCTGTATATATTTATATTCACATTAAGGAGTTTTCAGCTGAATTTCCATGTTTTGAAACTTTTGCTATATTGAAAAAACACTAAATTGAAGCTGCCAAGGTAAAAACTCCAGGAGAATTGTTATTGTGTCCCTATGGTGAAGTTGCAACAAAATCAGTTTTGCTCCTGTACATCAGGACCAGAGAACTTCGTACTACAGTTGTTCAGCCTCTTGGTTTAGTCTATTGACAAGTACTGGTTTTGGGAACTGATCTTGTTCTTGAGTGGTCACAGCCTCATTCAGAAACCATTTTTTAATGCAAATTTAGAAATACTGTTTGTGATATATCACTTCACAGTGAATATTCACACCCACAGTGAATTTCATCAAGAGCCAAAAGACTCTTGGAAGAACCTTTTGAAACTCTTCACAGTCAGTCCTTGTCTTCATTTTCCTAAACAATTTAGGATTAATCAGCAAATCCAGCCACATATTCCCTACCCTTTTTGGCATCACTTATAAATACATGTAGTGGAATGGGCTTCAAGTACGTACCACTAGGGATTCCTCCTTTCACCTCTCATTAACATGAAACCTTTACTCTCACCTTGATTTCCTTTTTTTTTAAATGCATGGCAGAATCTTCTCATATTCCAGAGATGATTATTTGTTTTAGAGCCTCTGGCAAAGGGACTTAGCTGATGCGTTTTGAAAAATCAAGCGAACTACATCAACCTTTACTTCGCATTCAGTCACTTTTCTTGTCTGCAATTTTTAACACAGATTTTAAAATTATTTTTATATATTTCTATTATTTTAACATTGATTATTTTATGTGCATGGCCTACAGCAATGGCAGCTATGCCAGTGACCCATTAAAGGCACTACCAAGCAAAGCACGCAGCAAGGCGTTAGCTTGTGGAAGAGTTTGAAATTCTCACAGTATGGAATCTTAGCTGGAAATACTGTCATAGGCTGCTGTGAATGTAAGACTCAGGTGGACTTGAGAGGAATTTTTTCCTTCTGTGCTACGGTAAATCCTCATCTCTGAGGAGTCTTGACAAACTGGTCTCCAGAATATGCCCGATCACCTATATTCAAGAAGGAGGGAATTTACACTGAGCATAAGCACCAAAATGAGCTATGCTAGCCTCTGTTTTTCTCAGTGCAAAAATGAAAGACATGTAGCTTAATAAAGCTGATTTCCATTGTTATTTGAGATTGGACTAAAGCATTTTGGAATGTTAAAAGGAAAAAAAAACATTAAAAAGAGTACAATATTTAAACACCTAAGATCTCTTCTGCCAGTAAGGAAAGGTAGAGAAAAAGAAAAAAGCAATCTCAAGGAAGGAATATCAACATTTATTTTTTTCTTTCAAAACAGCCGAGCTGTTTTACTCAACTCTATGTTGAAACACTTAAAAGAATATAGTACGTTATGCTGCTGATGGGCTCACATGCTTTGACAAAGCTGTGTGCCAGGACATTCCTTGCTAAATTGGTGACTAATCAGATGTTGTGCTGGGAAACACACCCTCACGTGTCACAACAACCCAGGCCCCTGCAATGCACAGAAAATACCTCAGAGGGAGGCGGGGGGAACTACCGCTGTAGGTTCTTGTGCCCTCTGCAAATAATTTCCACAGTGCGTTTTGTAACTCAATGCTTGTACCTGGCAAAAAGACACAAGCAAAGGTCAAAACGCTTCTACTGTATGTTAAACTCAGCTATAGGTACCTCCACATCCCTCCCAATGATCGCTGTGCTAAAGCTTTGGTGCATCCAAGTCCTCCTTCCACAGCCTTAACTGATGGACACAAACACCCCATTTCATCACCATAGGAGAAACAGAAAATACTCACCACATTCTGAGATTAACCAAAGTTACATGTCTCTTCTACCTTCCTACTGCCCTTGCGTTTCCAGCAGATTTTCTGAGTTATGCTGTATTTGAGGACTTGATGGGAATTGACTCTTCAGAGCAATGGGCTGGCAGGAGCTCTGTACATGGATTCACACTGTGAAAAAGCTTCTTTTTTTTTTTAAATAAAAGCAATTTTCATATTCTTGTGGCACTAGATATGGCCGACCAGAGCTCAAAGGCTGCTGCCCCTTCAGACTATTTTTCTATAGGTTCCTCAGGCGGATGTGGCGCCTGCGGCAGCACCAGACCCGCGACAAGCAGTAACCGCGACGAGTGGTCGCTGCAAACAGGAGGTAACTGCCTCTGAGAGTGCAAACACCATTGGGGGGCTCCATCATACAGGTTACTGGGGTGGGGAACAAACCGTATTCTTCTGCTCATTCAAACATGCACTTTCTACCCACAATAATAAAAGCATAACTTCTTCTTTCCTATCAGGAAACAGATAGTTTAGACCAGTATCAAAAGAGAGTGTTTTTTTTTTTCGCCCCCAAACTATTTGCTTTTCAGGCAGTCTTCCATGCATAGAGGGAAATATGTAAAACTGTTAAGTCTGATCCCTTTTTAAAGTAAAATTTGTTTTTTATGAAGTCTTATTCAAATATGGTTTGACTTGCATTTCAGAAAAGCAATTTCAAAATAAAATAATCCATTTTTTTCTTAATCCTAAAAGTAGTTTCTCTATTTTAAGCAACACTGGGAGCTCCCTAAATGCTATAGTTTATAAATACTCTCAAGATGACAAGTCAAGTGACTTCAGGATCATAAGTTATCTCGCACAGTTGTTCAACTGTTAAAATGGAAAGTAGTAAGAATAGAGTAAAAAATACGCATGGCCAAACAGCTACACAGGCAATGGAATAAATTTAGTGAGTAGGACGCATGAGCATTTTTATGTTAATCTTTTAATTCAGATGTACTTTCTAGCCTTTGAAAAGGTCAGTTTAGTGAATTCCTCTGCTGGTGAGCAGCTTGAGGGCCCCGTCACACTCACTGATCAGAAGCACAGTCTTGCTCTACCTGGGATCTATCTGGCAGCTCTTGCAACAACATTATGTTGGGTTAGGCAGCAATAATTCAGTGCAACCCTCCTGATTATATAATAAAGAACTCTTAATACGAAGATACAAAAAGCAAAAATTATAAGCATTGCACCTGCAAAGAGAACAAGTCTGACTGAAACAGGTAAATGTGGTCACAGGCATTTGGCAGTCAAACAGACTGCTCCTGTACTGTAAAGCAGTTCAAGTCTATGATACAGTGCTGTAACAAGCTAACAAAAAGGGATGTTTTGACTCTACTTCATTTTTCTCTTCTCTTGAACAAGGTCTGGCACCCTTGCCATTACGGAGCAAACCTCATCCTGCTGCTTGTTAACCAGCTCGGAGAGAGGCATCCTCCAGCTGAGCTGCACCCGCCCAGCAACAGGGCTGACACCATCTACTGAGTCCACCTAAACTTTTGGAAAAACCTAAAACAGAAGATGACTGTGGCTACTCAGAGATTACAGTTGTCCTAAAGGAAAAGGCCCTCTTTGGCAGAAACTCTTTTTTCCAGCTTGTGCTATCTGCAACCCAAAGAACAGCAAAGACCCACTGCACTACCTTCACGGACTAGAGACATATTCAGGCTGAACGCTGTCGGAGATAGGAGATGGGAATCTCTTCCTTTTAGAATACTGTGGCTGTGCCAAAGTTTTATCCTTCCCCTATTTGAGCCCGGAAGCAAATTCTTTGCTACCCTTTACCCAGTTCATAAACCAAATCCAAGTTCAAGACGTGAGTTGAACTTGTACAACGTGTACACCTGTCTCAAAGAACAGTTCTGTTTGGCTGACGTTTTGTAGAGGTATGCCCAAACTTTTAGGATTCTGCCACTGGAAGGTGGACTCTCTGAAGCCCTTTCATTAAGCCCCTGGAATTATTCCAGCAAAACTAATGCTTTCTATAAGATGGGGGGAGGGCCTTTGTCACAATCCTCCCCTCCATATGCTTTATACCAAGTCTGTCTTTTTATTGAGAAAATACATGTCAACCAGGACAGGTTTTTGCATCATGCTGTTTAGGCTAGCAGCCAGAATGAAAGCTCCCTTATACACTGTGACCCTGAAGTGGGCTATTTATAACAAGGACTTTGTAAATAGAGACAGGTCAAAAGAAGAAACAAAGTGATGTCTGGCCCTGAAGACACACAGCGGTGATCCAAAATGGGTGGTATCTGCACATTTCTTTCACAGTTTTTCAGATATAACTTTTCCATAGTAATGTTCACAAGCTTAAGAAACCACCCTGCAAAGATGGGATGAATTAATACTGTGGCAGCAGTTTCTAGTTTTCAGCTTATGCGCAGACTGTGGCCCACAACTCAGCACAGAAGAGCATCTTGTTTTCCCTCTAATTACGTATTTCTCTCTTCTGTAACTAGACAAGATGATGTCTTGGCACTGTACAGATCAGCAAATACAAATGTGGGCTCCAGCATCCATGCTCATGTCCAAGCTGGAAGACTAGATCTAGGCACTTATTGAGACAGCACAAAGTAGAAAAAGGAGGCACAAGAAGGAAGCACAAGAGAGCTCCAGAATAACGTTGACTGCCTTGGGGATCTTTTTTTTTTTTTTCCCTCTGATCTCTGGTTCACCCTCTTTGTCAACTCTAGAGAGAAGCTGAACTGAAAAAGCACCCGCAATTTGATGTAACCTGTACTTAATGTTTACTTAATACTGCGATTAAAAGAAATATAATATCACTCAAATAAGCACAAGAAAAAAGGAAAAAAAAAAAAAGATGGCCTCGGAGCTTGGGGAAGCGAGGGGAAGGCTGTTTTTTCCTCAGTGGTGATGATATGGGTACTATGGGGCAAGCCACAAAGAACAGTCCAGAATCTTCACAACTGACTCTGTTCAGATTTAGCAGCACTTGGACTGTCCACAAGGCACAAACTCCTCTGGCCTTCAGCAGAACTGCAGCTTTGGCACAGAGCACCCACAGACAAAACTCTCGTAACGGAAGGGTGCCCATAGATCCCTACTTACTCAAAAAAAGGAAACATGGACTAGAGGAGGCTTTATTATATGTCATAAATGACTGAAAAAAAATGCCAGCATGTGTTTAAATAATATAAATATTCACAAGGGATGTATTTCCATGACCCTTTCATTATGGAGGTAGATTTTTTTAACTGAGTCCCCTAGTTCATTTTTACCAATGAGTAACAAAGGAACTTAATTTCTGAATCACTTCTGCACAGGATGCAGCCTGCAGCTGGCAGACTTTATTTAATGTCAGGTATTCATTGCATACGTTTAGTCATGGATGCACTGACTTCACTTGAATAAAAGTATTTTAAATCTAGCTTATTTAAGCACAGTACAAATGCATACCTGTCTTGCTGTGCCTGGTGCCCAGATGGACCTACTTTCCAACACAGAAAAATATCAAATCTCTGTCTCCATATCAAATCAAGCTTTTTCCATAAAATTTCTCTTTCTGTCTTACTCGAGGAAAAAACATTCATTTGCCCCTGAGAAAATACAAACAGAATGCCCTTACAGGACTAGACGAAATGGCCAGAAACTAAAGCATCAAAAGTTCCACAGGAACTTAAGGAAAAAATTCTTGACTGTGAGGGTGACAGAGCCCTGGAACAGGCTGCCCAGAGAGGCTGTAGAGTCTCCTTCTCTGGAGATCTTCCAAACCCGCCTGGATGCCACCCTGTGCCACGTGCTCTGGGTGTCCCTGCTGGAGCAGGGGGGTTGGACTAGATGGTCTCTAGAGGTCCCTTCCAACCTCAACCAGTCTGTGATTCTATGAATATGCCTAAAAACTATTACTGAAATCTCTTGGCTGTGAGAGATAAGTGAAATCAAAAAGATTTACTCAAATCAAGCTATTTAAAATTTCAAGATACAGAAAAATGCCTTGCATAAAGATTTATACAAAAATCACTTTAGTTATCAGAAGAACATTATTTCCTTCCCCTGCCTTTCCCCCTGGAAGTAAGCAAGGGCAGTCTTTTCTGAACTACTCCCTAGTGTCTCAATCCTTCGAAACCACAATGCACATTAACCAGTAAAGCTGTCAGGGCTGTCTGAAAAGAATAAAAAGTTATACGCAGTTCTTTGTAATTTTGTCCACAAGCAGCCAATTTTCAATTTCAGAAAATATGAGTAGAATGAAAGGACAGGAATATATGACAAATGGAGTAATGTAATTCTTAAGGTATTATGGTTTATTAAGTAGAAAAAAATGAGGCTATTCAAACAATTCCAGATCAACTGCTCTCATTCTTGGAGAGATACTGACCAAGTTAATAACACAGCTGTGAAGCTGTTAAAGCAGTCAATAAAGATTAGACAAGTAGAAAAACATATATACATAACTTCACATAATTCTTCTCTTAAAGCAAGATGGAAGCATACCTCTTAACTGTTGTACCTGTGCTTACCTACCTGTATGACATTCTAACAAACTACAAAAATGTGGCCTAAAAGAAGCAATTTGCTAGAAATGCACAGAAGCCAAAACAGGGAGGCGATTATCAACAGATTCTAAACTACTAAGTCACTTGCCATACTCCGAAAAAAAAGTCTTTATATATTATCTTAAACTAAATAAATGTCTGGGATGTATTTAAGAAGCTTGAATTATATATGGCAAAATTGAATTCTTTTACTTGATACTGATAAGGCCTCAGATTTGGGCAAAATGTAAAAAGCAATACAGATAACCAGAGAGGAGCCACATGAAGAATAAAAACTTCTGAAAACATAACTCACAAATCAGCAAATACTGTATCAGGGTGATGGAATATGGTCCAGAGAAGAAAATTAAAAAATTAATTCCACTGGTCCCTTTTTCCGCCACAACTTCCTCAGAAGTCATTCTTTTATTGAAGCTGTAAGAGTGTTCTGCCTCTGTAAGAACGTTACCTCTATTTTTAACAAATTAGGCTAGAAGGCAAATATGGTTTAGAGAGAGCAGCAGGCCGTGTTTGGTAGCGCTAACGGAGGTAGACAATTTGGGCATTTCCTCCTGCCCTCTCTTCGAAGCCTGCGACTGTGTAACACAAGGTGAGCGAGGCTCCTGGAGGCAAGGGAGAGAAGAAAACGCCTCGTGACAGCTAGGGCCGAACCTCGTAATAGGCAAATTCTAGAGAGTCACTGGAAGTGGGTCTGACTCTTCAAATTGTACACCCCACTCAACAGGCAAGGAAAAAAAAAACACTTACATGCAGCACAGATTATTTCTAGCACATATAAGAAAAAAACAAAATCAACATGTCAACTATTTCCGCCAAACGGAATACCTACAGGGGTTGTGCCATTTCCTTCATTTTACTTCCCTGTAAAAAAACAAGGAAACCAAAGACGGGTGTGTAGGAAGATGTATTAAACTGACTTGAGATTTTAAGCAAGACTCTTCTGCCTGAATTTCAGCCTATGACATTACCTTTATTTTTTAATCCTGTAAGATGATGAAAGCATAAAATCCTGCCAGAATGCTGAATTCACAATCTGTCAACTAATACACAAACTCTACAGAAGAACAAACAACCTGAGAATTGAGTTTGTGCTGAATTAATTTTGAGACAATATTATAAGTCTGGGAACACCTTCTGAACAGTTACAACTCACACACATGAAACAAAACTAAAAAATAATCAAAAGGTTGAATTTCTGAAAGCCTTTTTTTTGACAACCCAGGAGGAACATGAAATTTAAGACTCAAATCTGCTATAATAGGGCTGATAATTTGGAAATAACTATCCATAAGGCAGGAAAAAAAAGTCATACAATACATATAAAAAAGCAGCTATTGCCCAAAGTTGAAACTCCAAATAAAACTATTTCCATTTGCTAACACTGCAGTTCTAGAGTTACGCATCCACTTTCTGCAGGACTGCAACCACCTCCCTGATCAAGACCATATTCTGAAAGTGTGGGAACTAGATGAAAGTGGGAACTGCTTCCTTTCTTAGAGATAACAGGTGTAAACGTTTTTTGTTCTTTTTTTTGTCTGTGACTTATTAGAAAGAGTTTTTCACAAGTGTGCTCTGGATCAAAGGGCTTTATTCTCTCCTTTATTGTCCCCAAGCAATAACCAAACGTTTATTAAAAAGCACCTACTAATGCTGTAAGCATCTCTGGTCAAGCAAGGCTTTCCCTAGAACTAAACAGCTTTAATTTGTTTAAGAATATATAAAATTAAGCTTTAAAATTGCCTATGCAGTTATCAGTTTTCTGAACACAAATTCCTTTCTTTCTGGCTTATTCTCCTCAGTCGCTGTGTGGTGGCCACTTTACAGGACTGTTTAGTCTCTTCCTAGACTATAAGACCTCATGTTTCTTAGGTTAAATAGAAAAACGTCAAAATAAAATGAACACTTATTAATTTGACTTCCTTAAATGTCAATATTCAAGAAATCAAGGTTGGCCACAATTCCTGCACAAATTCTCATATGTCTGTTAGCACTGACTGTATGAGCATCAGGTTCCAAAGAAATTTTGCTAGAAGAGGAGGAAATAAGGCAGCTTGAAAAAGATCTGGTGACTTTATCCAGTGCTGCTTTTGCAAACAGCTGTTTTCCATTTTTTTGAAGGGCGAGACATCAGTGGAGAAGGAAGTTCCTCAAAGAGAAGCAGATTCAGAAGCAACAGATGTTGCAAGAAGATGCTTCACTGCAAAAGGTGCACAACATGACCTCGTTTTGCTTCAGCTCCGAGGAATTTTTAACTTAACATAGTACTATGAGACTCCACTAGAAAAAGGTCTTATTACACAGCCACATTTAAAATGGGACTCAGCTAGCACTCTGCAATGGAGGCAGGAGAGCACGAGAGCAGTGAGGCTTTGCCTGCTTTAGCCAGCCTGTACTTGAAGGTAACTGAATGCTACAAGAACAGTTGCTCTGTGCCTGCTGGCCTCAGCGCCAGGGAATGGGCCCGAACACACTTAACTTACTAGAACAGACAGGGCCTCTCATTCCAAGTACCACAGGTCTACTAGGTTTGTTCTCTGCATGTTATTTAGGAGTGTGCAATTCTCTGTTGGGTAGGGGTTTTGAAAACCACAGTAACGGGCATATATTTGGAATGTCCAACCCAGACACAGTTTGCTGATATAAGGTTACAGGAAAACAGTCTATCACGTCCAAGACTTAGTAAAACAAAAAGCAACTAAGCACCTAGTGAGCAATTCTTCTAATTTCAACCAAATAAACAGGCATATTTATATGCAAATGTCAGAAGAAACAAAAACAAAACCCCACAGTGTAAGCAAATCCAGTCTATTCACATGAATATCCAAGCACACTAAATGAAAGGAAGGGTCCAAAGGTGAAATATCATTTATGTTGAATAAGCTCCCACCTTAAAGAGCATACTGTTAGCCTGCTGTTACATACCTAACACAACATCTACTTTTACAAGCGATATGTGAAAGTTGCCAGAGGACTGTGAACTTGTAAAGTCTCATCTCTGTTCTACGTGAACTGTCAGAAAGTGCAAAGCCGGGCATACGCGGCTGTCCTGCAGCTCCTTGGCCAAAAGCCAACACACTTCTGTAAAGGGTAACCACATCACCAACCTCCTGTGCTTTTGAAGAGTTAACAGGCTAACATGCACAAAAATGCTCGTGGATTTCTGAAGATGCTTTCGCAAAGGTCTCACAGCAAGTGCTCGGAGAGGGGCTAAGTAATGGGATACTATAGCAAGTCCTTACACATAAAGCTCGAAGAGAGCCTGGAAACGCTTGAAAAACAAACCAGAAGAAGGTATAGACAAGTGGATGACCGTCTGCTCACAATGCTAAATTATTCTGGTGGCAAAGATGGAGGTCAGCTGCAAAACAAACAAACAAGCAAAAAAAAAAAAAACCAACAAAAATACACAAAAAAGAAGAAAAATTTGAAACAACGGTGACTGGCTTGCCAGATATGTTTATATTGGAAAAAAAAATCTCAACATCACATGTAAAACAGTGGGTCTTGGTCTGATCTTTACTACTCAGGAAAAAAAAAAAAAAAGCCTTGAGATGAGCATGGAGCCATCAGTGCTGTAGAGGTTAAAAAATGGGGAAAAAAAATAGTCCAGAAAAGCACAATAAGGGCATCAAAGATACAGAAGATCTTTATTTTAGGAGCAGTTACGTATTCATGGACTGAACAGAACAGGATAAAAATTCCTCACTATTTCTTCCAAGACATACACACAAAAGATAGAAGGGACTAAGAAGAGGAATTTCAGAGCAGCAAACAAACACAAGGCTGTGCTCCTCACAAAATACATGGTTCAGCTGTGGACATAGTTTCTGTGCTACAGGTTGACGTGAACACTACAAGTTGGCAAGAATAAAGACCAAGGAGGCAAATCCATTGAATCAAAGGTACACCTAGTATCGTTTTTGTTACTTAAAAGTCCTTTAACTGGAAGCTACTGGATATGAAGCATCTTTACAGGATTGTCCTGCTCTTCTTGTACACTACCTGAAGCCATTTTTTCTCCCTGTTGGCCACCTTCAGGGAACAGATTTTGGGCCGTATGGACTTTTGACCTCACCTTGTAGAGCCTTTTTGGTGTTCTGATAATTAGAAATTGTTGTACAGAGACATATGCCACTTGCCTTAAGCCAAACTGCTATAACTGAGTATGAGAGCCCTTCACCCTGTAGCATAAACTACAGTGAGCTCACTAAATTCTGTTTCTTGCTTTCTGTATTGCCATCCCACAGAACAGTGAGACTACTTCACAAGGGCACCTGAGCCAAAGATACTGAAAGCGCCATTTGCTCATATTTGGTCATGAAGATCATTTTTCCCCTTAACACAATGAAGTAGGGGCTGAAGGGAAAAAAAAGACTGTCTCAGATTATGGAATGAATTGTCCTGGAAAAATTTCATTCCACTCCATGAGCCATTTAATTTTCCTCACCTTCCTTAATGTACACAAACAGACGAATTCAGATATTTAAAAAAAAAAAAAAAAGAAAAAAAAAGAGGTTTATGTAAATTTCTCCCCCAGGAACAACGTGAAAGAATGAAACATAAGTCACTATCTACTGTGTCACAGCAAAGGCTCCTGAATTAAAGCTTTTGAGTCACTGTTGGTCTACAAAGATACGCTGAACAGCAGCTATAGTGAACAACCATATGAAGCAGTTCAGTACATGAATTAAACTATCGACAGTTCCATACGGCTCTTTGGATTTGTGAGAAAACCTGAGAACGGGTCACAGTTCTAGAAGTTTAGGAACACCCTCCATAATATGGTCATGTTGGCATGAATCTGTAAGCAGAAAACTAAACCTGCTTCTTCCCTCCTCAACTTTGTATTACTGTCCCTTAAGTTTCAGGACGTACGTTTAATAGTTTAATGATGGATATTTGTAATGCAAGAGTTATTTTCATATGATGTCACCTACCCAATAGTTCCTGGTAGTCTGCATAGAATAATAGCGCTTTAAATACAGTAACTTCTTTTCTTAATATTTATCATCTGTAAACCATTTAAAAATATTTTTATAGACCAAAAAAATGAATGTCCATGTACATCTATACTACCAACACTTTACAACACTTGCATCCAGACTGAGCCAGGCTAAGACAAGTCACACTTCACAATTATTTATTGTTTGATATCTATCCCTACGGATATCAACTAATATTTAATTGAAATGATAACTTATATTGACTACTACTGCAAGCAAGCTGAACTACTTTTAGACAGCACGTGTGATGCCTACTCTGAAAGAAACTTACTTCCTTAACTCACACAGTACTTTACCTTAATAAACAAACAACATTTTCCAGAAAACACAAAATTAACAGTTATAAAAAAGCACTTCTAAAAATAAGTTGATACGTTATTGTATACTTTAATGCAATTCATATCAGAAAGAAACTTTCTACGAAGTTATTAAAAGCCAAACTGATGAACAAGAAGTAATAAATTTAGAACAGGTGCTAACTTTTTTTTTTATTATTACAAATACAAACTATCTGGTCAAATAGGATATTTTAAAAACTACACAGTAACTGTAAAAACAGGATTTATATAACCAATATATTAAAAAATAATATACATACTTGTCAGTGATACTTCTCCAAAGCTGTGCACCTGCAATTAGGGAAATGCAAGGTGAAACACATTGCACTGAAACAGATTACATTTCTTTCTTTCTTTCTTTGTCAGGACAAATTTTAGGACACAATGACTTAGGAAATCCCTGTAACAGTCACTTTCTACTTTCCTTATGAAGCTGTAATAGTCTTGCCACCTAGTGGTTGTCTGGAAGTGTGAAGCAATTGTATAAAATGCTCTACTTGGAAAATATGTTTTCTGGTTTTTGAAGCGGCACTTCACTGATCTCAGTTTGCTATTTTCTTAATTCATTAGCTAACTGTTCTTGTGAGTGCAATTTCATTGAAGGCAATACATTTAACTATAGTAAAATAATTATGCTCTAGACATAAAGCTAGGAAAATGCATGTTTATCTGACATTGTCTCTCTAATGAATTGTTATATAGTCATCTAGCAGTGGGAGCAAAACAGCCATGAACATAGGATGGTATTCTTGCACTTAGTTCAATCAATATTGGTCTGTCATGAATTTGGTCAAAGTAAGAAAATATATATAATGAAGAAGTAATTTAAATTAGAAAGGGATAAATAACTTTTGTAACTCACCAAATTCTAACTAGTGATGTATAAATCAGTTCTAATGTTGCACACAACACAGAGCCTAACATACAAACTTTGGCAAGCTTTTCAACTTGACTTCCAAGATTGCAGTGCTAGAGCAGCAAACAGAAAGGTAATGAAAAGGAAAATGAATTTTGTTTCAAAAAAGGTATAATAATAATAACTGCTTTAACTTAAAAGAGAACAACCACTTTAGTAATCAGAAACAGAGAGGAATACCCTCCATCTCTGACATCCATTTCCTGCTTCTGAACTACATTCTGGTAATTTTTCAAATACTTGCATGGATGTAAACATCAAACAAAAAACAAAACACATTAACAAAATAAAATCTTTCCTGACAGTGAAAATTACAGACTGACAAACACCACTTTGCCAAAGAAATTTCATGACATTAATGAAGTATAAGGAAAAAAAAAGAAACAAAAGGAAAGAACAACAACACTAAAACCTAGCCAGACTCAAAATTCTTTTCAGACTTGGCAGTATTCACATAAGGTTTTGTTTGTTTGTTTTTGTGTTTTGCTTTTATACAGTGGAAACTAAAAACTACATAGTCTATAAAAATGCTGTTCTCTGGATTATCCTCCTGCTAGAATAGGGAAATTCTCAAACCATTTAAAAAGCTGATGAATTTATATTTCGAATCCTAAACTTTCTAACAACAACTGTTAGAAGAGGCATGGAAAAACTTTGTTTGGGAAAACTTTGCATTTTATAAAAAGTTCCTTTTCAGATTTGACAGTTCAGAGACAAGGATTAAGTGTTCACTAAAATTGAGTGTATTTATTGGTTCTGAAACAAATCTCTACGTTGTTCCTATAAAACATAGATCAATCGTCAGAAGTTCTCAAATCATCTTAGAAATCAGCTGCTTGCAGCATGATACGTTAGACAGATCCTTATAAAATTAAAATGGATATAGTAGTATGTTCTGAATTACAAGTATTTAAGCAAGGAATTCTTATCAGTACAGTGCCTTACCTTTTATCCTAGATAATACCAAATCCTTTATGATCTGAAGAACTAGCACTCCAAGCATTATGAGAGATGTCAGATGATATACTCTCCAAGGTGTCAGTGCAACAAACCTAGAATATTAAAAAGAAAAAAAACATTGAATAAGTTTAAACTTACTGGAAGTATATATAACCTATAATTGTTACTGGTACTGAAAATTAACATCAAGATATTTTTCTGTTTCTTTAACCGATTTTGGTTTCTCCCCTCTACGGTTTCACAGAAAGTCAGCACTCAGCAAGTGCAATAAGCATGACACAATCTCATGTATAAAATCTACAACTAAGTGTACACTGAATTTTTAGTAGATTTAATTTTTCACAAATTTTATACATCAGCACTTTTATCTAAACACAGAAGCAGTATGGAAAACAAACTATTTTAAATGTTCCATAAGTAACCTCAGTGTTCAATAACAAATCAATTGTTGTTTCATCAAGACATAGTGCCTGGAACATCAGCTCTCTTTTTTATATGCAGGACAAGAAAAGGTTAAATACTTCCTTTTTTTCCTCCTGCATGACCTGCGCTCTCACAAATTTTTATAAAAATAAACCCCAATTCTTTCAAAGGCAAGAATGAGATGCAACTGTATCATTCACGGTATAATACACAGGCCTTTTCTTCAAAAGAAACTTTTGTGAATTTTATTTTTTATTACAAAAAAAATTAAAACAGGTCAAGTCAAAGAGATCCAGAGTCACAATGTATGATTTACAATACCATGATTTAAAAACTCTGACTTTGGTGCCCAGATGTGTTTAGAGGTTAGCACTCCTTCCTGGCAAATATCCCACAAAACAGGATTTACTGTGTAAAACATTTAAAATTCAAATAATAGAAAAAATATAGCTGAAATATTTTAATAGTTTGTTTCAAGTAGCTTAAGCCAGAGATGTTAATACAGACGAGGAGCATTCTTGGTATCTTTCTCAATGTGAAAGGAAAAGGATTAACATGTGGGTGCGCATGTAACTGGAGAGATGCTAGAAACAACGGGAAGTCTCTGCCCATAAAAGTGGATTGATTGAAAATACAAACAGAAATGAAACCATACAAAGCTGACAGATTTCTAGGACACTGACTTGAAAATTAAGTTGGGGCAACTGGCCCCCAATCAGTTATTGCTGCAGTTTCTCTTTCCTCTTTTTAAAGTTTATTTTTCTGAATATGCAGTGCTTCTACATCTATGCAGAGTATGAATTAAGAGACTATTCTATCAAAAAACCTGTGCATTTTTGGCCAGCCCAAGAAAACCAACACAGACGTACAGGGAAAAATGATGTACAAGATAAGCTCTTTCGAAGCTGCTTAAGCATAGGACTCATTAAACCATAAGTCCTGTTTCTAACAGCTCTGGGTTTATGTTGTTCCACTGTTTTTTCACAGCGATATTCTTCTCCATTAAACATACGTGATTCTGCTTGAGGTTTAAGTTCAACTATATCAAATACAGTGTTTTAGCCTTCTCATTTAACCTGCTGACAGTGGGGTAAGGGGAAAGAGTTGACACTGCAGAGGAAAAAGTGTCAAATGATCAAGAAAAGCTTTCGAATGACCTCTAGACACCAGAAGATTGTAACAAATTCAGGCCTTCAAGCTGTATACATACAGATGCATAAACATATTCTCTAGGTACTGGTATATTAATATTTTATAGAATCAAACAATATGTTCTAATTTAACAGTCACTACTGACTAGCACTCAACCGTGTGAAGGAAAACAGCAATTCTGAAGCGCGCACACACACACACACACAAATTCTTTAAGGCAGTATCAGCTGTTTGTTATGAGGCTTTCACCTACACATCATGTGCATAGGCAGAACTTGTTTGACCTTGTTTAGGTTCTCAGGTAAATCACGTTCCTCGTTCCACTGCAATCACAGCTGTCACTTGGTGTTAAGAACAATTGCACTAATTCTGATGAGGATTAGCAAACAAGGATTAAGAGCAAAACATCCCCTTTGAAAGATTCTTCTGATGTAAAGTCATGTCATTCTACATGATAAATTCTGCAATCTTCCTGTTTTTTGGAAAAAGAAGAAAAAATTATCTGTAATCTAGTGCAGTAGCCAAATAAGGGATCTGCAGTTATCCAGAGAGCTGTGGATTGTTTGGACTGGGCTTTCTGTGCTTTAGGATTATGAGATGTCCCAGTCCTGCCACTGTTTCTCCATGGTTTATTTAGACTGTACTGTTTGCAAGGAAAACCACCTCTCACAGAGTTATTCACAGTCCCAGTGTGCTGGCCTTCAGGTGCTTCTATAAGAGAGATTACAAAAATCTATTAAAAATATGTTGAGAGACGTATGTCAGACAGCTCTGTCCTTGGTCTCTTACTGGTCAGTGACTGATACTCTCTCATCGTAGCTTTTAGGCACATGTCTATCAACTTATCAAGAGTTTAAGTCAATACATGAAATCTGAACATCACATATGAACCTAGCAGAGTGGGGACTCTGAATTCTTATAGGAATTTTGAACATGAGGCAGAGCAATTATCAGGCAAGGCAGTAAACAAGAACAGGGTGATGGGAGCAACAGAGACCTCAGTTTTGAGAGGTGGCACAAAGTTCATCTCAAGCATCCACACATGACTACGTGCAGCCTGGGAAAGCAACACGAGCAACAGAACTGCTCTATGAGGTGCCAAACTGCAGCGCTGGCCAACTGGGATTTGGTGGACAGCTTGTACGAGCGCAGCTCCATGACGGATGGCTACAAGCTGCTCAGGAAAGACGAGCATGAGGAGGCAGGGCTGCCCTTTAGGCGAAGAAGCTTGAATGTACAGAGCTCTTCTAGGAAGGGGTGGCAGTTGGTTGAGTCCTTACAGGTCAGCATCAGAGCAGAGGCCTCTGAAGAAGATCTGTAGCAGTGAGAGTGGAATAAAGTCTTCCTTGAACGACCTGAGCTAATCTTCTGATAACACACTCTCTTTCTTATGGGAGATTTAAGTCTCTTCTGCTCGAAGGGCAACACAGCAGGATGGCAGTAATTGAAGATTTCTAAAGAGTGACAAGTACAACTTCTGGGAGAGCCACAGGTAACGCTCTCCTCAATCTGCTGTTTACAACCAAGAAAGATCTTGTTGAGGACATGGCAATAAATGGCAGCTTTGGTTGCAGTGGCTTCGAATAATGGAGTTGAGGATCCTGAGATGGAGTTGAGGATCCTGAGATGAGAAGTGTCACAGAGCACAGATCCTGGATGTCTCGGATTTCTTTTTCAAGGCCCTGGCAGATAGCAGTTCTGAAAGACAGGATCTCAGGAAAGCTGGCAAGTCTTTAAGGACAACCTTCTTTAAGCACAAGAATAAACCATCCTCCTGCCCAGAAAAGCGAGTGTATGTATCAAGTGACCAACCCAGCCCCTACTGATATTTTAGCATTAAGAAAATTAGCAGTCCCTACTTAATCACTTTAAGTGAATTAATACCTTCTTTTTCATTCATCACCAAACAGGTATCTTAGACACTTGTGCTGAACACATTACAGGAAGAGGCTTAAAGGAACCTCATGAAAATCAACACAAAGTTGAAGTCCTGCCCCTTGGCCAGACTAACTGCATCGACACAGGCTGGGGAGTTTCTGGGAGCAGAAAAGGTCATTTGCTTGACATGAGCGTGCACTAATGTTGCTGAAAGCTATCGCAGCACCCCAGGCTGCATCAACAGCAGTGATTACTCCCCTTGACTTAGCAGTCATGAAACTCTACCTAGAACACTGCATCTGTTTTGGGGTTTGTGGGTACAGCACAGATGTTGATAATCTGGAGCAAATTGAGCAAATAACCACCAAGATGGCCAGGTACTGGAACATTAATAGCAGCTTCCCCAGGCACCAAGAAGACTGTGCCGAGTTTCCTACTGAACTCCACTCTGGAAAAGTAAGAAAAAAGAAGGGGGGATATGCCAACTTTTGACTGCTAGGATAATTCAGTAGTGGAATTGATTGCTCAGTAGAAGAACAGGTTGATCAAACGGTCAAAGTTCAAAGCAACCTCTTCTGGGTTAAGTATTGAGCCTGTTTTGCCTGGAAGTTGGACTACAGATGTCCTGAGGTCCCTTCCAACCTGAATTATACTTTGATTTTATGATTCTATTTCATTCTACTAGAAGTAGCTGGCAAAGCTTTTTCCTGTAAAATACTGAACTTAGCTCCTTAAGTCACAACAGTTTCTATTGCCGATTTTATTGCAGCTTGACCAAAACGATTTTAAAATGCACAAATAAGATTCAAGACTTTATGAATTTAACGATTAGAAGTCCAAAGGGAAATATGCCTTAAATATATAAAGGCCAACCCTCTCTACTGCATTTTTAAAATAAATATTGCATACAAATTAGAGATCAATGGAAAAGGAGTGCATCACTCAAACTCCACTGTAAACTACCCTATCTGCTCTTCAGCATTTCAGTCACCTCTCTTCGTAACTGCAGCTCATTACCCAGCACAGCATTTTCTTAAAGGTGGATGGAAAGAAAAGAGTCAACGCAGCTGAGATAACAATGGCAAAAACAAGACTGAAGAAAGTAGATCAACACATTAAAACTAAAGATTAGTCCTAATCTGCCTAATTTGCTCCCGGAGGTCACGTTCTCTCACATCACATCACCTAATGATAGAAACATTCCTCAAGCTACCTTGTCGTTCTTCAACTCATTACAGTATGGAACCTGTTGATACCTGGAAGATATATTAAACACCACCACAATCATCCTTTGGATCTCTTATGTTGGAAGGCAACCAGCTCCCAGCACAGAGCTCCTGCGAACATCACTGCACAAACCTGGCGTGCCGAGCTGCCCATGTGGCACAAGCAGGCTATAAGAATTTGAGGCAAACTCTGCAGCTACAGCTTGCCTTCTTTAAACACAACAAGCTCTTATATAGCACTGCATGAGCTACTTTTCATTGGCCTTGTGAAATACAGGGAAAGCAAGGACCTACTAAATTGCTTTGAAAGTTAAATAATCTGACAAGTTACCAGCTTATTCTAGCTATGAGGTTATGTTTTTACACAATATTTTCTACAACTATGAATGGCTTCTGCTTTGCAAGCTCAAACCATAAAGAAATATTTTGTCAAGATTTAAATAATTAAGATTATTAGCAATCAGACAGTTATTTATGGAAAGCCTTAGAAGATACAGTTTTAATAACCATCTACCTGTATATATCAACTCCAAAGATAGCGGTCATAAATAAAATGGAGCAAATATCAACAGAGACTTGAAGAAACATGGAGCTCTGCTTCACTATCAGCTATCAGAACATAATTCACCAGCTGCATGAGCAACTTGTTGAGTTTGGTTCCATATTCAATTAACAACTATTCCCATCTTAAAACCAGAGCCCATTCGAAGTATTTTGTGATGTTTCAAATAGCACAAGGAGGTATATACTTGTTTCTGCATTTAACCCTAAGGTAAAAACCTGCTAAGAGCCTTCCAAACACAGTTTTCCATTTAAGCTGCTACTAATGGGTATTACGCTAAATCCAGTCAAATTTTGAAAAGTCTATCCATTCCTGTTCTTGCAGGGAACTGCACAATTCTGTTTCAAAAAAGTACCTGCAACAGTGGTATGCAGATAAAGAAAAAAAATACAGCTACACCTGTTTCCTGCTTGGGGATTAACACATCCACTCTTTTTGGCTTATTACTTTAGTGATCAGGACTGGATCAGTCTGGATGCACCAACCTCTGGTGCCCATCATAAGCATAAATATTTCATATTTATTTATGCTTAAATATTTATGCTTAAAATTTATATATATTCCATAAACATTAAAATGCAGCACTTATAAATATTAAAATCCACATGCCAACATTCATGCATTCCCTTTAATATTAAAGTTCCAAACTCAAGAATCTGCTATCTTTTCCTGATGTCCCCTTAAGGTTTTCTGGCCTAAACTGAAAATTATTTAGAAACTTGTTCAAAAATTACTGTGCAAAAATACTTTGCGCATCCATGCACAAATATTTTAAATATCCAATTTATACAGAACAAGTTATGCATGCTTTAAAAAGAATTTTTTTTTTTTTGCAAATAGCTCTTTCAAGAGTCACCTTTTGGCAAAATATGCTGTTCACACATGCGCTTATATGGCATCTAACTGTCAACCTGCATAAATATGCATATCTCAAAGACACCATAAACTGCACTACAAGTTTGTCTATTGCAGAAAGGGAAATATATTACACATAACAAGTTCTACTGTGAAATACTGTCATTTTTTTTTAAATGAACAAAAACCTGACAGATTCTGAGAAACAGCCCAGCTTTTCTCTACAGTTTGTTATTATAAATCCTAGCAATTATAAAATTATTTCAAGGAAACACTAAGAATGTATACTTCACAACTCCCACTTCGAAATCACAGCGTGTTAATCCAGATTTTAAATATGCACACCACTACTTTCAGTGGTGCCTGGCAACTGCAGACAAACGCCATCTGTTTAACCAAAAACATGTGAATTACTGTAACGGAATGCTTCTTAACACATGTACTTTAAAAATGCTTTAAACTACTTCTCATTTAGTGGAACAAACTGTAAGCCTCTGTACAGATGTAAATTAGGAAGAAGGACTGCTTATGGCTTTCTCTAAGTATCAATCTATTCATCAGAGAACATAGGTATCTTAGATTTTAAATAAAATATTCCAACAGGAATGGGAGGAAGAAATGTAAAGTAGGTGATTTGTGTCTCATCAAAGGTATTTCAAAGATTCTCTTTAATTTAGCCTTTGTAAGGACAAACACAATTCAGTCATCAACCTCTTATTCAAAGGTCTTATTTGTCAGATTTTATTCGAGAGATTAGGATCATATTTGTTCAGCCAGACAGCATGCATCAAACCCAACAGAACCAAGACAGTCGTTCTTTAGAAAACCTTCTAGAATTTATTAGAAATAAAGATACTGCAGTAATCAGTAACTCCCTTTTTTACAAACTTTACAAACTATTATTTTTACATGTAGAAGCAGTAGCTGTATGAAGTTTCTTTGTGCACAGGTTGCAGGGCAAGGGCAAAAGACAAATACCAGTTATACACTTCCAGGAAATTACATGATAATATTAACTAAAAATTAGTACCATATAAGAGAACAATTCAAATTGCATATTCTCTCCACTCTAACTACAAGAAGCAAAAGTTTTACTTCTTTTCCATAGATGTTTACATAAAAACGAAAATAGTAAAATTCTCTAAGCAAATATAATGAAATTTCAAAGTGCTCTGCATCAATCATTAGAGGAAAATTTGCTTACAAGTTTGTAAATATGGAAGCATATTGGTGTTTCGGGATCAAATCAGTAAGAAATGCTACACTGCAAAATTATCTTCCTCTGTTTATAAGGAAGTCTCCTGAGGAATGCAAGATTTTGAGCCACATGAGAACATTTATTACTTGCATATCAGATTTACTATGACCTCCTGCATTCAGAGATGCACTGAAAATAAAAATTCAGAAAGTTTAAACGACCTATATAGCATCCCTTACTGAGTTTACCAAGACATGAAATACTACTATTACCTGCGTGTAAAAAAGGAAATATCTTCAAGAAAGCTATTTGTCTAAAACATGTCATAACATAAAAGAATTGGGCTTTTTTTTTTTTCGTAGAAACATGCCCAAATGCCCTTAATTAACCTGTACTCTGACAAAGCACTGACGAAACCTTAATCCCATTTTCTCATACAGTAGCAGCAGTTTGGAGTGAAAAAATCCACCTCTACCACGCTGCCCTAAATCTCCTTTTCTTTAATGCTCTCATTAGTCCTGCAGTATGTACAATGGATGCACATCCATCCAAAACTTTCATTGTTCTTACAACATTACTTGCTATCCAAAAGGTCTCATTATTTCAAATTAACACAGTGAAATCATCATTTCTCTCAAGGCAACACTGCTTTGGGCCCAGTATTTATCAATTTTAGCAAAAGAATAAGCACAAGCCCCACTGGAATCCTTCTGTTCTGCTTCTTTTGGGAATTCCATCTCCTGCAAAGTCCTCAACCTGGATTTGCTCCTAAATGGCTCACTAAAGCTTGATTTGCCTCAGTTCCTTCATTATCCTATTTGATTTCTTTTCTGATTGAAATCGTTTTCTTCTCACTGGTTGAAAAAAAATTGCTGTAAACTGTCCAGGTTTTTATGTAACATGTTTGGCTCCTAAACAATGTCAATTTTCATTCCTGCAAACCAATCTCCCAGATAAAACTATATAAGCTGCCACTAAAATGTTGTTGTGATAATGCCTTCTCCTTTCTTTTTTCCCCTAACTAAATTAAATTAGTTTGGCTTTCTGCCCCACTTCTCTATCTCCAAAGTCTTACAAAGTTTTAATAATCTGCATTGAAAAAAGTAAATTTAAGGTTAAAGCTGCCTGAAGAAAAAAAAAAAAAAAAGTTGTCTCTAAACTAAACCCCAACTTCAACTGCCATCCAAATTGTGCCATGATTTAGGAAAGTCTTCTGGAATGCCTTTTAGGGAAAGAACAAAAAAAAATATTTTGTTTTAAAAGCAGTAAAATAACATCAGTTTACTACAGTGTACCTAGATAATCACAGCACAAGGTTGTATAAAAGCTTGCTAAAAGCCTTTTACAAAAGCTTCATAAAAGATGTTAAATAAAGCAACATAAAAAAGCCTCTGAATAGAAAACTGCTCATATGGATTGTTAATGAACTTCAAAGCAGCTTCTGTCAGAATTTCTCCCCTTGTATTTTTCCTGTCAACTAACAGATTATAATTTTAAAACAAAGATGTTAATACATAGCTACCTGTGGTTTAAGGTATCAGGTATATATATATTTATATATATGTATATATACATATATGTGTATACACATACTCACACCCATTGGCATCTTGGGAGACCTCACCTTGCTTAAGATGATGATCTGAAGGCAATAGCCTATGAACTGGTCTCAGAAACTCTCCACCCCTCTTACTCCAAACCAATTCATTTTCATGTTTTATTCTTCATGCTTTATTTGATTTCTGTTATGATTCTCATTTAACATCAGTCAATTTAGTTTGGCAACTACCCTCACCAGCACTGATGAATTTCCCCCTTATTTTATAAAAGCAGGCCTTCTTCCCAAGGACCTAGATTTGAGCAGAATTAATTATTTCTGTATTATTTTTGCTTAATATGTTTTCTACAGATTTGCATATCCTTTGGAGAAAGCACAAGATAAGTTTGTGAGAAAAAAAAAAGAAAATTCTGAACCAGTTGAATTACTGTGTAAGTTGAATTAGAGCAATAAGGGGCAAACCATTTGTCTGCTCTTCCTTGCAATTCCAAGAACTGATTAAGAATTCAGAGTTAAGTTGAATTAAAATCTTAATTTAAATAACCAACACATTCAATACAATGCTGATTTGTTATTGAAGATATTTGGTGGCATGCTTGTGATCGGGAATGGTTTGGATGCAAAAAGACACACTATTCTCATACAACAACTATGAGAGTCATTTTTAAAGGCAGCACCACACGAATGATGGGGAGAACAACCACATTTGCAACCCTCATGCCGTAATAGCTACGCTGATGGAAAAATACAAAAAAAAATACCAATAAACAGTTGATAAAACATGGATCCAGCAAGTCAAACAAATCAATTCTTCCTTGCAACAAGCAAGAAGAAAACCAAACATCTCTAAACTTTGGATATATTTTGTTGTTAACATTCAAATAGCAATTACATTTCATAATACCTGGAATAAACTTCCCCAGCAGGGTTTTATTTGAAATGCATACAGCTAGTTCAGCTGTAAAAATATACTGTCCCCTTTCTTAATTCATTCTTCTATAGAATAAAAAGGACATCTCAGGTCTTGAGACAAAAAACAAACACAATGTTGAATATGGCTGGTGATCAAAAATGCTTTTCTACTGGCAGGCTTGGCCAGCTTACCTGTCTTTATCTAAAACGAGGAATGACACTTGCGTTTACATGGTGTGTCAAAAACTTGTTCCTCCAACACAATGACATCAGACCTGCCATAATATGCAGATTTCTATACCAGAAAGAATATAAAAATCCTCAAAGGAAAGTTCAGGTTTGGGCCAACTATAGAAGCACTAAACAAGATAAGGCAAAGAACTATTTTCACAAAGAACAGATTCAGAAAAAAAAAAAAAAAGTCTTAGTCTTTTCTATTGCCTTACTTCTCAAGAAATGAGTGATTTTGTGCAAGACACCAGCTAGGCATGAATTTGCCGAAATTAATGCATAAGACATATCTGCAACCTAGAAAGGGCATATAACACTGGAAAATAAACTTGTCTCCCCAGTCTCATAGAAATAATTAAGAGGAAGAAGACAGACTGAAACCAGCCACAAACACAAATTAATAATTAAACTAAGATATTAGGCTAAAATCTAAGGTCTAAGATGAAACGTAAGATTGAAAGCTCTTTGTCAGCAGCTAATACTGAGGAATGCCTGGACTAAAGTTCTAGCAGCAGTAGCACAGTGTGGTTCACTTTCTTAGTACTGTGCTTGCAAAGTAGTGCATTCGTCTTTTTCTCTTTCATAGGATTTTAACTATGCAAACAATGGAATACAAATGGAATGCACTATACAAATAATGGAATACAAAATATTCCATTTAAAAATATATAGTTCTTCACAGTGAATAAATAATGGGAGGTGATAAATGAAGGCTGTTCTTTTAATCATCAGATTTCTGATTTCTACTTTAAATGCCTACCTCATTTATTTTTGAGAAAATTTTACAAAATTTAAGTTCACCAAATATACTGGTATATAAACGAAATGTGAATTTTATTAGAATATTTTATGTTTATTCACACCTCAGAATACAGAAGTTAAGCACACTGCATAAGCTTTTGCAGATTCGTAAGTTTAGTGCAGCCCTTAAATTAGACACCCTGGGAAACTGTACAGTACAGTGTCAGTATAGCACAGTACTGTCTAGTCTAAGAAGATCCTTAAGTCCATGACCAAGAAGATACAGTTGAAAGCCGTGCTGAAGAGTCCACGATGATTATTAAGAATACTCAAAAAGTGAACAGGTATTGGAAAACAGAATAAAATTAAATCAGTAAATGAGCTGTACCTACAAGGAAGTTATTACAGCAATAAACATCAAAAAAAAAAAAAAAAAACAGCACAAAGGTGCAAGTGGGAAATCCTTTTTTTAGGAGGGGTTCCTGTCAGCGGGGAGCCCCTCCGCAGGCTGGCAAGGGCGAAGCTCTTGCCCCACGCCTGGATATAGCGACCGGAACAGGGACTGGCCCATCCCCGCACACCAGGGCGACCAGTTGCATCCCCGTGGGAAGGGCGGCAGCAGACACAGGGCACTGCGGATGTGTGCGACCGGGGCACGGCGCCGCCCGGGCCCCAGGAGCCGCGGCTCGGCCTCACCGCCTCGCCGCGCTGCCAGGCAGAAACCGCTATACGCGGGCGCGCTGCAAAATCTGGGGAGATCACGAAAGTTCGGGAGGAGTTTTGCCCGGAAGGCGAGCTTTCCCTAGGGAAATGAACCGCAGCCTGGCTGCACACACCCCCGCACAGCCACCCCAGCGAGCCCCCCCGGGCGCGGCCGGCAGCCCGCGGCCAGGCCCGGCTCCGCGGCGGGGCTCACCAGAAGAGCAGGTTGGCGCAGAGGAAGCTGCCCAGGCTGCGCAGCGGCCGCTCCCAGCTCAGCGCCACCGCGATGCAGTTGCCCACCGCCAGCGCCGTCTCGCCCAGCAGCAGCGCCGCACCAGCGCCGGCGCCGCTCCCGCCCGGCACCTGCGCCGCATCCGCGGCCGCGCTCCGCTCCTGCGGCTCCTGCGGCGCCAGCGGCCGCTCGCCGCCCGGCCGGCGCGGCGCGGGACTGGCCATGGCCCGGCCCGGCCCGGCTCGCAGCGGCGCGGAGCGCAGCGCAGCGCGGCGGAGCGGAGCGGCGCGGGCCGCGCGTGCGCCACGCAGGTGCTGCCGTTGGGGCGGGGCCGCCAGCAGCCGGTAGCGGCCGTTGGGACCGTTGGGGCCGACGTGCCACCGGGAGCTGAGGTCGCCAGGGGTCCTCACCCGACACCCTCTCGCGTGTTGTGCCGTCGTGGGGCACAGATCCGTCACAGCCGCAGATATCCGGTCTTGAAGTGTTTTGGTGCAGTCTTAAAATATTTTGAGGAGAAAAAAACAAGAGTGTCTAATAAAGATCTAAGAATGAATATTAAATGCGCAGTCTGTTAACAAATGGCATATTAACGTTCTTTATCACCTCTGGGAGTGTCTGTGTTTGGCTTTGCAAGTAGGTTCTGATTTTCTTTATACATCGCTTCTGAAATACTGTCCTGGGCTTTCCCATTTATACAAAACCTATCAGGTGTGATTTTCATCTGTTCAACCTTTGGTGCCAAAATACAAAGCTCGAGTGCCTATAGAAGAACAGAGCACGTAGGTTTATATGATGCTCCTCTTGCTTCCTCACTTTTCTCCCAGCCTGCAGCTGTTTTGTTCCGGGAATTTCCTGAGCCCCATATGATTTGCCTGTTTAGCAAATCCCTACTGAATTTATCTTCCAAGCATTCCTAAGGTCAATCCTTGACTTGGACTGACTAAAGGAACGCTCTTGGACATAAAGTAGTATCCTTTGTCATCCTTTGTCATCCTTTGTCAATGAGTTATACAGATCTGTTGCTTGTTAAGTACTTCATTTCACTATTGAAAAAGTTACTTCGGAAAGAACATTTGGAAGACATTTGGTCCAAGTTTTCTCCTGCCACGCACATACTCAAAGCACCTTTGCAGTTGCATCAGGTCGCTCAGTGTCGTGCCCAGCCAAGTTCTGAATGTCTTGGATGTTGGAGGCTCTACAGCATGCTCAGAGCTTGTGAAGAATATTTTCCTATTTAGTCTGAATATCTTATGCTGCAATTTGTGTCTATTCCTTAACATTTGTTTGCTGGGCACCACCTAGAAGAGTCTGGCTCTGTAACTGTACAGTAGATACTTGGCATTCAAAACCTCTTTCACCTTTTGTCCTCCAGAGCAAGTAAGCCCAGCTCTCTCAGCCTCTCCTTGTACATCATGTACTGCAGCCACCTGGCCTTCCAGGGGGCCTTCGGAATGCAATCCAGTATGTCCGTGTGTGTTGCATTCCCCTGAAAAGGCAGGGCATTTATGGGACAACATCGTTTAAAAAAGACTAACACACTGCCATCAGCAAGATCATGCCGTTTGAAATGCTTGCAGTGCAGACCGGCATTCAGCTTCAGTACTCCCACTGTCCTGCTCGGTAAGATGGGGAGGTTGCTTCCCCTCCTGACCAGCCCTTGTCTTCTCCAGGCGATTGCTGTCCTTGCAGATTGGCTTGACCTTGTAATGTGATTCTGTACAGCACCAAACATAAGCAGGGTGCAATCTCAAACAGATTTTCCAGGTACTTTCCCAATAGAAAAAAAAAGAAAAACAGGAAAATTTGTAATTTTGGAATCAAAAATGTGGCTGATTTATAAAGTAAATCTAAAAAGAAAGGCCCATGCTTGCAAAGGCTTGCAAGAGAATGTAACATTAAATATTTAGTTGCCTGAGCTAATGACACTGCTAAGCATATACATAATTATGCTGGATTGTGGTAGACAATATTAGTTGATTTAAAAAGCAAAGAAAAAACAGTAGATTAAAACTTGGTGCTTTCAGTGGCATGACTACAAAGAAATATATTTAGGGAAATATAAATTAACTTGTGTAGCATAATTTCTTAAATTTCCCAATTTTGACTTTTCAAAATGTTCTTATGTTACACTGAAGCATTGTCTGCTGGGTGACTAGAATCCCTGTGGCCTAAAGAAAATCTCTCATCAGTGAATCAAGAAAGCAACATGTCTTTTTTGCCACCACAGTTGCACCAAAAAGAGGCCTGAAACCAATAGGATTCTGTTGTTTGAGATTCCTAAATTCCTTGGGGCACTGTGATACAGTTAGTTAGGTAGATTCCAGATTTGTGTGTTTGTGGTTCCTAATTGTTCTTTCAAAATTTCTGCTAGTCTGAGAGATCTAAAAGGAGCCGAGATGTGCAGATATTTTTCAGGTTTCTTTATTCAAGGTAACTGAGCAGAAATACAAATAGTGATTGCATTTGGTGCTTTTAAGCCACCTCTACCGGTGCCTTCCACTTGATTTAGTTCACTGTCTGTACAAAGATATTCAACTATGGAGTGAAGATGAATTAATGATATTATACAGAACTCTGGTGCTGCCATATCAAATTTTCAGGGGACTAATTTTCATCTGTGTGGCTAAAGAAGCTTTTATTTGTCTCTATTAACAGCTGTTACTAAATGTCCTAACTAGAAACATTTCAGTTATAAACTATTCAAAATAATATCTTAGAAAACAAAATTATTTGTAGCAGCTGTAGACTTCTTGTTGAATTTGCATGAATGTTGATGTTGTTTCTTATCCAGAAATGTTAGTATCTGTGTTTTCTTTTCTTTCCATTAGGTTACGCTTCTTTTTAATTCCTGTGAACTAAAAGCTTTAACGGTAAAACCCAACTGCATCAGGTATTTCTTTTTGTATGGTTAACTTTTTTTTTTTTTCTCTCAAATCATTGTTGTTGTTCTCTGAATCCAGGTATTATAGAATTAAGCTAGATGACAAAATGCCTTTCTATATTTTGAGCTACATTTTGGTTGCTTGGATAATAAAGACAGATCCCCTTTAAACAAGAAATCAGGATATCTCTGGTGCAATTTTCTAGAACCTGAGACAAAGGAACTTACAGAAGAAAATATAAGCTGACAGGCTGAACAGCCATGGCTAAGCCAGATAACAGACTGCTGATAATGTACGTTTTTGTTCCAGAAATTGCGCGATGGTCATGTAATATGAATTATTTATGTGAAAATTTATAGGTGTTCTTCAAACCCAAAAATGTGATGTGTTGCTGCTCTTGTCTGTTTAGTCATGCCATGTGAGTGGTTAGCAAGATTAGTAGATTTTAATGGATCTAATTCTGGACCTAATTACTGTAATCTCTTATATAGCTTTACCTGTTTGGATATGTGTGGTAGAGAGTCTATGACTTTATAGGTTTAACTCCACTCTAGGGTCAGCTTTGCCTGAGAGTAAGCCAAGCAGCTAGGCACCTTCCTAAACCTAGAAGCTGTTTAGAATTTATTAAGCAGATTCTTTTTTTTTTTTTTTTTTTTTTTGTGGAAGTGGTCGTTAGCAAAAAGAATCAAAATCATTGGCAATCATTAAATTCATACGTTTTATCTGTAGGGAGAGTGAACTAAGCCAGTACATTAGTACTGTGGCCAAATACATGTCTTAAACATTGGGGATACAAAAGTAATTGTATGCATTAGACTGACTTTCATTATGCCTTTAGATAAAGAGTATACGGTGGATCCGGTCTATCAAGAGTGGGCATTTGAGCTGCATGAGAACAGTGCATATATGTGCGTGCTCTGCTGCACTGGGAAGGAATAGTAGCAAATATGTAGTTTCAGTTGACAGTAAAAGCCAGAACGACAGAAAAAAAATAAAAGTGTGCTCATTAGCAGTAACAGTCTGTGAAGAGGACAGTTGGGTGGGATGTTGGCTTTAGCAAACTGATGAGCTCCTTTTGAGGAGGGGACTAAGGAAATGCCTACTGGAGAAACCCAGATTGGAGCAGTGTACTCAGAAAAAAGTGACTAAGCTTTGTAGTAGCATGGGTGTGGAAATATTCCCTGGGAGCATACGAAGAAAAAGTGTTAGGGCAATGTTCTGCCAAAGCTAGAATGGGATCTGAACAGGGAATGGGATCTGAACAGTTCAAGAATTGCTGGTTTAAGATACAGAAGATGGCAATTCTTACAAAAATAAGATGGGTGATGAGGTGGTACAGGGGGAATTTTTAAACATCCTTATATAAATTACTAAAGTTAATTGTATATTCAGGGATGGGTTGCAGATCCTTTTTGGATGTTTTTATTAGTGACCTGACTTTATAGCAGTGTTTTCATATGGACAAAGTAAAATTAGGTAGGCTAATAATAAAATTGGATAATTTTATGTTGAGCGGTAAGAGAAATGAAATGTAACAATGCAGACTGAAAAGTCATGTACTTGGGAATTTATTGTAAGAATTTTTGCTATAAACTTAAGTCTGATCAGTTGAGACTTCATTTTATTTGTCTAGTTGCCCCCTTGTGTCATCTTTATCAGTCCAGAATACCCATGAAGAATTAAAGGGATGTCACTTTGAGTAAGACTAGTGAGATTATAAGATGGAGGTAAAGGACTTGCAGTAGGTAAGAGTATTAGCACTGTTGTACAAGCAGGGGTAAGGTGTTTAGGACACTGTACAGTTATGCTCTGCTTTTTGTAGTCTCGTGTGTGTGGTCAAGTACTGTTGTGCCAGCTGCACAGCTGCAGCTGAATTTCCAGTTCTGGAATTTACATTTCCAAGTTTGGGCACTTTGCGGAAATACTTAAATTCAAGACAGCGCTGTTATCCTTGTCTTCTGCATTCACTCTGCAGAGCTATGAATGATCCTGATGAATGTGCACATGCTCTGAGAACTAGGGTCCGCCTGTATCTGAGAAGTTGCCCTTGTTCTGCCTGGGTCTCAGTGAGAAGGATTTGCGCTTCTGGAGCATGGCTGGTGGGGGGTTGTGCTGGTGTAAACCTCTGTGTACCTGTTATAACTGTGTGTGGGGTTTGAAAGCCAGGGCCTGATGCAACACTTTCTAGGTGAGGCAATTTCCTGTGTATAACTCATATAATTAAGTGTATGGAGAATTCTGGCAGCCGTAGAAATGAGTGTATTTACAGCATAAGGCGCAGGGAAAGTGTGCTAGACTGCAGCCAGAGGACAGGGATGGAGCTGAGGCACGGCCAGCTTTTAAGGGTTTGGGATAAGATGCTGCGGAATTGTATTTCCCCTGCAGCTGCTGCGTTATTCTGCAGCCTACCCAGGCCCATCACTAGCCTTGGTGGAACAGTTTACGGCCGCAAAGTGCGTCTGCCCGGTGGGGTCCCAGGGTTGTACGTGCCCAGGTGCAGTCAGGACGGCTGATCCTCGGCGGTTTTGGCAGCATGGGAGCTGGAGTGGAGGCCGTCGGAGCGGAGAGGGCAGACGCCGCGAAGTGGCAGTCGCGAGCCGGCCCTGCTGAGCCCCAGCACTGCAGGGTGCCGAGTGCGGCCAGCTTGCTCGCGCCCTGCCACAGAGCTGGCTGCGGCAGCGGCTGGCAGGGCGAGAACGGAGCAGGCAGGGGAGCACGCCGATACCCCGTCTGCTGAATCAGTCTAAGTATTTTATAATTTCAGGGACATTGTGCTCATGTCTGGATGCAGGCTTGCATGTTAGAAAATACTAGTTTTGATAAATGGTGCATTCTTCCTTGTGAGTATCAACAACTATGAAAACTTGTATTTACCTCAACAGCAGTAATTGAAATGAGGTGGGGCACATTGGCAGGATGGGCATGAATGAAGAGAAACTCTTGGATATAGAGACAGGCAGTTCTGTGTATTGACTAAGGGTCAACATAGCTCCTAATGGCATTCACAGGTTAATTACGAGGTGAGAGAAATGGGGCTGGAGATGTGGCTTTGAACTTTGGAGGGTGTGACCTTGAACAAGGTGGTCACCTAATGTTCTTGTTTTTTGACAAATTGATGATGACTTTATGGCAGGGACATGTTTATGAACAGCACTTTGACAGAAGTCACCTTTGCTGCATTGATGTGAATGTGTACATAGTGTCATTCCAAGGATGCCTTGCTAAAAGCAATCAACCTCTTTCTAAGCAATTTGAATTGTTATGGTCACAGATAAGAGTGCAAATATATAATATATACTGAAGTTAGTTACAAAGTAATTCTGTGTCCTTTCTTCAAGAAGTTCACCTTCAGAGAGGAGGGAAAACCATGAAATGTGGAAAAAAATACTAACAACATTCTCTAGAAAGCCCTAGGGACTGAGGGGCAGTTTCGCAGACTGAATGAGTGCAAGTACTTGCCAGGAGGATTATTCTTTGTAAGCGGTGTAGCCGATGAAGGCTATATACACTCAGGAGGGCAGCATACACTGGAGATGGTTAGCAAAAGTAATCTGTCCTAACTCAGGGCTGCACAAATAGCCAAAACTTTACTTACAAGTTGCTTGTGGGAACTCTGCAGTTCTTCCCATCCATTGCTCTGGTGTTGTTGACACATAACACATTATCAAGCGAAGCATTCCAATTGCAGATGGAAGCTTCCTCATTACTACAGAATCAGCATGGATTCACAAAAGGAAAATTGTACCTAATGAATCTGAGAGCCTTCTATAATGGAATGAGTGGATGGGAAGGTGAGGATGTGGATGTGGATGTTGTCTACCTTGACCTCAGCAAGGCTTTCAAGACCTTCTGTCTTCCATAACATCCTCAAGGGGAACCTCAGAAAGTGTGGGTTAGATAAGTGGACAATGAGGTGGATTGAGAAGTGGCTGAATGGCAGAGCTCAGAGGGTTGTCGTCAGTGGTTCAGTCTAGTTGGGAGGCCTGTAGCTAGCGGCGTCCCGCAGGGGTCAGTACTGGGTTCGATCTGGTTCTACTTACGCATCAGTGATGTGGATGAGAGGACAGAGCGCACCCACAGCAAGTGTGCTGATGAATCAAAACTGAGAGGAGTGGCTGATACCCCGCAGGGCTGTGCTGCTGGACAGGCTGGAGACCTGGGCAGAAAAGAGCCTCATGAAATTCAACAAAGGCAAGTTCAAGGTCCCAAGCCTAGGGAGGAATAAGCCCATGTACCAGGACAGACAGAGCTTGACCTTCTGGAAAGCAGCTCTGTAGAAAAGGACCTGGGCATCCTGGCAGACAACAAGTTGACCATGTGCCAGCAATGTGCCCTTGTGGCCTAGAAGGTCTCCTGGGGTGCATTAGGAACCATAACATCCTCCTATGAAAGCTCTGGAAGTAGGGACTGGACGAGTGGACAGTGAGGTGGATTGAGGACAGGCTGAATGGCAGAGCCCAGAGGGTGGTGATAAATGGGGCCGAGTCTAGTTGGAGGCCTGTGGCCAGTAGTGTCCTGAAGCGGTCAGTACTGGGCCCAGTGCTGTTCGACTTGTTCATCAATGTTTTGGACGAGGGCACAGAGTGTACCCTGAGCAAGTTTGCAGATGACACCAAACTGGGAGGAGTGGTCATCACTCCCGAGGGTTGCGCTGCCATTCAAGGGGACCTAGACAAGATGGAGAGTTGGGTAGAGAGGAACCTCATGAGGTTCAACAAGGACAAGTGCAGGGTCCTGCACCTGGGGAGGAATAACCCCAGGCACCAGTACAGATTAGGGGCTGACCTGCTGGAAAGCAGCTCTGTGGAGAGGGATTTGGGAGTCCTGGTTGACAAGAAGTTAACTATGAGGCAGAAATGTGCCCTTGTGGCCAAGAAGGCCAGTGGGATCCTGGCCTGCATCAGGAGGAGCATTGTCAGCAGGTCGAGGGAGGGATCCTCCCACTCTGCTGAGCTCTGGTGAAGCCGCACCTGGAGTGTTGGGTGCAGTTCTAGGTTCCCCAATACAAGAAGGACATTGAGCTTCTAGAGAGGGTCCAGCGTAGAGATGATTAAGGGACTGGAGCATCTAATGTATGAGGAAAGACTAAGTGAGCTGGGCCTGTTTAGCCTGAAGAAGAGAAGGCTGAGAAGAGATTTGATCAACATGTTCAAGTACCTGAGGGGTGACTGTAGGGAGGATGGGGCCAGGCTCTTCTCCGTGGTGGCCGGTGACAGGACAAGGGGTAATGGGTGTAAGTTGAAACATAGGAAGTTTAATCTCCATGTGAGGAAAAACTTCTTTACTGTGAGGGTGACAGAGCCCTAGAACAGGCTACCCAGAGAGGCTGTGGAGTCTCCTTCTCTGGAGATCTTCCAAACCCACCTGGATGCCACCCTGTGCCATGTGCTCTAGGTGACCCTGCGTGTGCAGGGGGCTTGGACTAGATGATGTATAGAGGTCCCTTCCAACCTCAACCTCAACCTATGAGGTGGAGGGAGGTGCTCCTTCCTCAGCTGTGCCCAGTTCTGGGATCTCCAGTACAAGAAGGAAATGAAGCTACTGGACAGAGTCCGGCATAGGGCTACAGAGATGATTAGGGGCCTGCAGAATCCCTCCTATGAGGAAAGGCTGATCAGCCTAAAGAAGAGAAGCTGAGAGGGGATCTTATCAATGTGTATAAATACCTTAAGGGAGAGTGTTAAGAGGATGAGGCCAGACTCTTTTTCAGTGTGGCCAGCTGTGGGACAAAAGGCAACGGGCACAAACTGAAGCACAAGAAGTTCTGCCTGAACCTGGGGAAGAACTTCTTTACTGTGAGGGTGACAGAGCCCTGGAACAGGCTGCCCAGAGAGGTTGTGGAGTCTCCTATTCTGGAGATCTTCCAAACCCGCCTGGATGCCACCCTGTGCCACGTGCTCTGAGTGTCCCTGCTGGAGCAGGGGGACTGGAATAGATGATCTCTAGAGGTCCCTTCCAACCTCAACCATTCTGTGATGCATAAAGCACGTGAACCTACCAAGCAAAAGCATATACAGTTTACATTATGTTCCTGTCTTGGCCCCTGAAAAGTCAGAAGGTATTAGAGCTATGCTGGACGTCCAAGTTGGTACAAACAGGAAACAAACCATATTACACATATTTTTTTTATTGCTGGACTTGGAGTAAGTAGGCACGATTCCTTAAAGGCTTAGTTTTTTTAATACAGTAACTTTTTTTGTTGTTTTGTCTTGTTTGTTTTTTTCCTGTAGACAAAAAGATACCTTAGATCGAAGTTTTGCTTTATCTTACAGTATTTCTGTACAAAAACAAAAGTCCAAAATCAGCTTTTTACTAGCTGATAACCCCCAAGTTATTTACAGGTGTCAGAAACCTTCGTTACGCAACCAGGTAAAGGAGAACTCTGTAATAAAGCAGTTTGCCTGTTAACTGTGTATCTGCTAGTAAACTCTGAAGGGCTCTGACCTTTTCCAGGTAGTTTGGGTTGGAAAGTCCAGCTAGAATTCTACAAGAATAGGGTCTTTTTAAAAGAAAAGTTTAATATTAAAAACTTAAGCTGACATGGGATATTGTTATCTGTATTTCCATAATAGGGCAGTCTATAAATATTCTCAGCTACTTTTTTTTTTTTTTTAATATAATACAGCAGGTACAGAATGCAGAGTTCTGCTACATATATGGTAATACATATTTGCAATAGTAAATCAGTGTATGAAAATTTCAGAATTTACTTGTTAATATAACTGCTTATAAAGTAACCATACAATTGTAACAACTATACCTCTGAACTATTAAAATGTACAGAAAGACTGTTTACACCATTGCACATACTTATTCCCTTTGCTTCAAAAGACTTGTGAAATACAGAATAAAATCAGTCAGATTTTCCTGTCAGCTCAACTATGCACATGCAGTGTGCATGTCCGTGGAAGCAAGGGGAAATAAAATGTTGGCATCTGTAAGGAAGGCTGCCAGCAGCTCCCAAAAAAATAAACCTCCCTCTTCTTTCCTCCCCCATTCCCACAAGTATGCAGGCCGGTAGGTTAGTGCAGAATGGATGAACTTCTCTTGCAGCGTTTTGATCGGAGAAAAATCTTGATTTTTATCAGCAATTTTAGGTTAATACAAGTCCGTTTAAATGTTGTAAGGCACTTTTTACTGCTTGTATTGCAGTGGGTCAAGTCTTAAGGCATCTGTTGCATAAACTGAAGATCACGATGCTTTGGAATTTTGGGGTAAGTCAACAGTTCTAGTATGTGACTATTCCAGCCGATGTCCTTCCCAACCCCCAGCCTGTAGTCTTTTAAAAACAAGCCTTGAAGGTATTTTCCTTAGAAATTCTGGTTCTTGGTTCGGTTGTTGACAAAGGTGATTGGTATCGTCGGGTGAGCTGGAGGCCAAGCAGCGGTAAGTTCTGTTGCGAGCGCACACAGTGCCACTGGCTTTGCTTTCACCTGCAGCTGCCTTGACTTCCGTGACTGCTCACTGACCGAGAGGTGCTGTAGCGCTTTTTCACGATCATACTGATGTAGGCTTTCATCAGCTTGGCAATGTCAACCACCTGCAAGGAGAGCACAGAGGGCCCAAAGCCCTTAGTGAGGTAACAGCGTGTAAACTGATTTCTTTACACAACAATATAAAACTGTTGAGCTTTCAACACAAGCCTTTAATGTTAAAGCAAATGCAGCTAATCAAAACTTCTATCCATCGTATACTCTTCCCTTAATTTTACAGGGGTCTTCAATAATAGTTGCAAATGTTACAAATTTATTCAAATTTAAAAGTAGCCTTGCCATCAGCACAGGATGACATCACTGTTAACAAAATTCATTCTTTCTCTTACCTCACTAGTCTCAAAAAGCAGTTCTCTCTCATCCACGACAATCTTGTAGGTGTTGGCAAGCGGTGCCCCAAAGGACAAGATGTGTTCATACTGAAACACTTCCAGAGGCCGGCCTTCTCCACGCTTATAGACAGAGACGGCGTCAGCGCTGACTCCAAGCCACAATTCTTGTGGAAAGCCCCCTTCTTTACACTAGAGGAAAGAATGTAAATTAACAACAAATGGAACAGGGTGAGCTGCACAACATTTACTATTCAAGTCCTCTTCTGTACTCATTAAAACAAAAGAAAGTGCGGGTTGATGGCCCATCTTTGAGTGTAGCTTATATGCATCTCCTCAACCTGTAGGCAACTGACAAGGCTAGCATTCAGCTCCTCTGAACTTTATGGGGTTAAATGACTACAGCGCATGCTAACTGGAGTGTGATTTAGTATGAAACATATAGTTACGTCAGCTCTCTGAGCATTGTGATCTGGTTTGGAAAACTACTCCAATGTAACCACCAGTTACAGCAGTACAAACTATATTGCGAGCATCGAGGAAGTCTTACCTCTACATCAAACAATGTTGACCCGTAGCCAGGCCATTCCTTAATCAAAGCCATATACTTGGCCATAGCCTGCTCCTGGTTCATTCTCTGCAGCTTTTTCCATTTGTCAATAATACTAGTCCTGGAAGCTGAGACTTCCTCTTTGACCCACATGTCTAACATCTGATCCTCCTCGACCTTCTGCTTGCTGATAGAGCCACTGCGGAAGCTCCTCCGCAGCGTCCCTTCAAGGAAGCTGGCTCGCTTCTTCTCAGCCTTCTCTGTTGCAGTAAAGGTTTTGGTGGACTGAGTAATCCGAGACTTCAGCTTTTGCAAGGGGTAGACTTCCTCCATGTCTGGTATGGTGGTATGCAGAGTGTAATCTCCCTGAAGATACTGAAGACGCAAAGCTGCAAGGACCTGGAGCGTTTCTTCTGGAGCAGGATAGTGTCCTCTAATCACTGCTTCATGAGCCTAAAGGGAGGAAAAATGTAGCTTTGTATGTACAAACTCAGTCTTTGAAAGGGCAGGAATAGAAATGGGAAGTAGATTTACTGCCATGTAAATCACGTAAACCCATCATAAGTGATCCACTACATAAACCAAGTATGGTAAATTTGTTAGTCAATAAACCATGATTTTTCACAAGAACTGCAAAGCACATGAGGAACTTTGCTACAGGTGTTACTGCTACTAGTACAGGCCCTACAGAACCAACCACTTGTGTTACTAAGAAGGAAAAGAAAATGTGAAGGGGAGAAAAGCAGGACTTCAAACAGCCGTTGGGAAGGTTAAAGGGGTGGAGTTTAACATCTGTGTTAAAGGACATTAGGCAAAAACAGGCATCAAGACTTAGTTATCATTGGTATTAATAATCTGGCTGTGAAAAAAAAAAAAAGTCGCTCACCAAATGTGCAAAACCCTAGGACAGACTGCTAATAAGCCCCATGGAGGGAAAGCAGTGAATCTTAACAGGGATCTAGATAAAATTAATAGAATATTTATATGGCAAAGTTGTCTGGAACACCAGGGTGATCTAATTCTGAAGTAAGACAACTCCTTCAGATCCTAGTTCCCTCTTTGCACACTCATTCAAAGCTTCAGAAAATTGTAGTATCTAGGATTTTTTTTTCATATAAAACTAATACTGGAAACAAACATAACTCATATCTGGAGATACAGGAACTGCAGACAGTTTAGTAAAAGCATAGAGATAATTTGCATCTAAGTAAGAGCAAGTTCATCTAGGCATATGATTAAGGGAGACAGAATCTGCCTGTAGACATGCAAGGCAGTTTAACTGGGATTGCAGACATGCAGAAGACAGACTGTATTGTAGAAATGGAAGGATAGGATCTTAATAAGTAAGAGTAACTAAAAGATCTTTAATTAGCATCTTATGAATCAATTCAAGTTTTAAAATAATGAGAGAGAACTAAAACTGAAGACTCAAGGGAACTCTGAAATTATCTGTTAAAAAAGAATCAATGACTGACAGCAACAACAGGCAATTAAAAATATGATGTTAGAATGTAATTAATTGCCAACTTAAGATAGTGGTGTGATATTAATCTGAATGATTGAACGTGCCATGTTGTCTAACTGAAATACTATTGGTCTTGGCACGATGCAAAACATTTGGCTAACCACCAGTTAGCATGGAATAGAAAATAGAAAAGCCGCTGTCTGATCAGTTCTGTGCAGTTACCAGTAGGGTCTGTAACAGTTTGCTTGGCAATTACATATTTTGATTTTATTTCTTGCACTTCCTTAAGTAAATAGATTCATAAGAGCAAAACTAAAAGCTGGTGTTATTTTTCCAGATATAAATTATCCATCTTAGACCAAGTCAGTGTTTTTCTCTCACCACAATAACATACAGTGAGTCTCAACTGACAAAAGTATTATAATGCACAAACAGATGGGTCAGAACACTAAGTAAATCACATTCACTTCACTTATCTTGGATAATCCTACTTGACCATTAAACTGCTTTCTTTGCATTTGCTGCCTGAGCCGTATAGTTAGTTATTTTAGTTATTATTTAGTTATTATTTAGTTATATACAGTTATTTTAGTTAAAAACATAACTCGAAGTCTTCCCGTGTTGCCTAAATCTCTTGCTTTTTCCTTCTTCTTAAAAACTCTTTGCAACAAAATCTATTTTTTACCTGCTCAAACATAAAGGCGAATTCCACACTGTCTTTGGGGACATTTTCTGTGTCCAGGAAGCAGTAGAGCTTGAAATAAAACTTCCAGTGCATCTCCCCAGCTTCAGCAGAAGCAGTGAGCCTACATGTTTGTTGAGAGAAAGACGTATCAGATCCGTGTAATCAAATGCCTTTCTGAATGAACCCCTGAAGAGTCTAAGCACAACACTGGCTGGTTTGTTTTTGTTTGTAACACCCTGTAAAAATCTGTTATCGGTGACAGAAGTTATTTGTTTTCATTAGCATATTTTACTGATGTGATGTGCACTTAAATTTTTTTTTGAACAGTCTATAGCAAAACCCAGGAATTAGAAGTGTTGACTGAGTTTCTCCATCAAGTGTTTCTAAATCAAATTCTCTAGTAACTGTTTTTTTGGGGCTCAGTCACTCAGGTGTCAGGTTTAAAAAACAAGATTTGTTTCTGTTAAAATATGTAATTGCACAGCATTTTATATGTTGTTTTCCCATTGTTTGGATTAAAGAGGCTGCTCGCCGTGTGTATAACATAATGATGACAAACAGGTATTTAGTGTTGTGTTACATTTTCCTACTGCAGCCCTCTGGATGATTTCAAATCCACTAACAGAAGTCAGAGAAATGTTCTGTGGTGGCTCCTACATGAAGTCCAAGTGAAGTTACGCAGTGGGCGGTCAGAAAGGCAACGACTGCCAGGAGTTCAGTTCTCCCGGCAGTGGGGCAGCCACAGGGCTAGTAAAGGTGGGAAACATACCTATAGGTTATCATTTAACAAATAAAAAAGGCACAGGAAGAGAAAATTCAGTATTATCGACACTGGAAACGTATTTAATTGCTACTAAATACATTAGAGTGACAGAGGCACACTCACTTTTCAAACTTTGCCAAGACATCTGCCACAATGGTTCTGCTTTCAATTGCTTTATTAGTAGTTCCATTGTATTCAAACAAAGCAAACATATTTCTGCTATCCTCCATGGCCAAGCCACGAATTAGCTTTTCAACCACCTAAAGAAAAACAGCATATCAGCAAACCCAAAACATGAAAAGTAGTCTCACAGAGTTAAGGCACATACTTAGGAAAAAATAAAAACTAGATTTTACATTAGGAGAAAAATGCAGTTAAGATGTTCTTATCAGTTGTATTCATTGTCCTCAAACACAATTCATTTTTTTATCCTAAATACTACTGATTCTTCAGGAATATATATATATATATATATATATATATATATATATATGTGCTACCACTCGGCCAAATACAGTGCCTGTATTTCACCAAGTCTAGCTTTAGGAAGCAACCTGGCTCTCATACACCACCATATGTACTGAAGCTATGTCAGCACTGCCACGGTTGCTTGGTCTTTCCAGTATTTTTTCCTGTAAGAGAGGACTCATATTGGGTAAATCTGTGCTGTGCAAAGACAGTTTCCACAGCAGGGATTACTTGAGATAACTGGGGAGCGGAGGAGAGGATCCTGTGGTGACCTCTCAACAGGACCCTCAACTGGCAGTCAGAAATCCTCAGTGTTTCCAGGGTTCCGCACCACCACTAGCTGCATCCATCACATATGGAGAAACACCAGCTGACTGTGTGCCAGAGCTGTTTTGTCCCCACTTCTTACCTCTCCGGCTGTAGTGTGCGAGTTGATGGTGATCTTACAGGAGCCACCACCATGGCAATAAACTGTAGACGTCATTTCCTGCCTGCTGATCAGGGCTTCTATTTCATCCCGTGATGGCACAAACTCTCTGCATTTGGTTTTTTTCAGAGACTCGTAAGTAAAAAGTGCATATTTCTCCATTTCAGTTCCCGGAAACTGGTCACGAACCCTGTGAGACAAGTATTATTACTCTAAATTGCCAGTGTGTGAAACAGAAAACTACTCATTTGACAGTGGGTTTTTCCTTAAAGCGATAAAGAATTTCGGTATCCTTTCAAATAGTATGCTATTTAATTGGCACATCAAAGGTTAATCTTCACTGTCAAGGAAAGTGTCCTAAAGATGCTTTACCATGAGATAACTAACATACAAAAATCATTTTGTTCAACAAGCTTAATGGGAAGCAAAAGCTTATAGGAACCTATATTAACTATAGCAACCTTGTTATGATTCAGATTTGTCAATGAGATAGCCAGAATAATGTTATTGTAATCAGCTCTCCTTTTTGTTAATAATTGTTGAATGAAGCCCAAACTGCATTGAGGTAATACAGAAACTAAGCAATAAAACAGATTTTTGACTACCCGCTTTTGCAGTAGTGTCACCTGGGACGCTTGATTTCTATTCCTGATTTTCTTACAGATCCTCTCTAGGCTGTACTGTTCAGCAACTCTGTGGAGTATTCAGTAACAGCTTTAATGAACTCAACTCTAATTATTGCAGTTTTTCTAACCAGAAGCCATTTTACGAACTGAGTTAAAGTGAGAAAGTGAATTAATGTTAGATTGTTTTAATTTTTCTCACTTGGATACTAAGTGATTGGTGTTTTCCACTAAATTTATTTTGGTTTCAAGGTATAGCTTCGATACAAGCATTTTACAAATGATTTAGTATAGTCACTTACCAAGTCTGTGTACTACTGTGCATACAGACATGATTTGTTTGTTTTAATGGACTATTTTTTTCTACTGACAAGCACTTTGCAGCCTACTCATGCATTAGAGCAAGAGGAACTCCACAATCTAGTTAATGCTCAATTGTCAAATATAATATTGTTTTTATGTGACAATTTGGACAGTTAGGAGTGTACTGGTCATTTAAGCAAATTTATACAGTTGCTTAAAGCTCAACTTCTGTCAATGTTAAACAATGCATTCAGTTTAGTGGAACTTTGCTTGATTCTTCTGAAGAAACTGAAAATAATTCCACTTAGATCAACTCATACACTGCTTGCTTACGACATTTTTTTGAAGATTTATAGTTTGGCCTAACCAAACTATGGTTTTAATTCACTAAGTTGAATGCATTTTCATTCAACTTTCATGAACATCTCTCCTCAAGATGTCTAAACGCACTTAAATGAGGGGAAAGAGGGAAATAATGATGGAAGGAACTTTTTGTCTTGCTCAAGCAGTTCAAAGTTTCTCACCTTTTGAGATGGAACTTGAGGTATTTGAGGATGCTGCGGCTGGGCAGAAAAGTGCAACTCATGCAGGTGAGTATCTGCCAACTATACAGGTTCCCCACGCTCCCAGGGGTAGGTACTTTGTTGGTCTGCTTGATGAGCTGACAGTACAGCTCATCTCGAAGAGGTCGTAAATCGTGCCCAGTTTGCAGGATACCTTGAATTATAGGGATGGGGTCAGACATAGACTCTAGCTGCTGTAATGAATTGAATATCTTGATGGCTTCATCCTGCAGAGTTGTGTAGCCCTTGTCTTTCAGCACTACAAAAGAAAAAAAGAAAGGTGTTTACACTGAGAGATGAAAGAGAAAGCACTAACTCAGGCTTAATGTAGAAATTGCTCAGTGAAATTCTGTGACACTTCTTATGTAGGATAGCAGATAGATCTTTTCCATTTTATATTTATGAGACAAACTTGTTTTATGAGTTATTTTGCTATTAAGATTTGTTTTGAATTTAATGAAATCCAGTCTGTGCTGCACTTGTGCATGGGACAAGCAGCTCAGGGAATGAGAAAATTAACACTATGCCTTGCCACTGCACAGGAAGAGAATGGGGAAGATAAAGAAAAGGTTTCTTCTAGCATTTTCCTTTCCTTTGTCCTGTTAGCAGCACATTATCATTTGAGTTATTGGGAAATCTTACCTGAAGCATCTTAGCCCTTAATCACTCACGAGACCCCACTGGCCTCCCAAAGATGAGATTTCTGATCTGAAACGCCTCTTGTTTAGTAAGCAGTTTCAAAATAATATAAGCATGTTAATATAAGGATATCATATCCACAACTGGGTCTGAACCATTTAAAACATATTTCAAGCTTAGTGTTTCTTAACATCCTTGGTTCAATCACTACTATACCTGTTTCAGGAGTAATGTGTTGTTACTTTTTCAAATCGTGTATATTTAAATCTTTCTTTATATATATAAACATTGTTCAAGGACACTAAATGAACTGGGTTTTGTTGCTTATTTTAAGCTTCTCAAATTTGGTCTGCTTAGCTGCACTGTGAGTGAGGGTAACCAACTTGCACCACAGCAGCAACAGCAACTTTCCTTTCCTGACCACCCACATAGGAGCAAGAGCAGCCTAAGTTTTTTTCTATAACTGAAAAACTTACAGTTGAGATTGATGTCCCCATATGGCAATGGCAGTAATGGCGAGTGCAACGGATGATGAGTGTAACGGAGAATAGGGTTTCTCTTATAAATTTGTTCAACCACTTCGGCATTTAGGCAGTTTTCCTGTTTGGGAGAGAGAAAAGCTTAATTTGGGGTCCAGCACTAGCAGTAATGCAATACCTAGTGTCTGGAAGTTGGCTGAAGAAAAATGAGTCATTGGTGTTAACACTATCTGGTGCTAAATCGAGCTGTGGGCACTGTAACTCCCTTGGCACACTGCACACTATGAATGCTCAGCAGCTGCTGACCTCGGGCCTTGCATAAGCTTGTCTTATCTGCACAGTACAAAAACACAACAGAGCTGCAGGGGACAAAAACGCATTTTTATAAAACTTTCTGAAATGTGTTTTCATTCTGCAATTGTTTTTATTCCAGTCTTTCATAACTGGAATTATATTAAGACATCTGTCTTCGTTTTCTTTAAAAATCTTTCTCTAGCCTAACTAACCAGCTTTTCCAGATTCACCTTAACAACATAGTCTCAAAAAACAGCTGCTGCAAACCTGCTGCGCCCATTCTGCCCCTGATGGTTGAACACTGTTCTCAGTCAAAGCTTGACAGATGTGTGAGAACTGTCTCCTCTCATTTCTGAACTTCCTTACGTTTTCTACTGTGCTAAAGAACAGGCTTCGTGTTCTTGAAATGTAGGACTTGATATGTCTTTTCCATGAGGAAGAGGGAGGAGACACTATGGAGAAAACTTAGCAGCTGATCTTACTCCTTCTCCCTCTCTTTTGGTGGGGGACCCAACTAGCCCACGTGCTGGCAAGCTGCTTACTGTGGACACTGCCAGTCACATACACTGACCCAAGAATCACCACTCTACTGCCTGGCATAGCAGCATCTAATAAGTTACACAAGGGGGAAAAAAAAAAAGTTATCCTTCTTTCTCTTCAAGTTACATCACATATTTTGTTCTTAAGAGTGCTTCAATACAAATTCCTTTAGTAGGTGAACGCCTACATTCAGATTCTGCAATTCTCCATGCGATAGCCTGCAATAGTCCATGTGTGATAAAACTCACGTTTTCTGCTTGGCAAAAGGAACATAAAAACAAAGACTGATTTCAAGTATCTAACTAACCCTTCTTTCCTACCCCGCTCTGGTTTGTTCCTACCTTAATATCCTGAATAAGTTGCTGGGTTGGTGTATCAATTGGTGCTTTTGTGTCAATCACATTCTGGATGGCGCTTGACCAACGGGTGGCCTCGTTAAGCAACTTCGTGTAGAGACGGTAACAGTGTTTGCGTCCGTATACAGTTACATTCCAGTAGCCTGGAACAACAGTAAAAATTATTTCAAAAATAATTTTTATTTTAAAAGCATAGCTATAAAAATACCCCAGCTTCTAGCTAAAAACAGGTGCACTCTCATCAGACCTTGGCTGCTGTATTCCACGACCTTCTAGCAGGTTTTTCTTAGGAACTAAGAAATTGTACCAGTAATAACTATCCTAAAAACAGACTACACCTGTAAAGGAGAGAACGAATGCAGAAGGGTAATGAAAAAATATAGCTGCCAGCATGCAGCGCTCATGGACAATATGAGACAAGACAATATGAGATAGTCTTGTGTTTATGTATGTATTAGCAGCTGTGGCACATACATAAACAGACATAAAGCACATTACCTGTTCTGTAGAACAGTCATTAATTTCACACCAAGGAAGTGGCAACTATGTAAGAGAAAAGCAGCACTGCAGTTCATCTTATCTCTCTACATAACTGCATAGGCTTTTTTATGAAGCAGTTTCCAAATAAAGGAAATCTAATTAATCTTTCACTATCAAAACCCTCTTTGAAGTGTCCATGACCCCAATGAGGTAATGCAGAACAGTCAGCTGTCACTTCTAATTTACAAACAGCCACATCAGAACCGAAAACCAGTTCTGAAAGCGCACTGCAGAGCTGACTCAGTTGCAGTATGTAGGTTAGCACAAGCTGGATGCTTGCTCTAGATCTTCCTATCCTTGCCCTGCCAGTGGCAGCCCTCAGAGCTCTTCTGCCCAAAGTTATGTATGGAAAGCGTGCTGCCTAGCTGCCTTTCCCATGCCTTTGATGTGTAAGCATAAGCATCCAAGCTACCTTACCACAAGTGTCAGGCTGAGATAGCTTGAATGTTGCTGAGAACAAGTTTTACTACTGTATACCTGATTACTGCTGCCTTTTGCCTAGTATGTCCCTGTATTATGCCTCAGTGACTTAGGATTTGTTCAAACCGTCACCTTAGTACTCCATTTAAAATACCTTTGCACACTGCTTGTGGCATAAACAGGGCAGGAGGCAAGCGTATTCCAACACACACGAACAAGTACCTGTCTCTTTGAAGATTTTTTCATCGGGTGGGACGACAGAGCAGAGGCTGTTCAGGACCAGTGTCCCCAGTTTCAAAGCGTTCTTCTCCGAGCTCTTGTAATAGTCCAGAGAATTGTGTGTCAGCACAAACCAGCGCTTCTTTAGCTTTAACGAAGACATCTTTGGGTTGTTTTTCACTTCCTTGTGGAGCCATCCTGTTAAAGACAAGTTCAATGGCACTTTGTTTACTTTGCGGTGTTGGACAAAATTAAGTTGCTGAAAGGTAGTTATTTACCTTTTACAGCAAAGATATGCTGTGTTCAGCCCACGTACTAAACAGCTTCGAGCAAAATTCTCCAAAAATAAAATGTTAAAAATATTATGTAAAATCTATATGACAAATTGCCAACACTGTTGTTTACCCAGAAAAATTGTTTTGTTGAATTACAAAATGCTTTTGTGATCATTACAGTGATCTTCTTGCATAGTACCATGGGACTGCAATTTCAGATATACTTAATTAGGAGTAAACTGCACAATACAAAGCAAGCATCCAATACTGCTACGCTCCGCTAGCGTGTTTCACAGATTGTAATTTGGGAACAATCTCTTTCGAGGTAAATGGATCTAACTTACTCCAATATTACTCCACTCAGATCTTACCTCTCACAATGAATTCCTGTCCCTCCACTCTGGTGTCCCCCTTCGACCTCTGCAGTAGGGTTATCCAGTGATGCATCTCTTCGGGAGTGTCAGCATTACAGTGAAGAACACGGTTAGCAGTGATGATCACAAATGAATTGGGTCTGTGGAAAGAAATGAAGATTGAAAAAGTCTCTACAATAAGAGTACGCACTGTTTACCTCGCCTGCCATAAGTATAAACAGTTTCCTCTGTTTGCATTTTTTATTCAGACAGATACCATCTAGCTCTAAAGCATTTATTTCAACGCCACTAAACCTAAAAAAAATATTGGGCATTTGAGAAAACTTAATGCTGGATTCACACCAAAAGGCTAAGGCTCCAAATGGTGGGAAAGTTTATATTAAATTGCAGTTTGTCCTATCTCAAAATAAAACCATGGTGAGAAAAACCACCAATCATTAATCAGCTTTAGATATGAATCAGAACTGTATTTTGGGGTCAGATCTATTTAAAGTGTCTGCTTCAGTAGTTACATTAGCTAAACCCAACCACCGAGGGCCATAACGAAGCAGTATGTGAACACAGATTCTTTTATTTGAACACAGTGCGACTCGATTTGCAGACACCACAATCTATTTTTAATGAGAGTCTGGCCTTCGCCCAATCCTCCAGCAGGATTTACTGAAGCACGAAGAACTGGCCCCAGCACAACGTGTCAGTAGCTCTCTGCATTAGGGCGGCAGGTTTTCCAGGCTACAAACCACTTGCTTTAACCCTTTATTACCACCAGTGTTTTCATCCTGGAACACTCAAACCTTTTAAGAACTTTATCAGATAGAGCAAAGAGGAGCAATTCAGTCCAGGCTCTTCTGTGGACAAGGAGTGTGTAGGCCTTTGTTGCACAGTTCTAACATGAAAATTGTTTGGTAGAATATGGAACTAGTCAAATTGTTTATGGAGACGGAGATGCTAACCCAAATAGGTCACCATTCTCCAAAAACAGTACATGCCATTAAAAAGTCAGATGGAAAATAAATAAAAAAAAGATAAAAATCAATACTAATAAAATGTTTAGGAGGTAAAATTAGAACACATGGTGAAGGGGGTTTATGGTAATCCAAGCGACAGATAAGAAGCATGCAGGTAAGTTCTACTGATGTAATAAATAATAATAATAATAAATAATAAAAAACAACATCAGCCTTTGGATATCCTTTATAGAATAGGAAGAAAAAAATATTTAGTGTTGTGCTCACCATTGCCACAAGATGGGTAAGGAGTGATCAGAGTTTTGGTTCACATTCACAATGGAGGAAGTGTCAAATGATTCAAGGAAGAGTGGTGGAGAAGGAAACAGGGGGAGATGTGAACCAAGGAACTGTCTTTTAAGAACAAGCCGAAGGAAAGGGATCTGTAGACTGAACTAAGTGAAGCACCCACAGAAAAGCTGTAAAGCTGTTACAGATGCTTCCTAATGGTAAGGAATCATTTAATGCTAAGAAGCCCTAGCATCATTTAAGATTCTAAGACTAAAAAGTCTTTCTAACTTAATATTTGGAAGGCTTTGCACATTTTGTGTTGTACTGTTTAGGAAGCCTGGGGTTACAGTCACAACTACTTGTAGTATCTGGGATCTTGGGATCTTGGTAAACCAAAGGAAGGTCGTTACTTAAAACCGGTTATTTCACACATTTGCTATGAGGAGACTGGAATGAACTGTTACAATACAAATAATTCCTCATAGCCAGTAACATGATAACTGCACTCAAACCCTGGACCCAGATTACACTTTACCTCTTATATACTGTGACTGGATTTTTGCTGCCACACTGTGATGTTTGTTATAAAAACACTCACTCGGAAATATGGTACCATTCTAGGAAATAATTTTCATCAACTCACTATTCTACAAGAAATATACCCTTCTTGCACAAGGAGATAAACAGCAGAATGTTAAAAGAATTTTTATGCCTACCATGTTGCTAAGGGAGTGGAAAATAAGACTTCGCTTTTCAGAGGCATTACTTGCATAAATGACATACTTACCTTCTACCTTTGGGTCACTTTAGTAACAAAATTGCTGAGCAGTGCATATATGGAGCAAGGTCAGGGAAGATAATGAATCTCCCACAGAAAAAGTACAAAATGCCCACTTTTCCTATTTTAATGTATTGTATTTGGTACTATCAAAAGGGAGGCAATAACAAACCATTGTCATGTGTAGTTGGTCAGCAGAATATGAAGACTAACGTATAAAGCGTGAGATTTTGTCTAGAGAGAAGAAGAAAGGAAGTTACCAGACGTGGCTCTGACTTACCTATCTGGATTGTCAGCAGCACAGACAGAATCAATGAGTCCTACATCGAGTGTACCCTATAAACAAACATCAAACCAGAAAAGAGGAATATATTTACTATGGTATTACTGACTGTACGCTACTCAAGAGATAGGTGAAAGGAGTAGCAGCAAAATGAGCTGTAGATTTTGACATTACTTTTTCCTAACCACTAAAATGACAGAGAGGAAAAGTAAAAGACTCAGATAAACGGATCCAACATGAGATTATATTTAGTTATGGTGGAGGCAGTTCAAAAATTGCTCTTATTTCTCTATGCTTGCAAACCTGCAAGTTTTCACCTGAAAGTGCCATCTCATTGTAAACAGCATCCTCTCATGACAAATTTATTAAGTCATTAAGCAGAAAATTTTATTTCCCTTGCCTGATAGTAGGTCTTACATTTGTCACACTATTTCCAGCACATGTTACATAGTGTGATGAAGGCAGGACTGGTAAATCTCAACTTTTTGCTCTTGGGTTTGTAATTTCACAGAATCACAGAACGGTTGAGGTTGGGAGGGACCTCTAGAGACCATCTAGTCCAACCCCCCTGCTCCAGTAGGGACACCCAGAGCACGTGGCACAGGGTGGCATCCAGGCGGGTTTTGAAGATCTCCAGAGAAGGAGACTCCACAGCCTCTCTGGGCAGCCTGTTCCATGGCCCTGTCACCCTCACTGCTGAGAAGTTCTTCCTCACATGGAAATGGAACTTCCTGTGTTTCAGCTTGTACCCATTACACCTTGTCCTGTCATTGGCCACCACAGAGAAGAGCCTGGCCCCATCCTCCCTACATTCTCCCCTCAGGTACTTATACATATTGATTTACTCATTAACTGTATCTTTGCAAGACTTCAAACTCCAGTTTGAAGTAGTTTGAAAGAGAACTGGATCAGCAAGATAAATAAATAAATACCTAGATAGACAGATAAATAAATAAAAGTCACCGTGACTTTTTGTCAAGGTGAACGAAAGACGGAATAGGAACTCTGTCCCTGCCCTTCTGTATGTACAAGGCATGGCTTGCAGCCTACAGTCAGTGTCACAGCTATCACTTCACTTAAGGAAATATAGGCTGTGGCTGACAGAAACCACATATTCAAGTCGATGGCCACCATAGTGTCCTTCTTTTCTAAAAATACTTGCTTTGCAAAGTTCTTCTTCAGGTCTAGACTCACCACGGCATTCTGTGGATTTGCCTGCTCATCGTGCATCTCTCGGATCTCTTGCTCAGTGGACGCATGCACTTGGCTCAGGACACTAAACCACTGGCTGTGGAGAAAAAGGCAGCAGTGTAAGTGGGGTGTTCTTTGGGCACAAGCCTCTTGTCACCTTTGCTCTGCAGAGATCTAACAGGTTCTTCAGGTTTTTGAAGTTGCTTAAGATCGCTGATGTCAACACGCCTGAAAGCAGCAAGGATTTAATGTCACTTCAAATAACGCGGGATACTAACAAGCCCCCTCAGGTCTCCCCTGCAAATCCATGTTGTAGCCCTCTGTCTGAAGACAAACAGCTGGTAAAACAAAACAAAACGAAACAAAACAAAAAAAAGGAGTAATCACACTGAAACACCTGAATGATTAGGAAGCGTCTGTAACGCATTCTGCACGTTTAATTCTAAAACCTCAACATCACTAGTGACACACAAAGCCTTTAGTGAGACTCCCAGCCGCCAAATGATAAATTCTGCTGCACTGATGATGGGACTGGCAATTGTTTCTTATGGTGATATTTCTGCAAAGTCCATCAAATCTTCTGTACAAGACCAAATGAGAGGGGAAAAAGAACAACCCCCACAAGCAACTATCTCTATGTTCTACATCCAGCTGCTAGAAGGCCTGGAGTCAACCTGTGCCACTCCAGCAGCCTTGCATTTTCCCTGCGAGACTGGAGCCGTGCTTCTAGTATTCCAGCACCTAGTGTGGAGCAGTACTTGCACATTTTTATTCCAACCACACCTTCTGCTTCTGGGAAATCTCTATCCTCCTGGCACTTGTATATGATAAAGTTCAACTGCTCCGAGCAATCCCACTGAAATTTGAGGGCAGAGCTTGGCCTGTTTGGCAGGTTCCCGAATGCCATTCGTAGAGATACGAATTTGCCATTCTAATGAAAGTTACCTGAGGCCAAGCTTTCAAAAGGCTGCAAAGCCCAGCCTTTCAAATTGTCTCCTCACTTCTCTGCAGAGAGTTCCTGCCACTGCCAGCGAGGAATCAAATGCAAAATTGCTGGCTTTAAGTGTAAAGCTGTCTTTTCTGCAAGTGCTCATAGTCACAGAATGCCTATAATGCTGAATTGCTGCTTATGTTTTCATTAGAAATACCACGACGTGTGAAGAAAAACAAAGATTCAGAGCGTCTGACGGTAGAAAAGAAGATGAGAATGTACTTGACTTCTTTTCCGAGAAAGCTCTTTTGTAAGGACTCAAAGATGCCCACAGAGGGGCTGGGCACGACCCTTGCTTTGCTGAAAAGTCTTCTGACCTAAGACGTGGTCACTGAAACCCCTCTGAATGAGGGCAGCAGATCAAGACAGGGGAACCAGTGAGCAGAGGAACCTTAACCCCGACTCCCAGAAGATTCCCCACAGATTAAATTCAGATTTTCTTCTAGGATCATGAATTACAAATCTATTTAAAAGTCACTTTTTTAACTAAAAAAAAGAAAAAGGGGAAAAAAAAAAAAGGACTTCGTAGCATTGCATGGCCAGTTATTGAGTAGTTTGTTACCAGGTTTTAAATACCAGTACAGAGTTTTCCTAGTCTCATGTACTCTTTGGTTTTTTGTTTTATTTCACTTCCTAAAAACCAGGAATATGGGAAAAACTTGGGGCTGAAAGAAGTAAACCCACAAGAATGCCTGCTCATTAAATCATTATTTCTTCAAACAGACTTCCATGATTAAAATAACCTTCTTTTGATGATTTTTTTTTTGATTTTCATGTTCTCTCTTTTTCCACTCAATAGGAAAGCAAGCTCAGATTTTTCCCTGTTCAAGTGCAATTTTTTTTTTAAAGAAAAAACCTTTAGATGAATTGAGGAGGGAAATAATTCTAAATGGCTTCAGTAGCAGATCTAGAACAAACCAACACAGTCCAATATTTTTGTACTTCATTTTTAACAATGCTAAGTTATGAGGCTTTGATTTAAACCCATTTGCAACACATCACCACGACATGTTAAAAGTTTTCAGGGTGAGTGTGAGAACAAACAAATGAACAAAAACAACAAAAACATGAAACAGGCCAGTAAAAAGCAATTTAATCTTAATTATGTGTATTTTGTGTACTATACACAATGACAGTGATGTAGGAATCACTATCATCATCACTGAATCATGCTTAGGGAAAAAAAAGATAACATACATGATGAGACATAGAAGTCTGGTAATTTGCTATCGGTCCCTGTGGGACATTTATCAGGGCTTGTATAGAAGTTTAACAGAAGGGACAAAACTTTAACTGATTCTTAACTTTTAAACATAGTCATAATCACACAAGAATCTTAATGCTAGAAAGATCATACTTATTTCAAGTATAATTTTAGGGATGGCTAAAAATGAGCAGCGAATCTACATGGTTAGCACTGCTAAATTTACATACAGTATCCTGTGATACTGGGAATTATTATACCTATTTAAATAAAAATAAAAATATGAGGCAACTTGCAAGCCTGTAGAGCAAAACTAGTTCAGATAATTTTGACATCCTCCATCTGGCCTCAAGGCAGCAAGGCTACCGCATAATAATAATTGATTATTGAGTTCACTATAAATATTTGATTTTATAAATGAGAAACACGTATGTTCACAGAAACCGTAGTGTGAGGGGTTTTGGTTTATTTTGCTTTTTTAAATACACTGCAACCTATCAGACAAATTAAGCTTGCTCCTCACCTACTAGCCTTGCAGTTTTCCCTTAAGTTTGATAAGGATCCTTCAGAAAGAAAAGCAAGGCCCTTTTTAAGGCAGCAGAAAGGGCAACACTCTGTTGCATCCTCTTCTCATTCACGAACATGCTTTCACCCTAAAATCCTGTGATTATAGCTTTTATCTGAAAAGATTTTAGGCAAACAGATCCCAAGCCTAAAGAATTGGACTTTATTTCAGAGATGACAAAGTCTCAGTTATTGAATTAATCTTTTATGCAGGCAGGGTAATGCCCAAGAAAAGCAGTCCAAAAAGGCAGCTTATTACCCCACTTCGGACACACTGAATGTCAGAGTTACTAGCAATCGATGGGGAAATCACACCCTAGACAAGTTTCACTGACCGTTTGACTCTTCCTACGGGTTTCTTTTCAAAAGCGTGCTAAAAGCAAAGCGTTTTCCTCAACTTAACTCCTTTGCAATAATGGGCAAATAAAATGATGAGCATGAGTTACAAAGGTATGGAGATTAAAAAAACAAAAACATTATTTTCATACCTTGCATCCTCAGGAGACTCAGCAATCAAATGATAGGTTCTATCACCCATTATTAGATCAATACCATTTTCTTTGCCAGTATTATCAACAATCTCTCTGAAAACAAGACAAACAAAGATTTTGTATTAGAGATCTTCAACAGATTCTGAAAATGCCATTTCCCTGAAAGGCTCATAAATTACTGACACCTGAAAATCCAGCAATTAGCATGAAGCAGGCTCATTTGCAGAATGCACAGCTGGATCAATTAACCAAAATGTAATTGCAGTGTTTTCTGCCAACACATTACAAATATTGATACTGCTATGAATGTCACTATTCCAAAGTGACTATTCTGCTAGTGTTCTAATAAGAAAAAGTATTATCAAAGCTTGAAAGAAGCAAAGAGCTGAGAAATGGATTCATTTATGAACTCATTGGAGTGGTGAAAGGAAAGCTATTAAAGAATAAAAATAAGTAAATAAATAAGAAAAACCTTGATTAGTAATTCTGTGTAGGAGTCAATGGAGGCAATTCAAAAAAAAATATTTTCAGAAAAAGCTGAGCACTCATCTTCTGAAAAATATCTTTCTGATATTTTTTGGGCATTCAAATACTGATATATTAAAAATCATGAACTATAAAGGACAGGATTTTTAAGAAGTAACCTAAGTATGACATTAAATTTGGAAGCTTCTATTTGAATTTAACATTTTGCTTAAGCTTAAAAAATCAGCTTGTTTTTCTTTCTGCTACCATATTTGTCTAACGCATATTGTTTCCTTCTTAATTAGCTATACTCCCTTCTCAGTTAGACTATTCTCATCAATCTCTCTTCTACATACCAAATCTGTAAGCTCTGTTTATCAGCCTCATGAGGAAAATTTCTACATTTTCTATTGAAAAGGTATCATTCTGCATATTTTTATTTAATTTTGCTTCCTTCTTCTCAATGACAGTGTCTGCAGAGTTCATTCCAGATGTGCATTTTAAGTGAAGCAGCCCAAGATTTACTTTATTTGAATAGGGGCTCTAATATGGAGTAGTTAAGGATGTTAGATGTATGTTAGTAATGTGCTCTGTGAATATTAAAGTTACCTAGAAAAACTGTTGCTTGTCATAACATAAAACAAGTAGCTTTTATTTTAGTAATTTATGTACAAATACTCACTGATTGCATCTACAGTTCAAGTTAAATTCAAGAACTGTTGCATGACTATTTTAAAGGTAAGTTCAACAGTAACAAAAAAATCTCCAAGCTACAGTCAGTGAAACTGTACGGATAACAAAGGTTTAAATTAAAGCACTAGAAAAAAGCACTAAATAAATGCTATATCACACGAGGCAATCAGATTCAGCTAAAATAACAACAAAAAAATGTGGTAGGAACTTGAGTGTCTTTTCAGAGATCTACTTGACAGCCAGCTGCCCATTGCTTTTACAAGAGCAAGTCAAGATACTTACTGAAGGTATTGACTTTGTTCTGCTTGAATTAATCTAAGCTTTTAATTTAGGTTAAATACTCTGTACAATTAACAAAATTAAATAGATAGTTGCAGTTATCAAGGAGCAGAGTGAAACCGAGTATTATAGGCATTCCTACTCATCTCTAGCATGAAGGACAGCCTAGGTACACTTTAATGCAGAAAGTGGACTACCAACAGTAGCAGCCTCTGGGTTTTTTAGATAATCCACAAACTCACAAAATGCACTGACTCTTTAAAAGGAAAAGCACTATCCCTTAAAAACTTTTTTTGATGTATGCCCCAAGAAGCTTAAAATTATAAGGCATAAGGCACTTTGCTAGCGAGACATAAGTTGTTTAAGTAGCTTTACTAATTCTAAATGTTTGAAATGAATATATGCATTTTAAACACTTCTCTGTCAAACTGCCACAACTGCTTCAAAGATGTAAAGAAATCCTAAGTGAATGCAGAAGATACAAGCCCTGACCCATGTTAGCTTGAATATATTCATGGCCTATTAACTCCACCCCTTCTAGGTTTGCCTATAGCTACAGACTTGGCAATGTGCCCCAAATTGCCCTGGGGATGATTACAGGCCAAGCAGGGCCTCTAGTCTGAGGGAAAGCACAGATGGGTTCATTAGAGCTGCAATTTTCCCAAGTATTCAACCCTGGCTTAACTTCGGGCACTCTGTGGACTTAGAGAGTCGAGTAAAGACAACGTTTACTTTCAAGATCTTTGTCACACACACGCACATGCTTGCACACATGCAGTTTGATGTCAGGGCATTCAACGTGACACCAGAATAAGCCCCAAGAAGCCTTTCGGAGGAACTATGGCGCATATAGACCTACTTGGCTGTTCGGACATCAATAGCACCCTTTAGCTTTTCTTCACTGTCATTTTCGAAGTACATCAATCTGGACTGTCTGAGAACAAACCATCGTTTCTTCCAGTTCCTTCTGGAAAGTGTAGACGATCCACCCCCCTTTTTGTGAAGCCAACCCTGTTTAAGTGCTTCCTGCTTGGAACGAAACCACAGGAAGGTCTCATCTTTCAGGACACACCAGCGTCGCTTCCATGTGTTTATTAAGCCACCTGGCAAGAGAGACAAAGGCTGGTTTATAAGCAGTTAAGACAAACAATTATATCATAAAACTAAAGCTGTTTCCAAACCAAAACTGGAAGATGATGATCAATAATGCTGCAACTAATCTGAGTCTCTGCTGCAAGCCATGAAACCAAAGTTCTCATTTTCACATATTCTGAAGACCACCTTTTTGCTTGCAATCTAAAGATCCCTAAATTATGAGATAGTCTTACTGAAAACAAGATTCAGATCTTCAATACTATTTTCAATAGATCTCAATGCTAATCTAAGAAAAGTTAAAAGTGTTCAATCCTTTCATTGTCTTAAACACTTACGCTTAGTAAGAGGCAAACTCAAACCCACAAAATCTAAAAACCTGCACTTAGAGTTGAAAATATACTGTGGTGAACTGAGTCATGACGAAGTGCATGTGCTGTTTAACTTCATGTGAGGTTTGTTATAGGTTTTCAGGGACAGGAAGCCACTTTCCTCAAAATTTGGTACAGTTTGACTTTGGGAGTTATTCTGCTCTATTTGTACTGGATACTTCATTGTTTATGAGCCAGGAAAGACTTCATATAAAATGGAGGCAGACCAGAAATATTTCCAGAGGAGAAAAGTACTGCCAAATGCGGGTCACGGCAAGTAACTTAATTTAGAGCAGCTCTCTCCAGACTTTTCTGTTGCCCGCTGAAAAATTAGCAAATACCTTAATTCTACAGGTATTGGAGCACAAGGTGTACTAAACATTTCCAGTTATTTTTCATCTTTATCCAATTCTGATTCACCCAATACCTTTCATGTACAGAAAACTGTGGAAGTAGGGCAGGCTGACACAGCTGTAGACTGAATCCCTCCGGTAGGAAAGTTCATCATCTGTATCAAACCTGGAGTCAAAGTCTTCTTCGCTGTCTTCGAACTACAGAAAAAAGGAACAAAGGAACTCTTTCAGAAGAGTTAAGAGAAAGCAGTTTTCTAGAAGTCTTTTGCCAAAGCACCTTATGATGTTCTTTATGCTAGAGAACACCGTTCCTAGCTGTGTTTTATCCACCTTACTGAGGGGAGTATGCTTTAGTAAGTGGAATGAGTCACTACGATAATTTAAAAATTGAGAGGGCTCAGCATTTTGCAGCCTGTCCTCTCTGATTATACACTAGCCCTAATTTAATATAACAAATCTATGAGACATCTTTGTAGCTGACTGGAGAAGGTACCCAGAAGCAGAGGCCAGGTAACTTTCTGTTCTATTTCTCACACACCCAACCATGAAGCCCAAAGGAGTCCCCAACAGAGGCAACTCTAAGTGTTCTCCTCAGAGGCAAGAACGTCAGCTCATCCCAGTTATCCCACGACAGATAAATCAAGATGGTCCTCTGACTGGATTTCATTATCTCAACTGAAATAGTCATTTTAGTGTTACAGTTTTCCTCAGAAATAGGTCAGTGTTGCTGAAACATCCTTTTTCATTTACCCAATCATATAGTCTCAGAGAATTATTCTGAGGGTGACAGAGGAAATCATGTTCATGCAAAAGTATTTTTAAGAATAAAGCACGCAGTATGTTCAGCAAGCACTGAAGAGCTCTTCAAGATTAATGTGTGCTTCAAGAATGCCTTTTCAAGAATCCCACAACATTTTCCACCATGTGAAATTTATTCACAAAGTAATGTCAATATACATCTGGCATTTCAGAGATGTCTGTAAGCAGCTTTTTTGGTACTGTTCCAGCTTGCACGTACAACCAAAGACACTTTTTTTGAAGTCATTTTCCCCTGTGTCCCCCTCTGCAAATACATAAACAAAAGAATTCTGCTTATGAATTGCATCTGAGGCCACACACAGAGGTCCTTGCAAAATGATGTGCAGCTCTGCATTAAATCAGATGGAACAATACACTTGCATAAGCAAAGTCTGGTAAAACTAAGGCGCAATCAGCATTTGAGCTGGTTCTAACTCTAATGCACTCACCCCACCAGCATCTAGATGGCAACAGACAACTGTGCCCCAGTGCAGTGCAAGCATGTCTAACCTTATCCAACACAGGCATTTATGGGCACTGCTATAGTGAGGAAAGTTAACCCGCACTGTCTTCAGGGAAAAAAAAAAATAAGACAGAAAGATTGTAACAATTATGAGAACAAAACCAAAGATACTTACAGAAGACTGAGCTCCTTCGGAACTAAACCTGTATGCTCCAGAGCTGTTGTATGTCCCCACTGAGCACCGGTAGTCAGGGGACCACTGGCTGCTGTGTGAATTAGAGAAGGTCACACTGCTACCAGAAGTAATAGCACCATCTTCATAATCATCTTGGTCATAATCATAGTCTCCATCAGGAGAAATGAGTTCCACAGAATTTGGGGGCCTGCACGACACGTTCTCTGGCATGCAGTATGTGGATTCACCACTTGACGAGTTGTGGAGACTGACTGAGTCGTGGGTAGGAGGTATAAGCATGGTGTTGCTAGCAGCAGGAATTGTTGGCACCACAGTATCATTCATGTAGGGATCTTCTTCGGAGGAATCATCGCTTGTTCTGATGCCACTCGTCCTTTGGTCAGAGTGGCCGTGCTCACTCGGATTGGGCGAATCCTTAAATGCATCATCATCAGCTTCAAAGCCTTCGTCTACCTCCTCCTCAGGATAGGGCTGGCTGAAGTTAAAATTGGGCTTTTCAATGCATGCATTCCCAGTCCGTGCTGCGAGCTCCGCGGGATACGCGCCGCCCACGGACAGCGACCTCTCGATGTTTCGGACACACTCGTCAATCTCATCAAAGTTCAGCGACTCCAGGAACTCCTGGGCTGCCCGACAAGCTTCGTCCTCAAGCCGCCTAAGCTCCTCATCTCGGAGCTGCTGCAGCCTCTGTAATGAAGCCTCCGTCAAGGACAGCTCCTGCTGCTCCTTCATGCGCTGCAGGTCTTCAATTTCTTTTTCCAGGCGCAAGATTTCTTCCACCTGTCTGTTTTCTTTCTGCTTCTGCACCTCTTGCTTCAGCTCTGCCTCCTTCTGGGCTTTCTGAATGGCAGCCAGTTCCTGCTGCTTCCTCTCTTCTTCAGCCTACATTCAAAAAGAAAGAAAGAAAAATAAAACCACAAAACCCAAGATTTCTTATTTTGATGTTACTAAAACACTGTACCCTAACCATGCTGTTCATTTAAAAGGACCCTTATCCCTACATAGAAAGGAAGAAGAAAAGAGAAAGTATGATTATTTTTACACACAGACACTGTAATACTCAAGTACGTGCAGAAAGTTCAGTCTCTGCCAGAAATTAAATGAAGCATGAGGTGAAAGAAATTTCCATGCAAACAACTATATCAAGTTTCCTTTGGCCTTTATCTGCCAACTACTGTAATAAGTTTAGTTTAAATGCCACAGATGCCTTTATTTAATTACTCATTTTTTAATGGCTGGCCTGAGATACTCAAATAAACAGGATGGCAGAAAGATTTAAGTATCATTTACCTGCTGGGCAAGACGCTCTGCTTCTTGCCTTAGTCTTTCCCTGAAAGTAAAGGAAGAAAAAAAAAGTTGGCAAATCAAGCTCAGCATAGGCTCATTACATAGTTACGCTGGGGCAATAGCTGCATTTACAGAAATCATTTGCCACATGAAAAGGAAAGCCAAAAATAAGATCACCAAGGATACATTTATGAATATGAAACTACTGTGAGAGCTACATGCATCTTGTAGCATTAGAAGCAAAGATTTCCCAAATCACTGATTTTCCCTGAAGCAAAAGCTATTGAAAATGAAACCTAACATGGCATAGATAGGAAAGAGTGATGTAAGAGTGCATCTTACCTTTCTTCCTCCTCTTTTCTCCTTTCTTCCTCTTCTCGACGCTTCTCCTCTAGCCGTTCTCTGTAGACACGTCGAGCAAGCTGGCCTCGTCGCTGCTTCTGAAGAATTATGGCTGCTTTCTTCAGGCAAAGGAACCTTTTCCTACCACAAAATGCTCTGTAATTCTTCTGAATCACAACCACGCAGTAAAGAACCTTTCTATACCGCTTTCTGAAAAAAAAAGACAGAGCAAGTTTCTAAGGAAAGAAGGATCTAATGGAATGGTCCCAAAGGTTCTGCCATGGTGACCTGCAATACTGGTGAAACATTTTATTATTTCTAGCCCCGTGAAACTTTCCTCATTTTGGCTCAAATTCTCTTTGTTAGAAGAGGATAGAACTTCTTTCTCATTTTGGTGAGAGAATTATCTTCATTAAGGAAGTGTAAATACCAGTCCTATGTGTTCTTATACCCTGACAAGAAGACTCTACAAGGTACAGCTTGTGTGTACGCATGTGGAGGAAGAATATACAAATATCTGTCCCACATCTCTGAAAAGAAAATTTAAAAACAGTAGGATAGCTCTGTCATTAAAAAGGGAATTGTTGTTTTCGAGTAACATACTGGTCAGAATGTGCAGACAAGGCTAATATATACGTGAAAAGATATTATCTCATTATGCAAACAAGTTTCCTTAAACTGCCCTCTAACGATTTACAGAAAAACTAGAGCAATAAGCAGATGGGATGAGCAACTCCACCTAATAACTAATGCATGAAGCCAGGTAAACAAATAAAACCAGTTAGCTAATATCATGGTTATATCATGGTGCCACGAATACTGATTGACCTCCCATCTTTGATATTGTCCTATTTATTACATTAAAATATTTCAAACTCCATTTTGTTTTAGTTATGGGACTGGCAAAGACTAGAGTTGATATTTTCAAAAGCTAATTACAAGATTTGGTTGTCTGGTCTCTACGAGAAATTAAGATTTGTGTCAAAAGGACTTAGCTGCCTACCACCTCACCAGTTTATTCAGAAGCCTAACTATTAAATAGTCTCAGCAAGTTACTTACCGGGCTGCATAACCTAAGATGTGTGCTCGGATAATCATTGCTGCCTTGGTGACTTCCACCTCTCGCTGCTTCTCCAACTTGTGTTCCAAGGATTCTCGGAGAAAAACCTATGCAAGAGAACATTTAGCTTAATTACTTGTGGCAGTGTCATATGTAAAGGACAGCCAAGGTGTTGTTATTGTCATTCTGAGCACAGCCTGAGCTTCAAATTCAGAATTAAATATATAATTTCCTTAACAGAAAAGGAAAAGCAAAATGTTCTCATCATGAAGGAAAATGCACATGTTCCTCTCACTTTGGATTTCAGTGGGAAAATCCGGATTATGGCAATAGAAATTTTAATTAGGAGCAGGGGTTTTCCAAAAGCAACATAATTACTGGATTCATTAACCAAACTTTCTCACCAAAGAGCAACCGAGATTAAAAAAAACGGCAGGGTTTAAGGTGAACAATCTCATCTGAGGGGAGGAAGTAACACCCCTGGGAATCCTCCTTTGGAGCAAGCTTCCACAACCTTTTATAACCCTCATTCCTTCAAATGCCATTGGCACAAACCTGCAGATGCAAACAGAAATGAGTGTGGTTTCATATTCAGATTGACTGGACTGTCTCTTCCTGCCATTACACCCTGAGACAGCTGCTGCAGCCTCACAGCTGTGCAGAGCCTTTGCAGAAGAGCTGCTCCCCAAGGCCACCGCTGATCTGGGCTTCGCCAGCACTTGGGGAAACAGCGGCCACTCTCCAACACGCAATAGCTGCAGTTCCTCCAGCAGATGCAACACCTTCCCGCCAGAGTTGACAGAAGTTTATAAGGGCACGGGTGCCTCGGTTAGGTGTGATGGCCGATTATTTGTGCACAAAGAATTCTCCTACAAGGTACCAATGCTCCAAGCCAGGCTCTTTAGCAAGACTGAGCAGCCTGGCTTGTTCAGGCTTCTGAGCCTGAGAACTAAGGCATAAGTAGGTGTAAGCATAAGGCTGCAAGGGATGAATTGGTATTGGTCCCTACAGAATGTTCAATGTATCTGTTTCTGTTCTGTTTGGTACCCCTACAAAGCGGTGAGGTATCCGCTTTTTAATCAGTGCTTTTTCTCTTTCTCAACATTTGCTTTTCAAAGGATGGATCCTCTGGCACCAGCTATAGGTGACAAGAGCCCGAAGTTCTGCTGCATGAGACAAGAGTAGCTGGAAAGATCTAGTGCAATGATACTTTGATTGTCTAGGATCTGAGGTAGGCTCAGTGTGGACAAGGAAAAAGCCCATCATCAGGTAGACCAATCAGCAGCTCTCCTGAGTTCTGACAGAACTAAAAACGGATTAGATTCTGCAACACATAACATTAATACTCATATAGTGAAGTCTCATTGGCTAGGAAGTCATCAGTGTCCAAGCTGCACTATGCAGCCCTTCATATATATAGCCTTTACTCAATTTATGTAATACAGGATGTGAAGGAAGAAGCCTTCTTTTTCACCCATTACACAATCTGTCTTTGCGCTACCCAGACAGGCTTTAAAAACATACTGAAATTCAGATTCAGAAAGGCATTCTCCTACTTCCTGAACAAAGATGGGTGCAAGCATGTACTGAGCACAGACTATTGCATTTTCCTGAATGGGTGCATTGCAGCTACATGTAAGGATAGGAAAAATTCACACTGAAGGCTAATCATCACAATGCTGTCATCACCCTCTTTCAAGTGACATGGGCAGGACAGTGCACTGCACTCTCTTCCTTCTGAAACCAATGCCCTCTTGCTCTCTTCTAAAATAAGCTATTTAAGAACATTCTTAAAAACATGCACACAGCTCCCGGGTGCAATTATTCCTGGCTAGGGAAAGTTATACACAGAGCTTCAACTCCTGCTGAGGTTCTGACAAGGAGAGTTTGTTTAAATAATGTGTGACACTTACAAATATATTTCTCTAATGTTTCAGGCACTATCCAGAGTCTAAATCATTTGATTTTTTCTTGGAATAAAATAGAAAAGATGTATGGTAGGGCACATATTGAGGTTACATGTACCTCAGAAGACAAGCCTCAAAGCTGACCCACGGACAGCTCAATTCTGTCATTCAAATACTCTCCAAAATTTCATCCACTGAGCAGATAGCATGCAAGTGGATCTAGACTGAATGGAGTAATTACTTTATGTGCTAGATTCTTCTAACAGTGATAAGATCTAGCAACCACATTTTAAGCTCTGATCCTCATGTTTGTAACCAGTGACAAAAAATTCAAGGGGACTCTTCCTCTATGCATAAGCTTCCCAGTAAGTTTAGGTGCCTTAGCCAGCAAATTCCTTAGCAGAACTACCAGTTGTTACTGTGTAGCTTCAAGGAGACCTGCAAGAGTGCTCAGCTTTGTCTAAGGTGAAAGATAGTTACCATTACCACTACAGCTCTGGTTCTGTGCAAATGCAATCCTGTCCCATAGCATTGTATAGGCAGCAGCCGTAATACGCAGTCAGATTATTTTACCTTATTTTTTCCAAGCTGCCATTCAGTGCTTGTGTTGTCATACAGGCGAAGGAGGACTGCACATTTCTCATTCAAGTCTTCAGGCAGAGTTAAGTTTCTCATGAGGACTTTGTATCTGTCAATCAAAAAATATTTGTTTTACTTTGTGTAAGAGAGAGCGCTCTAGTTTTACCGTTTCATTAGGTCTTCAATCTATTCCTCAATAGAGAAACATAGCTAATGATGCCCATGACCCATGATGATGCGTACAACTCGACCTATTTACCTTTTATAAAAGTCTTGAAAGGGCCTTCGGACTGGGAAGCCAGCCCTTCGAATCCTCACTGTCTCCAGCATCCCGGAATAGCGCAGCTGGTTGAGCACCACAGTCTGATCAAACTGGTCTGGCATCTAAAATAAGCAGGTCCAAAATTAATATATATATATATATATATATTATTATAATAGCAATGGTTATCGCCACTGTAATTTGACAGTATTTGTAATGCGAGATGTCAGTGGAAATAAACAGGACTATATATAAATACAAAATGCAAAAAGACTAAGAAACTAGCTGCAGTTTCTTAAGTACATTGTCAGTTCAAAACATGCAAAAAGTTAGCAGCAGCATGGAAATAAAAGGATATTTACAAAACATAGTCTCCAAAATTAGAGTATCTACAGCCATTTAACCAAATCAACTACCCCTTAGTTGACTCCCCCAGGACAACCAAGTAGCTCTAAGTTTGATTGTAGCTCTAAGTTTGATTGTTTTGTTTTTTTAGCAGCTGAATTTTTATTCCCTTGAGATGTCAAATGGCAAAGATCTTAATCTAGCGGTATGATACTGTTTAAGAAAAAAATAAAACCAAAAAGGCAGAAAAGAACGTATGATTTTAGTTTTTCAGATGTAGTGACATTTCATCTTCTGTTGGGAGTGATGGAAATTTGATAGTGATACTTCAAAGCTTAAATAAGCTATATTACAAAGAGCTTCCGTTCCTCACTAATTCTGAATGTCAGAAATGTATTTTTCATCTGTAAACAGAAAAAAAACCACAACTGTTTATATGAAATAAGTGTCCCTTAGTTTGCATGGAGAACTTCTAGCATCTTTCTTTCACTGAAAAAAAAATAATCTCGACCAGGAGAACTCGCAAACAATCATCAGTCATGTTCCCATTCAAGCTCTTAGGATCCTCGAAGTCACCTGTGCTTTAGCCGTCTGCCGAGATAAGCCAGTCTCAGCCACAGCCACACAAAGCTACTCAAGTTAGTGCTAATGACTATCTGACTATCCTGCAAAATGCTGACAACTCTAATACTGAAATAACAGCACATGTAAATACGCTGCTCAATTCTGCAGCTCAGCCGTCCACCCAAACACAGCACTTTGCCCTCCTGCACAGCGATTTGCAGGATTTGAGCACAGAGCAAGAATAATGCAGAAAGCAGGAGCATCTCACAGACACAGCACAGGGCTGGTGTATACGAAAGCTGGTGTAGCTCCCACTGCAGGCAGTGCCGTTTCTTCAACTAATGCAAGAAGCATCAAGGTCAACCTTCAACCACTGTAAATCAGAGGGCTCTTCTGTAAACTGGCTTTATTGATGCTTCTTGTTCAACTAAACGGCTCCCCAAATTTTAAATCACCAGAAGTAATTTTAGGAAACCACAGACTCGAAAGTCACTTTAAACTACCCAAACCAAACTTCTCCACTGGCCTCTGCTTCTGCATAAAACAACAAGCTCCATGCTAGCAACGGCTCCTCTGGTTTGTTAAGATACCCAACTTCAGAAACAGCAACAGATCCGCTTCTCATTCCCCTCTGTACAAGGCGAAATGTCCAAAACAAAGGGTTGGGATTGCCTTGTGCTCATTGATTTTGTTTCTGGAGCAGCGTGAACGGGAGGCTCCTCCTCTGCTCCCGAGTCCTGCGGGCGAGCGGCCCCCCGGCGCGCAAGAGATTTTGCAATCCCTTCCTGTGGCGCTAGTGGCCAAAACCCGTTTGGAAAAACACCCCCGGCCTGACCTTTCCTCCACAGCTAACAGCACCCAGCAAAAATGAAAACAATTTGTGTTTCCAGAGGCGGCCTGTCACCGCGGCCCTCTCAGGGCCACGAGCTGTGTGCGGCCTCAGGACCTGATCCCGCCTGAGCAGCGCCCGGGGCTGTAGGGAAGCTCAGTCCCCGCCAGCCTCCCAGTGCAATGGTGCCTGCACGAAACCTGCTCGCCCACCCTGTGCAGGTGACTGATGAGGGGCAGCAAGGACTGTACACAGAGGCACACAAGCCAAGACGACAAACAAATTCACTTTTGCTCCGCATAACCTGAGGGGGTTTTGCGCCACAGACTGACACACGGCAATACATCTTTATTTTGTTTGACACTATCCCCGCTCTCCATCTTTCCCCCCCATACTCGGGGGCTCAGAGGGCCGCATTCCTCACGTGACTCGCACAGAGGGACATTTTCAGAGCGGTCGGGCGAGGGGGCCGCTGCGCAGCTGGGAGCGGGATATCCCACTGCCGGGCAACACTGCGGCGATGCTGCCCAGGCCTCTCCAGGGAGGGAGCCGCTTGTCCTGCTTGCAGGGGCAGATCGCTTCAACACTCCCTATTTCTTTGATTGCCAACTCCCAGCACTGAAAAAGTCAAAAGTCAGCCTCGAGAAGAGCCTAAAAGGCCCTACTGCCTTTTTTTTTCCCCATTATTTTTATTTCTATCGACGTTCTGGGCACAAGAAGAAACATTTTCATGACTTTCATCCCGCCCGCGTCTGTTTCTTCACTGCAAACTGAGACCGTGCAATAACTGCTTCCCTTCCAAAGACTGAATTTTTAAAGAAAAACATGAAATGCTGCTAGTCATCTTAGCATCTAGTCATGCTAGTTATCTTAGTCATCAGCAGGGCAACATCAGCAGGGCAACATAAAGATCAACAGGGTTTTAATCACATAAGCTTACCCCTGCATTTTACATTAGTAATTATTTTAAATTGCTCGCAGGCACATGAGGCTATTGAATCGGAGGACCAAATCCTGCTCTGGTGCAACACTAGAGTCAACACGAGCAGCAAACCTGGCTTCCTTGTGAGTGAACCTTGGTGGGGAGTGGTAGAGACGATGTGCTGGGCTCTATCTTACACTGAAAATTTGGAAGACTAGGAGACAGGGTTCCTACTACCCATGGGCTTTGAAAGGCACTGCCGCTCTGGCTCTTGGGCTTCCCCACGATCTTGCTCTCTTAGTAGCAGGGAAACTATTGACCAAGACATCCCAGAAACTCTTCAGCCCTGAGCAACAATGAGATGCAGCAAGACAGGAGGTGAAGAAGCCCAAATCCCAAACATTTAAATGCATCCACGGCTTCCCCCTTCTGCTGCAAACCACCAGAATAAGCAACAAACTCTGTTGTATGCACAATGCCAGAGCACTCAGCATTATTTATCTTACTACTGGGTGACGTATTTCACACCAGTTAGTTTTACCCTGTGGACGAACAAGATTTCAGCCTCAATCATATAAACACAATTACTAACCTTAAGCCTAACTTCCAGTCAGCAGGACTCCTCATACTTAAAAATCAATTGCATATGCATTTACCAAACTAGAGTGTAAGCACTGCCTGTACATACCCCTATTAAACTGCAGACACTTCTAAAATGGAGGATGATAATTATCTCCAGTGGAAGCACCTATCCTCAGCACAGCACCAACACATTAAATTTGCAACAGTATAAAATCTCCACGCTGAAGCACATGCTGGTACATTTACTAGTATTCCTTCAGACTTGCTATGATAAATAGCTTTCAGATTTATATCCAAACCACATGCAGCAGGATTCATCTCTAAGGTCTGGTAAACCTGTGGCAGTATTGCTTTAAAGGGAACTTGCTTCATAAATGAACATTTGCAAAGAAACTGTATTCCGCAAAAACTTGCAGGTAGACAACAGAACGAAAACTGATTTTAAAACAAAATCAAATTCACACTGTGTCTTTCAAAGTAAAAATCGGAATTAACTTGCTAAAATTACAGCTCCTGTAAAGTAAGATCAACTTTATGAAGCTGAAGCCAACAGAAAAGGAAGCCAATTTATAGCTTCCAACATTGACAGAGGTGAAATAGACTTCAAATCTATTCAATCTTCAGAGTTTTTAAACTCTGATTTTTCCTTTTTTTTTCAAGAACGGCAGCACCACAAGCCCCTCTGACACACACAACCCCCAGGCAACCGCTACTGAGTCACTTGGGTCAGGGCCACGGTAGGGCACCAAGCAACAGCACCTTGGAATTCCTTATGCTTTAGAAGCTGCAAGCCAGGACTGCTGTACTTGATAAAGGTGTTTTGTTGTGGTGCGCTCTTTCATAACCCATCTTGTAATTTATCACTTCCCAAATCCAAAAGTCTCCACTGAATTTGTGCCAGACAGCACTAAAGCCAAGGCTTTAATGTGACCTGGAGTCTGTGCTGGCGAGACTCTGGCTCCTTAAGCACTAAATGCTTGCTCTGATCTGCTCTGAGCCTCCTAAAGGGCACAGCCTCTGCCTCAAATCACAATTAGCTGAAGCCACTAGACCAGACATCCAACACCTACGCATAATTTTCCTTATGGAATAGTTCCTTAGATTACACTCTGAGGTGTGAAAAAACAACTTCCCCTTCCTCTGCACAGCACACTGAGTGAGTCCATGTGAGTAACACATATACAATATTTTGGGTTTTTTGTCTTTTTTTGTTCTGCAGATCATTTGTTCAACTCAAATAAGGCAAATATCTGATTTTCCCCACATGGGAAGAGGACAGTCACAATAATGCCCAATTACAACAATCTCACAGAACTTACTTAGTCAGGAGGATCAGAATCAGGGGAAGGAAAAAAAATTAACAAAATTAAAAGAATTCCGGGCCCTTGTTTCTAGATTTCTCTGAGAGAACTTGAGGAGGATTTTGCTGCCATATTGCTATATCTGGTAAGACAGCAAAAGCTAAAGTTACAAAATCGCTTTGCAGAAGAGAGAGAAGAAAAAGTTTTTAAAAAGGGTAAAAGGACATTAAAAGTAGTTTGCGTTTAAAAATAGCAACTTTTCCAAATCCATTCTCCTTCACTCCTAAAATATAAACCTGCCAGTTCAGGGAGAAAGCAACAGGAATTAAAACATTTCCTCCTATTTCTCATGGGGTTTGAACTTGTTTTTACAGTGATTTTTATTCAGACACAACCGTAGCCCTGCTGCCCAGGGAGACTTATTAAGCTAGATCTTTCTCAAAGTCTCCATGGGCTTCTGCTCTTGAACACCAACTCCACCAACCAGGACTAATGCCTGGATTTTATCCCAGTTGAATTTGAAAAGGATGAATAAAATTACTTCTTATATAAAATCCATCTGAATTGATATCAACATTTTGGCACACCCGTTGTTGCCTTTTTTTAATCCACATTATGATTAATGATCCTTGTTCACATAGAGGACTCAGCAGCCTTGATTCCTGCTGAGAATTCGATCCAATTACCTGAAAGGAGTAAAGGGGAAATGTCTACAGGAAAATACACTGCAAAGCCAGGCCAGGTAGAGGCTGGTGCAACTTACCTATCAACTCTAGAGACTGCTGGTCACCTTCCTATCTTGAAGAACCATCTCACCTCTCTGTCCCCCACTCCTCCAGCCATCATTACTCCAGCTGCTTGCACCATAAGCTCTGACAATGCCTGCTTATTCAGTAGGTTCAACTTCACGATTGCTACACTTACAACATACGGAACATGCAAGTCTGAATGCAGCCTGCCCAAGGTCCCACCAACTTAAGTACAAGCATATTTCAAGAAAATAGCTTAAGAAACCCGCTATGGTTTTCTCCAGCACATAGCTAGTAGTAACTGTAAAAGATTCAGACTAAAACATACACTGATGCTTGCTTTGCTTTTGAAGAAGTTTCCTTATGATTCCAGAACATGGGTGTCCACACAGAGAAGCACCATGTGAGTAAAGAAGTATAAAAACAAGGAATATGGTACAATTAGAAAGTTTACTGAGTATTTCCATTCTGTTGCAGTGCGAAGGCACGGAATATTTGGGTAAATAAGAAAAATCAGTAAGTATTTTGCATGTCCAAAATTCTCCTGGTTTTTATCCTCATGTCTTACAAAAAACCTCAAAGCCTTTAGAATACATTACTAATACTGCTAATGGTAACTTGCCAAAAAATAATGTGGGTTTATTAAATGAACACATATGCCTTAAAAAAAAAAAACTCTGTTGCAAACTCCAGGCCAGATTTCACTGTTAACTCAATAATTATATTCTGGCTCTTTTATATAATCTCTACAGGTCTGAACGTGAAAGTGCTACATTTAAGAACAGCAAGCATTTACACGATCTGCTGATCTTCCCTTTAATTCCAGTTACTGCATCTGATCTGTGTGACTCATCTTCCAATCCTGAACATTTCAGATAGGTGACAGACTTCAGAACTTAGCCACTATCATTCCACAAGTTAGAATTGCTTGTGCTAAAAATAATGCTGTATAAAGGCAGCACTGTAATTTTAGACTTCTACTGTACCAAGACAGTCAAAGGAGTCAAACTCAATAAATGAACATGAAAAATGCTTTTGCATTTACATTCAGTCTGTCATCCGGATTACTTTACAAGCCAGGGTGTCTCAAGGATACTTGTAAGACAGCAATCATTTCAGAGTTGCGAGGCAGTATCTCAGCACACTGACCCTTTGCACCGGTGGTTGAAGGCTTCAGCTAGGTCACGACATTATTGAATTAGGCCCATCTACAAGCATGTGTCTGTCACATTGCATGTCCTGTGTTTCTGTAGCAAAGTCAAGAATTAGAACTAGCTTTACAAATGGGAGGAAAGATGCTGAAATGATTCTGACTTCTGGCCATGATTTCATACTTTCATCCATGACAATAAACAAATTCACTGTTCTGGAGCCATTTAGACTACTTTTCCTTAGTCAGTGTCACTGCAGTCTTGAATTTCACAGCAATTCCACTTTTCTTTGATTTGTATGGACTAAGCTCTACCCTGAGCATACATAGCAGCCTTTTTGTGAATCTTCTTTTTATAGGTATTAGAAGACTGAATTTATCCACCTCTCTCACAAATGATGCTACATAAACCTAAAGGAATGCTATAATTCCCAAAACCAACAGTATGTAGTTGCTTACACACCTGCATAAGAATCCATTCTTATTCCATTAAGTTTTAATGCATGAAATACCAGAGACTTCTGTATTACCTACACAAATGCTTAGAGCTATGCGTGTGCCTAAGTTTTCAGCTGAGTGAGCCCCTGTCGCCTGACTATATTATTTAGAGTCCATTGAAATGCACAGCAAGTCTCATGGGCTGTTTATCCCACAGCAGCAACTGCAGGACCATCCATGTGAGACAGACAATTAAGAGCATTTGGGAAAAGAAGGGATTTAGGGTTTGAAGCAGCTCTGACAGAGTCTCAGTGCACTGACAGAAGGTGCAACTCGCAGCACAGACCCCAGCTGGAAATCTTCACGGACCCTCCTTCTCCACCTGTGAATAATCTGTTGCCATTTCAGCTAAGGTCACCCTAATTAATGCCTCCAATCCCGGCAGACTAAACCCCAATCTGGCCTCATTTTCCCCACATTGTGATCGGGCAGCGGGCTTCTCCCGTAGAAAATCCATCAGGCCGCCTGATAACTGCAGACACGCCATGGAGAAACATGCTGTGAGGTACTAATTACAAGGGCAGCCGTCCTTCTCCACCAACCCCATGTCAAGATAGCCGACACCGCTGTCATCACCCTTCGTTACAATGGTCAAGAGGACAAAGCTACGTGCCCCTGGCCTACACGGCTCCCTGTCCGCCCCGGCAAAATACAAACCAAGCAGATAGGGTGAAATCCTGACCCTTCCTCTCAGCCAGCACCTCTCACTACCTTGCAAAGGCCAAGGCCTCACCATACCTATCCTGATTTTTCCCCTGTAGTGTCACTCCTCCAGACTAGACTTTTCGAGCTGGGACTTACAAATTCTTGTTAGCTGACGGTTTATTGGCAGGCAGGGTGCATAAGCCCTTTTCTATATTTAAAAGTAGTCAATCACATTCTAGGATGGCTGCTGTAACATGATTTCTTCCTGCCCGTGTGGCACAGAGAAAGTGGGGTTTAGTGTCATGTTTCTATTCCTGAAAGATATGAAGACTTATCAGAGGATATAAAATTAGGACAAAAATACTTGCGAGGACCTGTTCTGAGAAGTGTGTTACATCTTGCACAACCAAGGTCTGACACAGTTGTAAAGCCTCTAACCATCCTTTTAAGAAGTTAATCCCTATGTACTTCCAATATCTGGTGTTATATTACTACAAATAATCTCACACTTCAGAATGTAAACCCTCCATGTAGCTAGTTCTCATTTCAGCAGTACATCGTCGGACAGTGATGCTAAAATAACTTTGCTCCACATTATCACAACTCTTTGCTTTTCCTGGGTGACATGAGGATGAGCTTTTAGTGACTGTAGCTTTGTTTGTGGGGAGAGGTTATAGGGACACATCTCCTTCTTTCTACTGCAAGTAAGGACACAGGAGGATATGGAAATGGCTTGGAAGAACCTCGTTTCCAGCCACAAGAGCTCCTTAGGAGAGAAGGCAGTGAACAGCACTCTCCACAAGGACAGAAGACACCAATTCATGGAGTACAAGATTAGAAGAGGAATTGTAAATCCAAATCTCACTTTATTCTCTGGTCTGGGGCACTTACCTGTCACTTCATCTGGTAACACTTTCATGCTTAGGACTGCATGGCTGAATACCTTTAGGACTTTAAGTCTTTTATTTTATTTTTATTGTGGCACTGCTGTAAAAGGAATACTAAAAATTCTCTAATAATTATGAAGTCTCATCCGTGATTGGTGAGATAGCCAGTGTTTCTCAGCCATGTGATTGCTACTGAAATACTGTGTCCAATTTTGTGGCATTATAAATGAGATGGCTAAACTGGAAAGGATTTAGAGAAGAGCTATAAGAATAAAGATCAGAAAAAAAGCAGTAAGACTCCTGTAAGAGACTTGAGGAGCTAATCAATGAGAAAGTTAAGAGATCTTGATAATCTGAAAGTAGCTATACTATGTACATTGAACAGAATATTCTAAAATACAGCAAAGACAAAAGGACTATGAAAATCAAAGCAAGACATATTCAGATCAGAAGGCACACATTTTTCTCACTGTGTAACTGACTATCGGAATAGTCAACCCGGGGTGGTGGGACCCTCTAAAGCCACTGGAAACCTTAAAGAAAACACTGGATAACATTCTCCTCCTAGCAAGTGTTAAGCAGGTCCCAATAGTTTGCCATGCAGTATGTTAAATGATCCAACTATTCCATAAATTCAGTGCTGAAAGGGGAGTAAGTGCTACTTTTATTATTAGAGCGCTTACTGATGACTTCCTTAACCTTCAATATTAGACTTTCTAGAGACTCAATTTGTACCAAAGATTCCAACACACATTATAGTCCAGAACTGAACTTCCAGTGTTCGGGCTCCATCTTGGCAGTAGGCAAGCTCATTAGCGATTAAAGCATTTGACAACGCAGCAAGGGAAGTTTGGCTGAGCCTTTATTGCGGTTGACTTGTCTATTAAGAAGCAGGCTGCTTAGATTAAGTCATTAAACGACCTGCACGCATTCACTGCAAGGTAACAAAAAATAAACAAACAAAAAAACAACCCTCCATAGAATCAATTCCAAAGTTAAAAAGAGGAAAAACCCTGAAACAGGTATGAATCGTACCTTTGAAATTTTTAAGGTTTAAAAATAACGAAAGCTTGAGTCATTTTTTAATTAAAAGTATAAAGTGTACAGGTTTGTTCGCTGGTCGTAAGGGCTAGCAACTTCCTAGCTGAAAACCATAAAAAGATTCAAGCAATGTTAAAAAGCTAGCACTTGATCATTTGCTTCTTTTGACATTAAGAACATATACAGTTCATACAGAACATATCTCCTTGTCTGATGTATTTTGTCTCTGCACACAATTTACTCTGTTGGTAGACCCTAAAAGAAGCCTACAAAATACACTCTGACATAATGCAGACTTGTTGCTCAGCATTTTCTCAAGCAGGTAAAATATTCCAGTGTACTTCCTGCTCCCGAAAAGAAACATAGATGAATTAGAAAACTGTCTCCTAAGAAGCCCTTTCTTTTTCTTCTTCATGTCTGAAAGTCATAATGGGAAATTAGCCAGGCTTAAATCACAGCCAATATTTCATATGTGTAAATTAGGAAGGCTACAAAATATTCTGCTGCAGAGCCTGGAGTTGCTAGGGAACTGAAGCTCGGGCTGCACTCAAAGGGCAGATTATTCCCATCCCTGGAAAACGCACAGGGCTCTATTGACGCGGAGACCCGGCTGCGTGGGTGCCGGCGGCAAGGGTGCCACGACCCAGCGCTCCCGCAGGACAAGCGGCCTCGGGCATTCCTGGATTGCAGAAAGTCACATGGATCCCTCTGGCGAGTGCAGAAATCGTTTCTCTACCTGGCTGCAAACGAAAGTTGCCTGATAGCCTAGAAAAATGACTCATCTTCACTCCATATAATCAAGATGTTGGTAACTCCTCCATCTGGTCTCGCAGAACATCCCAGCATCATTCTACCTTTGGTATTTTCCTTCAAATTTGGTCTATCGTGCTCTTGCTCCCTGCATATTTTTACATTATAAATTCAGAATTTGTCTTGCAGATCTACAAATTACTGGAGAGCAAGATGCAAAAACCAAGTGCAATGTGTACGTGTGATGTGTTTGCGCAAAGGAACACAAAATGAAGATACTTATTTCTCTTTGCGTACGCTCATTTCACAGAAAAAAAAAAGAATACAGGTATGCTCTTCTTGAGCTGCTCTTTTATAGCGCTGTGGGTCTTCTCTCTTTTAATGAAGCATTGCAAAATATCCTACTTTTATGCTTCTGGCAATTCTGAAATTTCCATCCTAAAACAAACATCATACTGATCGAAAAGCATCACACTGATTTCTTCACATACTATACAAACGCAAAACTGAGAAGCTCTTTATCCTTCCTGAAAGTGTATCAGAGTTATTTGTTGTACTACTCCAGCGGCCAGGCTCAACGCACAGACAGGCCAATAGCCGAAGCAGGATCTTGGCTAGAGATGGAGGAGCTACCAAGTCTTACTAGCAGCATTGCTGATAATCACATTTTGTAGAGCAAAACACCATTGTGGTCTCATTGCTATTGATTATTTATGGCAAAACTTCCTAGTGAGAGTTGCCATATTTTTTTCTCTCAGGAAAAAAAACACACAAATTACTTGTTGTTCCAGTTCTAGGCATCTTGTGAAACAAGAATAGAGTAAATCAACTTTGTTTTAGCAAGGTCCAGAGTTGCCCCAAATCACACAGACAGACGGAGAGAAAATGAATTATAAGACATGGTTAAACTAGATCAGGACTTAAATAACTTAAAATCCAACCACCTTCTGAACAAGTTAGTGGGCTGCCTCTGTTCCTGTCTATGCAGCATGAGATTTACATGCAGGGACCCTGTCCAACCCTTTGTTTCTTTTAAGGCAAGTTCCATTTCTGCTTAATTACATGAAGCACCTACTGAGTTGACTCCTATCCATTTTTTAAGATGATGCTGTGGAGTCAAGCTCTCCTCTTACTGTATTCTAGTCTGCAGTGACACATTGAAGTTAGAATATGGCTCTCCCCTCCCTCGTAAGTGCATTTAACTCTGTCCATGTTCCCAAATCTTTGGTCATGGTGAGACTACAGCATTGAGATCATCGCATCATTAAGATGCGTTTTCTCTGCTTGAATGCTATTTTCTTGGGACTGGCAGCAGCATGGACTTCACATCACAGGACCAACTCATGGAAAAAGTCTTCCTTGTCCTTCTGCATAGACAACTGGCAGCTTTTGGTTGCGTACATGCTTGCAAGCAGAGCTGCATGTATGCCCAACTCCTCTTCCAGGCTGCGTAACAAGGTATCTTGGCTGCAGGTACAGCCAGCAATAAAGCCAGCAATAACTGAAGCAAAGCAATCAGATATATGCTTAGAGCTCACAGAAGCCAACAAGACATACGTATGCTTTAACAGGTTTGCTAATATGAGACATTCAAGGTTGTATATCCAAGTGGTTAAAAGGAAAGTGTAGTCCTGAATGGCTGAAACTATAGAAATGGAAGAAACAACAGTTTCTGCTCTGAGAAATTCCTAGTCTCGGGTAAGCACACAACAAAACATAACCCTTAATGTTTGGGTCAGAAACATAGAATTGGCCTTCCTAAACAGGTTTTTCTATTTCTTCTTTTTGCTGTTTTTTTTTTCCTCTAATTTTCTATTATTTGCTATTGCAGTTTCCAAGCTTGCTAATTCTTTGTTTATACTAAAACTTCTGTGAAGTAATTGAAGTGTGACACAACTTTTAACAAAAACCACAATTTCTCCCATGCAAAGCCTACTTAGTTTTTGAGACACTGTCACACTAAGGCTGGACAGTACTTCTTTTTGGCTAAATAAGAACGAATGGCATGACTGGCAAGCTCTGGATGGGCATACTTAGCCTTTTTATGCTGAATCTGGGGCAGCCATTCATTTGGGAAAGCTGATAGCAAAGAGCATTTGGCAAATAACGGGCTTTCTGAAACTGGTAATTTCTCTCAGCCCATCTACTTTGTCTCAACCTATTCAACCCTGCTTGACTATAAAAAGCTTTGAGAAAACAAAAAGCACCTATTTACTATGTACTTAATGCTTAAGACACTTGGGTTAACATACACTAGGTTTCAAAAATGCCATTATGTATCTCATCATGTAAGCTGTGAAAATACAGCATTAAGTGTTTAGGAACAAACGTGTCTTTTTTTCCATTCAGCACTATGCAGTCCTCAAAGGTATGTGTGACAATTCAAAGCCAAAACTAAGAGTATCTCAGTGTCCTGAGCTATTTACATGGTGCAAAGGATTTCTTGGCTCATGTGCACAAAATGAGCAACTGTGCAGAACCGAATGCCTAAAAAAAGATACGTGTTTACCATGTTCTTTGGGCCTGAACAGCAAAATTATTAGTGCCCAGGGAGGCTGAGGGGTTCCACGTTGTGCCTGGGCTGCAGGAGCGGGGCCAGCATCTGCTGTCCAGCTTGTCCACGGCTGAACAGGGAATGTGCCCCGGGACCTTGGACCTACGTCCTGAAATGCGGACTTACTGCTGCTAAATTCTACTCCACACTCTAAAAACACCACCTCGCTCTGTAATCCTAGCATTCAAGCAATAACTGCGTCAGGCATGCAAGTGCCTTGCTCTGTAGGTTGGTAAACTGCCTAGAACCACCAGGATTAATAAATTCTAAGTTTAACTTAGACGATTAGATTAGATGCCTCAATGTGCTTTCAGAAAGTGCTTCCTGTTAAGAGGCGGCTGCAGATGTTTTGTAGGGTTTTGAAGTCCTTACAGTTTTATCACGGCAAAGTTTTTTCACCATAAAAGTCTTTGCTTGTTCACAGTATTCCGTGTTTAATTAAAGAAAAGTCACCTTCCCAAACCAAAGCCACATATACACACACACACATGCATACAAGCACACAGCTTTTCTTTTGTGTATATAGATATATGTACATATATATATGCCCATATATGTATACATATACACACATATATGCACACAGATAACAGACAGATGCAGTAAAGGAGAAAAAAACTTCCCAAGTCCAAACTCAAGCCTTTTCTAAAACAGCATTACCTTTTAGCTTTAATACTAATTTTGTATTTTGTGGGTAGCTCTGACAAAAAATGTATGAGTAGTTAGGATAGTCCTATCAGTAATCTAGTTGTACTGGGAAAAAAAGATACTGCAACTATGTTTATATCCATGCTACAAGTTGTACATGTTGTTAATAAATTTTTTGAATAAGCAAATGACAAATGAAAACCACAATGAATCTAATCTTTTTTGAAACTAAGCAGCTTTAAAGATGTTCCACAAAAAAAATCTCAGATTTTGACCTGTCACCACAGTTAACGCATGGTATTTTAAAGGACCTATCTTAACATCAGTGAGAGTACAACTAGAAGTTATGAGAAACCCCCTTCCCCGTTTCATAAGCACTTCATCAGATCATATCACCTCCATGGAGATTTGCAAGGCAAATTTAGAGCTGCTCTTCTTGAGACCAGAATAAAGCTCCCATAGATCTCAGTGATGCAGGATCCAACCCATTTCCTTCGTAACAAGTTCTCTCAAGCATTTTTATCCTAATTTTCTTCCCTGTGGCTGAATCCTAGTGTTTGCAGAGGCAAGGCCCTTAAGTGGGAAAGCAAGAAGGAAAATGCAGATCCCCACAGCAAAGGCAGTCAGCGTCGTGGAGGCTGAGATTGGTAAAGAAACAAACTATGCCCTGTCGGGGTTTTTGTTTCCTTGCAGGGGCAGAAGGAGGGGAGTTGACACAGAGCAAATAAAGTCAAAGTAAACTGCTGGGGTAATATCCCTCCCACTGCTGCTGCACATTCTTTTTCGTGTTTTTTCCATTTCCCATGTTTCTACGGCGAAAGAAATATCATCCCAAATGTGGCCCATCAAGTTTCTCCAGTAGAACTGCACAAATTAATTCAGGCTTCTGGGTGGGTGCAGCTGGGGGCTCGTCACACTCCCGCGGACACCCGTCCCCTCTGTCACTGTCTTGTAGCGCAGAGCCAAACTACAGCCGTGCCTTAAGAAATGACAGGAAAGCTGCTTTCCCAAACTTTACACTACTGCTTCTCCTACACATATGCCATGAACTGCTGAACAACACAAAAGGTCTTGCTCTGCAGAGCTGATCATCCGCACAGCGCCCATCTCCCCCTCCTTGCACACACAGCTCCGCTGCTGCTGACTCTGCCTGCTCGCTCAACAGTCTCTCCTTTAACTTTCAAGCACAGTGAGGCTTTTTAAAGCTGACTGCTTGGCTGGCAAGCTCTCCTGGCATTCAAAAATATGACCAGACCAATAATTTAGCCAGTTGTTCATAAACCTCATTGTGCTTGCTATTACCCTCTTTAAAAGCAAATGCAAGGCTAGAACGTTTCCAATTTAGCTCACTCTGCCAAACCCCAGGCACTTATCTGCTCTCTTTCCACAAGTCCACTGCAACACCAAGCATGCAAGATGGGAAAATTATTAAAAAACCTGCATGAATTAAACCCCTTACCTTTTAAGGCTTCTTCTCCCTTCAGCATTCGCCCATTGTGAAAAACTGAATCTTTAGCAGTGGCAGCTACGCACACACACGGACACACACAGAACAGGGCTTTCTTCAGCTCACTGGTATTTCAAGTCTTTCATGTGATATCTTTGGCTGTACTTGCTTAATTCATTCCTGCTGCTACTCAAAGGAAGTCATGCCTAGCGAGGGCTGGCTCTACAGCAATTGCTGTAGATATTCCTGACTAACAGGACACGAGGACTAATCTCACCTTATAAGCATCAAGAATGTAAATGTATTTCAAAGCCAGTGAGTTCCTAAACCTTAAGAGATAAATTGCACAAAATGCCCTAAGACATTTTGCCCTAAGACCCCCTAATGCAAGGGGGTTAGGAATGGTGAAGTTTTTGCGAGAAACTGTGTTTCCCCACACTGCTCTTGGAGTTTTAACGATAGCTATTTATCATGGACTGTGCATATTCTCTTGTAGTAGTTACCATGAGAACACAGCAAACAGGATTTGAATATAAATTGCCATCTAGAGATGCTGGGGGATTTTTTTTTGTTGTTGTAGTTAAAAGAGAAGACTAGTCCCCAAGCCTGATGAAACACACTTTTCCATGCATACATTTGCATGACAATACTTGCAATTCAGATGCTTGGTACAGCAGGCAAGAAGGAAGAAAAGCCAAGTTATTTGCTTGGTACTTACAAAAAGCAAATACTTCAAACTTGTGGATCATAGATACAATCCCACGAATGCCCATCCATGTCATAAAATCACATATGGAGCAACTCACAGAATGCAAACACAATCACTAAGTATCACAAAATGCAGAACTATTCCAGTGCCTGAACTCAGACAGAGGCGGTAGGACCCTCTGCGGGTCTGACAACCCAGTTACTGCAGCAGCCACCATTCTTTTCGATGCTAAATATTACAAAAAATGGTTCCAAAGAATCAAGTACACAACAAGTGTTACACTTGAAAACTTTGCTGCCACTACGAGTTTCCTTCTCCCGCAGCACTGCTGGGCAGAGCACAGGAACCTCACGGCTCGAGTCACCTGGTTCCGAGTCCCTCTTCAGACAGGGTTCAGGGTTTACTCTCCACACACGCCCCCGCCATTCTGCCCTGCACAAGACGTAGGCTTTTTGAAATCTGAAAATTATTTCTCTCACTTGTAGACAGGCTCTTACCAAAGAAGCTTGCTGGGAAACTTTGCAACTCTGCACGTAATGCGTGGCAAAACATGCAAAGAAATCCATATGCCGGGAATCAGATTTGATGTGTGCAATACAATGCAATGCAATGCTTCCCCCCTCCCCTAAACACCCCATCCCGCGTTTCTATCCCGAGTTTTAAACACCTTGCTTGTTAAACTCCTTACCCCGCAGTCGCTGCAAGACAAATTCTCACGCGCTTTGCTAAGTCAGCCCTGCTTAAGCAAACAACAAACCTTGACGGAGGAGGAGGACATGCCTGTCTGGGTGGCTGTGTGCAGAGAGCAGTGACCTACTTTGGGGCTGCGACGGGGACAAAGGCAGAGCCGGGACTCCCCGGCAGCGCTGCTGACGCTGCCCCGCGCCAGCGGCACGCACCGTGGGCACTGCCTCTGCAGCACGAAACCCGGTGCTGAAATCTCGCCCGGCTTTGAGCCCTAAATTCAGATCCCCACGGCACATCACTGCTGGCACCTCACGGCAAAGAAGTGCTCCTGCCCTCCCAGCCACAGTCTTCATCATTTCCACGTAGGGAGTTTTTGAGTGCCTGACCCAATTACTCAAGTGAGGTGCCAGAAAATGATGCAGCTGGGACGCACGCCCTGAGTCCCAATTTGAAGCTATGCAATTCTGTAAAACCCAAGGCAACAAGATCCAGGTAGCTGAATTAAGCAGTGTCAGCTGGGAAGACACCGCACCTTACGGCAGTGCCTTCCTGATCAAGAGCAGTAAAGTCTTACGCACTAATTAAAGATCCAAGAATAAACAGTTTATGTTTTGGCCCCGTGCATTTGTGCCACAAGATGCACAAGTGGGCAAACAAGCTTTCTTTGGACATGGTTGTCACCCTCAGAAGGATGAGCCTGAAGCACAGCTCCCTGGGCCCTTCACAGACCCTCTCTCACAGCAGTCCTGCTCCTGGCCTCAGGACCTGGGGCTCTGCTTCCTCTGCAAGCAATGACAGCAGCGACTGGCTGTCCGCCTGCTTAAAACAAGTATTTGCTGAGAACAATTGAGATAAAGAGAGATTTTTAAATAGACAGTGAGCTACTGCTGCTCATGTGTGAGTGGTTATAAACCTGTTGGTGAATGCTACTAGACCTTTCCTTTCTACACATCCAACCAGTAGTTGTACCTGAACCATATAATCTGCTCTCTTTACTTTCAATGTATTACAGAGAAGCTGTTTCGATGGCCATCAGGCTTTCCATTCCCTTTTCCTTTTACATAACCAGTCGAGTTTTCCCTGTGACCTGCCAGCTCCCAGACTCAAAGAAGATTGTAGCTTCACTGGAGAAGGGTTACCCTTGGGCTCTACCACCGAGTAAACCATAAAGATCCTTCCTCTCAGGGTCTAACACATTTTTTAGCTTTTCCCAGTTGGGTTTTGCCACTTCTAAAGCTCACAAAGGCATCTACTCCCCTGACTGGGACTGGTGTATGAAGCATGTGTTGGGTAGCACTGTAGCAGGATGTGCATAAAAAAAGTGAAGCTGTTTTTACCATGTTTTTTTAACGCATGTTTTTACCAAGATCACTCTAGAAGACAAACTCAGTAATTCGTATTTTCAAAGCTCAAAACACCGACATTGTAATTCCAGCTCAACTGCCAGTTCCCAAATTTCATTCATGGAATTTGCGGCACACCCTAAGCGCAACCATCGTTGCAGAGGGGACGGAGCTGCTCTTTCACTGTCCCTTTGTACCATGCTCTGGAGCTATATGCCTAATTGGTGCTGAGGCTGTTATCAAGCTACGCTCATGTTTATAACACTTCAGAGGTATTTCAGGAGCACAGTTTTATGTCAGACGCCAAGCACCACAGATTTGCATCCTCCTTCATATTAGGGGACGCACTGTTTGCTGTTCCAAGGTGCGTCATGGCTACTAATGACCTAGGCCTCAAAGCACATAGCAGGTGCCAATAGCCATACCTTGATCCCCTTAGCTACCTGTGGCCCTGGCAGCTATGTTAGTAATCTTACTGCTTCAACAGCAATTTTCCCAGAATAAATAAGCATTGTGATGACAGGTCTTACACCTAAGCAGCAATAAGTCTCACAGGATCTATTACAGACTGATTCCTACCAGCCTTTCTTTGAATTGCAAAGTTATTACTAGTTTTACTCTTTCTGTCGCTCCTTGTGACCCTCTCCCCTGCAGTAGGTTTACAATACAGCTTTAGTTTTGTCTCATTTCTCCACCTGAAGGAATTAAACTGTAAGATTAAAAAAATATATATAAAAATAACTGCAGAGAAACTCAGAGATCAAAAGCTTCAAGAAGGTTTTCATCTTGCCAGCGGCAAGACTGTCACTGCAACAGAAGAACGACACCAATGATAAATGTATAGAAAGGGAGGTGAGTGGAGGCACAGAAAAAAAAAACTGTTCTGATGATACATTACAACACAGGGTTCTTAAAAAAAAAAAAAAAAAAAAAAAAAAAAGTAAGCATAATATCATAAAGTCCATGCCAACTCTAATGAAGCCAGGATTTTACCCAGCAGGACCACATTGCTATTAGGTCTGGGCCTCCTTAAGTGACCATACTGGTATGGTCTCTACATGCACGAGAAAATAGCAGTATTCTGAAACTGCTTAAGTTAGAGGGCAGGGAATTACGGAAGCAAGTCGCAATAATCAATACAGAATAGCACAGAAAAGGCCATGCTAAACAAAAATGCGGACGCAGCGGTGAGGCAGGGAGGGACATTCACAGAGCTTGTGCCATTATTAAGATTCTAAAGAAAGAGTCTAAATGGAGAAGGGAACTTGCTCCTGCCTGAGGTTAACTCCTCCTGACCAAAACGATTTCTGCTTCTGAAACAGCTAGCACAGACTGTTCACATTTTAAATTTACCCTGAACACTCTCCAAGTGGAGAAAGGATTAACAACTTTATCGAAAGCTGGAAGAAACAATCATCTGAATGCTTCTAAAATGGGTTGTAACTTATTTTACAATATGCTTCTCTTTTTTCCTCCTTAAGTTGCACAAACAAAGAGGAGGAGGACAGCGTGAAAGCAAGAAGCAAGGTCTTGGTGCAGGGAGCATTATGAGATAGACTAGCAGGCAGGAAAAGAAACATGAGGAGAAGAACAGAGAAAAGTTGTGTCAGAGTTCACCAGGATGAAATGATACACAGTTCTGAATACTGCATTGAAGCTAAGGGGGAGAGAGAAGAAAGATCCTTCATTAGCAGAAAATACTCATTAAGCATACCAAGTGAGGCAGTTTCAGCTTTATGGCTAGTTCAGAACAGCCTGGAAACTGGGCACACAGATCCACTGATTGTTTGGGGGTCTACCAACGATTAATGGGACCTCTGTTCCTCCGTCTGAGGCCTGTTCGCCGAAATGCCTTGTGACAAAAGGTCATGTACTCTATGTGCTCCCTTTAGGAAATTGCTCTAATGAGTGTAGATCCTGCTTTGATATGTAAATGTCTGGTGGCTTACTGCATATGGCGAATTGTTTTTGCTTGCCGCTTTAACATATTTCAAAATTAAACTTTTGATCAAGTAAAAATCAAGTAGTTTCTGCAAATTATCATATCTCTTATCCGACATGAATAAAATTTAATGTCTAGCAGAGCAGAGGAAGTCTGCTGTGCACCCTGCCTTTCAAAGCTTTGAATTTGTCTTCCATTTGTTCAACCTCGTTCACTTACCGAATTCAAACACGCTTATAAAGTAAAACAGCTCTCGGGCACCACCTTTTCTTCCCCTCCAGAATTAAAAGGATACTCAATGATAGGTGTGTCACCTATTTATGTCCAATCCGGAGGACAACGAGCAGCTTGGGAAGCTTTGCTCCTCATGACACAACCTCTGCTCTCTCCCAGTCTCCCTTGTCTCCTTTAATGCTACCTTTTTCAGAAAAGCAATTGCAATGGCCCTTTCACTTGCATCACTTACTGTTTTGCAAGCAGTATTTAAGCTAAATACTTTCTGAAGGGTGATATTTGAGCATTCCCCATCACTCTCACTGTCATTAAGCCAAGCAAAAGGCACGTTGTTAGTTGTAGCTTGCATCCACGGAATCCAGCTGAGCTGTGGAAGAGCTGAATGCGGCTCACAGCCCTGCTTCTGCACCAGCACTGGGTGCCAGGGGTAATTCCAGCACCTTCACCAGCTTGCCACTAAAAGCCAATGCTAGAGTAGGGTCATATTCACTGCTGGCGACATCCAGTATCAATCACCCCACTACAACCAAAATGGTTTTAGAAAGGTAAGAACTGGAAAAGGTGTTGGGGCAGGAAAGAGGGCTACAAGCACAGAAATACTCAGACATCCTTTCTTGCAGTTTTTGTAGTCAGGATGAGTAGTAATTCTTCCATCTAATATCTTATTAATCTGCTTCCACTGAATTTCAAGTACAGTTTTGTAGCTGCAGAACTGTATTTCTACCTATAAACTGCACAAAGATACTCAAATCACACAATGTCTATGAAACAGGTGGAAACCAATAGCAGCACACACTAGACAAAATTTACAACAGCAAATCCCAGAATGAATTTTGAGAACATTTCCCTGAGTGAAAATATCATTGACAAGTATTACATAACGCCTTTCCTTCTCACTCCCTATCAAGTCTTTTACTGATCCCACCATCACAAGTAAAATGCACAACTTTTTCTCTGTTAGTCCATCATCAAGCTAGTTTCAAGTAGGATTTCTTATTTGGTAAAGCCATTGGATTAACTGAAATTTACAACCAAACTAAAACAAAAAGCAAGGATATACATCTTGTGTAAGGTTTAACTGACAACGAAACACCTTAAATGTGATAATCTACAGTAATTTCCAAATCTGTTCCTCCACCCAATCCTATAATTGGACATGGCCAACTGAGGTTGTGGCAAGCTCCGTCAGAGGGTCTGCTTTCATAATAGCCAATTTCTTGAGAAATTTTTTTTGGTGTTAGTAAAATGTACATGTTGATACAGTGGCATATACCAAATTTGGCAGGGACGGACCAGTGCAGTGGGAAATAACTGCATATATGAGCAGCAGTGAATCTGGAGTGGGAACTCGGTGGTTTCCTTGCTACGAAAATGCAGCATAATGCAACAAGCACTTGGCCCTGGCATCAACCATAGCAAATCCTTGCAACTTTTGTTCTACAGCGATGAGATCTCCCCTCTGTGTGGCTTTGGCTACCTGGTGCCTGCAAAGCAAGCCCCTTAGCTAGGTTGTCAAACGCACGGGGCAGCATTCTACCTTCCTTTTGCAAAAATCCTTGCAACAGGGCATTTATCAGAGTGTTTTGAACCACGACCAACAGTAAACAAATAAAAATAGTAACCAAAGAAAAAGCCTGCAAAAAAAAAGAGAAAAAAACCCAAAAACTTTTCCACTGAAGGGCCTTCACCTTGCAGAGCCTTTTATAATGTTAGGCAGCATGTTACCTTCTGCCACACACAGAAGGAAATAACCAGATAGGCAGGAAAGGACGAAACATTTAGAAAAGCCAGGTGCAACTTTAAGTCTTACCTTCTGCACGTTGGGTTTGATGCAACGGACAAAGAAAGGATTCGAAGAACTCAGCGTTGCCATTAAAGAATGAAGAGATTCCTAAAACACAATTCAGAAAAAAGACAGCACTTTACAAGGGCACTTTTCGTACAAGCAAACATTCAAGCAAAAGTTCTCCGAGTATGGCATTGCAGACAACATTCACTGCAACATCTAGTGGTTCCCACCAGGAACTACAATCATCTATGAACTCGCTACACAGTGAACATAGAGAATAAACACATGCATGTTGGTTTCCGCTATTGGCCTCGCTGATTACAACCATCACCACTACTTTACAGTGATCAAGATGTAGAGATTGACATGAAGAAATCTGTTTAGGAGGAAACACCAGGAAACTGGAAAATGTCTGCTACGTGTATCTTGAGAATGACTATGTCTGCAGATCTACATTCTCAAATCGCTGCACCCATGCAAGTCGCACAACAGATTAAGGAGTCTAAGGCAAAGCTAAAGTAACTACAAAGATGTATGTCCTCCTTTCATTACAACTGCCTCTGGCCCATTCATTTCCCATTCTCCCTGTAATCAACAGCAATCTGTGCACAAGATGTTACTTTTCCCACTACAGTCTCTATTCTTGCTTGACAAAAGGACACTGTGATGATAAATACGAGACAGCAAAAAGGCAAAAGAATTAAAATGTTCCCCAAAAAAGGAGGTATTTTAAAACTGTAGTAAACATTGTTTTATCAATACTAACTTTTCAAATGAAATCTCACTAACCAACAAAAATTGAATAAAGGATAATGGTAATAACATCTTACTGCAAGATGACTGTAATGGCATTAAGCAAATGATAACACAGTAGTTCCATTTTATGACTAACTTGATTTAACAATAAAAAGAAAAATTATAAGGTTCAGTTAAAAAAAATAAATCCTAGTTTTAGAACTTCGAATGAGCCAATACACATTAGACTACCAGTTATCTGAACTTAAAGCTGGAGATAAAAATCACAAAATCCCTCAGCCCTTCTCTGATTATTATTTTAATTATACACCCACCCCTTTCTCTCCTGAGCCATCATTCCATGTCTTATGCCAGTTTGCCTCATTCTGTATCATTAAGTATGATGCACTTTAAAACTGAAACCTTGCTTGCTTTGCAGAGATACAAATCACTGCACAGGAGCAGAAGCCAGACTCTAAAAAGCCCAGAGAGCGAGCGATGCTGATGTTTCATCTGCAGAGAGAATACAGAGCAAGCTGCCAAAGAGACACAAAAATTCACTTTTTAAAGGAGCAGCAGTGTGTGTCCTACCACCTGCTTTTGAGTAAAACAGCAAATGGCAGTCTGTTACATTAAAGTCCTGCTTTAATCTGCAAAGAAGGGGCTTTCTTGATGATTAAACATGAAGTGATAAAGGCGGTAGGCAGAGTCATGGCTGTGCAAAGAACCACTTCACAACAAAGACAGCAAATTGCGAAGTGACTGGGAATACGATTGGGATAGTTCTGTGGTTTGGTAGCCCACATTGCCTTAAGGACATGAAGTCGGGGCTGCAAATATTAAACAACAAGTAGGTACAAAGAGTAATATTTTCCTGTAAAGACAAATATTTATTCCTTAAGAGTTAAAGGCTTCATTTGTATTAAACCTATGTGAATATTACGCTATCTACAGACAACTACGCCAATACTCAGATTTTCTAGCAACACAGGTTACTACTTGCAGAAACTGGAGAGTCAGTCACTCTAAACAGAAGTGATTTGTTCTGTTCTCACGTTCAGCTCTGGATACAGCCAGCCAGGTTCTGCACATGCTACACAGCTTTACGCCCATGGCGGGAGACTGGGCTAACAAAGTCAGCCCCGCTTGAAGCAATCATAGGCTGAAGCAGGTGATCTCCAGCAGTCCCCCCTCCAACCTCAGCTATTTTATGCTCACCTCTCACCTGGCATCAGCGAGCATCCTGAATGAAGGATTTCAAAAGAAAACTGATAAGTTAATAACAGATCAATCTATTTTAAGAACTCTGCCCTTGCAGTTTCATTCTTCCCATCCTAAACTGGAATAAGACAAACGACTCCTTGGAAGGCTGTAAAGAAAGCAAAAGACTGTGCAAAGAAAGCAACTAAATCCTTCGGAGGTGACACGATAAAGGTCAACCTCTTCTGAAGGAGCACTCCTGAAGATCTGTTATTGCAGCTTTATTTAAGAGACAGCAATGCTTTGATTTGTTGTTTTATCATGCTTTATGCTGTCCAAGGTGGAGCAAAGGAGCTCTACTCTACATTATGTTCTACCTTGCAAAGTGGATGATTTAAAAATACAGACAATTTTTACACAGTAACATTTTAGATTTAATTGTCACATGTACTTACGACTGTATAGAAATAGTACCCTCTGCTATTTCCAAGAAGTAGCAAAGAACAGCACCTTATCACAAGAAGTTGGTACTATGTGAAGCCGGGGATGTTAGCATAAAGCAAGCTGCCCAGGGAACAGGAACATCAGTGTTTAAAAGAAATTGTGTGCACCCCACTGTACATTCCCTGCAGTTCTGTCTAACCATCAGCAATAGTCTATTAGGATAATGTCTGCCCTAAAGGGGTTCAAGTCTACACCCTTAAAAATAGAGTGAATGAACAGAGCATTAATTTGAGCAAAATGAAAGACAACTAATCCAGACTTGTACCCCTGCAATTTACGGAAGATTTTGTGCCAATCATTCTCTTTTAAATAATTTGGAGATAGACTTTATGTTAGATTTCAATTTGGTATCATTTTGGATGGCAGAGTTAAAAAGCTTCCTAAAAAGGTTTTTAATAAAAGTACTTTCCAAACTCTAAGTTAAAAGGCTGGGCAACACCTTAATGAGATATGTATTCAGTACTTATTTTTCATAGCACAGAGGCATCGCTCTAGGGCTCCATGCCATTTTGTGGTTGATTTTAGATTAGAAAGAAAAAAAAAAAAAAAAAACGAGACAAGAGAGACTAGCTTCATGGAAGACCTTTAAAATAAGGACAAGGAAGCAAACGGAAAGCAAAAGTAATTTTGTGTGAATGCTGTAATATGGAGATTAGTTGAAGCTAGTTATGGCCAAGTAGTTGATTAGTAACTGCAGTTTCCTAGAAGAGACAGCGACATTTTGGAGCTGAAGTTTTTAGAGTTTTAATCGCACTTGTTCTTGCTTGAACAGAGTTTATCTATCATCCATTAGCTAGGGAGCAGAGAGAACACATTAACTAACCTTGAACTGCAGGCTGACAGTGGGCTTGCGGTGCTTGCTTCCACATTTAAGAGTATCTTGATTGTTGCGACTTGAAACGTGTTCAAATAGATCGTAGATGAAATCAAGACTGAAAGGGAAACAAAATCTCAAAGGTGTGTCCTAACAGACCACAGGGTTTGCCACTTGCAGTGCGGCATTAGCGCTCTCCCTTAGAAGAAAACTTAGAATTTCTAAACTACAACTCTTATTATTTGCAGAGTGTATACAGGAGAAGCAAAAAAGCCAATCCTGGTTCTCTCCTCTATTTGCAACATATCACTGGGGAAAGGAAGAGTGAAATCCTATGGACACAGTCAACCAAAAACTCAAGACTGTAATGGGGACTACACCTGAATAGAGATTTTAGATGATTTCCAGTTTGCTTTGGACTGCAACAAAAAATACGCACTCACATGATCTTCAATTTCAGATACTAGGTATGCAAGTCATTTTTTATGCCATCCATTTTGTATCCTCCTGTTACCACTTTTATAGAAACACATGTCATTTAACTTAGATATAATCATTCCAGACAGACATTGATGCAATTGCAAGATCAGGCCCTGCAGCTTTAACTCATTTATTACTTTTATCCACATACTTCAATTGACAGATGTTATGTCAGATATGTCATGAAAACAGAACTAATAACATACAGATGAAAATATTTATTAATAGTTTCCATGTATCCAGAGCTTAAGGGATTTAAAATGCAGCTACTCTGACAGAAAGGCAGCATGACTGGATGGGTTAGGGCGGCAGCCAAAAACAGGGACAATCTGAGTTCAGTTCCCTGTTCCTGTATGAAAACTCTATGAAAACTCTGTGAAAACTCTTGGCATCTCAATCACACATGCAAAGAAAGGGGTAGAGCATTGCTACAACTCACAGAAATACTGTGAGGATCATGGATCTCACCTTACACAGCAGAATGCCAGGAGGCACACAAGTACCAAAGACAACCAGGCACACACTTTCGATAATATGAAGTCTTTATAGAAATTCTCCTTTCTGAGACATTATGAGATGGCAACTCGTACTGCAATACATTTGTACTGTAAAACACACACTACCAGTATCACTTATTTGTTCTGTTTACAGGCACTGCTATGATTTCTCTGCTCCTTTTAGCTCTGCTAAGCACTGATGCTATGCAATGTACTCAAACCCTGGCAGAACAAGGTGAGACGGCACCCCCTTAAGACAAGGTTTAAACAGAAATCACAGAAACATACCTGCTCTCACGCAGCAAGTTCAGGAGATCATCTCTGAAAGTATCTCTGTTCTTCTCCAGGATCCCTCGGACGTCGTACTGGACCTAGTGAGAAACAGTGCAGGTTCAAACAGAAAGCCAAGTCATCACGCACCCCTCTCAGAGGCAGTACTGTAAAAAGTGCTGAGGGAACATAGCGTTTTACTTAATTCTGAACAGCCTCAGGGCTGTTAAATTAAGCTAATGAAAACTCTGCTTGCAATAATTTTAGCAAGTAAAGAAAATTACCTCCCCGGCATAGTGTTTCACTCCAAAGTTGTGAACGGCAACTCTTGGTTTCACATAAAAAGGATTGCTCTAATGGGCAGGAAAAGAAAAGAGAAAAATATATTTGAAGGCAGGGAGCATAATAATACAAACGGCTACATTATCCTCTGAGCCCAGATTTAAACAAACCTCTGTCTTCCAGTGAACTCCCTGGAAGATTAGTGCTCTGAAAGCAAACAACCAACTTATAATGATAATAGGATTTGTTAGTCTGGGTTACTGCAAATGCAGCAATAGCAGATTTATTGTGCCTAAAAAGGCATTATGCTAAGTTCTAACCCATCTGGTACAACCATCCATTAAGGGCACTTTGAAAAAGAAGGAACAGTCTTAAGACTGGTGTTATGAAGATAACCATAAGCTTGTATCACAGAAATTCCTGATTACAATTCTGATCACAAATAAAGGTAAAACCTGTACAAAGAAGGTAACGTGCCGTCAAGTAAACACTTCAATACATCAACAGACATTGAAGAGCTAAACAGAGTTACTGCAGGTTGTTAGAGCTGTAACCAAGAGTAAAATATGGCGCTTCCAACAATATGGAATTCTCTAACTGGATGGTAACATGGGTACATTTTTTTCAGGTAATTGTCAAAAAGCAAATGACATGAATTGCCATGGAAGTAAGATCAGGCCCCAAACATACAATTATGTACCCATGTATCTGAATCAGGAATTTCTGCGGAAGCAAAGACACACTCCATAATTTGCTCAAAACACATTGGCAGAACATCACGTACGGCGTGCTGGGCATTCAGCTTCTCCAGTAAGGTGGAGTCAGTGGCTTGAGGAAAATGGCTCTCTTCATTGATGAGTGCCAGCAGGCCAAGTTTCTAGAACAGTGAGAAGAGGCAGAAGATGAATTAGTGCACAGGTGGACACTGGCCCTGTCTGCAGGTCACAAAACTCACAAAGTTCTTGAAATTACTGTGCAGAGAGGCACCGAACGACCAGTACATGATTAGAAACCCACCCTTGTGGGAGACTGCAATACTATTTTTCTGACAATACTCCTGCCAGAAGAAGAAATCTTCTTGATGTAGGGAGTTTTTAGGTGCATTTAGGGACATGACCACAGAACACACCCACAGCCTCCAAGATCCCCAGTGAGCAGCTCCTCAAGCCTGAGGAGTTTGTGCAAACAGCCTTTCAAAAAATGTCTTCCATAAAATTATCTAATTGCTTTTTAAACCAATGCACACTTTTAGCATCTCCAGTGCCCAGGGGCACAGCAAAAGTTTCTCAGTTTAACTATGCATTGTGTGAAACAGAACCTCTCTTTGCTTTGCATACGCGTCTGCATAATTTCCTTTGATGTTCCCTGCTTCACCCATTAGGAAAGATGGTAAACAAAGTAAGCTACCTTACAGTTAATTAATGTGTCCAGCAAACTTTAGGTTGATATGGTCTCCCAGAAAAACGTAATTCTCCAGGTGTACATTTTAACAAACCATTTCCCCCTAGCCTAGGGCAGCTGCGGACAAACCGCCTCATGGCGGTCCCATCCCAGCAGCTGAACCCTCTGCCCACGACTTTGTTGAGATTTTCCGTGGTCATGTAAACTCAAGCAACATCACACCCCACTGCAGTGATCAATCCATGCAACCCCCTTGAATTGCTAACAAAAGTGAACAGACTAAAACGTCGTACAACATATTCTTTGAAGAAACGCTGGAGTCACCATTTCTAGGCAGCAAATTTGGATCACATATGCCCCTAACCGCTGGCATTCCCACCAGTAACCGTGCAGGTACATCACTTTTATATGCTCTTTTTTTTTTGCGGGGAGGGCGGGCGGGGTTGGTACAATAAGACTATGAACTCAATTGTGGATAAACAAAAACTGGCAGGCAATAAATGATGATTACCAGCAGTTCAGAAAGAGCAATAATGTAGCAAGACATTGTCATTCCTTCCCCCTACCTCCCATCTAATCAGCTTGTCAATCTTGTCTTTTTGGTTGAAAAATCTTCAAAGCAAAATTTTTCTCAATTTTATCTTTCAGTACTTAATACTATGGACTTTATTATTTACATTCATTGCTTTTACTGTAAGGTTTACTGAACATTATACACTAATAAAAAGGAACACACACACACACAAAAATAGGCGGGCAAGCTTTATGACTAAAGACAATCTCTATTTCACCTTTTCAATCATATCATTTTACTTTTGCCTATAGTCACATCCTGTTAAAAGCTATTACATAGGAAGATAGGTATATTGACCTTACCATATAATCTAGAATACGGCCATCTGTGAGAATGATTACATTAAAAGAACACTACTTAAACATCCCTCAGCTACTTCTTCACTTGAGTTTTGTGTCAGCAGGTGTTTTAAGGACATTTCCTAACAAAAACTGAAAGAAATATGAACAGATATACCAAATACCTTTTCAATCAGATCCAAGCACTCTCCATTGTCTGTCCAGTCAATATCTTCCCAAACTAGTCCTTCCCTAGTAAAAATAAGGAGTGGCTTTTTATTTACAATTACATAAGCAAAGATTTTAAGTGAAGATTTTAAATACAGGAATTAAAAGAACTGCTGTATTTCTACTTTTGAGGGAATATGCAGCAGCTGGGAGTCCAAAACTCAAAAGCTATTTTCTAACTGCTCTCAAATTTCATCTGTAACTCTTACCTGCTGTATTCCAGTTGCTCCAAGGAAAAGATGTGTTTATTGAAATACTCCTGAAGCTTTTCATTTGCATAGTTAATATTAAACTGCTCAAAACGATTAACCTACAAAGACAAGAAACGTTCAACAATGAGCATGTTCAAAGTACTTTACTTTGCAAACAATGAACTAATTAAAGTCATAACATGTTTAATAATCAAGTTACAGTGAAGATGAAAAAGATACGTAGAACAATGAAGTGCAAATGCCAGAGGTTCCATGAGAACAACCTTGTCAACCTACCTCAAAGTTTTCAAATCCAAATATATCCAGAATTCCAATGGACTTGAAGTCTTCCTTGCTTCTGATCCTGCTGTTGATTTTCTTAATGACCCACGCAAAACACTGAGAATAAAGTGCCATAGCCATAGAATCTCTGCTATCTATTGCCTGCATTAGAGAAACAGCACATGTTAAGAGTAATCGTCCCTGGAACTAAGAAGTTACCAGATTTTGGCAGTCACTGTCCTTTGCCCAGCATAAGGCAAATTATACTGCACACAGCTTTGCATTTCCACATATCTTGATTGTATTTATATTATCAGTTGCTAAGAGTTCCAGTTCAAGTTTTAATAGTGTAAGTTCAAGCTTTAACAGTGTATTTATGTGGCTTTAACATTATATTTAAAAACTCAAGTGTTCAAAAAATAGGAAAAGATAGACCTAAGGTGAGGAGGAGGAAGAAAAGAAGGGCAGAAAATACTGCCTTTTATTGGTAAGCATAGTACTAATGCATACTTTTTTCTTCTTATACACTACTAACGTATACCTTCTTCTTCCCCTTCTTTTCCTCCCTTCTTCTAAATAACTGATGAATTTTTACTGAAAGATTCCAAAACTGCTCACCTAACTCAGGCATCCATGATTAAAAATGTCAGCCTGCATGATTACAGTTTGGAAGGAACAATAAGCAACAAGACAGAATAGTACGTAAGGAACAATAAGCAACAAGACAGAATAGTAAATCACAGCAGTCAATTAGAAGCCCTGACCAGAATGGTAGGATGATATCTATAGAGATTTCTAAAAATCCAATTATACCCTCTTAAAAAATTAGGTAGTGCTCTCGATAGCAACACAACCTTGATGCATGAAATGACCTTCCCTTCCTAAGGGATCAAAGTTATCACTGGACTTCAAGACTGAGCAATAGGATTTAATAGACCCTGGAAGCAAGTCAAAACCGAGATGCCTTTACCTGTTGTATACTAAGAGGTGTTAGGATTTCTTCTCCCCTGAGTATCATTGACCTCTGTGTCAATGCTTCAGTTAGCTGTGTGGAGTCCAACCCCAGTAATTCAGCAGATCTTCCCAGGGCTGGTGAGAGAAAGAGCCAAATATAAATATATTCTTAAACACATACGTGCATGAAGCTTTGCTTGTTCTATTATTATTATTATTATTGTGATCACCATTTAAGAGGCTTTATAATGATAGGAATTAGAAATAAAAACACAAATAGAATTTCGAAGACCTGTGAAGAAGTACAGAATCATAAATATGCACAACTGAAGGAAATTAGTAGTACATATTCATCACAATTAAGTCACAGATATTTATCTACCTCAACATTACAAGTTAAGGTTTCAAATAATCTGCTACTTTCACTAACATATTTCTCCAGCTACAAGCAGTAATTTGTCCACATGAATGTGTTTAAGCTCCCCTCGGGATTACGAGAATAAAGAAAATCAATAAAATAAGAAAATTATTCTTATGTACATATTTTAAATTGCATTTTTTTTATGATATGGTATACAAAGCAGTGCTAATGCTACTGTTGGTTGCCATATTTGAAATAAAAAAAGTCATGCCCATAAGCCCAATCTTTGGACATTGCAATACGTTTTCAAATTGGAACTGCAATACCAAAAGCTCTAGTAAAATATAGTTTATATAGAGAGCTCAGTTGTGGAACATACATATGCACATAAGTTTTACCATATTGAAAACACTCTAAGCCAGGAATTAGAATACACTGGAATTTCACTACTGTTAATGCAATAAATACATACTCAGGTTTTTTTCTAAGCTAATCCTAAAAACTAGTGTTCAGAAGTGATTTGCTTTACTTGTCAAAAACCCAAGCCAACACTTTAATCAACATTTACAGAAGCTGAAAAGCCATCAGACCCCTTTCACTATTTGTCCTTGCTTTGGTGTGGGTGCTAGCACTGAGTATAACTTCCACACCCCCAAGAAACACTTCTGTGCTGCAAGGAACCACAGCCTTCTCACCTGTTTTATAGGACACCTGTGCCCCACCAGCAGTGATAAACTCAATGTTTCCCAGATGCAAAATGCCAGCTAATAGCCGCAAAACTTCTCGCACTTCCTCCTTGCTGAACTGCATCACTTCCATTGCAGTCTGGAATGACAGGTTAACTTCTTAAACACAAGGTGCATTAAGGCAAATGTGGAAACACAGACAACCTTCAACAAGCAAGTATCACTGTTTTTGCAAACTCTCCCTCTTTTGATGTTGTAGAGGCCCCTCTGCTTTCAGATTCTCCAGTATGCTTAAAATTATAAGCAGCCTGAAGTGCTTTACAGAGTTCTTCATGAGGCAACTTCATCCATTTGTGCTAGTAATTTATAACCTCTGTTTTTACAAAGTTCTGCCAATTACTCACATAGCTGACAAGGCATGGGGGGAGGCAACACAGTGCCATACTAGATTTGCACATTTATTTTCTCAGCCATGGGGAATTTAAAGCAGAGAATTTGAAAGCAGTGCAGTCCAAACACAGATCTTACCAATATATTCTTGTCATCTTACCACAGAATTGAACAAGAAAAACAGATCTATACAAAGTTTGTTGAATTTATGAATTACCAACATGCCAATGATACTCTATAACAAGCAAACAGCAAATGGGTATCTGTATATTCTGATTTATATCGTTATGCTCATGACAGGTGTCTGACAGAGGGCACACAACACATCTTTAATAAATCTGTTACGAATGGCAACCCTCACAATCTTCCCACAGCTCAGAAAGGATAAAGCACAGGAGACCTTTTGCAACAGTGCTCTAAGGAAGCAGGCAGTGCTGCTCCTGGACACATCTCCAAGCTCACAGTGCAGCGCCCCCCTCCCCGGCCCCTTGCAAAAGGACAGATACAAAGAAAATCACCCGAAGTGAAACCACTTGAGCATGCATCTTGCTTCTAGAAAAATGTCAGTACAAAAAGCATAGAGAGGGAATGACTTTAAAAAGTTTTATTTGAGTGACATTTCTAGGACTTACACCGTAAGAAAAAATATAGAAAGCGGATAAACAGGATAGGAAAAGACAGGAAAGAGCCAACTGCAAAATTTTGGTCCCTTCCCTATTCTAGGAAAGAAGACTGGCAGCCTCGGTTGGTGTTCCGAATGTGTCGGTATTTACAGCAGAATAAAAACCTAACCTGTCAAGTCAACTTCATGCTCTGCGTGCTGTGAGATAATTAGCACAAATTGAATGTCATGTTAATCACCTTAAGCTATATGACTACGGTCTAGGTAAAATAACAACTTTTCTAGCATCCCTTACCACAGTAGATTATGCATTTTTACTGTAAAAATAACTGCTGCATCCACTGCACAGCATCTCTGGCAAAGAAATTAAGATAGCTAAGCAAAAAAAAAAAAAGAAAAAAAAAAGAAAAAAAAAGGTGAAGGACATGAAATATGATTTTTGTTGATTTCTAAAGTCTATCATATATCCCTTCAGTAATATAGTAAGCAATGAGCAATTCTCCTATAAGTTAGCACAGACAAATCACTTTTGCTAATTTCAACATTAATGTAGGTTAGAGAAACAGTTGTTCAAAGAAAGTCTCCATTAGGACCTGTTTTTTAACCTGTTTCATTCAACTGTTTTCTGTAAATTATTCCATATACCTGGATCTTCTAAGTACAACATAGAGAATTACATACACCCACATGCTGCTCTGCCTAAACGCTGCACTATGGACTTGGGCCAAAAGACATTACATGATCTATATAAAGCTTTAAAATGAGAAAGCAGTGAAAATACACATACATGTAATATAAACCGTCTGATAAAATGTGTTATATAAGACATCTGATAAAACAAGACTGCCTTCCCATAAAAGGCAGGTTGCTTCCCGATTCCTACATGTTTTTGACAGTTTTGTATGAGTAATTCTACCCAGATAACTAATGAACAGACATGAAAATGAGCCTTTTTTTATAAGTATAACCAGGCATCTCACTACTTTCACAGTAGCTTTCACATTTATACTGGAGGAGTGCAAAGGAGGAAAAGGAAGTCCACTACTATACTTTTTGAGCTTAAATTCAGGAACAAAGTGCAACTCTGTAGTCTGCAGGTGCTTGGCATGAGTCAGATTTTAAAGCGTGACACCAATCCTACTGTCTGTTAACACTCTTGTTCATATTGCTGTGTTTTATTTGAGGTACAGGATACCCTGACAAAGAGGGTACACTCGCGTTTACTGCATAACATTTCTCTTCAACCAACACTGCACACAGAGAATTTTGGCACAAATACAAATGGATACGTTCATTATCCTCAAGTGCTGTAAATGTCACTGCAGGTGGGCATGGATGGAAGGGCAAAGACATGCAAATGTCTCACTGTCTTTCCAACTGATACTCTCCAGATTCCAAAATGCAATCATTTCACATGAGCACAAATAGAAAGGATAAAGTAAAATTGAATAGTGGAGGCAAGACAGACACACGCTCAAAATGGCAGTGAAATGTTATCAGAAAAAATAAGTCCCTACTAGTGCCCATGTGATACAGCGCCATGTAGTAATGCCTGAAAGAGGAGGAGAGCACAGGTAAGCATGGGAAGGCTTTGTGTCCTGCTCTACACAGAGGTCCCGGGCACCTGCACTACCAGCACACTTAAAACACAAAGAATTAAGGGAACAACTCACAATGACTTCCTTGAAGGAGTCTTTGTCACTGATTGTCTTATCTGCTGTACATCCAGACTGATTCAGGTAGTGGTAGTTCTCCGGCATAGATAAGTAAAAAGCATCTAACAAGGGGAGGAAAGAGAGAGTGAAAAAAAAACCCACAAAAGGAAAACACTCCACAAATTCTTATGTGACAGCTAAATAGCTCACAAGTCATTTGCTCAGAAATAAACATCACCCACAAAGAGAGTTTACATGAAAAAAAAATGGGCTTTTATTTGTTGCTTCTTTTTTATTCTTTTCTTTTTGGAGCTGTACAATGGTGCTAAGGCTACTTTAGCATGCAAAGACAGACAGTCCACAGGGAGGTGCCGAAACAGCCTTAGGCAATTTTGCACATATACAAATGTCATTTCTTTTGTTCAGTGGATTTATTCTTTATGAGAGGGGATTAGAAAAAACAAGAATTCTTCATCTAGTTGCTGTGGAGTTATTCAGCACCAGCAAAAATATTCAGTTTGAACAAAGTTAAGCATGTTTGTCCCCAGATAATTTTCCCAGGGCTTCAGCAGCAGCTGGGAGGAAAAATTATCTGCAGCATGACGACATTCTTCAGCTAAGCAGGTTGCTTTATGAAGCTGAGCTCAAATTCACACTCAGTGAATTCATACTTAATAAATAATCCATTTCTCTGCTTGGGCTATAGGATTCCTACTGCTAATTTTCCACCATCGTCACCACAGCTGATAGGAGCAGAGAGCCACTATGGTTGTGTCATTCATGCTTTGCCACTCACCTTTCTCTCTCTCTTCTACCCCTGCCAGCAGAGCGTAGAATATATGATAATTTCTTTCCCCAGGGTTCTGCCTTACTACACGGTTCTGTCAAAGCAAAAGAGAGTTTCCATTTAAGGAATTATTTTAGGGAGAATTTATTTATCCACAACTTCAAAAAAAATGGAAAAAAAAATAGCTGAGCAAAAGCAAATCAACTTACTTTTTCCAATAAATCTACAGCCACGTACAAAAAACTTCAGTCAAGGAATAAAGCAGACACCATTTAATGCACAAGCTATTTATAAACTCTCCTTATGCTTTCATTTCAGACAGTAGGAAAAGCCTCACGGCCTTTTCTTACAACTTGCCTACTGCCAAACCAAGATGAAAAACCAGCAACAGTGATAATATTACAATAGTTCTAACACCAATGTTTTTTCCCACCTTCTTTTTCTCCAACTCCTCCACAACTGAACTTATCACATTCTGGATTTTTAATGGCATCTGTGTTCCTTTACTTTGCCTTTTTCCCACTAAAACCTGGAAACAGCTTTAAGCATGAATTGTGGATACTGCAAAGGGCAGCAGATGCTCAGAAGTACCAGGTAAGATTTGAGAAAGGGGCACCAGCAGCATATCTCCCCGATTTTGCTGGCTATATCCAAGGACCCAACCACCCATGCTCACATTGTGGGAATTCAGCAGCTCTGCTCTTTGAACTAGTAACTGAGAAATGGATCTTCAGCCACAGCAACTGAGGGAAACAGTTGAGAACTGAGATCAGACCCAAGAATTAAGGTCTTGCTAGCTCGTGATGTAGGAAGACACACATGAAGCAGCATACCAGAAGCAATGCAAGATCTTGCATATGACCCACCCTGGTACCCATGCATGTGTGCATGAGTGCAAATTTGGTCACACAGCTTGTCTTTCCCACCCAAACCAGACCGAGAGAACTGTGTGTGTTTCTGGGTAGGGTGAAAGGACAGAAAAGCTACTTCTCCCTCAGCATCCTGCAGATGAGATGTACGCCAGCTGCCCCGAAATACTGAGGCTAATCACCAAACAAGGATACAATCTATAATTCTTCCTCCCTGAATGTTCCCTTTTTGACAGATGTTCAGCTGAATGAACTTCCCAAAGCGACTTGAGTTGTTGTTGTAAACAGTCTTCGCGTTTCCAAAAGCTTCCATAATTGGACTGTAAAAATACATGAAAATGACAAAAGTGTTAATGTGTACTCAGCAGGCTAAGAGCTTCCCATTCCCCGGGGACTGGCAAAAGGAATGGCTCTGTGTAAAGTCCACTTTGACACCCTTCTCAGCCTTAGCCCATATCTTCAGCATTATCCTGACAACGAACATCTCTATTTGGCATCACCTCATGTAAGCATCCAGGAAACAAGATTTACTGTACTAAACTACTGCAGTGTTTAATCTATTGCAGTGCAGAAGATGCAAGCAATTCTCTTCTCAGTAGTCAAATTACAGCAAGGTGCTGGGCAGATGAAGGAAAAATAGTACTTGTCCTATGTCAATTAAGAAAAAAAAGTTCTTTAAATGAGTATACAGCAAGTAAGCAAACAGCAGTAATAGATCTTAAATTGACTTTGGTTTTAAATAGCTTAGAAACATATGTCATTTCATTTGAGCACTGATTTTTGGCTTGTATAGAGTGTCCAACCTATGTGATGCATCTACTCTACTGTCATATCTGCTTTCCTGATCTTCGTTTTTCCTGAGCATGCTTCTACCACATGCTCTCTTTCTCCTCATTATGCTCCATCTCCCTTACCTTGTAGCCGGAGGCGGCTACACACACACCAAGCCAACAGTTCCTCTCCTCCGTCACCTGTTTCCCTCACTTTAACTGAATTCAGCCTCAGAATAAAAAGGAAGCCACCATTAACTCACCATCCATTTCAGGAATCTCCATCTATTTCCCGCATTAAGATACCCCACTGTGCTCTTAGCTGTCTAGAGCACCCGAATTTAATAGGAATTTCTCCCTTTCTGATACTATTTTTATTGTTTAGTAAATTTATCTACATATATAGCTATATTGCAAGCTCTTTCATTTCACTAAGGCATATGTCTTCTGCAAAAGATCTGCGTATTTAGAGATTTGGAAAAGCAAAATCAAATAACTGTGCATTAATTAAATACCACGGCACTGGAAGTACATAGTATTCCTCTACAATCACACAGTTTACATCACACTGTGCGTGTAGTGTGATGTAAGCTCATCACATCATTTCCCACTGATTCAGTCTGTTCCTTAAAATGTGACCATGACAATACGGTCACATTTATATTTATATAAATCTGTGCTAGGAAGAAAGCAAGTCTGTCTTTCTCAGTGAAATGGGTTTCGGAAGGGATGAAAGGTATATACAAAGGGTTTAAAAAAAAAAAACCAAAAGATTCTATAGCCCCTAATAAGCTGTTTGAAGAACCTGCTCTTCCTCACAGATTTTGACCCAAAAGCATCTTTGAGTTAAAGAAACCATAGCTTAACAGGTACTTAATAGCAATAGGGCCTATGGTGTAAAACAGACTTTCTATATGGAATTTTCTAACCAGAATGCAACTATTGTGTAAACACAGGAAGAACTGGTTTCTTTTATACCAAGAAATCAGGATCTGAATCAGAATATGAAATTCTTAACAGGGCAAATTTATACCAGTCAGTTCATGCCCTAGAACCAGCGTTAGGTATGAGTTTTCCATATTTATCCACCCGTGTTTTTACATTAACCTAGCTTTTAAACATTTTCAACTTCTGTGGCAGTCCCATCTCAGTATAACAGACCCTTCTGTGCAACACATGAGCATATGAGTGATGTACCTGCTTTCAAGAATAGCTTGTTCCACGCAGAAGGTTTTCTCTCTGGAAGACAGCTCCAGTGAATGTTGGCTCATTGCAGATAAGAACTTGAGAATTAGCTTAGTGCTTTCTGTCTTTCCGGCACCACTTTCACCACTGAAAGAAGAAGAAGATGAAAGTGTTTTGACAGTTCCAGCTCCTGGGGAAAAGCCCTTTGTCTAGACAACCCTCTAAATCACTAGAAGCTATGAAGACTGCGAGAAGTATACAAGACTATTAAATAGCAGCAGAATTTGGTAAGCAAAACACACCTTTAAATTTGCTAAATACACATTCAACAAGAAAAAAATCATGTTAACATCACACTCTGTACCACTTTTCAGACAGTATTTCACTGTATTTATTGAATACAAATGTGCAGGACATTAGGCTGCGCCTAATTCCTGTTCAGTTCCTTGGGAGGAAGGTACATTTTGGCCTTGTTCTACCCTTTTCCTTGCAGTAAGTGGGAGTTCTGTCATGGACGTTGATGGAGCAAGACTAAACACACACAGTTTAGCCGACTGTCTCCTGTTGTGCCATTGTAAGGTCCCTACTGGTTTTAGGTCATGATAAAGGATCATGATGGTTTCTAATGAAAAAGCAAAGAAGAAAGGTATAGCCCAAGGAAGCAGTAAGTCATTTTCCTGCAAATTAATACGAACAATTTCAAAAATAACCATGGAAGAAGCATACAAGGTACATAATGAGAGACTAAGAGTCTTTTAGCCGAGATCTACTTATAAACATTTCCCAGAAAGAATTAACAAGTCTTTAAAATGTTTCATAAACCTCATAATAAAGGACACACACAATACTGTTAAGTTTGAGTTATATATTTTTCATCCATCACATTTACCATCCCAAACTATTTCTGCATTATATTTAATTTAATTTTACCTGTGACACTTGGGATTTGGGCTCATAACCACCTTCCCCAAAGGTCTGAGCCTTTTTGGTGTTTGTTTTCTCTCTCTCTCCACAGATCCAAACCCCTTCAATGCTTCTTTGCCAAGGAAGCAAATCTTTATTATATCCCATATTGATGCTGCTTCCTTGTATCCTAAAAGACCATCACAACACATCTCCTACTAGTTTTGAAAGAATTTCACGTGCACTTGCATTATCTTTGCCTGGTGCAAAAGTCTCATCAAGTGGCACATATCTCTTCCTGCTTATATTCTTCTGCTTTGAGCTCCACTGCAGGAACCTGGGGTCATCTCTTCTGAAGACATTACCCTTCAGCTGTCACACCACCCCACAGCCTATGCTGAGGAACATTAATGGTTGTTTCATGGAAGCTGCATTACCCCGGAGTAACGGAGAGCAATTCTGTAAGGAATATATTCAAAGTTCATTGAAAATCATTTTCTATGCTTATTTCTAGTACAGTTGGCATTATGCAGGATTACACACTCTTGACTTTTTTCTCAGAACACTAGTGGCACCACTGAGTCAGGCCAAAGATCTACCTGCTCAGTGTGCTGTACGTAACCAAAAGGGAAGACACTCCCTTCCATATTCTTCCAGCTTCTCAGCATCTTCTAATCCTCAATGCATGAGGATTCCACGGAATTCCTCAATTCCATGAATTTCTAGCCACATTCTTCAAAAAAATCATGAACTTTTAACACTCACAACATCCTACTGTAAAGATGATCACATGCTGTACAGAAAGCCAGGTCTGCTGGTTTGGATCTACTCCCTATTAGCTTCCTTTGATGCCACTTAGTTCTCCTATTGGAAATAACAGCAAACAAAACACCCCTGATCTCCCTCTCCCTGCTGCTGCCAACCTCAGAGGCATCGATCACCCTGCTGCCAAGGTTCGTTAGCCATTCCCACATAACAAAGTCGTTCTACACTTCCATTCCTTTTTGTTCTTTTCTGAAGCGTCTTCAGCTACAACAAGTCTTTTTGGATATAAAGCAAGGAGCAAAGGACCCGTTCACAATGTTCAAGACATGGGCAAAGTATGGATTTATGCAATGAACTCTGTTTTGTTCTCTATGCCTATACTATTAATGACTAATTCTAGTTAGTTTTGCAAATACTACAGAGCACTGAGCTGATTGTTCCACAAATCCCTCTAGCATGACAAGACCTCAGTCCTGCATGACACTGCCCAGCTCAGCACCTATCATTCTCTGTGTGTGAAGGCAGCTTTTTTTTTCCCCCTTGCAAAAATGCTTCATAAAAAACAGATGCAATTAAGAAGATGAAAACCCAAAACAAGCATACTAATCTTTCAGGTTGTTTATTCAACCCACACGGCACAAACATCAAAAGTAGGTTAGCCCGGGATCAATCTTTCAGAATTCGTAGAGAGCCTATCCCTATAGCATGTTGGCAAGCGAAAGAAGGGGAATCTTTTACTACAGACTCAACCTTTCCAGCAGCTCCTCTCCCCATGAGTTTAAATGCCCAGTTTATTCCACATTGTTACACTCAGTATTCTGAATATATTAAGGATGACAACAACCCACGAGGCCCTCATTTAGGAGATCTTTCATCTTTCTCCATGACTTGCTCTACACGGGGCATATCACTAAGGGCACAACCGTCTGAACTCCAGACTGCTGCAATGAAAAAAGGCATCAGTAACAGAAACTTCTCATTCTGATGCAAATAAGGCTGCAGCAACACAACTCAGACATTTCTCAGTTCTTTCTTCTGGCCTTAACACCCTAAAGCAGACACACACGGACAAAATAGGCCTCCTCAGCAAACACAATTTTTTAAAATGCACAAGAGAATTTTGGTATGTCACTCTCACAAGCAGGTCTTCCATCAAAAGTCTGGGTCTTATCCAACAAGTAGTTTGTTTTATGCTGATTTTCAAACTAAGCAACAACAAAAAGATCACCAGGCCACCATATGACTGATAAACAACAGAGAGAACAAACTGGTTTCTGACTGTGATTTCCCACTCGCAACGTTGACCTGAGAAGAACATAACTCAGCATGGCTGTTGCCACTCCTATTGCTCTACGCTTCTTGGACTGTCTTAAGGAAAAAAAAAAAAGCAACAAAAATACAACCCAAATATGCAAAAACACAATCTAAACGTGTGCTAATCATGAACTGAACTCAGTCACATCTCTGGACTGCTTGGCTATTCCCTGACTAACAGCAAGAGACTCCCTTCCCGCTCCTGCCAAGGGGCCCGGACCACCAGTTACTCAGCTCAAGCTGTTCATTTGGCTCTCCATGATCAGCAGCAGGGTAGCAGAAAAATCAAAAGATGTTAATAGCTTTGTAATATGTCTGTGATAGCACCAAATTTGACTGTGATGGGCTTTTTGCACAGCTTCTCCACTGCGCCCCTCTGAGGACATACATTATAGACTGCTAAGTCATTCTCCTACAGCACTATCACAAATAACACTGTGTTGCACAGACCCATAACCAGGCATCTTGAGAGGGCTTCATGGCATATTATCCCTTCTATACTCCCTTCCTTTTCACCTTTACTCTGAGTGGCTATGCTAGAAAAAAAAAATGCTCCGGGCTTTATTTTACCTTCTGCATCATTGCTGGTGACACTTTTTGATCCTCATCTTATTCCACTCAGAAAATCTATCAAAACATTTCAAAATAATCCAGAAGCTTTTTCACAGGTTTTTGAATCCAAACACCACATCCTTAAAAAAGCATCCCCTAAACAAAGCTGAACAAATTCTGACCACCAGCAGGGGGCACTTCAAGTCCAGAGGAGCATTAAAACCAAAACAAAAGTAAATATTTCATAAGGCAGTTTCAACTTACTGAGCTTTTACATCCCTAAAGTAGGAACAGGCGAAAGCTGCATATCAGAATTTGAAACCTACTCTGACAACTAACATTTTAACTGAATGTATTTGTTCATTATGTTTTCATGATACAACAAAAATTTTCTTTTTTCTCCTTTTTCACATGAAATATAATACTAAACTATTGGCCTGAACTCAAACATCAGCCAGAGCTTGGCCATTTTTTTCCAACACCAAGAGTAACCAAGAAAACCTGACAGTGAGTTGCTGCAAAACATGATTCTAAGGCGGTGAAATCTGCAGGCATGGCCAGGATGCCGAGCCCGACGAGGAAACTGGGTCTGCCTCCAATTTGATGCCCCACGCAGAACTATGCAGTCGTGAAGACCTTTCTAAACTTCAGACAGCCACTGAAATCATCTACTAACTTAAAACCGTGCTCTGAGTCCTTCACAAGCTACAGCAGATTATCTTGTTTTGCAAAAAGTGCTTTTATTTAGTATTTGTTCCTGTGAATTTTAATTTGCGTTATAGTGTATAGAAATGGAAGGTGCTTCTTGTAAGGTAGTAATACTGCACTTGTCGGAAACACTGAACTTACTCAAAATCACTATTTTAGTCCAAGACTAGGGTTAGCTATCTTAGAACAGACTGTTAATGTGACATTTTTCCTTGCTATGGCTCACCTGTACCAAGCCACAGAGTTTGCAGAGCACAGACTGACAGAGAAGTCTCTAGACCATTCCAGACTTTTATTTCCTTTTTAGGACATAATCTGCTGCTCTATTTGTGGCTTGTGGAGAACTGGAGTGAAAGGTAGATACTTAGGCCAACGCATTATGGGATTAATGAAAATACTAATAGCCACGGGGTGGGCACCAGAAAGGATTTCAGTACTGAAAATTGGGTACCTATGCTGTTCACAAATATTTATCTGGTATTATGCCATGAAATCATGATTCCAAACTTTTTTTTTTCCCCCCCCTCAGATGACACAGGGTATCTGCACATTTCATTTTATCATGGAGTGCCACCAGGACTGAGCTTTAAAATGTATGTAAATGTAAATGGCACGTATATACACACACAAAGAAAAAAAAAGAAAAAAAAGAAAAAAGGGAAAAAAAAGAAGTTGAATAATTGAAAATAGCTGAAAAATATATGGAGCCTCCCTATCTTGGTTCCATTATTAGACAGAAGCTGCCTGAGGAAGAGTACAGAGTGGGCCTGCCACCTAAGTAAGACCTATGAGAGAAGCTGAAAATAGCTGTGCTGTAACCAATCCACATTTCCCAGGACAGCTTGTTTTTTGCTGAAACCCAAGCAGATGATTCTGATGTGCCAAATTATCATCTTTTCCAGGAAACCTTGCAAACTGCTCTGTAATTATAAATGCAGGTTGGAATCCCTGTGGCTCCCACTTGGCCACATCCCTACCTGCTGCCCAGGCATGGCCCTGGTGTCCCAACTCGTGCAAGGGCTCCCCTGGAGACCAGGAGAGAGCCCTGATGACACCAGTTTGTGCCCCAAGAGCTCTCACTTCCCTCATGTTCCACACACCCAAAATACTGCAGACGTAAGAGAGGGATGAAAGCAGGGGAAGAGGAGCTCTCTCCTCCCCATGTGTATCCTACCTGAAAGCTACTGAAACGCCAACTCCTCCCCATGACCATGTGGCAGCAGCAGGATTCTGAATACCAGCTCCACAGCGGAGCAAAAAGGAAGCTATTAAATCACCATTAAATTAAAGCACAATTAGATTAAGCAAGGAGAATTAATCAGGCAGATTTAAGCAGTTGGAACATGGAGGGCTTTCCCTTCTGCTATTATTATTTACAGCCTTTCTCAAGGCTGGGGTGGGAGTTTTGTTTGGTCTTTTTTCTTCCTCTCCAGATGCAGGGTTCACGGTCTAGCAGCAGTAAACTACCGAGCTGCTCATGAACCAATATATGCATGAATCAACAGGGAAAATATGAACCACAATAGTGAAAATCAGATGGGTAACCAGCAAAAATGCATATAACCAACATTTTTTTCCATTTAATTACAAGATGCATAAGCAAAATGAATGTTTTGTCAGAGGTCAACAGAATGACACAGAGCAAAATTCAAAAATCTCTTCCAGAACTTTGATGATGGAGAAACATTCTTTGTTTTAGAGTTTTCCTCTTCCTTTGACCCAAATGTGTGTATAAGCGCTTGCCCTCAGGGATAATTTAAGCAGCAGCCGTTTACCTGATGAGGATGCACTGGTTGTCATGGCGCTTCCAAAGGCAGCGGTAGCACTCGTTGGCCACGGCGAAGATGTGGGGTGCGATCTCTCCCATGTGGTGCTTGCTGTATTGCTCCATGGCAGTGCAGTCGTACAGCCCTGGAATGGTCTTGTAGGGGTTCACGGAGGCGACGATGGAACCGATGTATGTCTGTAAGCATACAGGTTTCCCAGAGTCAGTACACACACGGTGGAATAGAGTAAAAGTCAACAGAAGGACAATAAATACATGTTTGCAAAAGCTTAGCAATCCTTGTGGGGTCTGCATGTAGGTGCTAACATTTTTCTCTGCTTTTTCCCCTTTGACAACAGCAATGGAAGGGTGAAAACTCGTCTCCACCTCCATCATGTTTTCATGCTTACCCCAATCCATGGCACAGCTCTGGTAGACACTAACACCATTGTATAGCCAAAGACCCCAAGAAGAGCTTGTGAACAGGCAGGTGATCCCAAAAAACTGAGCGCCCGCCACTTCATTTACTACTGCTTTGATGTACGAGGGCAATGTGATGAGGTATTCACTGCTAGCACATGCAATTACAGAGCACATCAGCTAAAACCACCCAGGTAGTAGATTAAGCCCATTCCCCCTGCCTGAACCTATTAAGCTGCAGTAATGTGATCATTTGCAACAGCCTGTTCACACTGCCCTTCATTTTCTCAGTCTTTTCCTCCCTTCACAGTGAGCTTCTACCCACTTGAATATATTTTTCAAGCACAATCACATTAAGTAGTAATTAATATGTAACTACACTTATGAATTAGCTCTGCCTTCTCGCCGTTATCCTGCTGTCAAATTGCCCCCTATCCATCTGCTTATTTTCAGTGCGGCCCAATTTGGCTACCAGCTCTGCGCTTCTGCCCAAGGCCCCGCAATAACATCCTTGATATTATGACAATTTTATTAAATGCAAGGGGAGCGTTCCTCCTTGCCATACCTAATGGGTATTTAACAGTGCTGTGAACTCCCCACTGGTGTGTTTTATAAAAATCCCCACGCTACGCAACGGTTCCTAAGGTTTCACCCGGAGGAAAGACAGCGTTTCAACACAAGATTGTATCACAGGCCAATTACAGCACTGAGACTGCAGTTAATTTCCTCAAAAAGCTAACGAGGAAGGCTCTAAGCACAAACTTCCTCAGTTTCACATGTATTTCCACACAGATTGGATAGGTAAAATTATAGTAGATTCTATTTATACTGCATGATTTATATTGCATGATTATTTGCAGCCATGATCAATAGAACAGACTGCTGTATTTCTAGCTCCTTAGCCTTTCCAAAAGACCGCGTGGTTGTGTGAAAACAGTAACTTGGGGTGTGGTAGCATTCAAAACAAGCAGATAAAAAATCCCCCGAAAACATACAAAACACTGATAACCTATAATTTTATCACTATAAACAGCCCCTTTGCAGCTTCCACATGATCAAACACATAACAGAAGATCATCACAACCCTCCTTCCTTGATCTTCCCATGATAAAGCACTGGCAAAACTGCACTGCCAATGACTGCAATACAAATTTTCTTGCTTCTCCCATTTCAAACGGTACATACCACCAGAGGCAACAGCAGACTGCTTTTGCACCAGTGCTCAAAGCAATCTTTCACATGGCTTAAACTTAAAGATGATAAAAACATCCCACAAAATGTCAATCATTTTTACAAGTAGTTTTTTTTTCCTTTTTTTAAATTAAAGGAGGTCAGCTTCCTTTATTCCTCATGTTGAATGTAAGGAATCATGAATAGAAAAAAACACTCTATTATGACAAAAGCAGAAACTTGGTGATCAGCAGAAACAATACTGGTTAAATGTATTTTTAGATCATCTCAGGGAGTACCTCTTAGGACAGGTCATTACTTCAAAAATTTCTTATCTTTTTTATTTTTCATTCAGCAAAGAGCAGGAGAACTGCAATTTCTAATCAGACAGGTAACATTTTGTGGTGCTAGTCTTCTGCTAATTTAAATATACATTATCTCTTTGCAAAAAAAGTTCAATATGTATACAACATCCTAGCAAATTATAGTAATACAAGCTAGGACAGACTCAAGCCCACAAAAATGGCTTTTTTTTTTTTTTATCCCAAGACACGATGGTTAAACAGTCTTCACAAGTATAATTAGATGGCACGATAAGGTTCATCTAGCAAGTGTGGTAATCCAACCCAGGAGCAGGCAGGACCAGATACTCAACAGTCCACAAATTGTCCCTGCAAGGACTAACTCCGGGTTAGCTGGCCCAAGTGAACATCTCACCTCAATGCACGGTAGTCCAGTAAGATATTGAGGAAGTTAAGCATAGTTTTCCATATATTTTTATTCTGTAGTTATTAAAAACTAATTATTTAAAATTTCCCATTAAAGGGCAAATCTTCCCCAAACTTTCCTAAACTTCTCCCAGGATTCTCCACAGCAACGAGATCTGATAGCAGCTTCTAAGCTCCTAGGCTTACTGCTTCTCCTGCCCACCGAGCATCACATGTACTTATTAGCAAGTATATTCTATTAAAACTCTATCCTACCTACCTCTGCTGGACTCCAAAAGCCACTAAGTCAGACATGTGACACACAATATAATCTGAATCCATGCACAGACCTGTGCCATTTCCATTGCTGACCAAACTGTTATGTCCCTGGGCAAGGCTCTGCTTTCTATCCCCTAGGGGACTTTAAATATCCTCACGATTCAAGTGCTTTCTTTCATGACAAACTTTCCAGCATGGCAAGTACAAGCATGTGAACAGCAAGTTAAACCAGTGTACAAACGCACAAAAAATGCAGGATTTGCAAAACAGGAGTGCTGCATCATTCATATGGTAAATTGAAGCAGTTAACAGTCTCTAAATGACTTTATTATGCTAATATCACGAGGCAGCAGTTTAGATGAATTCATCCAGAAACAGTATTTTCACGTCATTTCCACTTTGCTTAAAACAGAGTGAATTCAGTTTTCTCTTCATTTTTTTCAGTTTCTAATCTCATTCTCAGAGTCAGGAATTAACTCATTTTAATGAAAACACTCAAAAGCAGTTCTGAATAGGAAAAACACTCATACCTCTGGCAGAATAGGCTCTTTTTTTTCACTTTAATAATTTTTCTGAAATGTTATAATAGATCTCCTAAGACACCTTTAGTCACAAATCACAGACAATCCTGTTCCCCCTTTTGACATAAAAAGGAGGACGTATGATTGCTTGCTGATTCTAAGAAGACTTTCAGAATCATAAGTTCAAATCCCTAGTGTTTGGCCTAGACACTCAGCAAGACAATGGCATTACAAGAGCCAAAATGATAGAGAGGCACTTGAGAATAAGGAAGATCTTTCATCAGTTCTCCGAATGATTTTTTTTCAAGTTTGATTGTTGTCTTCTGATAGGAAGCAGCTTTAAATATCCTGTATTGAAACTGCCCCAGACTTCTTCAAACAATCAAGGCCAATTCAATTCTTTAACGAAATTAAGACCTCACAAAGTTTTTCAGGACTTACAGCAATACTCAAAAAAAAAAAAAAAAAAAAAAAGAAAAGAATACCGGGAAGGGTCAAGACTGTCACTGCAGGGACTTTGTTTACATAAGGAAGATACAATCAGTTTAATTGAGTCTGGTGTCAAATAGATTTAAATAGTTTAAAAACCTTTGTAGGTTTAAACCTACAAAGCTTTTTCAAGGTAGTCCTAAATTATTAGAAAAGGTTTGTAATAGTTTAACTAAATGCAGTTTTAAATGTCCTCCTTTCCTATGTGGAAAAGGCTTTGAAACTAAAATATGAAAAAGTTTAAAGTTTCCCCCTTCAAGAATTGTTTCAGGTTTTCCACATTAGAAAAGGCAACAGACCTCATGCCTTACACAGCATTATATGCTGCTTCGCAACTAAGTGTTTGATCTGTAATCACAGCAGAAGCTAAAACTATTTGCACTATTGGAACTGGTACAAAAAGACCACATGCCTCAATTTCAGTCATCAAGTCTCTTTTCAGAGACACAGAAAAACAACATATTCTTTCCAGTGTTGCCTAAGATGGTACTAGGAGTGCTGGAAATGATCAAACTCAGAACTTACATTTTCTTATAGATACGTACATTGAGAGTAAGAAATATCTTCTTCCTGACAACTGTTTTTTTCAGAGTACTTTAATGATATCCCGATCTGAGACATAAATAAATAGATAAATCTTACTTAGAAGCATCAGAAGTTATTCATCTGGATTGTTTTAGCACAACTCGAGTTTGATGGAATCGCTCAAGAAACTGATTCTGTATTGTGAAAAGTGAAGGTGAGGTGTGCATTTTGTCTCCCTTCTGTTTTCAAAAGATAGTAGGAGTATCAACTAGATAATTTACTCAAAAATACTGTCTGCTGGGCTGTCCCAGGATATATGGCCACTTCACATGAAACTGAAGTGCAACTGGTTCTTTAGAAAGCTACTTTATGGCTCCTTTAAACAAAATATGTGAAAAGGCTTCTACTGCCATTCCACAGAAGTTGCACTTACATACCTTTAAATTATGATGGCTACACTACCAAACTACAATATCTACAACTTTCATAGCACATGCAGAGAGACAATTCTTGAACGAATACAAAATTCAACTTCATCTTTACAGTGCCCACAAGATCTCAGGAAAGAAAACCTGTGAATGGATGAATTTGCCTAACAGTGTAGATAGAGCTTTCATTGCTCCAAGTTCTCCTAGGTAAAAGGATTTATCATAATCATGACTGAGTTTATACTGAGGCAACGATAACTAGGTCAACAGCCACATACACGTCAGCATAAGAAGTAGAGAGATGGCTAGACCATACTTTGGCATGCCTCTTAGAGGCAGAAGCAGAGACAGAAGGGCTATATCATAAACAGGATCATAATTACACTCTTCTTCATATTAGAGTCTTGATTTACCCTCCCTGTGGTGAGTATGTCCTGTATTTCAGTTAGTCCCATGCTAATTTCAGTGGGATGGAATCCAGTTCTCTCCCTAAATTACAAGTTAAAATGTCTAATGCAAGCTCCTTTCTTAAAAGCCATAATCAAACTGAAGTATTAAACTACAAGTTTAAATGTTTTCGGCCAATCAAACCATTTCTGTGATGTAAAAATCATACTCTGTAATCATCCTTACATGCATGGGTTTCTCCTCTGTGGTGACTCATGGTGGGTTTTCACCAGTCCCAAAAATATACATCTGCTTTGCTTTTCTTTATCAATGCCTTCTTTGTCAAGGCACACCCACTACAACACTGAAATTATCTTTTTCACTTCTTGAAGTTATAGAATTAATTGCAAATTGAGGTATTTGTGAACATCCAAGCACCACTGCAAACACCAGAGCTGGCAGCCAAATTGGACCTTTTCAAGGCAACCAGAACCCTGAAATTCTCACCAAGAAGATCAGGTGGTAACAGGCGGCTACCTCCATTTAGACCTAGTTGATAAATCCTCTCCCTCCTTTCCTCTTCTCACCCACCTTCACCCCGTTAACAGTATTTTCTGGTGTGTCATGCTCCATGAGGTGAGCTGGAGCAGCCTGGCCTACCAGACAGCTTCCTGAGGGCCTTTCCTCTTCGCTTATGGGGAACGGACTATATCCAAAAAACAACTGATTTCTTCAAAACCAGCCAATAACTTTACACTCGTGTTCACTTACAATGCCAAAGAGAGATTTTGGAAGATGTTTATTCATCTGCAGCTGATCTGAGATGCTGGAGGCAGCTCTTAGACAACGGCACTAGCTCTGCGAACAACATTCCCCATTAGCTGCATCCTAGTCTTCTGCATTAACCCTTCATTCCAAGCAATATGACCATATGCTTGGCTCTAAGTGTGTAGGCAACCCTACCCTGGCCATAAAGAAATAATACTTTACAGTCTAGCTACCTTTAGCATTTCTTTTCTTCACTAATACAGAAGAACCTCTACCAGCTGTTCATTTAACCTATTGAACATCAGGATAATGATCTTCAGTGATGTAGTGCATAGGCTGTCCTGTACTAGCATTTGCTATCTATGCAAGAATTTCTTCAGCATTGCTGGGGAAGAGGCTAGGGGAGTGACCTCCTGAACAAAAAGTCTGAACAAAAAGATAAGAATAAGAGCTTGATTTTTGTCATGTTCAAGGCCCTACGCTAGAGAGTGTGACTGCATGAGAGAGGTTTTCATGCCCCAAGGATGAAGCACATGGGATACCATGTCCGTTCAGACTTGAAGAAGAAAAAAAAGCAAGCGTTCTCTATTTTACATCTGCTTTCTACCATGAATTCAACTCATTCATCTGTACCAGAAGTGCTCTGCTTGTATTTAGGGGCTTCCTTGTGATCACATGGTTTGCACATCACAGACTGTATCAGCCCCTATGACTGGGCACAGCTTAATTCTAACCAGAAGATCTCAGTCTGAAATCAGGAAAGGCCCCACACAGAGCAGAGACCCTATGGCTCCTCTTATCAAAGAGCCCGTGGCCACATGTTGGTTCTTCTTCCCGCTTTGCTACTAGACGACTCATATTTACATGATTCTTTTAAAGCTGTCTGAAAGTATAACTGATCCCCAGCAAGGAAAACAAAAATGTTTTTCATTCTTATATGTATATAGGAGAGAAGATCATATACACACACACACACACACATATACATATCTTATGTAGATTAGGCATTTTTCCAGAAATACTGGTAGATGATAAACCAACAAAGACGGTTTCTATAAAACAGGAGAAATATAAAAAGACAATATAAAGCTTTGGAGCTGTTGTTTCATTTTGGCTACAAATATTTTATATACTGTTTCCAGATTTTCATAATCTGCATATTATATTAAGGGTTTAAAAGTTTTCCTAGAGAAAAGTCTTTTTAGGAACATGGCAGGAATTGTGTCGTTAGCAGAGTAGAAGTCAAAGCCAAAAGACTCAAACTCTGAGTCTGTTCCACAGGGTTTGTTGTATGGCACTGAACTGCTGTCACAGATCCAAAAGTCCAAACGAGGATGGCAAACAGTACTAGCAGCCAAAAATCTTCTATATGGAATTTTTGGGCCCCACTCGCCTTTAAAAGGAAAGTCTTAAAAACATCAAAAGGAAACAGTTTAAAGTATTTGTGAGAAATGGATTACATCTTTTCAAATGAAAGTAACAGTCTGACTATGAACTGTCTGACTATGAACCAAGAGTCCATTTCCACAGGTAAACAATAGCTGTAAAAATAATTTATTTCATGCTCAACTTAAATGGGCCGTTTAGGGCCTTTCTAGTTTTAAACTGTTGGAATATGCTGAAAAGGCAGTTGGACAGTCTAGCACAAGCAGTAAATTGTGTGCAGCTTATGGCTTTTACAGTCAAAGTCCAACTCATGTTAGCAAAACATGTGCTGGTGACAGACAAGCAGCAAAGTTTCAGTGTCAAAATTCCTCCTCTCCTTTGCAGATTCACAAACTTTTTGCAAGCAATAGACCTTACAGAAATTAGTAAGTCTTGCTTACAGGCAAGTGAGGCAAAAAATAAAACAAACAAAAATGCAGCAGCACAAGCAGTTAAAGGAATCACTGAAATATTTCTGTTCTGAGTTCATAGTGTGTTCCCAGTGACATTCAACGGAGATGAGAGGATATCAATACAAGAACAACACTTCAAAGCTGAGAAGGCCTTAACAATGTATACCCTCCTCAATGAAAACTGTTTGCAAGATAGAGATTTCTGTTTTGCAGTTCTCATTACAAAGTTATCATTAAGGAAGGCTATGGTCTTATTCTGAACACATGGAAGTCTGATGGAATTGAGCCATGTATTAGTTATTCTTCTACCCACTGGACAAACATGAAAAAATCCTGATGTTGAGCAGACAGGGCAGGTTTTTGCCAATTAAAATCAGAAAAATGTTTCCTAGAAAGCAAACGTTACACATTTGTGTGTCTCAAACCCACAGTATAAATCTACCTAATAGCAAATTGCTCATGTAGTCATCACATGCGTGATAGTGTCCCTTACACAGACATTTTTTGAGCAGTTCCCTTTTTAATATCAGATTGATTGCAGCATCTCAATCCAAAACAATTGCTAAAACCAAAATAAAACTTGATATATTCAGCAGTGAGGAAATGGTTTAGGCAAACATTCTTTTTTTCTATTATTTTTTTTTCCTTTTGAATTAGCAGTCCCACAAATTCAGAGAGAAGTGCATTTGGCTAACCCACCAAAAGTATTTGTTTACTCTGGTTCATATCATTACAGCTCTCTTCTTCCTCTTGTGTATAAAATAGAAAAACAAATAAAAACAAAATAATGATGTGTCCCTTGGTAAACAATTGTTGATCTATACAGCTGGCTATGCTATAGGAAGAGTGATCACCAAAAACAAATTCCACTAGAACTCCAATTAGAAGCCTGCTGTGCTCGTATAGATCTTTGTCTGCTGCTCTCCAGTAACAGACATGAAATGGAAGCGGTAATTAATGCCTGGAGACAGCAGTTCACTTTGAACTACACTTTGAAAACACTATCTGATGTGTGTAAGCGTATCATGCTAATTACGGAGGTAAGTAGCTGTGCATAGGCATTTTTCATGCACTCTTAACCAGGGCCCTCTCTCCAGTCTGTGCAGAGCAGAGAACTGGTAGAGAGAGTTATCCCATCTCAGCAGTAAGACAGAAAGTGTCCAAGTACAAGGCATGAAAAACACAGATTCATCAGCATACTGTTTACATTTATTTACTGTAGCAGTTAAATAAAGCGCAGTTTCTGCAGTGGTTATACACTGGATCCTACAACCTGGTCACCAGGGATTGCTTTAGAGTATTGGAGACATGCAGGGACGAGTCACAACCAGATGCAGACCAGGCTAGAGAAAAAGTAAATCTATAGAGCTTGAGGAATAACTGAGGAATCAGTTTTAAAGTACATATACAATACTAAAGTAAATGTATTTTACAGTGTTGATTAAAGACAATTCATGTGAAAGTAAAGAAATTATCTGGCCTAACACTTTTAGAAACTTACTCTTGATGTTTTCCAGCATTAATGAAAATGGGGTAGAAATGCAGAATACCAGGCAGTTTAAATTATCATGGCATTTTTTAGGCAATGGCCCATACTTCTTTGTACCATGCAACACGGTAGACCAAAGACCAAAGCTGCTCAGCCGTACAGCAAGGAGCATAGATGCTCGATATACATTCTCTTACAGCTTATTTTCCACAGTGAATGCATCCACGTTTTTCTGTTTAAGAAAAGAAATTGGGACAATTTTTGGACAAGATTCGTAAGTCTTTACTTTTTGGCTATTGCCTCCTTCCAATTTTTCTTTGTCTCTCTGCATCAACTTACAACTTGTATCCATCATAGAAGACATCCAAACAGAAGTGCTTCTGAAGTGCAATAATTATGCCTGTCTTAATACATACTGCTTTTATTTAATTAACCACTACTCTGATGTGCCTTGCTATTTCCCCAGTCCAACATGTTCCAACTCCCACTTCTTGCTGACCACTTTAAGAGCATGACACAGAGGAAATTGCACAGGGTCTGAAATGAGTTTTATTTTTCTCAAAAAAAAAGAGGGTGCAAAAACCTAGACAAAGTCACAGACAGCAACTGACCTACATACTAAAGTGTCTCTGTCTGCAAACAGAATTTGAAAAATCCCCGACAGTTCATTATGCTATTGATTTAGACTGCAGCAGAAACATCAACTAGTTCCCTCAGGGAACCCTGATGACTTAGAGGGAGAAAAGCATGCAGTAATTAGATGACTTAAACTACAGCAGAACATGTTGTTAAGAAAAAAAAATAACATAAATAGATTTTAAATCAATGTATGAATAACTGAATGGACTTTGAAAAGGACATATAGATGAGTGTTAATTGTAATGAGTGAAGTGGATAAGGACACTTATATGCAATGTTATCAGGAAAGATATAACTTTTCCAATTTTGCATTGTTTTTAAAATTTGGAAGGCCTTTGCAGGCAAGCCATCCCATACTTGTCGCGTCAGCTGGAGAGGGAAAGGAAGGAAGTTCAAGAAAACTGAGCTCCTAATTACCACCATCATCCTCTGATGTGGATGTGGCTGGTACAGCATCACATGCCTACGTGGCTGGTGCTACAACGGTTTTTATGCACACATGCACAAGCCCAACAGATGGTTATAATCATCTGCTGGCAGGCTACAGCAAAAAAAGTGAGCAAAGCAGGTTATGTTCACTCTCAGCCTTGCCTGCGACTGCACTGAAGTGCTTCGCAGCCTCAAGGCAACTCTCCCTCCCTGGACAAGGACTAGAGCCCATTAATCAGGAGGCTGCTTGGCTCCCCTTGGTGAAAGCAGCCATGCAAACCCCATCACGTGCCCTGTGCCTTTTGAGGCCCAGGGACATGGTTGTGACTGAAGCAACAGTGCACAGGCCAAATAACGGCCACCTCAAAGGGAAGCGCGTCTGTCTGGTACTTCAGACTCCATTCAAAAGGCAGGGAAAAAATTAGACATGTTTAGGAACTTGTCTAGCGATTAAACACAGTCAAACAAGGATTTCTTTGATGCTGAAAGTGTCCACCTTGAGGTGTGTAATACCAAGCAAACACATATTGAAGTTATTTTTACACTCTGTTCTCACTGCAGCAGAAGCCTCCCTCTAACCCACGATGTGCTCCTGCTAAATACAGCTGCAGGGATCAGTAACTAACCACTGGCCAGCAGGACACGAGAAAGGCAGCTCTTTGCAGGGCTGGCTCCAACACCATCACTTATGTGGCTTGCAGTACCATCCAAATAATGTGGTTTTCGGTGTCTTCTCCACAGTCTCGTGCATGGGGTGCACTTAGCTAAAAGTAAACAAGACTCAACAGCCTAGGGAACAGTTCTCCTTTGAAGAGCAGCAAGACAACCACTGTAGCACTTCCACCTCCTGCTGCTGCCTCTGCTACCATCATCAAGCGCTGAGTGCTGGCTTTGCTTCAGAGACATGATGAAATCCCTCGCTTGCCCCCAGAAAAGGCTCAGTTATCAAATGCGGGCACCTTCACACAGCTTCCACATTTAGCATTGGTGTTTATGTTTCTATATATTGCCACATGCAAGCTAATCTAAGCGCTCAAATGCAGGAGTGAAAGCTCGCGTGCAGTTATCTGAAAGCTGGACTTCCCATACCGAGTTGTTCCTGCTAAAGAAAGATGGGGGTCTGGGGAGGAGGGAAGTAGTAGCAATGAAAACCTCAGCAACATATAGTCCCTGCTCCCTTCCTGGACAACAAAAACAGCGGCAGGCTAGAAACAAGCTTGCAGATAAAGCAGTAACAAGGCTGAAAAAATGACAGTCAGGAGCCTATTTTAAAAGACCTAAAAGGGTACATATGTCCCATACTTCTTCTCAACTAAAAGGAAAATTGCATTACACGAAAATTTTTACAGAAATTCAGAAAAAATAGTATCACAAGTATATGCTGAGAATTTTTACAAAGACCCAAGGTGGCTGCACACAGATCTGAACAAATTCTGTTTCATCTTCCTCTTAGGAGCCTCATCTTATGTGTACAGAGCTAAGCATTAACCCCACTATGAATACAGCCTGGGTACCAAATCAAAATCCCCACAAAGAAATGGCAAGAAATACAGACAATCCTACACCAGCCTGCATAGTTGGAGATGATGCTGACATGCATGAAATGGGTTTATAGAAGTAATGGAAAAATAGTGAAGAGTTTATCAATATGGGTATGATTATGCGATCTGAAGAGACCAAAATGTTCCTATGAAAAGGAAAAGTAAACTGAACTCCAACATCTGAAGATATTTACTTAAATGCTACTTGCTGGAGAAGCAGCTCCTCAAATACAGACAAATACACAAGTTATCAGGGAAAGAGTTGTATAAATATTTTCTTCCTTGGAAGCCAACTATTTAGACTTTTAATGGATTTTTTTTTTACTTTTTTAAAATAATATATGCTTTAGCCTATAGTTTACGTAACTTTTTTATGTTAAAATCCATATCCTGATTAAGTGCATTCATCCCTCATTAAGGGTACAAAGGTGCTTCCCAGTCTCATTGCCACTGAGAAAACAATTCAAGAACCACACTAATACATTTATAGTACTTCAAATACATATCTTAAAAATGCCAGCACACCACTAAAAAAAGTGAACAGTTGCATATCATATGCTCATATTGTATGAGTATATGCATAGTACATTTTCCACCTCTCAAGAGGTGGACAAAGGTGCACAGACTAGAGGAAAATACGGGCACAATAACAAGCATCTATGAGCTAAAAGCCAGGACATGGCAATCATACAGGGATTTACATTAAGGGATGGAGAGAAGTCTTTCAGGAGAGTCATTATCCCGCCAGCCCGGAGTGTAGGGAGGCACCTACCTTCCTGGGTTACCTATAAGGGACAAGGCACCAATACCATCAAAATGCTGAGATGGACACAGGGCACAATACATACATTACCCTGGCACTGCAATTACTGGTCAGGCGAGGGGGCTTTGTTGGAAGGAAAGGAAAAGGCAGAGAGGTATATTCTGGAAAGTTTTGATGCTCCTGGCATCAACTCCAATGGTCTCTCTGGTCTTATTCAAGCAAATCTGGTCCCAAAGTAGAGTGACCACAATCCTCATTCCTTTAGCTGCAGGAATGGATTTGGTAGGATACAGGCATCTGTTTTTTCCTCCTCTTAGTCTTCTTACTATTATCAATATTATTTTCATAATATTCTTATATTTTATGCATAATATTATTTATTATATAATATTATTATATATCATAATATATTATTTATAATATTATTTTCATAATGTCAAACACTAAAAAAAAAATGAACTGATCGATATCGTTATTTCATTCTGACTTGAGCAGCATTGTTCATTTGCAGACTCTTCCTACAATACATCCTCCTAAAACACACCTAGTCCCACACCTAGAAACATTTCACAAAATGATTCAAGCTACTTAATCTGTTTGTTCATTTTTCCTCCAGTTTCTATGTTCCTGGAGCTCTGTCCTGTTAAAACATTTCCCCTGGCACATCAGGAGCGGGGTAGGAAAAATAATGGCGCAAGAATCAAGATGATGCCTCTTATATCAAGTCCTGGTTACATAGGTAGGATGAGAGAGACTCTCTCACACACATTTCAAAGTGCACCTTCCCCGCCAATCACCCTGCATTTCCAGGAGAGCTCTACCCCAAAGACTAAGTAGTGAAATTAATGACAAGGAGTATCAGCAGCACCGGATTTGTCATCGCTAACAGCCCACAAACCTGTTTGTCGAGCAACGTCTACCCGGCTCAGCACCAAGCACGAGCAAACCCGAAGCCTGCCTTGACAAGCCGGGAGACAAACTCGACGCGTCTCTTCAGAACAAGGTTGTTCTTTGGCTTTTCTAAAACATTTCCCCTCTACACATACAGAGGGAAAGGGATGTGAGACATTCAGGTCCCACATCTGAGTATATATAATTGCTCAGGACACATAATGTTTTATTTTGACTCACATTGAGTATTGTATTCTTATAACCCTAGTAGAAAAACAAACTGCTACCAATATTTTTTTTCCTGCACATGTGTATGCTATAATATTGGCATTCATTTTTTGCTTGCTGATTTTTGTGAAAGGTAAAATGGTTTATTTACTTTGAGAAAAACAAGGGCTTTTGTAATGACAATTAAGAATAGGCTTAACACTTAAGATTCTCACTACAAGCCCCTTTAAATTTCTTTGTTTGTTAATTTTGTGTCCTATTTTGCTTCTTTATCATAAAAAAACTAAATAGGGAGAATTTTATTTTAAGGCATATTTATGCTTAAAAATTAAGAAGCCAAATAAAATAGGTTAAGCCCAGGATAGTGTATATAGATGGCTAAACCAAGGATCTAGAAAGATCATTTGAACGAAATTTATTTTTATTCTGTAATTAATTTTTATTAAACCACTGAGCAAATGTAAAGTGAAATTTCACAACCTATCACAAGCACTAGATTAAGAAAAGATTTGAGTCTAGTCAGTTCATGAGTAATGAAAACATTTTAAAACAGGTAAATCTAATTACAAAAACCTTTATTACCGAGTTGAGAGGAACCTTTACACATCTCTGTGACTGGAAGGGTGTATATGTTATACCAGTTACGAAAGGTTTCTAAGGGGTTGCCTTGTCAGCCCTGGGCTAACTTTAGTCTTTTTTGTTGGAGAGAAGTTGCTAGATCAGGCATACTTCATTCAGCACTATACAAATGCATAAAGAATTTTGGAGACTGTTAAGAAGGAAGATACCACAGAACAGCAAAACACACACGGTAGTTACATAGCCAAAAAATTTCCCTCTGGGAGTTTTTCTTAATTTTAGAAGAAACTTACATAGATCTTATCTTGTTGATATCGTTGGAATAGGTTGTGCATGATGGAGCCTTCATGGAGATCTACTAGTGCGGCCATGTCTTCCACGCTCTCTGCACTGGTTTGATGCATAGGTGTTACTTTTTGGTGTGTGATTGTGCTCTGTTTATAAGTGAATACCTGAAAGAGGAAAAAATATATATCAGAATACACAACCAAAAACTCCTACCTCAGAAGGTAGCTTTCATATCTGTTCCTGCCTATCTATTTTACCAATGTGCACAAGTCTAAGATGTAACCATCTGCCATTCGTACCTTCTTCTAAGGCTTCTTTAACAATAAGACATACACAAGGAACACATGAAATTAGTTCATACTGATCATACACTTTTTTTCTGGACAAAAGGAATCTGGTTTCATGCTGCACTACTCAAAGACTTTATCTGGAGAGAGAGAAAAGGAAAAAAAAAAGGGGGGGGCGGCAGCCATTTCGAGAAAACCCCCCAAAAATCCTCAACACAAAAAAACAAAATGCCATAAAAACATAGCATGGCAAAACATAAAACTCAGTCATACTCAAATTACTTTGGGGAAACATGCTTTTACACCACAAAACGGCAAAAACTGATCTAACAGGGCTACAAGTGTTTGTATGTTTGATCCAAACTCAATTGAAATGTTTCCGTTCAATTCTTTGATCAGGATCACTACTAGGTTAGGTCCTTACTCTTAGCATAATAAGCACACTAAGTTCAAAATGCTGCAGACGTGAAAATAAATGGCTGAACAAACTCCTCCTCAGTGCTGTTTGGAGATAAATTTATGAACCCTGTTCAAGATGGTCAGTAAAGAGCATTTAAAAAAAAAAAAAAAAACGTACTTATCCATAAAACACTTCTATGCATCTTCGGTAAAATTATTACAAAATATGCTCAGAAGATGTCTACATTCCCAATAAAGTTAAATAAACTTTCATGAATACTAATGACATCACTAAAGCTTATAAAATAATTGCTTTGGAATCCAGCTTCCCATTTCCTTTTAATTCACATCTTGGCAGCACATCCCTGCAGAAATACGTCTGCACTTTGTAGCCAATGCTACTTAGGCAATACTAATCCCTGCTAACACAACCAGTGCTTCAGACTAAGAAAGCCAAGCTGTGGGGGTGACTGTGAATAATTTAATAGAAATTTTCCAGAATTTTTAAACTTTCATCTGGCTGGAGAATTGCAGTAACTGCAGCCCAGCTGTTTGGGAGCATCACAGAATTGCCCATGTGGGCTGTGGATTGTGAAGTATCACAGAACAGAGCAGTCCAGCACAAGATGCCAAAGCCTTCTCAGGAAAAGAAAACCCATCAAAGATTTTTCAGAAACAAAGCAAAACAAGACATGTATATTCTCCATAATGAAAGACTGAAAGGGATTGTCAGTATCATTACAGGATGCTATTCATGAAAATAGATTCCTGGCGCTCAGTGTTGCATGATTTGTTTTCTGTCTTGCTGAGACAAGTGAGAGAAAGAAAGTAAGGAAGCAGCAGGCTCAATGTACAACAAACTTAACATTAAAGATTTTTCACTAGAATATCCAGTGAATGAATAAGGAAAACTGCCTGACAAAAAAAATGTTCATTAAAATCATATCCCAGGCTCAGCGTCAAACTTTTGGCACTGAACATCAAACAGTTACAGCCATCATTCAGATATCATCAAACAGATACAGCCAGAGTATATTGGGGGAAAGCTAGAAAAGAGGGAGAAGGAAGATTCAGGAAACAAATTTCCAACGGGAGCTGGATGACAGCACAAACATCAGTGAGACACACAAACAACCAACAAGGATGTTCCTGAAAACTGAGAATCAGTTAATTAATCCAAAATTAATCCACAACCGTGGGAAGAGAGACATGTAGGGATATGAGTAGTATTTTGCAGGAAACAATTACCAGATGGCAGGTGAGAAGACAAGCATTTGTACAGAGCAGAGGAATATTTGCTATCCCGAAGAAAACAGCAACTTGAACATATTCAAGGGCAACTGATCTAGATCCTTCCAACAGACAGAATGAGAACAGATTCATCAGTAGCAAAGCTTTGGGTCTAAAAACACTATTAGAGGACCCGAAGATTAGAGAATGCAAAGAATAATCCTGAGTTTGAGGTAATGACAATTCAAGTGGAATAAACTGCAGTTCCTAACTGGAAGAACTATGGTGAAAAAGTGAAGGTAATGCGTCAGAACAAATAACATAAGCTGAAAGATTTGGAAACAACAGGGAAGCACTGCAGATTTTTAAAAAGTAAGCAACTAAGGCTACATATCAGGAAGGAGAGGGAATTAATTCAGAAAAAAAGACTCAGTAGTTCACTGGTCAGACCAGCTGTCACCCAGATAGAAAGAACAAGGGTCTCTTCCTCCACGCTGGGAAGGTTTTTTTTCCCATTACTTTTTTTTTTTTTTTTTTTAAATCAGGACCATGCACCTTTCAGACTCTGCTATCAAATTTGAATTTGGCAGGGCAACAGGATTATATTCATAAGCTTTTTTCCTTAAAAAGGGGTTTTGTTAGTTCTGATATTGAAGTCTTGCGGCCCCTGCTTTTGTTGATTTATGTCAGCTCACTCCTTTTATAAGGCAAATATGTGAAAAAGCAACCTTGAACTTTATCAATGCCAATTAGAAGGTCATGGTATAAAATAGCACAGCAGAAGAAATCTTCCAGAAATAGAAACCTCAGAGACATCCTACAATGTCAAAAGTAAGATGAAAAAGTAGGTTCCTGAACTTTAAGGAAAGCATGCTGGCAGAGTGCAGGAGTTTGCATCCTCAAGGGTCTTGCCAGCAATTCTGGAAGGTCAAGAAAAACATGCAGGAAATTTGGAATAAGATTTAAGACAAACCTAATTGAAAAATCAGCAAAAAAACCCACTTTCCTCTCAAGATAGAAATGGACCGAGATAACAAAACATGCTGAATACACAGAAAGCAATAAATTAAGCCCCACAGAGACAGCATGCAAAACAAGAATTCTCAAATTATTGTGGAAGTGCAGATTAGAGGTTGAGACAGGAAGGAACAATAACAACAGCAAGAAGAACAAACTTGAGAAATACAAGATAAAGCAGTAAATCCTGCTAAACAATAACAAAGAATGTAGCATTGGGAAAGAGGAAGAGCGCTTCACAGTGGCTTGACTGTCCATGGCTTACTGGTGCCATGATAAGCACATCACAAATGGACTCAAAGGAGGCAGCAACCTTAAAATCCAGGGGAACGAGGGATCTAATATCTCCAGGTAGCATGGGAAAAAGCTGCCACGGGCACTCCGGGATTGTACTATAATTTAGAAGGGAACTATCAAACACCCGGATATTAACACACTGCTGAAAGGAGAACTGATACCTGCGGGCTGGCGGAACGCTGTGTAGTACCAGTCTTGAAGAAGAAAGCAAATGTGATTGAAAGAAAGTAATTACATGCTGCTGGGTCAAAATTCTCTCTCTTGTAATAAAAATGAGGGGAAAAAAAAAGAAAAAGGTTGAAAAGACTGATAAACAAGAACAGCAATATTTCCCCGAATATTACAAACAGAGTGACACACAAAAAACATGACTACAAAACATGCAGGTTGACTTATGACAGCCTGCTTCAAACCTTTTAAGGTATGACCCCAAGTCCTGAGTCATGTTTGTTTGGTGAGCAACACGCTTATTAGGCCAACTCTATTTTCTCCAGGTTTGGGTACAGTTCATCCATCTCACCAGGACACAGATGCACCCGAAGGACTATCCAGGTCTCCCTGCCCAGTGATGATACCATCTACAGCATTTGTCAGACCTGCTTTGGGACACAATGTCAAGTCCTTCCCAAGAGTGGGAAATACATTCCTACTTCAAAAGTATCACTCAGATGAGAAAGAAAGAGAAATGGAAAAAAAATAGTTCATCGTCCCACAAAGACAACATTTGCCTTGCACAATGAGCCAAGGGAAAAGGAGTTAGAGGGAAGTCAGCAACAGCACGCAAGCTCTTCCAGGATATGGGTATGACTGCATCGCATATGCCAGACAGATTCCCACATCACCCTCTGAAATATTATCCAGATCTCCTACTGCTGTTGCAAGAAGTACGTTCTCTTTACAGAAGATACCAATAAGATATTCTCTAATACACTGTAGGAAGCTTGAGAACTGACAACAACATTCACTGAGATTAAAGGTGGGATTTTGTAAATGAGCACAAGGTAGAGGGCTTTTTTGGCGTTAAAAGTTTTGTTAGGGCATTTGTTCCACAATGGTGGAAACTTTTGGAAGAAATCAATTCACAGGACACTCCCCTCTAGAAAGCTGGTAACCCATAAATCATGTCCTAAAACAAAGAGATATGAAATGATGGCTTTAGTAAATAAACAGACAATTTTGCCTATTCATAAATACTGTACCTATTCACAATTACTGCTGCATCAGCAACGCAATATTGTACTCCACAGTTTACTAGCATTTATTAGGTGGGTCTGTAATTTTATACTCAGCTAATAAAAACAGTGTTTCTAGAATGCCATGCAATTTGGAATAATCTGGCAGAGTATTTTAAGTGAATACACTCTCGTAAATCTACCCAGGAGTTTACTGGAGAATTACAGCAAGTAATGAAATCAATGCACAAACAGACCGTGAGTCTGAAGCAAAAGATTGCAATTAAAATAATTTCACTGGGGCTTTTAAAAGAGAATGAGAAACAACATGAAAAACTTAATATTCCTCAATTCTTTAGGTTAAAAAAGCAATTTTATCCTGCACAACCAATCTGGCATAAGACAAGAAGCCTTTCAAGTATTTCTTTTTGGGAAGGTGGGTACTACAAAACAGTGTTTGATTAATTTTCTGCAATGACAAAATTAGCCTTAAACTCATGATCTAATGGAAATTATATTTTAACACCAGATTTAATTTGTAATACAATTCATTAACAGCAGGAAAGAACATCAGAGTAGGCCCTCAATGACAGGAGCTCACACTGCTTTCTCTTCTCTAGCTGTATCATTTCATGATGTGATGCCAAGGGACAAAACTCCCTGCCTGAATAAGACCATTAAACAGTAACAAGGGATTTCACAAGGGCTGATGCAACTGAATTTAGAGAGGACGAGTTAAGTATTTGGATAAAGCACGTCAAAAAAAAAAAAAAAAAAAAAAAAAAAAAAAAAAAACCACAATCCTTATTTCTTGCAAAACCTGCAAGTCATACTTAGACCTTCTGGTCTGTGCAGAGTCAATAGGGAATCAAATCTCACAGGGTTTTTCACAAACCACTCAAGTTTTTGTTCTGATGATGACAATCAACATTGGATGGGAGAAAGGAAGCAGGTAACCTATAAAATTCATTACCAGCAATCAGGTATCTCAATTATAATAGCATCTTCAAGACCTGTGTGAGATTTCTTCAAGATTAGTCTTAAGAGATGGAATTAGATCTGTTCACAACCTAGGTGCAAGTTAGGTTATTTACAAAATCTGCTTGCTGAAAATGTGTAATGGCATCTGTTGAAAAGTTTAGATATTATAAACATTTTAAAACTGCCCCTTTCATATAAAAACCTCCTTGTTCCTATCAAATACAACTGATAACCAATACCAACTCAGTTCTCTTTTTTTAAGTGATTTTTTTCAAAGCTATTTTCACTATTTGATGTAAGAATTGAGAGAGCAAATCCCTTTTCTTCATGGTAAAAAAAAAATACGGAGGCTTTAACCTCTGCCAAATGAACGTAAAGATCATCCACCACACTTCCCATTCCGTAAGGTTATGGTCACTCAGCTTTTAACTACAGCTCCGCTCCTGGAAGACATCAAGCCTTCCCAAAAGCCAGCGTGGGGATCTCAAACTCCCAGTTGGCTTCCAGCACTCACCATCTGAAACAGAGCATCTTACAGCTCTCCTGGACGGGACCCCTTGCGTTTTCGCATGAGCGATGCCTACTCAGCTGCTGCTCATCTTGCTGGAAGTATGCAGCACTGGGAACCACGATGACAACTGAGCACACTACCACAGCTCAGTTACATCTAGGAAAGTAACGGAATTAACTCCTCTCATCTTCTGTCTCTGTCCTTGGGATATGAGCACCTAATGGCAAGAATGGCTGAAGCAGCATTCATAGTCCAGCTTGCACATGCTAAAACAAACTTGCATGGACTTCAAGTTACCCACAAACGCTAGGAAGTCAGCAGGGAAAGTTCAGGAAGTGCTCTGTTTGCAGTCCAGCTGTTCCCACCACGCGGGCAGCACTCAGGCATGACCAACTTAACTGTTAATAAAACACACCAGACTCAACTAATCTGATAGTATCTGATTAATGTCCAGTACTGAATACAGCAGTGCTCATGAATGTTTACACAGTTTAGCACTTCCTTGTCATTTATATTGTTGAAATAAATCAGACAGCTTTTTGTTAGAGCATAATGAAAAGAGCATAGCCAGCATCTCTCTGCTGCCATTTTCTGTTTAAGAAAGCTTTCTAATAACTTAAAATTTACAAGCTGCCACAGATGAGATTGGTATTCTGTGTTGAACACAGAATTATCTGCCTTGCCACAAACATAATTTGAATTAAGTTGTTCAAATGCATATAACCAATGGGATAAAGAAACATTTGGTTGCTTAAACATAAAATTTAGTAAGAAACAGGCAGAGGAACACAAGGTGTCATACTGATGTCATGTGAGAAACAGGTTTAAAAAAAGCAAAAAAAAAAAAAAAAATACAACCACAGCTTTCTTCAATAACACCTATGATAGTAACCAATCAAGCACTGCAGCATTTGGCCAGCTCACGGCCACCAGAAAACAAAGTTAATTGTGATCCAAAAAGTGAAGCAAATAGTCTTTCTCTCTTTGCCCTGAGGGCTTGCCTACATGTGTTTTTTTACACTTAATTCCAACAGCCATGGTGATGTCAATGAATCGACTGAAATCTCTGGAGGAGTTGGCTCATATGTTTTAGACATCAGCGTCCTTAGCTTCTCAAGGCATCTTTTTGCTGTCACTGACTCCACAGCAGAGAAATGAGAGCTGAACACATGCCAGCATAAAACTGTGGACTGCACACAGGAACATCACTTTAAAATATCTTTTTTTTTTTCATTCTCTGCTGTTGGTCTGGATTGAGGATCATCATTTGTGTTTCCCTTGTGTTTAGAAGTTAGAAGAATGCAATGAATCTTACCAAAACTCTTTATACTTGAGTCCAAGTAGAGAAAAGAGGCCTTGAGGTCACATTACAAACTGTGGAATGCAACATTCCAGGGTGAAAAATAAATCGTTACAAGCCCAAAGACCCAAAGATTAAAAACAAAAATAAAAAATCTAGTAGTCTACCTTTTTTCCTAGACAGATCTGTAAGACTAGAGATACTTATAATGTACGACAAAGAGGCTCACTTATATGATATTTAAACACAAATATAAAGAAGGCTAACTATCAGTATTTTAAATCCTAAGGTTAGTTTAAACAGTGTGGTCCAAGTAATGTTTTTTGTCTAAAAGCTTTCTATTTCTCTGTAAAAGCTGACCTTAGACATCCATTCCATCGGCAAAACACAATCTTTCAGGCAACAAGCTGTACCAGGGCCCAAGGCTTTCTTTGATGCAATGCAATTTAATCTTTTTCAAAACAAAGAAAAACACGATGAAGTTTCTTATTTATCAAATGATGGGTCAAACTAAAGAAAATTATGAAAGACACTTGCTGATGTCAAGAAAAGAGATATTACTAACTAAACTGACATTGTTTCCACTGTGACCAATATTGTCCTTTTCCCCAAATACCACCTACACACACTCTTAGTTCTGCATCTATCAGAACTATCTGTTCTGTAAAACTCCTGCCTATTTATCCTGGGAATCACTCTACTCTCCATCTTCCCTTCCCATTTAGTCCGCTTTGCGCATTACTTCATCTGCCAAATAAATTACATATTTTTATCTTATCCATTGCTTTGTTAGTTCTACTTATACTTACTCCCACCAACAAAGCTTCTGGACCCTTCCCCTCACTCTTCCTCTCCTAACCCTTCTCAAATTTGTCTGTGCACTGCCATATTTCCTGCATCCTTGCACTGAATGAAGTTACCTGCGTCTGGGTCATACAGGGGAGCCTGATGCTAGCTACTAGCAGCTACTACCCAGGTCAAGTGCTAGAGGTCTGTCCCACTGCATTTGCCCACCCCTTTCACTAATCCCTGGCTTATATCATCTTACTTGAGCAGCAATCCTACTAATACCTTGGTATTTTCACACCCATACAGAAGTATCCCAAGCATGCTGCCAGGATGGCAATCCTGTTTATCACTGCAGTAGAGCTCAGAAAAGCCACTAAACAAAACCTCTTTGTTGTTTCCCTACATGTGGACCAATGTCAACAAACTTGTCTGAAGATGACTTCCCACCAAACACCTATTCTGCAAAGAGGTGTTTCAAGACAGTTTATTCCACACGCTGATCTGTTTCCATCTGTTGACAAGCCCTGCCATCAACTATGAACAAGCTCTCAACTATAGGTTCAGTGCTATGCACACAATAAAGAAATGTAATTCAAATTAAACACACAAATTTTGCCTAGATTATACTGTAGTAAACCTCTAGGCAGCCCATGTTAATTCTAAGAGAAGAAAACAAAAGATATATCTAACTTTCACTGGAAGTTTCATACAAGGAAGACCTTGTATAACCTACAGTTCTCTGCACCTGAAGACACCACAAAGTTTGATTTTATGAAGTCCACCCTTCTATAAATACTGTGAAATTGACACTGCAGAAAACACAAAACATTCTCATCATGCCACTAGTACTTCCTTAACCATGGAAAAGTACCCCTTTCTGAACTGGCAGGAGGAGGGATCAGAGCTGCCCAGACCTTCCCAGAACGTGTAACCAAATGAAGCAGTTGAATGGCAGGACACGTAGAAGATGCACTAAGAAATGAAGTATTCAACTGCTCCCTGCAAGACATCAGGTCAACAACAGAGTTTGAACTGGTACTCAGCTTTGCCTAGAGAGTAAATCATGGAAGAGACTGCGGGGCACTGTGAGCTGGAGCAAAAACTCAGCCAAGTTTGTATCAGAAGACTCAACACCCAGGCCAACCTTTCCAATTAATTCACTTCTTTTGGCAGGAGCCATCCCCTACCAAAGGCAGCCCCCCACTTGCCGTGTGCCACTGTAAGCAGCACCTAGTAACAGCAATACTCCCTTTATTTTTAATGTGCACCACCTGAACTAGCTCACAAGAAAGTAGGAGTAAACTGTTATTTCCCCCTTCAAACCATCAAACCATCAAAAAAAGAAAAAAAAAAAAGAATAAACTTCACCACTTATACACCATTTTCCACACAATAGAAAGTGCCTTTGTGGTCAATACAAAGCACTGAAAGCACTAGCTTTTGACTGTCAAGATCATTTAGAGCTTGAGTGAAACTCCCATGTTTAAATTCATATTTATTCAGTGATTCATATGAGATAAACAATGATTATTTGCAACTGAATGGACAAGAAGGAATTTGAATAAAACGTCCTGCTATCAAGAACAGGAACAACTCTGTTCAATAAGCAGCGTAAAAATTACACCAGCTCTTTTGAGGCACAGTAAAAACAAAACAAAACAAAACAAAACAACAACAAAAAAACTCAATTGGTCTTTTTTGAAAAGGAAGAGAGAAAAAGAGCAACAGGCAGCTGATGAGATTGCCTCTTAATCGAAAATATGAATAGTCTTTGTGAAATAATAATAAATCTAGAGGCAAATACAAAGCAGGGAGTTTGGAGCTCCAAGGAGCCACCCCTGTCAAGCAAGTCCTGTTTTGAACCAAGTGAAGAAGGTTTTATTTATATAACTTCTTTCTCCATTCTACCTTCTCAGGTCTCCTCTCCTCCTTCCATCCTCCCCTGCCCCCCATTTTTTCTCTCCGTAGACACACACTTCTCTTTGGAGCCACAGTTTTCCAATCAAACCTAAATACAGCAAGTCAGGCAAGGCAAGACGTTACTTTCAAATCCACAGGTAAATTTATTTCTAAGTTTAGCTTTAAAGTAAACTGCCCATTCCCCAAAATGCGGACAGAAATGCAAATGAATCTAGTTTTCAGTTAACTGATTCTTCTTCTGTTCTGCCCACACCTAAAAAGAAGTAAAACATAAGTGCTGACGAGGAATAACATAAAGCCCTTACTAAAAACAGGAAAGTAAATATTATGAGAGATGCCCTGAAACATGATGATAACAAAACAATATAAAGAAAAATGAGGATACTGCCAGATGTTATTTACGAATCCAGTGTCTAAGGCAAAAAAAGCCTATTGGATGAAATTGTTTGTAAAACAGTTTGTGAAGAAAATAAATGGCAACTTGCACATGCGTAATATAATCTTGGTTTTCATATTTCTTGTTAACATTTCACAACAAAACTCTTAAAAATTGATTATATTTCAATGTTGTTATAGTATCTCCAAATCTTAGTTTGGTTTCTCTCCTTTCTCACCTTTGAGGCACGGATTTCTTAGATCTTTTGATTCAACTCAGTAAACTGTAGATATAAGCTTAGTATCAGTCTAAGTTTAGTATCCTTTAAAAAATAGCTTTAGTTTTCTTTGCTGGTGTTGCTACCAGAAAAGACGAAAAAAGGAACCTATCAATAAAGAACTCTGCATGAGCTTGCAGGGAACCTAAAAGAATAAATCTGAATTGAACCTATTCATTTTAACAGATACCAAAGTGCCAGTTCAGATTTCAGCAAAACATGTGATAAGTATAGTACCACACATAGAAGAGCTGTATGGGACACATCCAAGAAGTACCAGCTCAGTTTTGGTCACGATTCAGAAATGTTGCTGAATTCTCAAAATATTTAGCATCTATTCTCTTCATATTTCACATGAAAGTAAACAATTTGGACGTTACTCTGTAAAGACCTAAGTACCTTCTGCAGAAGCTAAAGCATTCTATAGATCTAAAAACAAAGAGCAAACTTTTACTTTTTTCCACAATGTCAGCAAATAGCAGAAAAAAGCCAAACCCACACCTCCCTGGCACCATGTACTCAGCACTACTTTTCATATCCCTGCCACTTAGTATTACTCCAACTCCCAAAACAGGGACTAGATAACAACGGATCTAAATGCAACACAAACCCTAGTGTGAGCATCAGTCTCACTCTTCAAAGGAACGGAGGTGCTTTTCATGAAGCCAGCGCTTACCAGCTGTTTTTGCAGGTTGTGTGTGGTGTGAGGCTTTAACACAGCCACTCGGCCAGCTAGACAGCCAAGGACACATTTTATTCACAGCTCAAAGCTCATTCACTGGGAACGTGCTCCTTTACAGGGATGTCCATCTGCTCAACACTCTTTCTCCAAGTGTACAAGCACTGTATGGTAACTAGTGACAGGGGGTCCTGAATACAATAAACTCCTAAAAAAGCATAATATTTACATGATGATACATAATAATAATATTTTTTTTCCCAAACCTAAGCCTACAGTACAGTTTCTCTCATTGACTTGTTTACACGGTTATGTCATTTCAAAGTTAAATTTTATCATCAGTGCTAATTTCAGGACAATTTATCTGCTTTTCAGGGAAGGGCTACATGAGGAAAAACAGCAAGACATCTTCCTACTTTGCTATCTTCATTTTAATTCAATTAAACAGAAGTCAAGATCTTATCCAACCCCAATGAAGGCAAATAGAAGATGTCTCTTGATGATGGTGGAGTGAGGTCTGGGTCCATGGGGACCCTTCCTTCATCCTGCACCCAGTTCTGACACATGGTAGTGACATTAAGGTGGACAGAATGGAGCATCCTTCAACAGGGCTCCAAAGCTGCCTCAGGGCTGCATCTCAAAATAGTGTTCTTTTCCCCAAAGAGCACAAAGCTACCGTTGTTTAAAGTCTTGAAGAGCCTATTTTGCCCTTGGACTCTCAGAACAGCTGCCACCAAAGCCGCTATCCACAGCAGGACAGCAGGCCTTGCCACTGCACCTGGGGCTGAGGTGGGAAGAAAGCTTGCTCCAAGGAAGAGCGGGACAGGTTGGGACAAGCCTGAAGCAATAGCACACATACCCGGCGACAATGATGGAGTCGGTCCCGTGAAGGCAAGATCCACACACTGGGAGCACGACCAGCCCTGGCCGATGGGATCACCTGCACGTGGTTGGGAGCAGAGACTCCTCCAGGCCACACTGCAGCCCGAGCTCAGTCAGAGGGGCCGAATTCCTGCTCACAGCTAACTTACCATCTGCTCAGCTTTTTTGTTGTAACTTATTTTTTCTTCCAGTTTGCTGTTTATTTACTTTTTATGTGGCAGGAGGGAGAGAGGGAGCTACACAACTAATGTTTTCCAGAGCTCCTCCTCCCATGGACAGCTCTCTGGTCTGAACTCAACCAAAACAGATGAGTATTTTGTGATGATTCAGTCATCAGGAACTCAATCTGCAGAGAAGGGGAGTCGAGGAGGAAGGGAAAAAAGAAGAAAGAACATGCACCTTATAAAACCAAATAAATAAATAGATCTACCTTACTGAATCTTGAAAAAACAGAGTTGAAGAGGAGGTCAGATTTGAAATCTGGACACCCAAGGAAATTTTAGAGTTTTGTGCAGTTGTCCGAATTTCAGGCACATGGCACACTAGTTATTTGGAAAAAACATTTTTTTAAATCAGATTTTCATTTGTAATAAAATACTTGTACTGGACATGAATCACGTGTACTTATGTTGAAATACAAAATCCTTAAGCATAGACAAGAAATAACAGAAACTCTGTGTCATTAAAAGCAACACACTGTAGTCATCTCCAAGTTTACCTTGAATAGGAGTGTTAGGTTATATAGCCAGGCACTAACTACTTAGATTCTTTCCAATGTATTCTAATAATATTTATTATTACGCAAATAGAAGTATTCTTAGGTATGCCAGAGTGAGCTCTTCCTTTGAAAGAAACCATCTTAAGACAAAAACTATCTCTTTGCTATAAAACTGCACAGTGTTTAGCACAAAAACTGCAAAATCTCTAAGAAATACTGTAGTACAAATATGAGAACTCTGCTGCATCTTAATATAACTGTTTTTTGGGGAAAATGTTACTATGATATTGTTATAAAGCAAAGATTATTTTCCTGTTTCATCTGTGAAAAGCCTGTGGCTGTTCAAATAACAAACCTTAAACATCTATATATATATAAAAAAAGGGGGGGACAGGTGGAAAGCTTGGATATGCCAATGTGGGCCACACATCCATAGTCAGGCTACTTTAACAAAATAAATAGATACATAAGTTGGTGACAGTGTTAGAGTCTGCTGGGGAGAACTGAACATTAGGTATCCCAGGGGATGGATCAGTGGGAGCAGAACAACTTAGTAAGTCATAAGTCTTATTTTATGAGCTATGTGCTGCTTTGACATATGTGAGCATGAGCATTTTACACAGATAAGAAAATGAAGTTGCTCTCAGCAGTAACAAATTGACAGACACTGTTCAAGAACTTGCTCCCATAAAATCAGCATATAAAGTGATTTGGTTTGCATTTGAACTATGACCCTTCTGCTTTGCAAGAAGCAAAAGAGCAGATGTAAAACTTATGAAGGTGGCCTGCTAGAATTAAGGCACAATTTAATGTCTCACAGCTAGTCTGTGTTTACACGTGCAAAAAATATTTGTATTACACAGCAGATAGCACATATGCATATGTTTAAGGAGCCCAGTTACACTCAGTTCTTATAACACAAGCAAAAAGCAACTCCCAAGTAGCTTTTTTTTTTTTCCCCTCACATAAGGACAAAATTCTTTAGCAGTTGTGCCAGAATTACGAAGTAGATAATAAAGGTGTTTTACATTAAGAGGATTACTTGGTAGCCTCATATCTAACTGTAATGTCTACAATCCTAAAAGAGAAAAACACAACCTTCTTCATTAGAGAGAAATACACGAGCATTTCTGTCTTTGTAAGGATACTTTTGTTTGGGTTTGAATTTGTCTTGACAAACTTCAAGCACACAATGCCCTAAAAGTCCCAGTCTATATCCTTTAAAATAAGGGTTACATTTAAGTTCAACAGGAAATCTGGTCAGATTAGCCTGGCATGTTATTAAAAACATTTTAAAGCTAGACGAAACAGATTAAAATCAGACTGTCTTTTCTGATTGCTTTCATGGCAGTAAAGATTGCAACACAGATACAGGCATTTTAGTAAACTGTGGTGTGTACTACACATCTTCCCAACTATCGTTGCAACTATCCAAAAAGGTTTATTTTACTGTGTTTTTTTCTGATAAGTATCACATCTTAAGGAAACTCAGATATCAATGGAAAAAAACGTCATGCAAGTGATGAGAGGCCTATTTTTCCCCATACCAAAACCAATTTTCATTTCCCCTAAAGATGCCACCCCTCTCATCTCCTGAAACAGGCTTACATGCATGATCTTGTCAAGGGTGCAGCTTTCTTATTAGCATACTGACTGTTTGTGAGTATTTATTCTTTTCACTACAGATACTACGAGACAGGCTCAAAAAGTAGGGAAATAAAGCAGCACAGCCACCGGGACAGAGTTCAACTGATGCTAAAGCAATTATAAAGAACCCTGCTGACTCCAGAAGTGTTCGAGTCCTGACACCATGCACAGCAAGACATTGCATGATGCCCAGGTTATCTCTGTTTTCCCATTCCAGCCCCTATTCTGAAAAACACTAGAATTGACTAAATTTCAGGTACTCAGCCAGAGAAGTTATCTTGCTTATTAGAATTCCTGGCAGAATGCAACCTGAACAAGGAAGTTTTCTTAAATTATTCTCACTTGAAGGCAAAAGGGAAGATGGCAATTTCTGCTGCAAGGGGTGTAGGGGGGGAAAAAAAAAAAAAAAAAAAAAAAAAGAGCTGAATGGCGTTACTGTGCATATTTGTATTCACATAACTTGCAAGCTAAATATATTTGTCCTCATTTACTAAGGCACACCAAACAAGCTATGACTTTGAAAAATTCTCTGCAGAACACACATAGCGATAGATTTGAAGAAAAAGAATTGCATTCAATGACCACTTACTTCTGCTAGCCAGAGCCTCAGCTAAAGCCATTTTCCCCTAAAAATATTTACCTATTTAGCTATTTACTAGGTCATGGCAAAATTCAGTGACTCAATTCCATACATAAACTCTCTTACTTTGATGACGTGTTGATTTTTATTTCATTCAACCTAGCAGATTAAATCGGAAGGTCCAAGAAACATTTACAATGACATGTTTAATCTTACAGTGAAAGATTATGAAGCTAAGGAGAACATTATGATCTTTTAATCAGAACAGCTATACAATGAAGGGAACAGACATGCCTAAGTTAAATTTCTATTTGGTAAAGCCTCAGCCCTAAAAGAATACAAAACTCTTCTCTTCCCCCTGGAGAGAGAGAGTATCTTTTATTTACTATCACCGGCTTGGATATTCTCTTTTGTCGTGCACAGAGTTGCCAGCCTTCAGTGTACTACCCATGCCCAGAAGCACCAAGACCCTGGTACCAAATACACAGCACAGTGTAGGACCTGCAGGGAAAGGCACACTACTCAGTGTGCAAAGGAAAGCCCGTTAGGTGGCCACAGCCATCATTTCTTCTTTAAATTCACACACTCTCAAGTAACAACCAGACTTGTGCCTTCAGGTTCCTGGATAGGCCAGGCAGAGTCAAGACAAAAAAAGGTGAAAGTAATTCCACATGAGAAACAAAACAAAAAAAAATACATTAAATTAATAAGAGTTGTATAAACAAACACGTCCAGTACGTATTTTATTTGCAGTCGTTTTATCTTCAGAAATGTTGATTGAAGCCACAAAGCTGTGCCTCAGCAGAGGCCAATACTTCAGCAGTAGCAGTCAGTGACTTCAGATTTGCAGTCCCAACTATCATCTGCCCACTGCAAGAGCAGTAAGAAAACGTGACAAAGCAGCCACATCATATTGAGCTGATTCATCACCACATGACTCATAACTAAAGACTGAATCAATTGCAAAGTATGGAAAATGCTGTGATCTGACAAAAACAAACAAACAAAAAGCCTTAACTTTTGCATTGCAAGCTCCTTGATGATTGAAGCATGCCATGAACATGCCCTACCATGAACACCAGGTTTCTGAAACTCTAGCACAAATTATATAAAATGTTTTAATCAAAGAGATTACTTCCTAAAAGACAGATTCCTTCCTAAAAAAAAGTCCACTGATATAGTGGATATAGATTCACTGATATAGTGAAATGTTTGGCAACTATTGCAATATAAGATCCATCATTTATGATCTGTTCTTAAGCACTACAGTAACTTCAAATGCAAATTTCTATACTGAGCTCTTCACACATTTTTCTGTTAACATCCACACTGATACCAAAAAAGCTATGGTTGACCAAGCAAAGTACCCCCAAAATCTCAAATGTCAGTTTTATCGACAATGTTCGGGGACTAAAAAGATGGGAGATAATGAGGATTTCTGATACATGTATAAATTTTGAAAGTTAAGGTTTGAAAATTAAGTTATATTGTTACTTTCAGAAGACCCCACTGTTTTAAGGAAATGTCTACAGTTATATTGGAACTGCTCAATCCTGGAATTCGCTCATCTGGAAAGCTCATTTAACCACACACATTTGCTGCCACTTTCATCACAAAATCTTGTGATCTGGCAGGCGGAACGGCAATTCAAATGTCTTCTGCTCTTATACACAAATATTACTATACCACGAGGAAGAAAAAAATCCAGCAAGAACATGCCTGTAAAATATCCCCTTGCAACGTGCACACAAGGCCTAAGCACTAGCTTCAAACTTCAGTATGGTGTCCACAAGTTTGCTTTAGCTATGCAGGTTCCCATACAGTTATCCAAATAAGAGGGCCTAATTTCAGTTACCATTATTTACAGGTTTCGATTTAACTGATTTGCCCAAGACCAAAATAGGGGCCCTCATCAGCGATTGCAGAAAACTTCGTATCTCCTACTTCCCAACCAAAGCGTGTCCATCAGACGTGACTTAACCTTCTCAGGGAGGTAGCAGCCATGGAGGAACGCTGTGGTGAAGAGGAAGGCTTACAGCTAGCCTATAGGAACACACTGCTTTACAGGACAAGTCAAAGAAAGCTGTCGTGCAATCCTTCAATTGGATTAAGTCAGATAACAGAGTTGAAAAAGCTCTCTTTTTGATCCCGTCCGCCTGTTGCAACTCCCAGAAAGGTAACTCAAATACCTTGGATATATTCTGACAAAACTTAAGCAGGCACTGGTCTCCAAAGAAATTAACTTGTCGACATCAGAGGTTTTTCTGTTAAGGCAGGTCGGCACTAGATCCTGCTGATGTAGCTCTGTGAATCATAAATATGAGAAGTTTTCCTAGCTGAGGCCCTTGACCTCAGCACAATTACACTGAGTGTGTGTACTTTTTTGGTGGATTTTCTTTTGCTCATAGGGCTACTAGGGTTACTCATTTCAAGGTTAGTGGCCTGTCCCCCTGATCCAAAAAGGGCTCAAACACGGGCCAAATTTTTTTTCCAGGCCCTTGGGGGCACAGTTCAATCCAATTAAAACACACACAAAAGTAATAAAATTCCAAAAAAACTCTTCTCCTAGTGCTGGAGGCTCCAGAAGTCTAAAGGTCTTGCACTCTGCTGCAGCACAAGTAACATGAGTCAAACACTTTCCAACAAAGTTGTCTCAGCTATTTCAGAAATCCCTTGAGCCTTTTCCATGTGCATTTGCGGATGAAAACAAGTTTGCAGGCCCTGGGTCCTTGGACAATGAGGGAGTTTTCTGTACAGTTACAAAGGATCCAAGGGCGGCTTTGCCTCAGCAGAATTCAGAGCTTAGCTTCAAGACAGTCCTACTGATAGAACTGCACCCTTAAACCGCTGTACTATATCAGATGAAGCTTTAATGGCATCAGGGCCCACACAGATATTTTTGACTTAGCACAAACCACTTCCCAGAAAGCATTATGTAAAAGTGCTGAGAAGGAAAAAAAATAAAGAGGAGATAATCTTATACCAAAATAAATTCCTAACATCAGAATTTGTATCACTGTAGCTGTAACACTCACAGTCATGATCTGGTTTATAGCTTTCTTCAAACATCCCTGAAGTGTTTGGTAGCTGTTCGGTAAAACAGCCCCTAAGGAGCTACCTGCTTTTGGCACCAGCTGATAATTTCAATACAAAAACAAATTAAAAGGTGTATTTTTTCCATGTTGAAGATTCCTCACAAGAGCGAAGGTGCTTGTTTACATACCAGATTTGGTGAGAAATGCAGGCTCATTTCCAAATGACTGTGCCAAGACATGCATCAGTAGATAAAGTCTAGTCAACTACATAATCTGGAAGACGTTCTGAACCATTGCAGAGATGCATCCTTGGAGCACAATGTTCCACAAAGACACTTCAGAGTATTCAACACTGAGGGTATCATTTGAAGCTACTGAAGGGCACATGCAGCAGCTCGCCCGATGGAGAAGCTTCCAAAGCACACTGGAGCTTCAGTGTTAGCAAGAGGTGGCCACCTCCTGTTGAAGATCGTAAGAGATAACACTGCTGTTGCAAGTTTAGACAAGCAACCCCACGAATGCTGCTATATGGGAACGTTAAGTGCATTGAGATTAGCAACCACAAAATATTTACTTCCAGTGGGAAGAGACTGTAAGGCATACATATTCCAGCCCATTCTAGCACTAACACGCAACAGATTGTAGACTACACCTGTAACTCAACTTTCATCCTGGTTGGATGCTTAAGCTAGCTCCGGGCTAGACCCCCACCTGGATGAAGGCAATGGGAGCCTTTGGCTAAAGCAAGCCCTAAACCAGGCCTCACACACATCGTCATGCTCCACACAGAAACACAATGCACATACTGCCAGGGGACTATGTACATATAGCTCCTAAACATCGTTTCAGAAGCAGCTAGGAATTTTGTCTGAAACTCACCGGGAGCCGAAAAGTCCCTCATAACTTGTAATGGGGTGTACTTCTTAATATCTTCTCTTCAGAAAAATGTTCGCACTCCCACAATTAGGAGCTGTTTCTGACTGTTTACAGAAAGAAAAGCCACAACACTTCTCAAGAAGAATGTAAAGCACACAGCACAATTTTGGGCCCTAGACCGTTAGACCTACTTTCAAACACAAAGTATGGAAAATATAGGCCTTTTAATGCTAAATTTCCAGCCTTAGAAACAAGGTCTTCCATGAGCTCAACACCAAAACTGAGCCTTTTACCTCTGCCATAGAGTTCCAAAGACTCACAAGTGATCTTTTAAAATGAAGTTCAGGCTTCGTTTGTGCTCTAACAATACACTTGGCTTGTCTCCCAAGCCTCCTCACAAACCTGTTGTTCCATAATGAGCTTTTAAAACTATGTCTAATAGTAAATCCCATTGTTCCCTTTATGTTCTTCTCATTATCCTGGCCTCTTGCTGTGCTTGCTCCTTTGAACAGAGGGAGCAAGTATTAGCTTGATTTCCTACCACACATCAAGTTTTCAGCTGAGCTTAGCAATATGCATCTCTACTACCTGATAGCATCTCTATTAATTTATTATAAATTAAATGCATGAAGCTGGTTTTTTTTTCCGCCTTGTAATTTACACATAGCAGGGGCATACCTTACTCTGCTGACATGCCATAACTTCTTTTTGCAGATGCAACCGATATGAAGAATTCTTATTGTGCACAAAACTCAGTTATCATCAAGGAAGTGAAATGAATATACCCGTTTTGCATTTGCATTCATATGCAGGGACCGAGGCTGAAAACAAGTCAGGAAAAAAAAAAAAGTCCCAAGAATATCGCATTCAACACAGAAGACATTTTTAATCCATGTTGTTAGCAATAGTACACATTTTGTTAAATAAGAGAATTAATTAGAAGTTGTGCTTGTTCAAAATACAGCTTGCTCTGAAAATAAAATAAATTTTCAAATTCAATAAACAGTAACTTTATTACTAAGGCACCCAGATTAAAAATTCAAAGGGGGATCACCAGATCCAAAGTTGGGTGAAGCAGAGTAAGGCAAACATGAAAGGAAGCTGGAGGTGGTGCTGACAAATCAGTTAAGTGACATCCTTCCAAGTGACTCCGTCTCAGCTAACATGCGAGGACAATGTTACTGGATGCTGGGCTGCATGCAAAGCTGTGCTAAGATAGAAGTTAAACCTTTTCTAGTTGAAGGACCACTATTTTTTTTTCTCTCTCTAGTAGAAACACAGCTTACTTTTGAAATTTCCTTACTGGAAATTGCTGTGTATGATTCACAAGCACATTTCTGCCTTAGTCACCAAGTATCCCCTCGTGCCTCTGGCTGAAGGCAGCAGTCAGAACCAGCCATCACCTGAGAAAAAGTTACAATCTCAAGCATGAAATACCTGATACTCTCTATTTAAGGCCCATCTCCTGCAAGCCCATAGGAACCAAAGTCAGCCTCTCTAGCAATATGCCATACAGCACACATGATATTCACTTATATGAAAATGTCAAGCAGTCTTTTCCACATCATTTTTTTCCTGCAGTTGCTGGCCTATTCCAAGGAAGAATTTGCTCCTTATGACACTGTTAATGTCGCTGTTGGCTGTAGGAGCCCAACCCTACCCAGATAACTACAGTTCACCCTACCCAGCTACAACAGAGCGCAGAAAGGTGCTGGTTCAAGCCTACAATGAATTTTTCACATTGACCTGGTGCTATGGTTTCCTCGCACTTGCAGTTTGCCCTTACGCACTACTCAATAGAAAGCAATATGAAGCAGATTAGGATCTGCCCATTACTACTTCACTGTAAACATAAAGCAGCAGTAACTGACGCACAAGCTGGCTTGCATTGAATATGTATTTTTAAGCACCCAAATCTTTGAAGAGTCAAAGTGAATCATTACAATCACTTTCAGAATAACCCACAGACTTTTAGGGCAAGTTTGAGCCTATCGATACTAACCAACCTCACTTTAAATAAGCATAACAGCCCACATAACATTTGCTTATTGAAATTAGCTGTGGGGTGTGGGTAAGGGATACCGTTGGCTTATTTGCTGCAATCATTTGCAAAGCAAGGCTGTACAGCCTAACTGTGAGATAAAGCACTGGAGTCAGCAGAACCTGGGGTCTGCTTAACCATGGATCCATGGCATGACCCCGAAGTCCACCACCTCTCAATAAATCTATCAGCCCAACAGCAAAACTGGATGAAAGCAGGACTTCACTGAAAAACGCATGCTGTGTCTAGCTTGGTCTTTGTAAAATAAATAAAACGCCCCCTCAAAACAAAACTGAAGAACTAAACAGTGTGTTTTTCTTTTTTTTTCTTTTTTTTCTTCTATAAACAAAGCACTTTGTGCTGTACAAAAATGGAGCATTTTACCAAGTGGGAGGGAATCAGATGTAAATATTTACTCATGTACTCCAAAGAACTGTTACTCACCCTACAGACATGTAGGCTGATAGCTGTGTAATTCAAGGAGGAGATCAGTATACTGTGGGTGTCTTTAGTAGACATAAATAATGCACTAGTCTCCTAAAACCATGCATGAGGCTCCAAAAGCCATGCTCTGTGCTAAGAGGACTAAACAAAAAAGGGCATTAAGTTCCTGCTAGACTGTAAACTAAGTTAGCTTCAAACAAAATAGAGATTCGATAAAACTACAAGTGCTTAGGGCTTAATTAGAGCAGCAGCAGAAGTCAAAACTAATAGGTTAGCATCCAGAAGTCCATCAGCTTTTGCATCTCAAAAACTCTTCCAAAAGCCATGCTTACTTTAGACTGATTTAGTAAAGCTGGAGGCATGGAGAGTACCTATTCCTGTTTATGTAACTTACACTCTGCTACCTTTTACCCCTACACCAAAAATTAAAAACAATCCAAAGAACTGAATGAGAAGGATCACCTCAGTCAGTAACTTCATTGTTTGAGCTCTGCCTTGCTGTATAAGGAGGTCCCATTATTTTAAATCCTTCCCCATGGGGGATTCTTATGGGTGTTGCAGGAAATTCTTGTCACGCCATTACTCATGTTGACTCTGATTTCTATTAAGTTACTTCAACCAGTAACATCCAGAACACTTAAGACCAAATATCAATTAAAAACATTTGAAGTTTTCACTATCTAAAGGAATGAAGTTGATCATATTCCCTTTAAAATGTGAAGATCACATCTGTTGCACAAAAAGCTCCCAGAGCATTTATAGCTTGAGATTGCAATGTGAAGTTTAGGAAAAAAAAAAATGGAACCAAGTCCTAAAATTGCCCTAATAAGTTAATTACACCTCCAACTATAAATACCTATTTTTCCTCCAAATAGAAGCTTGTCAGAAAGGAAGTATTTGTGGTTACTGTTTTCAGTTGTCGCTGCTACAAAGGTGAACTTGTATTGCAAGCATAAATTCAATAATGCTTGCTTCTAGTGTGTTAATCTGTTAACCATTTTTAATTAGACATTTCATTTCATTTGTGAATACAGGAAATATTTCTAGTAACTGCAACACAGCAGCATGTGTGATACACTGCTTAATATTTATACACTGTGCACACTCTGTATGTGCACACTGCAGCTGATAACAGCATCACACTGCACACAGATTAATAGTAAAATTGTAAATAATTTTTGCAAAAATGATATATTTCAATATCATGTAAAAATGTATCATGTAGAGCAGTTTTGACAACATAATCCCTCAATCTTTGTGGTGTCTAAATCTTCTGTCTACTTCAAGCTGCCTAATCTACCCTAGGGATATCAGGTACAGTAAACAGTTTGCTCAGCTTGGAGAGAGTCCGATTTAAGGACTGTGTATTCAAATGGCACTGACTCAGGCACCGATGTTCAAGGACTTCTCAAACTGATTGCAGGGCTTATCAGTGCCACAAGGTGAATACTGTCAGGTCAGGGGTTTTGTTTTAGGATAGCAATGGTGTCACTTAATCCCCACTTAATTCCAGTAGGCTGCTGCACTTTTGTCCAAGAAAAATACATGCACAGGATGCAGAGGGCACATCTTTAAGTCCAGGGGTTTGGGGATCTCTCTCTTTCTTTCTCTTTAATATTCTGTATAGGCTTTACTTGATGCAGCTGTTGCCTGTATCACCCTTCTCTGATTATGCACAAATGCTGCTTTCCTCTCCTCCTATCCACCAGAGGACACGTGAAAAACACTAACATATCTCAACTGTCTCAGACAGTGAATTGTCCTTGCCCAAACTTTCCAGCTCCTGGAGAAATCTTGCCGTGATAGATACCCTGTGGGATTGCAAATAAGACCGTGGTGATGAAAGGGCAACATCAACGAGGTCTACATCTCAGATTTCAATGTATATTTTAAAGGCCTGCCTGAAAGCAGCATTAACAATGGGACAGATTTTGTGATTTAATCTTAATTAGAATTCCTTGCTGATGCTAGTGGAAAGCTGCACTTTCAAAGGAGCAATGAGCAGTAAAAGGCACAGCCTCTATTTTTATTTCCGTACAGAACTGCAGCATCTCCCCTGTTACCATTGCTATCCATTGCCTTTCTAAATCTGTTTTCAACAGCTTACAGTTTTGGTAAATTTAGAAAGCTTCAGATGAAACATTCAAGAGCAAGTTTGTATCTTATTAAGAAGGCATATATTTTTAAAATCAGTGTATTTTAAGTTTATCATCATAGGCAAGACCTCACGAGGAAGAGGAGAAACAAATCAATATGTCCCTCTTGCTCAGGCATACATTAAATCTGGTGATTCAATAATTTAACACCCCATCAGACCATTCTTTAGAGCAGACATGTTTAATTTAGGAATTTAAGAAGAGAACAACTTTTTTTTTTCCACTCTCTCCAAGAAGCAAGATTTTATCTTTTCTGGAAAAGTCTTCAGTTCCACAAAGTTATAAATCACTGGAAGAAAAAAAGAACTCAAGGTGAACGTTCAGAAGACCCTCAGATATTTAGCAGCTAAACCCTTTTGCAGTACCTGCATGCACTTGCCCTGCTCTGGCTGCTGCAAGATTTCCCCTCCAAGCTCCAAGATGCTGTTAGGTATGATAGCTCAAATCCAAGCACATGCAAAGACAAAATGGCCATGCTTTGTAGAGGAGGTTTACTGAGCTTTTATGCTTTGGTGAGGCTTGATGAATGCCTTTAAGCAAAGTCAATATTAACCTGGGTATAGTGCTAAGTGTTGTCTTCAAGGGTGCTAACCAGGCAGCTCTTCTGACACAGCTCCTCCTTTTTTTCCCCCCCATAAATTCCTTGCTTGTAGGTAGTTGGGTCAACTTGGATAGATAAATCTCCTTAAATCACATCTCAGTTCCATCATGTATATCAAACAGGAACTTACTTGTTTAACAAAACAACGTATGATGAGAAGGCATACGACCCACTACCTTTTTTTTTTTTTTCCTCCTCATTTAGCAAATTGTAAATGCTCTTTCGTTGTGGTGTTTTTAACTCTTTTGCCACTAATGTTAAAATGAGTTTGTTATCTCCTGCTGAGATATTTCTCTCATAATAAGGTTTAACACTGTCAAACAGAAAAAAAATCACTGAAAATTTCAAGAATATATACATTCTACAAGTCCTGGATATGAAATAACACATTCAGTCCTATTTAAAATGTTCCTGAACTGTCTCTCAACTGTAATGGAAATAAAGACTATTTCCATTATAAATATGGTCAAAGAGGAATTTGAAGTTCTATATTAAAAAAAAAAATCTTCCCAAAACAGAATATTTAGAGTATCAAACCTTGAAAATAATCTGATGTCTAATAATAGGACATCCAAATTATGTCCTGAATACAGTCTAGATTCAGTTTGCTTAAAAGTTGTTCAGAAGAGGATACCTGGAGACACATTGTTTTTTCCTTCTTCTTTCTCCATTTCTTTGAAATGCAAAGATAAGGTACACCTTAAAAACTATGCAAGTCACCACAACAGGAAGATGAAGCCAATGTTTCACCTACAAGCCTTGCACAGCGCAGCCAGTGGCACTGCAGCCTTCCTCCAATGACCTCAGCACTAGCACTGCCTACATCCCTACAAACTAATTTCAACCACCTCGTGACTCTTGCTAATTGGGATGTGGCCCGAGATCACCAAAGCAATACAGCACTTTAAGCACCTATCAGGTGCTTACAAATTTGAACTACTCGCTTGACTAGATTTGAAATAGTAAACTAGAATGATTTTTCAAAGCTCTGTAACACTTAATTTTTCCTAAATTTTCCTAAATTACAGACTTCACTGATTTTGAATGATGATTTTTTAAATGACTTTTTAGTGATGCCTTTGGAGGAAAGAATATAAAGAGCAGAACACACTGGTATTACTTGCCATCAGTAACAAAACTGTACACAACTCACACACGGCACATAAAAAAGGGGCTTTGATGTTTCCAATCCCTTGTGGATTCTGCCTGCCAATTATTAGAGACTTAACACTGACTATTGGGATTGGTGATTTCTCTTGTTCTTTTCACTCAACTTTTAATGGGGGCAAACAGGAGTCTTCTCAGAGAAAAGATCTCAGTATCCAGCTCACCAAAATCTCACCAAAACAAAATGAAGCACTGCACTGTTGCAAAGCAGAGCACCTTATTGAGTAGCTTTGCTTAGCCTAAATCATGTGCTCCAAAAAATAGCAAAGTTTGGCACCAGCTTTACAACCAAGGGAATTTAGTAGTGGCCAAACAATTGAAGCGACAAGGTTACACAGGCCAGCACTTTTTTTTTTTTTTTGGCACAACGCAGTCTGAATCCTTTCCACATTTTGTGAACAGCTGAATTGTGTTCCCTTACAAAAGAAATTTATATGGCAGCCTGTGTACATCTGCTTTAATCTTAAAACAAAAGCAGTTTTGCTATCTTTAGTACAAGCATTGTAAAAACAACAAAAAAAGAGGACAGATGGTTTAGATTTTCTTTGCAGAAGAAGCAACAGAGAAGACTAACATCTTCACTGTTTACGTAGCCACAACCGATTACGTGGCCACAGCAGGCCAAACAGACACAAGTACCTCCTCTTTGTCAGCATCTCAGTTATTAACTGCTTTCAGTGAGGTCTTATAGAGAACATAAAACAATTCTCTGCTCAATAGAGATAAATGCTTTAGCTCATACAATTTAATTTATGTTGTTATTAAAACACTTAGAAACAGCCACACTAATGCCAGATGAATTAATTTCAGTACAGTTAAAGCAAACACCACCATTATGTTTAATAAACAAAGAACAAACCCCTTGAAAAACCAATGTTAAGGAAGTTATTTATGGTCATTGCTTAGCCCATTTGCCCCCATCACTTCTCCATTAAAAATTTTCTGCACTGGCCACTTTCAAGCTCCCTGATTTCTGACCCCAAAAAAAGCGGCTATGCACTAGTAGCTATAATACTAAATTTGCAGGAGTAACAAAGTCGACTTGGTCCAGCAGGCAGTTCTTTCAATCCAATCTTTATTTCAAAATATTGCATTCCAGAATTAAAACTGTCCCCTGCCTGGAATTAATCAAACCAATAGTGGTTTTGGCAGAATGGCAAATAACAGGAAAAAAAGTAAGACAGCACATATGCAATGTGTCTTAGAAGATGCATAAAAATACAGAGCAGGTTATGAAGTAATAAATTCACAGTAGTTCAGGCAAACATACACAATTTCTTCCTATTGCCCTATCACAAAAATTCAGAGAATAAATCATGAGGAAAAATATTGCCTTTGATATAAAGCAGGTAACAAGGCAAGCTTAACTAGCTCTATTATGGGGGTGGAAAAAGACCCTCACAGGACAGTGGGAGGCTTCTGAACATGTTGGTTACGGAATGTGTCACAGGAGGGACCACAGGGACAGTCTGAGCCTCGCAGGATAATCGTGGCATCCGAAGCATGAAGTGGCTCACAGAGAGCAACTTCTAGAGAGCATCAAAGCCAGTGTCCTGCTGGTGTAGCCCTTTGCCCAGCAGCTCCTGTGACCCTTTCTGGGTGAGAACCCATCCGTTGTGGGATGAAGAGCCACCATTCAAGGGCACCACTGCCAACTTAGTATCAGAAGCTGCAAGGATATACCGGGCTCTGAAAGGCCAGCAGTCTCCGACCCCCAAAATCTCACACATCCCTTAAACCAAAAAAAAATCCTCACGCAACAAGCTCCCTCCCAACCCAACATCCAAACAGCTACAGCAATAAGTTTTTCAAAGTATACAAGAAATATCATTATGAGAATTATTATAGCTAAACCAAGTATAGCTAACTGCAGAATAATATGAACTTTACAATGTTTAGACAGATGGAATTGAATTTCCTGATATAAAGCTGCTGAATCTGGAATTTACCCTATGCCCTGAAGGCAGGGAATCTGCTGTTTGAAACGTGCATGAACTACATGATGTTAGGAGTCGCAACTTTTTTAAGCACCCTTGAACTAGGAAGTATGAAAGTCTTCAGAAATAAAGTCTACAGAACGGAACCGATTCCTTTAACACCAAAACAGCCAAGATCAAAATCAACTGATATATATTTGTATATTTTCTCCTGTGGCATATACAAGAAAAAGCATAAATAACTTCTTTAAAATGGTCCCTTATAATGACATATTTCAGAGGTAATAGATATTAAATTTAGGGGAAAAAAAAAATCAAAAAACACTGCTTAGAAATACAGTTAGTTCCTCAGATGGAGGAACTAAAGTGAGTGTGGTGCTTTTCAACAATTCGCACAGTTCTTTTCCATGAGGATTTACCTGATGAATTCCTGATCCTCCAAACCTATGCAGTCAAACACAGCGTTTGCTGATCTACAGTCCCATTGACTTCACTACCTTGAACCTCACGTCAAATAATTTTAGTGGCATTATTTATGCTCTGGGAATAGGAAGGGAAGACTTTTGTTTAAAGGCCCACTCAGAGCAGTGAACAGTAGATCAAGAGAATCCCAAATAAGCGCGAGAAAGGACACAAGGCAAAAGAAAGTGCACTTACAACAAACGCTTATCCTTCTGTCTGCAAGTTTGAACTTTTTTTTCTTTTAATAAACAAGAAAAACATGAATTCCACTGGAATAATCCCATAGTAATTTCAATGTAATTCCATCACTGACTCCAAAAACCAACCCAAAAGTTCAAAGCCTATATCTAGCTCTCCTGAATGAAGTCATCGTGAGAAACTCTTCCAGCCCTCAAACCAGAAGAAAAAAAGAAAGGTGAAAACCTGCTTGGAAAGCCTACTTGAGCTGTGCTTAACAAGGAACATCTGCAGCCATCCCATTCTCATGGCACATAGATGCCCCATCAGAGCCATATTAAGTTAAACACACAGGAAAAAATACTTTTGATTGCTGATCAAACCAGTTGCAGGTGCCTCTTATTTGAAGCTAGGGATGCTGAGCAGCACCGTGTTTGCTGACATAACACTGTATTGTAAAGGACTTCTTTGTAAAGAAAGTTCACAGAAAGCTGTTTTAACTGACAAAGTCTTTACGGGTGATATTTTACATCTGTTTTTTAAGGAACCTACAGATTTAGGATATTATAGCTCAGCTGCTTCTATTTATAACATTTGATTTAAAGGTTTCTCTTAAGTCAACTAAGCAGGTATGCAATTAATACCCTGAAATCTCCCTGGCAGACACTAATGAGTGCACATCAATCAGGTCAACTTTTACTTACTTCACTTTGTATGAATTTCTTCATAGCAGATTTCCCCTGCACACGCACGTCACATCCTACATTTATAGAAAACATCCCTTGAAAGAGAATACGCTGACTACATATTTGTTGGCACTATTTTTATACATGTATATGGATGTACAAACAAAAGAAGGAAAAAAAATAAGAAAAACAGAAAGGTCAAGAGTCCTAGTAGGAGACATGGAAGAAGATGTTCTTAGCATTAATGCTATGCAACTCTAGAAAGCTGTTCTGAGAAAAAGCTCAGAAGCTGTGAAATCTTTGCAATAACTTTGTTTTGGGTAGGGACACTTTCATTGTTGTGCAACAAGCTAGGGGCCCAATGCAGCCCTCTCAGGTAAAGGCAAAAGGTAGTGTGTTATCAGAATGAAAGGTAAAGACCATATTACTTAAAAAAAAAAGAGGTAAAGACTGGAAAGAGCTCTTTTCTCAATAGAGCCACTGCTAAACTATTGCAAATGTGCAAGTCAGTCATTTCAAACAACGCACACTGTGACAGCAGGGCTTTTAGCATTTTATTTCACACTGAGTATTTTAGAATCTTACACAACTTCATTAAAAATTTATAGAATATGGCAATGAGGAAATGTCTGCTTTACTGTAAATAAAATCCTTAAAGGAGAAATATTTTCAGCCATAAAATTAGGGGCAAGAAAAAAAAAAAAAAAAAAAAAAAAAAGCTCAAACGTTAAAAAAATACAGTAACAGTAATGCAATCTTAAAATATATAGAGAGAGCTAATGAAAGATTAAGGCTCATTTTCTTAAGCCTGGGTATTCAGACACTGCCCTGACACACTTCGTATAACATTCGCAGACACCATGTTTCCAAAACATTAGGCACAGACTCATTTACCATGTCTGTGCACACTAATGGAGCTAAAAATCAGGAACAGCAAATGTGCGCAGTATCTCCTCTTCTGGAAAGTATATGGGAGGTGCTTATAAAGGGAAGAGAATTTACAGCACAGATTACCCACTCATCACAACTTCTTGAGTCACTGCAGACTTGGCTCTACACTTCATTTTGAAAACTAGCCTGTGGTAGCCTTTAGAGACACAGCCCGGAGCTAATAACAGCCAAGTGCCATGAAAATGTGCTCAGGGGGACTTCACTGCTTTCGTCTGCCACTACATCATCATTGCCCAGTATGGTGAAACATGGTCCCAGGACACTTACCTCCTCTCTCCACCTCATTTCATTAGGTTTTCATCTGCCCAACACAGCGTCACCTTTTTATTTCGCTGCCAGCCCCCCGCTTTTTCTTCTCTAAAGAGTGAGGAATGTTAAATCTCTCTCTTGGAATTCCTAAAACAGATTTACCTATTTTTTTCATATATATATGTATATAGTGGACTCTACCCAGTCACAGACATAGTGGTAATGGCAGAAAGCATCACAGTCATCTATGAAGAAAATTAACAGATGGACTGCTTCACTGAAGAACACAGGTAATACTAAATCTATTAACCTTGCTCAAAGAATAATTATATTATCGTGTGATCATAAAGAAGGGATCCATTACCTGATACGTAACTTGTTAGCACATTCTACACCCGAGTATTTACATTCATTAGTATTCTGTACAACCAACACTCCATCAGAGTACAACTGCAGGTTTGGTGGCAAAAATATTTACAGCATGCAGAAAAGAATGAAAAGAAAGTAGGAAGCTACATTTTCCACTAAGAAAATATAAGGCTCGAAAGAGATCATCAAATTCAGTGAATTACTAATATATCTTTAGCTAGACAGCAGTCAACTCAGACTCATTCGTGACATATATGCTGCGTTATAAAACATAAAAGTGTAAACTCACTTCCAGTATACTAGATGTTTCATAGCATAGGTTGGTGTGTCTATCACCTTCTTTTAAAAGCACCAGACCAAACTAAAAAGCCTTTCCCCCCTCCTCCCCCCAGTGGCATTTATAGCACCAGCAAGTTTCCTAAAAAAATGGAATCAGTCAGGTTATACCAAGGTAATGACTTGAATCCTTTTCCAAATTTCCAAATTGATTTATGTACATCACGGAAAGGCAAAGTTACAGGTAACATATGCAAGACTACTAGCAAGGGACTTTTCTAAATATTGATGCCAAAATTAGCTCTGTCATTCTTGGCACAGAAGAGGTCAATTTTTTAAGAGATATCTGATACCTGCAATTGGTGTAAATTTACAGATTAGAAGTTTTGAACATTTCTAGAAACTTGGTTCTTCACAGTTAAGTGCTCAATAACAAATTTATGTGAAAAAATAAAGGCAGACTGTCCTAACTAAGCAATTGGATCACTCCTATCAGAAGCTGGATAGGGCTTAGGCTTGAACCTAACATCCAGCACTGGACATTTCTTTGAGCCTTGTGTTACCATAAAAACGTACCGAATCTGCAAACAGAATATACTGAGGTGCTTTTATGAGACTCATCCTCTTTTTTTTTTTTTTCAGCTGTACGAAAGCAACAGAGGAGAAGCTTTCAGCACCTCCATTCCATTTGACTAAAAATTTCCATAGAACATGGTTAGAGTTTCAATAGAACATGTAGACTAAACATTTAGATTCCAAAATTTAAGCAACACCAAGTACATAGATTAATATGCATTCTACCTTAATTACACCAGCACATATGCTGGCTTCTTGTCGTTTTCTGTGATGAAAATCAAGTGCTTTACACCAAGCAATAATTACTCTCGATCTACTTCTGTGGTTGTGTTCCCCAGTACCCTAGGCCTCTGGGTCACCAATCTGAGATATGTGATAATTTGAAGTGTGTTGCACTTCAGCTTGGTACAACTGGGCTTTCCCTGCTTATCTGCCCTTTGGCATGAGGGAAAGAGGGCACCTGAATCCAACACAGCCTATTACTGCCAGCACTTTGGAAGCTACATTGATCTCTCTGAATATGCATCTTAAGTTTCCTTTATTTTTTGTTATTACATACTCTCTCATTAAATATCTGTCCCCATGACCACACCACAGAAAGGATCTTTCTTAATCAGTTTTCAGGGGTTAACAATCCCCCATCTTCTTCACTCACCTCCTGTAAGCTTAGCTCTCCAAAAAGGATGTGTCTGGGAGTTCCCTGAGGACACAATCCCTTCTTGCCACAAGGGATCCCTGAGTAAGAGGGATGCAGACAGTGGCCTAAGAGTTGATGGGGGTGTTGGAAGGACAGTGGATGGGACTAGGAGACCAGCAGCAACCAGGAAATGGTGTTCAAAAATGAAGGCCAAATTAAGGGAAAAAGAAAAAAAAACATCTTTCAGAAGTCAAGGAAAGTATTCTCCACATGTTGATAACTGTGTCACTTTATATCCAACTCAATCTAAAACTTGAGTTTCTCTGAAATTTCTTCAGGGATACTGCAAGAAGGGAGGTCTGAATAAACTGTAACACAATAGAGAATATACACGCATAAATAAAACCATCAAGTAAGCCAGAAAGTAGAGCATTTCCAAACTGTCAGCAACTGGCAGGGAAGGTTGTTCTTTCTTCTGGCTTAAAAAGAAGGGCAAGTTTACAGTAGTGAGGTCTAGCCTCCTTAATCAGCTGGCAAGCAGGCACTGCCAGCAATATGCTAACACAGCAGGCACACGTTGCCTTGGATAGCCCGGGTAACTTGAGCAAGTGGAACGGAGCCACTGGGATCTATTCCCATCTTTCCAAGCAGACAGAAAGGCTTGACAGCCAGCAGAAATAAAGCAAAATAAAAACAGACAGAAGGAGAGAGAGAGAAGGGAGTCGGGGTCTCCTCCTTTACAGCTCCCTGGTGATAAGAGCTGATGGAGTTACACTAAGCGGCTTGTACTGAGTTTGCATCATTGCCTCCCACTGAATCCGCAGCGCTGCTGTCATGCTGGAGCCTCTGCAAAGGAAGACTTCGGTGAAGAGGCACAGGTCCAGCCAGCCAAATAACCTAAGCCCAAGTGGAGCAAGGCTCTCAAACACAGCAGCATTTCTTCAGCTGTGTCAGACACAGTTAGACCAATTTGCTAGATACACCATGGAAAGAGCTGTTAGAACCAGAGTTTTGCATTCAAGGCATGCAAAATAAATGTTTTATTCGCAAACACTGCATGTTTACTCCATGCTCTTTTCGTTAAGGAGGACAATTTATTTTCCACAGTGGTAAGGGGAAAAAAAAAAAAAAAAAAAAAGGCCCATACCTGACCATAATCTGTCCTGAATACGACAACTCCTTCCGCACAGGAATGAACAGTACTTGGGTAATGCTGATCATTTTCTCGCAACCAGACCCGAGATCCCTACAATAAAAAAATACACACACACAAAAAAAGTTACAGATAGCAGATTTAAAAGCTGATCAAAAAAATTCCTATCAAACATTTTTTCTTGAGAAATATTTATTTGATAGAGAGAAAAAACAAAAGCAAAATCCAAGAGAAAGAATAAAATAATTTCTTATCGAACATTTGTTAAACAGTTTCTACTGAGAGCGCTTCCCCTCACCCTCTTCTACTAGCTCCTAAATGCCAGCAAGAACAGCTGGAGCCATTTCACTTGGTCACGTGCCTCATGTTAGTACATGTAAAATTACAAAGCAGTGCCTGACTTGACAAACAGTTTGAAAGATCTTCCTCAAAGCTGTCAGGCTTGCTACCTGTTTATTTTCAACTTCTGCTTCCATCAGTGCACTTCCACCCAGTCATCTGCAGCATCTCCAGCTCACATTTTTTCTAAACAACTTTGACCTTTATGGTGTCCTCCCCTCTCAAGGTTGCACAAGAACTCAGGATAACAACAACAAAAACAAAACAACACAAAACAAAAGATACTGGCAGGAAAGGGGACAGAAATAATAATGTTTAATTTTAAGAGTTAGGGAGGTAACTGAAACACAGGCAGCCACCTATGCTTGCCTATGAAGACAGAGTAGGCCCAGGTTATTTTCATTTCCCCCAGACCATCCATACCTCTTCAAGGTAGATCCAGCAGTCAGAAAGCACAAGTGCTCAGTGCTGAGTAAGGAGGGAGGTGGATGTGGGAGGGAGCCTCCTCTAGAAGATATCCACAGCTGAGAGCGTGGCCACACTCTTAGGGAGACTACCCAATGAAGCAGCATCAAAAGCATCACCTTAATGGTCACGGAAGTTCCTCTAATGCAGAAACTGCCTTCAGGTGCCATGAAGATACTCAGCAGCAACACCCCAATGGTCTGACTTGCAATTCAGACTACACTGTTATTCTCCAAATATGCACAGATTGGCAGTATTTTACAGGTATTTACATTATAGATAAATTATCTCCAGAGGTAAAGGTGTGATAACAAAGACTTTGGAAATACCAGTGAATTTGGGTGAAAGATCATTTAAGACTCAGTTTGGATAAGTAATTTTACATCCCAGTATCCAAAGACTACCCTTGCATGAATTTCTACACATAGAAACTAGATTTTCAACCTTCCTAAAAGTTGAAAGAAGTAGGTTCCTCATGGACAATCAGAATCACCCTATCATAGGGTTCACAATGTCACAAGGAGAATATTCTTATTCACATTATTCCTATTTCTATGTTGGGAAAGTAGCAGCACAAAGAAGGCAACCAATGCTATCACAGAGAAGACACTTTCGTCATTTCATTTCTCTGAATGGTAACAGCTCAACTGCAGATAGAGGATCATATAAGGGCATCCCTGGCCTTTTCCCCCATCCACCTTCTGGCAAAGCACGTGCCATTTTAAATGCTGTAGGTGCCTACAGAGCTGTACTCCATTTTGCCTTTGAAACTTCAGGCCAGATGGCTTCCAGGTTTATAGGAAAGTGACGGCAGTTCAACCACGGGATAAGGAGACTTAGAGCACAGGGTAGGTGCAGAGCACGAAAGAACACATGGTGCCGAGCAGGGCAGCGGGGAGCAGCGAGCAAGCAGCTAAGGCAGGCGGGAAGGGGCAGGGGGACTGAAAACACAGCACAGAGAGCTCCAGAGAAACAGCAGGGATGCAAAAGGATTAAAAAAAAAAAAAAAAAAAAAAAAAAAAAAAAAAAAAGTGGAAAGATTTCTACCAAGAGCATCAGGTCTGAGTCTGGCAGTGATGCCCACCCTGATGCCCAGGATACCCGTTTTGTTTTTAACATTTTCAGGCAGTACTGATACTCTCACAGCAACTCATTCCAGGGTGGCTTTCGCTGTGTTTTCAAGAGGAAGAGAGGCTCAAGTGAAACCAGACATGCTCCAACAGATACAGAAGTTGTCATCCACGCAGCGTTTCAGAGCTACCAGATGTTTGCCTCCACAGCAAGCAATTTATCTTGGATTTTCCCCGGCACATTTCAGTTAAAGTCAATGAACGGAAAAAAACACAAGCTTTCCCTCCTCTGCCTTTAAGCACGGCTCGGATCCGAGAGCGATGACAACTGCGAAGATGACAGCCTCGGTATTGAGCAGCATTCACCACCACTACAAGTGCGGAGACAAGGGCTTTTTCATGTTAGCTACTGAGCAGCACAGCTGTCGCCAGCAGCGAGCAGGCCGGAAAAGCTGCCCCTCCTCCATCCCCTCATGCCTGCAGGCTGCCGCGTGCCCTCCGGCACCGCCGCGTCCCACCCGCCGCCAACGCAGGGCTGGAGGTGGAGGTGACACGTGCAGCTGTCGGGGGAGCCCGGCCACCACCATGCCAGCCAATGTTGCCATATCCATACTGTCTCAGTCATGCACGTGAGCTCACTCGAGCCTGCCAGGGCTGGAAGACAAAAGGGAGAAAGGCAAGCAACCCAGGCTCCTCCCCACACACCCATGCTCCCCAACAAGGAACACAGCAGATGCCTCCTTACTGCTACTGCCAACACTGTCCTCTACAATGAGCAAAACTCATTCCTGAAGCCTTTGAAAAACTTTGACTTTGAGAAACTACTTTACGAAGAGCAACCTGCCATGAAAAACATGCCTGCCAAAATGCTACACGTGCAAGTGGTGTAAAATAAATCACTGAAGTGTGCACACTGTGCAAGAGAGATCACTGTGCAAGAGAGATCACTTCTCTACCAAGCACATCTGACCATGTAAAGTACTCAGAGCAGTTAGAACAAAACCCTTTCCTTATTCTTTTGTATCCTTTGCCATATCATTAAGCCTATGCAAACACTTGTAGAAGCATTATGAGACATGATACTCCTAAATTAACATAAGAAACTAAAAAAAAAAAAAAAGAAAAGAATATTGAGCATTGAGCCTAGGAAGCAACCCCATTGAATCTGACAATCATTGTTTGAATATTTTGCTATTAATGGAGCCATTCTGGCATGAAGCTGAAGTAAGAGAACATTGTTCAGATCATAGCAGACTTCAACTAACTGTTCCCACAAGAGCAAGGCGTAACAAAGCTCCCCTCGCCCAGCTTTTCCCCCGCTCTGTAAATAACTGGTTTTGTTCACAACGCGCAACAGCTTTAAGGAAAGTGATTGACGTTGCCAAGTTCTGACAACTAGAGAGGGGGAAGCACGTATTTATTTACAGTCAGCACAAGCACAGAAGGGAATTTGGTCCCAAATTTCCTGCTTCCTGGAGAGACGTTTTAGGCAGTCTAGTGCTGGGCAAGCAGCATCTTGACTACTCAGCCCCCGCATTGTCCTTTAAGGACAACGTCCATCTAAATGCATGAAATAAGTTCCAAAAAACTATTTGTCAACATGCAGACATGACAAGTTCTTAGAGTGCTTCAATACAACCAAACTCCTGTCGCTCAGCTAGCTTATGATTTGCCAAAAACTCCTGCCTCAAGTGACAAGAAGATTATGCTTTCAAGGGCAATGAAAAAGCTTATAAACATTAAGCCACAACAATATTTGCCAAAACCTCAGTATTCAAAATAGCCTCTAATAAGAAGAATGTTTTCCATCTTGAAAATTATTTAATTCATTCTGCCTGACTCTTTCTCACTACGAAAGGAAAAAAGAAAAATGCCTGCACAGAAGCATTCACTTGGTTGGGGTAGTCCTAAAATAAGCTTTTAAAAGTGCGTATGAAATGGCTTGATTTAAACAAATGTACATTGTTAGGGGTCAATAGCTACTATTCAGAGAAGGCTGGAGCAATGCAGTTCACAAAGCCTGAGGCATTTGAAATGCAAATACACAGTGTTCTCTGGCAAGGTAGTTCCACAGTACAATATCTGTCCACTGCAAGACCTTCCACTGGGGGCGGAGGAAGGAGTCTTCATACAGGACCCAGGACAGGCTCCACAAGTTAAAACTGTGCTGTGTGGCTAGCTAGCCATGTCAATATTCTGCCATATAGAAGTTATCCACAAGTCAATTTTGAGATCAAAATCCTCACCAATAATAAATTTATGCAGATTTAAGATACACACTTAGATCAAGTCTCTGAATCTATAAAGGCCACAAGTGAGGCCACTTCAAGCTTAGGTTTGTTTTTATTTTGTAATTCTTCAGCAAGTTCAAGGAATCGTGTTTTGAAACTGCCCACCATCTCTGGCAGTTCATTTTAGAAGCATCTCTGGCAGTTCATTTTAGAAGGATGTCAACATCTTTAAAGAGGGTCTGTATTTTCAGTTAAGCTCCACTACGGAAAATTAAGTTATAAAATGCAAAAGGTCCTTGACCCACTAGGGAAAGTTAAGTTATAAAATGCAAAAGTTTATTGACATAAGACTGTGAGATTTCCTTTCTTAGGCACACAGAGCCTTCAAACTGCCTGCAGCAGGTAGAGGTGACATTTAACTAAGCCAAGCTAGCTAAATCCTAGCTAGCTGAACTAAACCCACATTTATCACAAGGAGAGCTACAGAAAGAAAGCAGCTTTCTAGACAAAACCATAACTTTGCAAATTTAATGTTACTGAACACTTTTACTTCTTAAAATACTGACTTCCTTACTACTGAAAACTCTCTGGTATAGGACCCAACATCCTAGTATGGTGCATGCCAGGCTAGAACAGCTTGACAGCCTGTGACCAACCCTTGTGAAGTCCTCCAGAAACCAGATTTAATTTCTCAAAAAGCCAGACTTGTTCCTCCATCCATAAACCCAAAGGAGAGGGAGGAAAGAGGAAAAAAAAAAAAAAAAAAAAAAACAGGGCACATGGCCCTTGCATTATGTCATAATTTACAGTATTTGAACAGATCTAGATCCTCTTGATGGCAATACTGAGTTCCCCCCGCCTAGATTTCGTGTGCTTATCATCAACACGTTTCCACACAAGATGGATTTCAACGGTGACTGAAATACTAAGTGCAAAAGCCTGTGTACACAACCACTGCACCATCTAGAAAAGGGAAATAAGTTAGTATTCCAGAGATCAATTTAAGATAATGTTCTCACTAAGCTCTCCAGCTGCTCTGCCCCATAAGGAATCCTGCAGCTTTCTTCTGGGGGAGGTAGGTAGGCGGAGATGGAGAAGTTGCAAAGAAGGAGTAACCGAATCCGGAGTCTCTGCAGCCAGTGAGTGACCGCACAGCTTTGGAGGTACCTGCCTTCTTAACCTGAATCTAAGCATTTTAAACTCGACTTCATGAAGGGATTACACACTGAGTCTGAATGGGATGCAGTTATTTTCAAAACACTTACAGCACTAACTATGATTTCCTTAAGGGCACGCTGGACACCTTTTTCTCAACAAATTTGGTTCTGCCTAACATATACGTCTTTATTTTACCATTTTAAAGCAGAACAAATGCATGAAGTTATTTATGCCAGAGAGAGAGCAGCTTAGGGGGGTTTGTTTCACGCAGAATAAAATCTCCTTGAAAACTAAAGGTTTCTATTGCCTGTCCAACCCCCACACCAGATCAAAGCACCAGTTTTCAGCCTTTGAGGTCTGTGCAACAGCTGCTGATTAACCTTGAACAGAGTCCATCTCCTTCTGTTTCAGTAACTAGAGATAACGCAGCACCAACGATAGTGTGCCACATTAGAAACAAGTTACTCGATTAAAACATATAGTATTACAGTTATGGACTTGATAGGAACTGGAACAAGTTTTTACCATTCCCAGCCTTTTGAATATAGCAGCCCTTCTCACATAACGTTATGGGAGAGATCTCTACTTTTACATTAAACCTTGTGGGTTTTTTGGTTTGTTTTTAAACAAACAAAAAGCACAATAAAAGGATGTGTACAGCTGGGACCACTATCAAGCTGCTCAGCGACAACAGCTCTGCCTGCTAGGTCAGGTATAGAAACATGATTTCCTGGGATGCTGAGTCAACAGCCTTTTGGATCAATTAAAAATTAGGGAACATGTGCAGCTACTACCTGTGTCACTCCCTCCCCTCAAGTACTAGTTGTGCTGTACAGACATAGATATGCCTTGCCAGGAGGGACATGATTTTGCTTCAACCTACTTTGAGTTTGGAAAGTAGAAGAAATTCCTAACCAAGATAATTTGTTCCCCCAGTAAAATTTATCAAATCTCTGTGCATCAAGAAACATTACTAGTAAAACACTGGTGCGGTACATGAAGAGGCAGGGAACAGTAGCAAGGCAAGGACTCTTCCTTGTTCCTGCTAAGTTCGGTCATGTTTCCCTCTCCCCTCCCCCTAGCAAGTAAGTTGGCAGTTCCTGGAAAAGCTACCTTTAGTCAAATGGGATTCTTCTGTGGAAGAAAGAAGAAAAAAAAAAAAATCTTTGTATTAAGCAGTAGCCTGTGCAAGGTAGCAAGCACACTTGAAGCATACTCTCTTGACTACCACAACTTGCTCTTTCAGGTTACTAGCACTGAAGCACAAAAGGTTCCAACGTAGTTCCTATTTCCCCCTTACCAATCTTCAAGATCCTATTACAAGTTGAACAATATTTTTAAGTCTCTCTGCAACTCAGAAATATCATATTACATATTATTCACATTTTTCTGGCTTGGGGAAGGGGGAATAGGTGAAAAGGGAGAATATTTCCAGCCTTAACTGTTGGCAGGGGGAAGAAAATAACTGTAAGATGAGAGCTTTTACCACAAAAGCAGACCAATCAACCCACCCCATATTCAGTGCCTTTTCTTCCCTCCTTCATCTCAATCCCCATGTTTTCTTAAAAATCAGGATTTTTGAGAAGCCCCATTCAAGATTTGGAACAATAGCAATTAGCAACATTGTAACCCAAGGCTAAGAAAGTAAGCAAGAAAGGGAAAGAGAAAAGAGAATAATGGAGCAGTAAACCCACAATTCTTAATTATTTCACTAATAGAAATGTTACTGAAAACAGAAGAATTTTGAATACCAGCACATCACTTTTTCCCTGAGTGTTAATGACCACCCTTGACTTTGTAATAGATCGTTTAGCAAGTTTCATTTCTGCTTGCAGCTTCACTTTCACAATATGATCACTGAATGGCTTTAGTTTCATGACAATTTTAATTATCTATCTGAAGTGTTTTGTTGCATTTTATCTTTAGTTTGCTAGTTCATACTTCCCAGCTAATTATCCTCCACCACCTTTTTTTCATTAGTTTCATTTGGCAAGTTATAGCTCTCGCTCTACCAATACCAGATCCTCCTCTTAACTTTGCCCAACTGCCATGATCTATAAAAGTTGACAGGACCATTCATATGGGTAAACATCTGTAAGATAAGGCTTTATTATGGTTAATATGTAACAGAACGTAAAAACTAGGAGGAAGAAAAAAAAAACAATTTGAAAGTCAGGATGTGTGAAAGTCACTTTTGACGCAATTCCAACTGCATTGTCCCTACCTTTTTAAGGCCAGTCCTGCTCATCTGAAGATCTTAAGGAAAAGGAGTCCTAGTTACCCTTTGACTGCAAGTGGTCAATGGGTTTGCGTTGCATGAAGCCTAGCAGAGCTGAGGTCTCTCCTTCCCACAAGCTATGATGATTCATTTATTAACTTTCACCAACACAATCCTCTCAACTCAGTTCATATTCCCTGCAAGGCAGAGGCAGCATACTGATTCCAAGGCAAATATCTTTTTGCCACATCAACTCTAAATTGTCCCATAGCTCGAGAGCTTATCCCTTCCATGCATCCCCTCAAGTCTGACAGCAGGGAGTACAGGATTCAAAGGCAGGGAAGTTATGTGAAATAAAAATATATGCAATGTCCGTAGTCAGCCAAGAAAGTTTAGTTTTCTGGCTTGTAACTACTAACTTCTGCAACTTGCTAGCAGCAGCGCTGAGGCCAGTTTTGGAATTTCACACTTGCAGGATGACCCAAAACGAATCCAAGGGGGATTATGAAACAACTGGAGGAGGCAGGGAACTAGTACTACATGCCCAGGATGGGAAGCATCAAAAACTCAGAAGAGCAAGCCGCCGCAGGGCAGTGCACCCGCTGCACTGGAAGCCCACCTGGGGTTCCCAGGTTTCAACAGGCAGGTCTGGCGGACATGATGGTCCTCGCAGCGCTCATGATGGGGCATCAGTGAAAAGGAGCAGCCCCGCTCACTTTGGGCTTTCCCTCCTTATCTATAATGCTTCAAGTCAACGCAGAAAAAGGCAGCTCCTTAACTTTTATGGCCAGCGTTAGTAACTTCCCACACTAATTTGTATGCTGCAAACCCCAGTAATCGCTGAGGAACTCCAAATTGCCTGCCTGGAGATCAGCTGATGAAACGCAACCAATTAAGCAAAACATAATGGCACACTTTATCGTTAAAGGGCAGAGCGCAGGCTTTTTCCCATGTACCTGATGCAGAAATACTAGGAGATAAGCACGATACAGGGTTTAGAAGGTATTTAGGAACAGTGTGGCACTTGGAGAGGATCAGCTGAGCCCAGTGTGACTTCTCATGGAGTGCACACGTGGCCAACACACCAGAGGTCCCATGACAGCTCCTCAAACAGGGAGGACATGCAGTTAAATACAAAGCAAAACAGAAAAAAAAAAAGGAAAAAAAAAAGAAATAAACAAAAAAAAGAGGCTCTTGTTTCTTTAGAGAAAACACAGAAGGATGTTTGCTCTTTTTATGGCACATGGTATCAGACATCTTTTGCCCTTCAGCTTCCTCCAGTTCATTGTCTTATATGCGACAACGCAGAGCATGTTTGGTTTTTTTTAAAAAAGGCAGATTATTCAAATTAACTCCTAGATGCATATTAAAAAAAATACTAAATCAACTACAGAGATGCAAAAATTTTATTACCTTTCTCTTAGTTTCAGAACAAATTTTGCACTCGCAGTTGAGAAAGGATATTAACAGCACTCAATGTTTCATCTTCTCTACACAACCCTGAACAAGTGCCCTTTCTTCTGCTTTGCTTGAGACAAGTTTCTGTTTTCCTCCTGCCCTACTCATGCCTGTCCACATGATTAAGACACCTGGATGATGCCGGCTCCTCAGATTTTGGTGCATATTTCTCTTGGTTCTAGAGCCAGCTGAAACACTGCCTGCCAGCAGCAGCTGCTGCCATTTCCTCCTCTAATATTTCTAAGCCTCTTTCTTGTTTCCAAGTTAGAAACTCAGGAAAGGCTCCCAATGACTTTTAATAGTCATCCATGAACCAAGATTAAAAATACACAAGATTTGATCAGTTACATTTTGATGTGAAAGTCTCCCCCTACCCCTAAAATTTGAAGAAAATGTCAAACTCTGGAAGATAAAAACCCCTTAGCTTAAATGCTTTGTTAATCCAATCCGAAATTGATTCAGTTTTCAAATAATATAAGTTTGCTGTATGTATGTCCTCAGTCCTAATCATCTAACAGCAAAGTTTTCATTCATGGGCTACTTCTTAAAGTGCAATTGATCTTTTTTAAAAGAAAATCCACTGCAACAAGCATTTGAAAAATATCAAAAAAAAAAAAATCCCCAGCCTAGTAGTGCAACAGGGCACTTTGGAGAAGGGACAGCTAAGATGCAGCAGTGGAAAAAAAAATTAAGCATATACTCACTCCGCTGGTACCTAGTGTAAGCAGAAGGTGGATGATCAGGACAAATCCTAGCTTTCCTGGGATTTCTTGCTTCAAGAAATTGCTAAAGCCCCACCTGGCCTGGGAGCTTTACATCAGTATAAAGAGATTTTGGAATCTGTACTGAAGGCAAAATGAGCAACAAAGACTGTATTTTAAGTGAAGTTAGAGAACCATTAAGTCTGGGGTGGGGGGAAGGGAGTTTCCTGCTTGCACTTTAACATTTTTCTATCTTATCAGCATTAGGCTTCTCTGGGAGATGAGGTGCTGCAAGGTTTCCTGCGGCCGAATCTCATCTCCGCTGATGAATACCAGCGGTATGCAGCAGTTGCAAGGTAAAGCGAGGGCCTGAAACACTGCATTCATTATACTCAGCCCCCAAGGTCACAACCCCCCTGGAAAGCAATCTCCTCCTCCTGCATAGTCCACTACTCCTCCCGGAGCAGATCCGGTTCCTTGCAGTAATCCTATGCTTCAGTAGCATACAGTGCTTTGATTTTTTTCTGCTATTCTGCCACTATAAAATGAAGCAGCTACAGGGCAAGTCACTTGACTCATTTTTGCAAGTTATTTTTTTTCTTTTACTGGGATTATTTAAATTGTGCAAAATGGACAGGGCCTCCTTTGAACTAATTCACTAGTAAACTGCCAGAAGTGAACATCCCTGGGGAGCAGGGAAGGGAAGACCAGCATTTTTAGCAGCACACAGAACATCCACAACCCTGTTCCTGCCTCAGATGATTCCCCTCTTATGCCACAGCCTGGAATCAAACCTGTAATTTCACCCTGCTTCTAATCTGGTATCTATAGAGTAATCTTACAGAAAGTAGCTCAGAGGTTCCTAGGAACAACACACCTTTCTTTTTGGCTCCTAGCGTCTTTTCAAGAAAGCTCAACATCTGCAGCTCACGTTTCGCCAAAAAGGCGCGGTGGTTTCCTCGCTTGCCGGCACACCTCGAGATTTGACGCACTCCCATTCTGCTGCCGTTTTTCATGATGGGGATGGAGACTTCCTGCCGCACTGCCTTTTCTCCAAGGCTTTCCTGAGCTGGCAGCTGTTAATGAGAGAAACATCCACCCCAACCTAGCACCTGAGGTGGGAGCACAGACAGCACAAACACAGGGCAGTTGCTCCCATAAGCTTTTTTTTCATTTGTTTTTTTTTTTTTAAATGGATGTGTGTTGTACCATATTGCTAGCTGATATAAGATTTAATCTGATATTAAACCACAAAGCAATCAGGAAAGCTTAATCAAATAGAAGTGATTTAAGACACTAATACCTGGTGGAGGGGGAAAAAAAAAAAAAAAAAAAAAGGAAAGGAAAAAAAGGCTTTTATCCCGGAGATAAATGATGGGAATGTAGCCCGGGCTTGGAGCTAGTCAGTACAGGGAAACACATCTGGGCTGTTCTGGTCTAGGTTGATACTTCCTATGTGTGCAAGTGCAATAAAACCAGGACTGACAAACTGAATGTCCATCATCTGCAAAGCACAAAGGTCCTCCCAGCTAAGAGCTTTTCCTTTTACGCTTTATTTGACCAGAGTTGCACCAACCACACTGAAAGGCAGGAATTCCTTATGCTGAAGGAAGCACTTCCCATCGGCCTGGCAAAAGAGCACAGTGCAACTGCACTGGAGATGCCTTCACCCTCTTCTCCAGCATCAGGCTGGAATTCAGACAGCACCATTTCCTGACCTCCAGCATGACCTACTCGGGCGCATTCTCTAACCTCCTCCCTTCCCTGCGAAATCCTGGGAAGAGTTGCTGTTTCCTCCACACAGAGACTTGCCAGCTATGACCAACAGTCACATCTTCCTCCAGCCTGGAAGGGTCCACCAGTAGAGGCTGTGAAAACCCATGCACCTCTAGATTCAAGAGAGACTAGACCAGAGAAAGTCATGGCAAGAAAGCAGAATCTTTTAGACAGAAATATTAAAACGAAGATTGTGACACACGGGTGTGACATACTTTTGCACACAAAGTACAAATATCTGAGTAGCCAGCCAAGGAAGCACCAATACTTGGTGAGTCACATTGCCAGCCAGAACACAGCCAGAAGTGGGCAATTTCTACTTTGGTCATGTTTTCTTCAAAAGGAAGTCAGGTTTTAGAAAACACACTATCTAATACCTTATTTTTCTCCCGTGGAAACAAGGCTCCAGCAGGCTTATACATCCCTAATGGAAGGGAAGCTGGAAGCTTCAAGCCTACAAACTAGGGAGCAAGTTCCCACAAGTAACCCTTTGCTGGCCCAGCAAACCATGATTTTCCCCTTAGCTGCCTCTGGAAGGCTGTCTGCTCAAAAGCATGCACCTTTTACACAGTGGTTTATTTTATTTGCTAATAAACTAAGTCAACCAATTCGTTTGCTAATGTCAACCTAGACAATTCCACAAACATCTACTTCCAGCAACACAGGGTAGTTCCCCACCTTGTGAAATCTGGCAGCACTTTATAGACTTGCCCTCACAAGGATGTTGCTTAAAATGATTTAAAAGTAGGTGACTGCGCAGTAACTGCAAGTTAAATCAGCAGGGTGCCAAAAATCAAAATGCAAGTGTAGTGTTCAAAATGTGCGATCACCGCTTCTGGCCTGCCCACACGAGTGCATTTAAAAATCTTACTCTAAAAACAAAACCCAAGGTGTATAGACTTCATGGTATCCAAATGCCAGCACAGGTTCAGATCCGGAATTTTCCATGACTGCTTGACACGGTGCTATTAAAACACATTTAATCTTACATGTTCACAATCAGATTTTTATGACACTAAAGCAAATAAGTCTAAGACCAATATAAATTTCTTCCTTTGCAAAAATATTGCTAATACCTTTCCCTACTTTTCATATGAATAAAAGTCCCCCTTCTTATTACTATGCTGTGATTCATCAGAACAGCTTTTGGCTGTTTTCCTTTTTTTTTCTCCTGTTCAGGGTTTTCTTTTTTCTTAGCACGTAATTAAATGAAGTGACTTAAACACTGTTGAAAACAGCTTTTTCATAAATGCTGAAGCACAGAAGTGCGCAAAGAGAAATACTATTTGGGCAAATCAGAGAAGAACAGAAGGATATTCAAGAAAGCTGCCTTAGTAGGAACATGTGCTTGACTGCAGCTGATGTGAATGAAACACAGATACACAAATGAGTATTTATAAAATTCAAGTCTTAGAAAAATGTTCAACCTTAGTTACCTAGAGACAAAGCTTGTCACTACTGGGTTACTCTCAAGCAAACGCACTTTTTTTAAAATGACCTTTTCAAGTATGTTATTAATTACTCAGGCTGCTTTAACCTAAATGGTCTTTCTACTCTCAAGAAAAAAAAAAATCCAGCCTATTATTCAACTCAGACCAATAGAACGTTAGGAGCATCTTGTTCATTACTATCAGCAAATTCATCCAACACTACAGTTCTGCTGCATTTGATGTCCCTGCAGTGCTTCTCAACTCTAAAACAGCAGGAATCATCAAAAGCCACTTTACTGAAAATTAACATCACAGGAGCACCAGCTCTGTATTAACTTCTTTCAATTTCTGATCAAAAAGATTTTGCTTCAAATGTACACAGCTTCCTTTCTAAAGAAGACATAAATAATTAAAAATGGAACTGTACCTTTTGCTTACTGAACTACCTTTAACTCTCTGAAGCATATAAATTACTTCATTCTGTAGAGAATAACAGTTTTCCTCACCCGCAAGGAAATGAATTTAGAGACCTTGGGGTTCCATGCAAGTTAAATGTGCAGCAGCAAATATTTAAAACCACAAGTATTATGTGGCCCATCCTTCACCAAGGAAGTCAATGAGAACTTGGCTACTTCCTTAGCATGGTAGAAGATCAGGTTCTGCACGTTAACTAGACCTACTTGCAAAATAAAGAATTTATATTCAAATCTGTGTTCCTCGGAAAATTGCAATTGCCATTCATGACAAACTCGTAATTATTGTTGTTGCTTCAGTGAAGAGCACTGTTAGATCCGTTTGCAATATTGCAATTTTCTCATGTATCAGCACAGGGGCGCACAGAGGCCCAGACACTTAGGCACTTTTCCTTTCTGGCTCCACCTAAAACTGAACTGGAAAAATATTTCAGAAGTGGAAATTCTTCTTCTAGCTGTATCTTGCACCTGGGGAACCAAGGCAAAAGTTGATTAAAATACTTGTTCAGGATCACAAGGCTTTGACAAATCCAGTAATGAAGTCCAAGTCATCCGAATCACTCTGCAGCATTCACATGACATCACCTTCTCCACCTCTTCTCTTGTTCACATCCTAGTTGTTTTTCCTACCATCTCCTTGTTGTTTCAGGTATCGACTTGCCTTTGTTTTCAAAAAGTGACTGTATTTTCATCATAACACTAACGATTCATACAGATAACACACACAGTTTCTAAATACTACACAAATTCATCTAATGTTGGCATGTGTTTATCACTGAATTGTGATCTTTCAGCAGAGTGCCTACGATTTCTTTTCAACTTTAGGTAGAAGCAAATGTGTTTGTTTATACACAGACGTGACTGTTAGAACTTCTGGGTACATTTTCAGGTATACACATGCTTTTGTGATGTTTTTTTCTTACTCTAGGAGTTAAATCTCCACCTCATAGTCATATAAAAAAAGATCCTGTTTATAAAGAGTACTTCACAATCTAGTTCTATAGCCAAAAGTCTACAGGTACACATGCTTCAATTTTCATTCCTCAAGACCACATTAAGACCCATCTCATGAACAACCACCTAATTTCCAGAGGTAAGGAGCAAATTTAACCAGCAACAATACAACAACTCATAACAAGCCAGCTCATAAGGAGCACGTTTATTTTTACCTTGCACAGTACACAAGTCTCTCCCTTAGACAAAACTCTATCCACTTATTCTTTGCCTAAAATAATTTATGAGCATGCTTAGGGAAACAATAATATGTGATTACATTCAATAGGCCTTTTCTTGGGAAAAAAAAAAAGATTTTTTTTTTTTCCAACAAGCTCATTCTTGAATATTCAAGAAAGAGCACGGACTGCTAGTGAATCATTTTAAGTGCATATGCATTCACACCCTCTCTTCTTGAGATAGATGTGAATGTGAATAACACAGACAATACTTCATGGCAAACATGGAACCTTTGAATATTACTTGACTTGTATAACTCGATTACTACTTTGACTTTACACAAGAATGAATAATGCACAGTATCATTCTCTGATTATGACTGCTCACTTTGAAAAGGAGGCAATGACCAATTCATCTTTAAACCTGTTTTTCTTATGCAACACCTCCAATTTAAGACTTTATTTTCTCCTAAGAGCAACTGTCACCACACCATCTGGTGTTTTAAAGACACAGGAGGGCATGTAATTACCTCTATCCACTACTAACACAATTCAGTTTCTTCAGAGGTAAGAACTACACAAATACTATTCCATTGCTGCTGGGCTTCCTTCCTGATAAATTAAAAGTAGTATTACTGAAACTCAACCTTTTGTGGGCCAATACGGTATCAACAATTTCACTGTTTCAAAGCCAGTCATCACTTGTCAAGCATCATAAAAAGCCAAAATTCCCTTATGGAACTTTGGAGTTGATATGAAACATTTCATTACAAATATGACCAAAGGTAACAGTTCTTCACTTCCTGCACTGGACTGGCAAGGAGATTGCTTCGTTGATAGGGTTTCATTAAAGGAAGAGGAAGAAAAAAAAAAAAAGAAAAAAAATCTCCAACTCTCCAGGGATATGTCTGTGAAGAGAGCAGCTCTACAGTCAACATACAAACCAATATAACAAAGGCATTGACATGGATTAAAAAACTGTAGTAAGTTGGAAAAGTCACTTGTTAACAAAGCTGCATTTGTGTAGAGAGCACAGAGCACTGATTGTGACCCAGACTTCCTGTGCTATTGCTTCATGCCATGACCATGGCTGCAGAGAGCACATCAATGCTCCTGATTAAGGGAGACACAAAGCAGCATGCATTAAACAGGGCTATTTCACTCCATTATCAACTTACAAACTAGTGCAGCAATGCAGAAAAAGCACTTCAGCATTTAGCTTTAAGTGCTAGAGCAGCTCTACAGAAGCTATGTTGGAATCATGGCCATTACTACCTAAATAATTTGTACCAAAATCAGCAGTAGGTACCTACTGGAGGTTAATCATTTTTATCTGTTACTGCTAAGGGACCCGAGTCCTGAAAGAGGCCGCCTTCATCAATTCTCCACAGCAAGCTCCCACCACAGCTTGGGGCAACCCAAGAGACCATACCCAGCTCGAATTCAAGCACACAATGCGCTTCAGAGCATGTTTAGTTTTAAGCACATGGAGACTTTACTCCAGTTCAAATGGAACTGTGTTTCCCAAGTTCAACATGGGACTGCCAACCTTGCCAAAGCAAAATCTCCTATTTAGAATCAAGCAACATCAGAAGCTAAGCCTCTAAGGAAAAAGTTACACATTCTGATATTATGCAAGTCAAGTCATCAAGTTTTAGAAATCCAAGGCTCACTGCTTGTTTTGGCTTCATTATCTTTGGCTGTGATCTTGTAGCTTAAATGGAGATCACTGAAACCCTCCAAGTCTCCTGCCCCTTTAAACCTACTCACACCTATACCTTCACTTAGCAAACGTCTTCCCTGCTCCTGTGCTAAGCAGCCACTATCACAACCACTTGTTTGGCAAGGACCAACGCATGCTGATAAGAGAAGCAAGACTCATGCTCAGGAACAAGTCTGTTGGCTTGAACTACCCGCAATTCAGAAGGGACCTTTGTAACCGCTCACTAAGCAGCAAGTAACACTTTACCTGAGAACTATTTTTTAAAATGTAAAGAGCCAGAACAAGTAGGACATTCCAAAACTAAACTTCTTTTAACTCAGGATATGACCAACTGCTCGGGATCTTTACAAGCATTTTTACGGTGACGGCTTTCCGATTCCTTTGGACTACAACATGCTACAAATCTACTCAGCATTAAGGGGGCAAAAGGGCTTGGCTGAATTAATCTGATCCCAATTCTGCACCAGCAAAATCAAAGAGAGATTAATTAATACTTAACTATTCACACAAGGCCCATGTTCCTTGTTTCATTGCATTGAAACGAACTAGGCACACAAAGGTAGCTGCTTGTTTAAAACAAAACTTAAAACTACGAGTGTCATTTGTGGGGGCACTACTGCATGCAGTAGAAGTAAAGAAACCAAGTGCCCAATAAAGATAATAGATACTGATCCAGAAGAAAATTCCGTGTTTTTATCAACATCTTAAATGAACTGATACAATACAGATGTGCTGCTCTGAGGGAAACAACTCATTAAAAAATGAAATATGTTCATATGATTGCTTACCTATTTCAGACAGGGGCAAAGACCAATTGGCATTTATGCAATTTTTCTTGAAGAGCACAGATTTTCTTTGTGGTGAGAAAGCATAAGACCAGCTATTTTTAAAACTGTCTTTAAAAATTGGCACAGCATGCTGTATCTTAGTCTATCCCACATGGCAAAGATGAAAATCAGGAACAACCTCTTCTCTCATTCATCTGAGAGCCTAAATGAGTAACTTTTATTTATAGCCACCAACAGTTACCATTTCCATTACATATTTTGTTCTCCTCAATGAGCCACCTAGCCAGAATGGAATTTAAGCCTTCAGCTATTTGGATTTTTTTCTTAATTTTGTTTGGGATGGTTTTTGAGCTGGCAGCACACTTCCCAGGATATTGATGAATAATCAAATAAAGAGACAATGGCTTTTGTTTCAGTAAATTCCAGATACAGAAAGCCAGAAGTAAAAGGAAACAAAGAAACAAATCAATTACGGGGAAGTGTTTATTTTTTAAATAATACTGAAATAATTCATTGTTGTATGTTCTCTCCAAGTAAATCAAAGACATTCTTCTGTCTCTGTCCAATTTACTTTAATATAAGAAACAGAACAAAAGTCACTTGCAAAATTCAAGTGTGCAGTATTGGTATTGCAAGGGACAAGAAATATTGTATTTAATTCTATAGCTGCAGTGAGTATGATGTAACATTTTCCCCCACTTTTCTCCTCTTTGTTGGAATAAACAGAAGCAGAATAGGACAGAACAGAACAGAAAGGAAGCAAAAGGACAGCGCATTGTAACTGGATTACAATAAAATCTCAAACTAAATCTCAACTGCACACTCATCTGCAAAAAGAAGCGACAACATATGCAGTTGTAGCTTCGAGCTTACTAAAACAGCTTTTTCTTTTTGCAGTAGGTAAAAGGAGCATTCTGTCTTCTGATTAATTCTCAGACCTCTTCCACAGGCGAGCATCTAAATAATGGATTTCCTAATGATCTCAAGCACGGGCTACCTCATGCAGTCTCAGGTAAAGCACTCGCCATCTCCCAGAGTGCTCCTTACTTCTCCCTCTTCTAACAATTATACAGACCTCGTAAAAATCCAGCTGCTTCCCGAAGGGCAAACATAGGACCCCCACCACTCTCCTCAATAGGAAGAACAACTCATCAGTGGTTGCTAGTTATTCTAGTATAATGTCTAGAACAAAATTAAGGGAGATGATCACACAGCGACAACATTAAAGAATTTCAGTGTCAATAAACAATCGCAGTTGCCCTCAGGATAGCAACAAGAGAGCATTTCCCACACTGGACAAGAATTGCAAAGAAAGTAGGTTTGGGTTTAACTTGTTCGTGTTAATCGGTTAGCTCTCAGATATGTTTCTGTTGTCCTATCAGTAGCAGGCACTTACCTGTTCTATAGGGAGGGCTGAGCACAGACTCATGGCAAAAGCGTTACAAAACGCTAACTGCCAGGGTGGACAAGTTATTAAAATTGATTGGTGAAGCACTGCAGGAGCACTTTCCATTTACCACAGATAGCAGAGTTGGCCTCTTTGGCAGAGCTAGTAGTTCTGCAAAGCATCAGCTCAGAGTCAGAGACAAGCTGCTCTTAACTCTTTCCCCCAGGAAGGCCTCGGGCTATTCCCTCAGTGATCAAATGCCTTGCTCAGTTGCTGTAATTGCCCCGAAGTTCACAGCCCTGAGCCCCTCTTGCCCCTTCATTTCAGTCACCAATTAATGCACATCTACTCTTTTCCCCTCCTATGCGAACTGCCCCCATCAACATGGGCTCGTGAACAAGCGCGGCGTATGCCAAGTGCCCGAAGTTCTGCTGCCTTCCAGCAGAAGGACAAAAGTCACTGGAAAACCGGCAGAGATTTTGTGGTCTCCGACTGCATAAAGTGGTTAGCACTTTTCAAATCAAAAATCTGCCAGTGATAGGAATGTTCAGTAGGTAGCACAGGAGCTCCAGAATTCCAAGAACTTGGATTTAACAGAGTCCAGAAGCACCCAAGAAACAGTAGATACTGAGTTACTATCTGAAGATAAAAAGAAAGCTTAGCAGAAAGAACATAACACAAGTATTTCAGGCCACTACAGTAAGCAATTTGCCTATTCCTTGGTTCCTGTACAAGAACCCAGAGAGTGAAAGCCAGTTTACTGCTGTGCCAGGGCTGCAGTCATTTAGGTACTGAATCACCAAAGCAGAAAGGTGGCAGAAACAAACGAAAACAAAAAACACCAAAACACAACACAGAAGTTTGCAGTAGAGACTCCCAACTAACAGAACCAGAAAATCACCATTTTTGCAGCAAATACTAAGCAACTTCACAGTGTAACACCATCTGCTATCTGCTTTAACTTTTCCAATTTGACATACAAGGTATTAGCAACATAGCTGCAAGGGGAAAGAGTGCCGCCAGGCAAATTATGCTTTTTAGCACAAATTTGCTGTGTTGAATAGTTTGTTTATTCCTCAAAATGGATTATTAAGTATCACATGGCCAAATAAGATTCTCAGAGTTTAAACAACAAAGAGCTCACTTCATCAGATATTCTTCGCGGTATACACTTTGAAAAGAAACAGGAAATGCCATCCTTCAAAGCCCTGCTATAAAAGCCACACTGAGTTTCTTCTATGGAACATACAAGGCTAAATCGCTACATGGAGCAAACAAACCTATTCATTGTACTTATCAACAGAAAGCTGTAATAAGGAGATAAACTAAAATTACAAAACCACAGCCTATATTTAATAAGAGGAAGAGACCCAAAAAGAAAACCAACAAAGTCTGACCTATAGAGTCTTTGCTTACTTCTTGTCCTGACATGAACTTCAGTCTCGCCAACTTGTCTTCCTCAAGAAACAAATAAAAATATATCCTAGGCAAGATACACACTTCTTTAACCCACTAAAATGGCGGGGGAGAGGGGGGAACCCACACACACCTACATTGCCCACTGTTTTCATTAACTAGAAAAAAATGATGAAAAAGCAGAGAGTTTTGATTTTTCCTCAGAATAAACAACTTAAATACATTTGGTACAAGACTGAGATAGCTTTTCTTAACTTCACCAGATTTAATATTGCAATGATGGACTGAACAATAGAAACTAAAATAAGACCAAATAACTCCTTTCTGTAACAAGGCAAACATTAGTAAATTTTCAACACAAGGAAAATCTTCCCATATCTCCTCTGTAACCAAAACCAGCCAATTTCACTGAATGCAAAGAGAAGGCACAAGAACCTTTCCAAAGTAGTTCTGGACAGTCTTAGACAAACATGTGCCATTCTACTAGTGCAACTATGTCAGTTTTTTTTTAAAAAAAAGTCATAGGAAGTTTAACAATTATTCCAGCATAGAGGCAGAAATATCATGAATAAAATCCTTTGGTAAGCTTGCTGAGGATGGGAACGTAGCGATGCCCCCAGGGAAACAACGAACAACCCAACATTTTCCTCTGTTAAGGTACGTGGCATCTCCTGTAAGGGCATCCTCCAAAGCAAAACAAAGAGACTCTTGTATCAACATACTCATATCACTGGGCTATAATAAAGGTTTAGGAAAAGGATCCAAGAATATATAAGAGACAATGTTAACACATCAAAGTGCACTTAGCCTTTTTTTTCCCAACTCGGCAGTTAACCAGTCACATGCCATTAGTCAGGATCACCCAGGTGAAGATGCAGCTTAGTTCCTGGGGTCTGCAGCTAAGCTTTCCTCTCTTCCTGCCCCAAAGGAAAGCAAAACTCAGCACTTTCACTGAAAGATTTACTCTTCAATATTCACATTTGACATTCAAAATTTGATATTCAACATTTGCTCCGAGCAAAAAACAAAAACACCACACATAGCAAGGGTTGATTATAAGATGAGGAGGACATATCTTTCAAAGAACGTCTGATATCATATACCAGACAAATGATCTACTAAGCAACTTATGTATGCATTATATGTTCAAAAAACACACATTAACATACAAATGTAGGACTCTATTGATGCTCCACTGAATGGTAAAGACTGATAGAGTCTATCTTCCTGGGTGCTTTCCCTCAATTGTCAGCATGTCATTAATCCTAAAAAGAAGGAAAATGGTGCTGTATTGACTCCCACATTTAGTCTCTGATCCAATGAGCTGAAATATATACACTGGAGGCAGGGCCAAATTCAGCAGTAGACTGGAATTTTCATTTCAGAAAAATCATAGAAATGACCACCCTCTTTCAGTTCTCAACTCTTTCTTCCACACAAAAGAATCTGCAAGGTGTTTTCTTCAGGCTAGAATTTTTTTTTCTTTTAAGCACCCCCAAATTGCTAAGTATAGTTCCTTCTTTGTAGGAAAAAAATAACTAGGAACAGAACCGTTCATTAAGAAAAATGGCAAGTTCTTATAAAAAAAAGTACTTAGGTGTTAACCCACCTATACAAAACAAAATGCTAACTTCAACTAGTAAAAGCAAATACATGCTAATAACTGCCATGTCTCAAACCTGAAACAAAATAACCAATCTGTTACTATTAAGTCATTCCGCACATTATCAAGTTTCTCCAGCATCACACATGAATATCACTGTAACAAACCCTTAATTTTCTGGGAAGAAAAAAAAAAACCACTCTTACAGGTTAGATTGAAAAACTGTCACTTAGAAGCAAAGGAAAATGGCATCTAATCAGAGAATAAGTAGTTACACACATCAGTAAAGCAAACATCCTCACGGAGTGACATCTTTACAGATGAAATAATTCATCAGCCCTGTCCCGTCAGTCATCAGTTTGCAGTGGGAAAATGTCAGAGCAATCACGATTTCTGTGAAATCATTATGCCCTACAGAATAGCCAGGAAATGTGTAATTTATTCAATTCTACACTCCCTAACCAACTTAAGACATCAAAAATAAGCATAGGCTATATTTTAACCTACGTTAAATTACAATCTTTACTACTGACTTTGTAGAAATAAGCCTAGGATTGAATAGTGCGTTCTCCTTCAACATAGTACTCCCTTTAACTGGTATATTTAGAAATACTGGCAAACCCAGCGTTGCTCTTCACTCATTTCTTCTAGCCCTTCCCAATAATGCTTTTCCTACATACTTTCCAAAAACAATGCTCGAATTTGCTATGCAACAAAGCAGTCATTTCTTCAGCATGGATATAATTTACTTCACAAGAAAGACCTAGAAGAGAGTTAATATCAGATCTCAATTCAAATTCAAACAATAAAAGTTGCATTCTTAAAAAAACATGGGGCGGATTTATAGCCAAAATGATAAACCAATTAACCCATCTTAATAAGTGGGCTGTCCAAAACAAATTTTTATTAGAGTAAATATTATCCATGAAGAACACTCATATTTGTACTTGAGACATACACAGGACATCTTAGAAAATCATACATAAGTAAAATATGCAATTCAGGCAAAATTTGAAGACAGAAAAAAAGAAAAAAAAAAAAGTGCAATATCACTCATTTGCCCAGAACTGCTACCTCAGCATCTAGCCATCCTTCTTTAGGCTTCACTAGTGGTTTAAGCTGTCATGTAGCTGTCACATCATGATAAATAAGGGAAAGAAGATAGAGAAATGAGAGGACACAACATAGCCCTCTCATACATGCAAGGAGCTATAATCAGTCCAGCAAGTTTTGAGCGAACATCCCCAAATCTGTAGAGTGGTCAGAAATAGTGACTTAAGGATGGTAGTTCTTCCCTCTTCCAGCAGAAATCTTAATTCATACAACTTTTTACCTCCTTAACTTTTGCCAGGGCTCCACTCAAAACTATGTTTCTAGCTCAGACCACAATTGGAGACCGTGATTCACAAGGAGAAATACAAGCCCTGAAAAGGTCTGAGATCAGACTATGCAGGTGAAACATCTCACAGACTCTTAGAGAAGCACCAAGGAGGCCACCCCACACGCACCGTGCTGTGTGTGCAAAGGATGGAGCTACTGCTTGCCAGGGCAGCCTCTTGCAGGAGATCACCGCCACTTCTTCCAGACTCATAACCATCTGCCCGAGAGACAAATACAACTGTATGTTGCTAGATTTTACGTTGTATCAATATTTACTTCCCATGTGAAAAGAAAAGCCAGGTTCACTATTCACTTACTGGGGCCTGTATTTTTTGTATGTAAAAGCAGCGACTGTATCCATGTATCAACAATCTAGAAGCTTTCCTTGAACTACCTTCTAAAGCCAAAAGAAAAATTTAAAAAATAGGCAAGAGATTCATGAGAAGCTAATATGGTCTTACTAAGACAAAGCTTAAAACTCATCTAAACTCACCACCATGGAAGCACTATGTGACACAACTGAACCAACTGACATAATTATTGTTGAGGGGCCCCAAACTTTCTCTCCCACCATTTACAATATACTGGGGCAGCATATACACTGAAAGGCTGCAAGATTTCTCAGGTTCCTCATGAGTCCAGGTTATCGGATAAGAGTATTAAGCCACATGCAGTGAATTCTACCAGCAACATAGTGCAAGCATTATTTCTTCAAACTTGCACTGAAACATACACTTTCCCAGGAAACCAAAGAGGTATGTTACTTCAAGCTGATAAAATAATCATAAATTATTTCACTGGTCAATAAACTGTCCAAGTGACTAGAAAAGAGAAGTATCTCTTTCTTTCTGCCCTCTTCTCCCCCCTTTCCTTTATTAAAATTAGTTTTATGTGCAGATTTCACAGCACCTTCTACCTCCACAGAAGGACAAAAAAAAATTTGGAGCACTTCAGACAAAAGCACAGGCCGTTTGGTTTAAAAAGTAACTTGGACCGGCTATGCTTTCCGATGCGAATCCTTTTACTGGGCAGCCGACTGTGGAACAGCTTCAAAAAACAAAAGTGTTATAAAGAGGTTTGCAGTGCCACCTCAATACCTTCTGTTCACAAGGGGCAGAGCAACCCAACTGTGCCGCGCCAGCGATCCTCAAGCACTCACCCAAGGAACCTGCTGAGATAGGTGCACTTGGACATCTCGCTTTATGGTGGGAAGAGGTCTCTGTCCTGGCTTTGGCCTCATGTCACCTCCCACGGCCACCTGTGGACTGCAGGACACCAAGAAGCCTGGCACATGGTAGAGAGCCATATGCCCAAGAGCGGCTCTTGCAAACTCTCTGCCTGCCTGCTTCAATGCAGCAAAACAGATGGGTTGAAATCAAATCCACCTCCAAGGTGTCTGTGTCCATGCAGATGTGGCCTCTCTCCCCTGAAAAAGCACCTCTAGTCGCCTCTCACTGAGTGAAAATACATATAAATAAGAAAACCTAATTAAGCAATATAGCTTACACACAGACTGCCCACACTTGTGTGGACGCACATCTGTTCAATTAGGGAAAACACTGGGAAAAAAAAGTGCAACTGTTTCAATAGTTAACCGTACCTCTACTGAGACTGTTTCACAAGGAGTTAAGGGAAAAAAATGACTCAGAAGAAACTATGATTTTTATATTGGTGGGCTTCTCATAGCTCTCCTATAGCTGGAGTCAGACTGAACATACCTAAAAAACCACAAGCAGATTCTGCACAATGTACAGCTTCTACTGCTAATTTCTATAGTTGTGTTTTATAGCTTTAAGAGAATTCTTGTACCATTTTATAATATTCATGGTGCCAGCAGGGCTGCTAGGCTCCAGCCCAGTTATAACTATGCTTCAGTTGTACAAATGCATCTTATGAAAGGCACATGTGAAATATATGTAGTAGGCAGTGGAGATTACGTGCTACCAAGGAGCTGAGCATGATTTCCTGTCTTACAGAAACAAGCCTACAACAATTTTTCTCCTTTTTCTAACTCAGTAAGTCTGGAGTCCCCAGAAACCTTTTCTTCTCAAAACCTGTTTTTTTCTAATTAATGTAAAAATAACTTTTGACAGAGCAACCAATGGTTTTAAAGAGATTTCAGCAAGAAGTAAGCACACCTCACAAACTGCTAAAAAGGCAGCCAATGTCAACAGCTGAGAGAGGCACAAACCCTCACTGGCAGAGGTTTGTATTTAGAGGTCCTCAAAAAACATAACATTGAAGCCATCACTTAAGGGATGATGGGTTTGCCCCACAAGTCTAAAATGCAGCTTTGCTGGTGTAATCTAATCCAACATTACAAACTGGAATATTAGATCAGTACTTATATACCTGTAAAACACTTGCAGTGAATACACAGAGGCATCTGGGGCTGCTTTAAACTCCCAAGCTTTCCTACACAGCACTGCCACAACTCATTCACATCAATTCTGAAGTTTATCAGCATCACCAGTGCTCACTTCAGGGCCAAACGCTTCCCAGCATCAAGGCTGCATAGATGCAGGGCATGGCGATGCTCTCAAAGGTCTCTTTGAATGATGCTGCATCCGGAGGCAGTGACCTTCCCAATGCTGTAGCACAGGAGAGCTTTGCTTCCTGCAAACTGCTTATCTGGAAGCCTCGGCAGATACCACCTCTGACGGATGCCCAGAGTGAGGCTCAAAACTCCAAATGCGTTTTTGCCCCAGCATCCTTCCCACAAAGGAGGTTCAGGCAGTTGCTCCTTCAGGACACGTGCCGAGAACCTCGTGCCAAAGGAGCTGCTCTTCAGACACTTAAGCAAATACACTCAGCTGCGGAAAGCGCCTTCTGAATTCAAGCAGTATGGCTAGACACAGCAGCAGCTGGACACACAGTACATGTCTTGCCCTCCAGTTCGCAGTAAATCCCTACGCCACATGAGAAAAACCTCAGTAGAAGCTCCATATGATGCCCTTGTAGCAGCCATGCTTCGTACTATCTACCCACCCAGACAGAAAGCTGACAGACCAGCCTGCTACGCCGGGCCACTTATCACTGACCAGAGTCACATACTGTATGTACAGGGCAAAGCGATTCCACACATGAGGAAAAGAGGGCAAACTGAACTTCTCCATCCTCTTCCTCTGCTACCCTGGCAAACACCACTCAGGATCTGGAAAAGCCAAAACCGCAGCTTAGGTTTCCCTCCTGCCTTATTTGTACAAAACTTCATCACATTCCCTCTCATCTTGTGACAGCACATCACCCCCTCTCAAAGGCAGAAATTCTCACTGACCCTCACTTCCATAGGGGAATGCTTCCTTATGGGCACCGGACTTATTGGTAAAACATATGGGAACTATTTTTTTAATCTGCTTTGAGAACACACGTCCAAATAGCTCAATTGAGCAAATCCACATTTTTAATATTTTAATACTTATTGCAGATTTCTGGGATTTCTAATTTTTTTTACATATGAAAATAAGACATTGTAAGTATACTATAAAGGTTAAGATTCTAACACCTACTTTCTTTCAAACACCAGAAGTTAGTACTGATTAATATACAGCCTGAAATAGTTTCAGAGAGCCAACCTCATGGCGCAAAAATGTCAGAAAACAATTCTCCCCTGTATTGAAAATATAGCTTTAAAATTACTTTAACATCGCTTAGCATTAAAAGCGTTTTGGGAGATAAATTCCAGAATTGCCTCTTCCAGCTTAATTTTATATTCAGAACATATATTTTTTTAAATGGCTGAGCTGGGAAAGTAGCATGCGAATGAAGTCCGAATGAAGTCAAGGTTCCTCCAAAGACAGATACAGCCATTTGTTGTATGCAACAAGAAATAAGAGAAACAGACAAGAAAAGGTCATGCGAGTAGTAAAGGAAAATGATGGCAAACCAGAAACTGGACATCGAGATTCAGAAGTTAAAAAAAAAAAAAAAAAAAGTCTTGGAAAACCATAGTGTCAGCTGGTTGCCATGAGCTCAGGGTTATCCCAGCTTTTATTGAAGCAGCAAGTACCGACAAGAAGGTCTTCCCTGTACCACACACATACATGTCTGCGCCAACAAATACCTAACTCAACTGTGTAATTTTGTTCTAATGAATAAACTAATATACTCGGAGCAGGTTACAGTGTCAAAATATGGGACACAAAAAGAAAAATGTGCAATTTTTTTTCTCCTGCAATGCCTTTTAGCTGTACGATACTGCTCTAAAACATCCAGAATTAGAGATGTTCCTTGATAGCACCTGGGACCTTCCCCTACAAGATGCCATGCTAATGCCCCTTAAGCTGCTATCCACCCTGCTCTCTTATCAGCTTTTCTCCCAAAACATAATTACATCAGTGGACTTAGGTCACCGATTAGGCTTGTTACCTGCTCCTTTCATCCAGTTTCCTTCTCTCCTTTGCTGAGGCACACCAGAGCTTATTTTAACGAGAACAATAATTCTCTCAGATAAGTCGGTAAATATTTTCATAAAGAGCAGCTGCAGGATGTCTGCCTCGCACAAATTAAATTAGCCGGTTAGTGGCTCAGTCCAATGCCCAGAACAGAAGTTGTTCTGTGGTAGCTGGGTCGGGCCCTGCACGTTTCTGCTATTGTGTGTTATGCTCTATATGGGATTTACATATGCTCCAGTGTTAGCACAGAAAAATGTTTACACTCATGGGTGGGACTCTGGATGCGGATTAAAGTCGAGGTGCTATATTTACTGATCTTTTAAAGTAATAGCAACATGTTGAAAGGGAGTAAGAGTTCTTAAGAAAGATCAAAGTTTGCATGCAGCAACCACGAATTAACATAAATATATGTTGAAATACTAACACAGACTGGCAAAATTTACTTGCTCTTTGCCCAGGGCATGTAATTTTGGCTAAAAGGCGAGGCAAAACCATTAATTCTGCTCTTCATTATTATGTAGGGCATGGAAGTACACTTTGTGTCAGAGCTGATGACTCTTCAGATGAATTTTGCAAGGCCAGACTAACACTACCATGTTGCTCATGGCTTGCAAGCTTTGGAAAGATGAGGCTAACATCCTCTCCAGGAAAGAAAAAAATATATATATTGCTTCACCCGCATTTCTTGAAAGTTAATCCTGCCGTCAGGATCCTTGCTGCTCCTGACAGAACCTGTGCTGTGTGACAAATGAAAAGCTAACAAGCAGTAAGCTATATGACCTCCTTTTGTTTGACCAATTCCTATTCCAGTAAACAGATCAGCTGTTTTTCTTGTGGGAGCATCAGCAGCACGGAGAGCACAAGGGAAGAAGGTATTTCATAAGAGCAAGGGTTTTATAGCCAAATCACAGCCCAGAACCATATATTGGGACTATAAATGTTCAGAATATATTGTTGCACAAATTGGCACATGGGTAACATTACTGTTATGCACTAGGAAATAAACTAAAGTTAGCTAAAGCTAACACAGACAAGCCAGAAAGAACACAGGTTTCTATCTTTAGTGCTTACTGAGCAGGTAACAAAGCATCTTTGATTGGATTTCCTCTCCTGACATAAAGAAGTTGTCAAGATCCACAAGATAGCTGTAGAGCTCAAGCTACTTTCAGGACTGGAGCTTTGCTGCTTTGTATTTTGCACCACAAGTTTTTGTCTCTACTTAATGGCACGTGCTTCATAAATGCATTTTTAAAGAGACCGCATCACAACAGCACTGTTCCCAAAGCTTCCCTCACTTGATGCCTCAAGTGCCCACTCAAGGGAGGAAAAAAATGTGTAACCTCCTATTTTACGTAGAAAGAGAATGATTTCTCCAATATCAAATAACAAACGGAGAGCAAAGCGAGGAACTAGAGCTGGATCTGCCCTACCTTATGCCATTTTGAACAAAAGGTGATATTCTTCCTATTTCGCTTTGGGGCTAAAACCTTCTGGCAATCCAAACAAATTCCCACTCCCTTGTAGTTGCTCCTTCAGCAACACCCTCATCACTACTTTACTGTCAAAGCTTCTCATCCAGCATGTGCTGAAACATGCCGGGTAACGTAACCGGTGTAATTTCAAATAAACCCACGCCCCCAGAATAAGTTCCATTTTTCTCTAAGCCTGAGCCTACAAAACAAAACAAACAAACAGAAAAAGCTGCAATTTCGGGGAGAGAGGCGAGGGCGATGCAGCGGCTGGCGGGTCCCTCCCGGACAAGACGTGGGACCCGAGCCCGGAGCCCGCGGGCCCCGCGCTTGGAGACCCGTTTCCCACGCGGGCCACCGGGCTGCAGCTGTCCGGCGCTTCGGGGACGGGGAAATTAAATAAAGAAATGCAGGCGCGGAAACCTCCCGGCAAACGTTACACACTCGCTGCAGCAACCCTACATTAACGCGGAGCGCCGCCCCTCGCGAAACCCGCCTGCAGCTCCGGGCAGGACTCCCCAAGTTTCGCCCCCGGCCCCTCACCCAAAAGCGGCAGCACGCGGGGGCCCCACCTGGCCCGGCTGCCCCCTCCCCGCGCACGGGGCACTTTGTCCTCACTGCAGGGGAGGGGGGACAGGGCACTTCGTGCTGTGCTCGCGGAGGGGACAGGGGCTGGATGTTGCTCCCGCACCCGCCGGAGTGCCGGCCTGGAAAACAAAGTGCCCGCGGCGGCTCCCCCGCGCGCGTCCCACAAAGCGAGCCGAGGCGGAGGAGGAGGAGGAGGGAGGAAGAGCCGCCACCCGACCCCAGCGCTCACCTCGGCCCAGAAGTTGTCCATGGCGCTGGCGGCTCTGCTGGGCGGCCCGCGGGGCTGAGCGCCGGGCCCCAGGCTCGCACCATGTGCCCCGGGCCGGGCCGGGCCGTGCCGGGGGAGCGGAGCCGCCTCAGCCGCCGCGCCGCCCCATCGCAGCCCGTGCGCCCCCTCGGAGCCGCTACGCGCCCGGCCGAGCCCCGCAGCACATAGCGACCGCCGCTGGAAGCCGCGGGGGACAGAGGGGAAAGGAGGAAAAAAAGAAGGGAGGAGGAGGAGGGGGGAGGAAGGAGGCTCCCGCCGCACGATCCTGCCCGCGCCGGGGCCGCCCCGTCGCGGCGGGGCAGAGGCGGAGCCGCCCCCCGCCCCGCCCCGCCCCGCCCCGGCAGCACCGCCCCGACCCCCGGCCGGGCCGGGACCGGGACCGGGACCGGGACCGGAGCGTGGCGGGACGGGACGGACGGGACCCGGGACCCGGCCCCGCGCCGCCCCCAGCGCGCCGGGGTCCCGGTCCAAGGAGCCGCTCCGGGACGTGCTCTGCTCCCCCAGCCGCAGCACAGAGCACCCCCAGCAAGCACCACGTACTGGCAAAGTTGCATCTCCTTTAAAGAATATATATATAGATATGTATATATTTTTATATACACACACAGAGGCTTTGCTTGAGCAACGAACTCTCCTTAAACATCATAGGTGCAGGCTCTTGTCAGGCACATGTATCATCCTTTGCTAAATACGTGTATTATTGCAACAGTCACACTGATGAAAGGGTACAGATCAAAATCACATCGCTCTTTCATGTCACCGGGTAGGAGCGTGCTGGGTCTCAGCCCATGGCTTTGTAGCTTTCTTGGGCATTTACATTTGCACAAAGCATATGCAGAGTGCGAGTCTTTGGGACGAGTGGCTCTCTGCATTCATGGGCGAGCACTGAACAAGAGCCCACTTCTGCAGAGTGGTTTCACCAAGGTGGGCTCCTGTAAATCCGCACCTCTGCTCAGCTCCTCTTCCAGTTACCAGCCGCAATGACTCCCAACACCTTTGCACTCTGCTTCTTGGCTTAGCGGGCATGACCAAGGCCACCCTGTCCCAGGACCACTGGCCACTTCTCTGCAAAGTGCAAATGGGACACTCCAGAGTCAGAGGGGTCGCTTTCCTTCCCCTCTCTTTTCTCCACACCTAACTCTTTCCTACCTTCCTACAGTTGCTTCGAAACTCAGGCTGGGGTTTCGCCTGGGTCAGCAAGGGCATGTCTACACAGTAACACGTCTCAGTGCCGTTAGCCTAAATAACTCATTACTCCACAATAGCTGTGGCATAAGTCCCCATGTGCATTTTCTGTAACTCTCTCCCAGACTAATGCCTGCATTTCCAGTGTACCTGCAGGAGAATCAGTTTTTTCTCCCACTATCACTATTCTAGAAACTCTCCCATTCAGGGAAGTCTTGAGCTGGGGAGGGCTGGACCAGACCAGGGATATTTATTATGTTCTTGTGACCTCTGATTACTTTATTTGACAGCATGCTACCAGAAAGCAGCATGCACATCAGGCTTCTCTATTGCACGGAGCCACGTCCATAGAGCTACAGCAACCTAGAAACTCATGGAAGCTTCTAATCTTTTATCCTCTAAAAACAGCCTGTTTATTTTTAAATAAGTAGTTCAGTAAATTGCAAGAAGTCCATACCAATGGAATACTAGCAGATTTATGTCATCTAAAAATATATAACAGGAAGGATGAGTATTCTCCTGTGGCATGAATGTATTGCAAAAGACTATAAAGCTCTTCAGATTTCTTGTAGTATTTAGAACAACTGAGGAGAAGAGGCCTTGCAAGAAGAAGGGTGCTGGGCAGCACAGGGGAAATGGCAACTGCAGTTTGTACTGCTGCTGCAAACAGCTACTGCCTTTTCTCAGTCTTTGTGTTCTTACAGCTGTTCCTACACACTCTGTAAGCACCAGCATCTGTGTTTCATAGGAAAGGGTTTTGCAACATGGCTTTGCTTTTCCAAGCTCTGAAAATGACCCCAAACTGGTTTCTTACGCACTTTGTGCAATGGTTTTGGAATCTGGAAAACCCCACAAAACTGCTATACCAGACTCCATGCACATCTGTGAACATCTGGGGACCTGGCCAGTTCTGCACAGCTCCACTTTTAATCTGTAGAAATTCCTCCACTGATTGTGTGCCTAAGGTAAATGACTGCATTTTAAAGCTGCTCACATGTATGCAGGCTCCTATTTCAGCCTGAGCAAGGACTAGGCATGGGCATAAGGCACAGCCCCATCACCATGAGGAGATATCCCCCCTCTCCATCTGTAAGGGTCTCTCCCTGTGGTGATGCCCAGCGGATGTTAGAGGGGCTCTCTAGCAGCTCTCCTGCTTCAGTCAGTGCAGCTTCTGCATTTGCTACACTGGTTTTATTCTCAACCACTCTATTATCACTCTTTTGATACTCCTCACTTGAATACACTTCAGTGTATAAATTATTTCACGTCTTCACCCAGCTTTTCTAAGCATCCTCCCTCCCCAACGAGCAGTTGCTAAACACCCTCTTTGACCCAAAAGTCAGACAAAAACAGACCTGTGTTCCTTCTTTAGCTTCAAAATAATCTTTGCAACTACAGTTGTCATGAAAGCCTGGACTTCTATAGCTTGAGGTCTCCCATAGCATCCTAATTTCTGCTCTGGAGGCAGAAACAGCTCAACAACTGCAAGTTATCTATAAATCAGATGTTTCACCTGAGCCATACTTCTTCACAGGGAGTTTCCACAGTCCAGATTGGTAGAGCCTTTTGTACAAGATTTATTATACCTGCCTTTTATTAGAGTTTGCAGACACAATTACACCCCAGCAAACCATTAACTCGTTCAACTCCCTGAGCTCAGCTGATCCGGTTCTAGATGTGGCTTTCTAGGTATCTCTCCCCTCCATTCTCATCAGACTCATACTGCCATAAACATCAGGGGCCAGAGCCTGTCCCCCTGCATCGATGGAGTGGGAACCCACTGTGGCGGGGAGCTGACAAGTTTGTTTCCAAAATGCCCTCCCTCCCATCACTGTTTGGAAGGGCTCCCCTCGCTGCACCACAGCACTGCTGCCCCTCCTCATCAGAGCAGCCCTTGGGACACGCATCTTGTTTTCAGCCAGAGAATTAAATGGTGGTGGATTCAGTTAATTCAGTATCGCTAATTAAAAGGAGCATAAATTAAAGTTTTCTTATCAGGAAAAAGAGGCAGTGACTTGAGTTTGCTCACACTTTGCAGTGTTATTCCAGCCAAAATGTGTTTTCTCCAAAATGTGCTTTCAGATTTTTCTCCCAGGACCTTTGTCTATGGCATAGCTCATATTTGGATGAGCTTTGCAGATGGTATACGTTTCTAGTGAGGACTCCTGTTTCTTTAAGCTCATTCAAAAATAAGAGCTTAATTGTTTCTTGTACTTATCCTCCAGGGTTGTTATTGTACCTGTGAGCTCCGGTCAGGTTTCAGGTCTCTTCTGGTACACTAGATTTTTGGCATTGACACGATCAATTTAATCTCGAAGTTCAAGGGCAAGGCATTAATGGAGAGAGAAGTGTTTGTGTGCCGGATGACAGCATATAGAGCACAATGTGCTAGCACTCCACTCTTGAAGGATACAGATGTACGTTAAAAAAATGTTTCAGCAAAGTTATCATCTCTGCAGAGTACAAAAGCAAATTCCTTCCATACATGTCCATCACAACTCCTTCACAAGCATGTGCTCAGGTTGCAATGCCACTTCAAGGTTTGGGCTCTAGTTTTCAAAACAATTAATGGATTCTGGTCAAGGCTGGGTACCCTTCCTCTCTTTTTGACTTCCATTTTCAGTTGGCCAGCCCTCCCCGTGCACCATACAGTTTGCTGAGCATCTGACTCCCAGCTATGAACTCCGTTAGATCCCAGGCACCTGAGTACTAGATCTTGTTATTCTGGCAAGATCTAAGTTAGAATAAGTCTAGCCCTAAAGACTGTAGTGAATAAAACTAATTACTCATGTTCACATATGAATTTGAGTTATTAACCTTTAGGAGTAATAGAAAAATAAAGAGCAAATAGGTGGCAGATTTTTTGACAGCTTCATTTATAATTACTTCGCAGCAAGTCATTGCAACATCTTCTTCTTACATAAACATGCTCCCAATAGGAATGAAGAGATATGAAGCTGGGAGATATTTTCTTGGCTTCTTGAGCCTCTCTTCTGAATCATAACAACTTTTTCAATCATTTTCACCTCTTTACACCCTGATTTCTAGAACTGTAGTTTCAGCATAATAGTTTTTAGAATCCCTGATGAGGAAAAGGCAACAACTACAGAAAACCCACATGGCAATCACAGCTATAACACATGTTAACTTTTGCACACACGTCCAAAGTATCAGTCTCATTCTTTGCTTGGATTATACAAGTCCAAAACTGTTATCATGGAGCTGGATTTACCTATGACAGTGCATTTAACCCCATCAACTTGGGATTAAGCAAAGAGCATTAAGAGCATTAACTAAGATATTGTCATTTTGCCCTGCCAATGATTTTCTTTTCTGATTTTCTCTAGTCTCTGTTTCTGTGACTGTGGGGATTATATTGCTGTATAGAATTTGTGACCAGAACCTCGACCTGGAAGATTTTTTTATATAGTATTTTTTTATTGCAAGATTTAAAAAAAAACAGCTTCACAGAATTGAGCCTTTTTTTCCATCCCAATTGCACAAGCCCTCTTCTCTCAACAGCTGGTAGCACGCATCTGGAGGTGGATGGGCAACTTTCTAACTCCTCACTTTACTGTGTAGTTCTCGAATTCTACTCAGTCCCTTGGGCATTTCCTTTTCAGAACCCTGCTCTCCCTTACTTATGATAGTCTCCCCTGTTACTCCCAGTCCTTCTCCTCATGATCTGCTTCCTTTTGGTCCCTTTAGGTAGCATTACCACCTATGGTGGTAGACTATGCCCTACAGTCAGCTTCGGTCCTCCTCAGATATCTCAGCCTCATTGCCTCCCTCATCTCATTTAGGATAGCAGCTTCATTTCTTCTTCATTAGCATCTATTAATCCAGCTCTGCTCTTTTTGTAATCTTACTTGCAGCCTGTTTGTTTTACTTCTGTGCATCATCCTCGGATACGGTTTGCACGGAAGGGCAAAAAGACCTGTGCTGGAAGAAGAGCAGAAATAACTGGCTAAAGCTGTCAAAAATGTTATCATCATTTGAAAGAAAACAAAAGGGGAGAAACATATGAAAAAGGAGAAAAGAAATGAAGAAAGGTTTTCTCATCTCCTTCAGAATCAGACTGTGAATATGCTTTCCTTGTTTTCTCCCAGGAAGTCTGCATAAAAACACGTGCTTGAAGGCACTTTAGAGCTGTAAACTCCTCAGTCACAGCTCACACAAACACATTCCTTTATCAAGCAGCTAGAGCTGAGCAAACATGGCTACCCCTCTCCTGAAGGTTACCATCACCAGCAGGGACCAGAAAAGGGAACATATGAAGGTGCCTTTTGCTGCTTCAGAAGCCAGGTTGGTTCAAAATACCTTCTCTAGCAATTTAAACTAGGTCGTCCTCGTTTCTGCTGAAGCAAAACAAGGAACACCCACACTTTCCATGTCACTGGCAGTGCCACAGAGGGAAAAAATCTTCAGTGAAGGGCAGCAAACCACAGCAAGGGACACGAATATGTTCAGCCACTGCAGCTGCTCAGTCAGCAAATATAAATCAAAGGCTTCCCTTCTACTTGTGGTGTCAGGCCAGTTTAAACAACGTCCATGCCCAACCCCCACCATTTATCACTATTTCCGCTGTAATATAAGCCAAGGGTGAGTCTACCATCCTAGCCTGGCTCCTTAGAATGAGTTTCCAGACTCTTCCCTCTTCTCATGCTTTGGTGTGCACTGCAGAGCAGGCCCAGATCATGCACTCCGGGTTGCCTCCACAGGGAATTAAGCTAAAGAATATGCTTCAGAAGTGCTTTAACCAACCAAAGGGTGGTCAGTGCGTAGGATCTGACTAGAGCCAGCTTGAAAGAGATCCTTCTGAAATGCACCTAGATGATGGGTCCTCATCATGACCTACTTCACTCTAGAGATATGCTCCTTTTTCTCTGCTTGTGTAGTCTAGCTGTTTTGTTGTCAGCGCAGCAAATCAGTCTGTGGAATTCATCTTTAGGAAAAAAAAAAAAGCCTTAGCAGAAAAATAACATTTTAATTCTGACCCTGTCCTGTTCAGACAAATACCTTGCGAATGGATATTGTCGCAAGAGAGAAAGGCACGCTGCAGTGCAAGGACAAGAATGCCTTGAATTGCTGTTAGCATTTGTTCCTCCCAGCAGACTACACCTTCGACAGGCCAGGAGGAACAGTCTTCACCATCCCTTGTGCTCTAGGGAAAGTTTTTGCCTTTCAGACATTTAGGCTTTATCAGTCTGAATGATAATTAACAGTGTCCATCAGTGCTTTTTTGTTAGAGAATTTCTTCCATGGTTAGTAAAACACTTGTCTCTCTCCCTTAGACTCCTTCCTGTGTTAGAAATTAAGGAGTCTCATTATAGTGCAGGAGAATATATTATCTATTCTCCTATATCTATTTCAAATTGTTCTAAGTAGTGTTTTAGGGCTCTGTGGAATTACAGATTTATAGAGCTGCTTATTTACTGTATGTATCCAAGTGAATAAACATACTTTTTTTTTTTAAAAAAATATAGAAACAGCAAAATTCCTGGCCTACATCACCTTGTTATCCCAGAATAGAATCAAAGGCTGTTGAGCTCATTTATGTCCCTATTTAGAAATAGGAAGACCTTTGTTTTGTGCCCAGTTCATACGTAGTACTTCTGCTTGAGATTGCAAAGGAAACTGGGGAAGTGAGCAAGCACAGCACTAGCTACAGTCTTGGCATGCAGTCTGCCTGTAGAAGTATTTGGCGTTTGTGTTTAGTGATCACGTATGATGATTAACAGACTGAAAAAACATCATAGTAATGCTTTGTTCTAGGCTCATTAAATAATATTTGAGGCCGTATCTTCTATTTCCCTTGATTTGAGAATACAGTTCCTGTAAGACCCATAAAATAGTAGCAGTGCTTATTCTTTTCTTATTCAATGAACTACAGGACTTGCACAGGATGCAGCAGTTAGCTGTAAACAAAAACATAAAGCAGAAAGCTATTCCATAAATACAATTGTAAACATTTGGGTAACAAGCACAGTAGCTAAACAGGTATTTTTCAAAAACAGAACAGTAGCTATGCCTCTAAGCCCAACAGGCTTTCAAGGAAAATGGGGAAATAACTTCCATTTGAATCTTGGCAAGTTTTTTCGCAAGATAGTTAGCGCCTATGTAGCTGTATTAAGTCAGCTCCGCTATCAGAACCTCATGGCTTTTTCGCATAGCTAGTGAAAATAGGTAGATTTCCAGATGCACCGTTCCTCTGCTAGTAACTAATGCCTTCCCACCCCCCTTCCCTCTAGCTACAGAATCCCACAACTGGAAAGATTTGTTTGTGCTCATGGGCAGAAGGTTGAATATAACAATGTGGTGTATTTGGGGATTGGCCTGTATTTATTATGTCAGTAAATATTTCCATTAGAAGCCTACTGAATGTTTACAAGAGATTTTCACTCAAAAGCATCCCAAAGCCTTCTATAAACCCTGCGACAGAGCTATCGCCTTCTTCCACATCTAGCACAAACTCTACTCCAAGCTTAAAAGCTTTAAAAGCAAACGGAAACCTCTTCAGAGAGGAAGCAAAGACCAACGTGCTCATGTGAAAATCCCTGTTGAATCAAGTTAGCAGGAGGGAGATCATCTAAAGTAAAATCTGGCAGAACACCCTGCTGGCATCGCAGCGGTCAGCAGGAAAAATGGTCTGTTGCCAGCGTGTGACCACAAGTCACAGTTATCAGAAGGAAAACTGGAAAAAAAAAAAAGGCAGAGCGCTGCAGCTCTGCTTGCCTGCGGAGCAGGGATCTGGCAGCACGACTCCGGCTTGGCACATGGAGCAGTCTCTGAAGTCCAGCCTGGGCGCAGTGATGAGGCTGGGGTTGACTAACGCACTAGCGAACTTCAACTGCATGTCTTAACTGCAACAAACATGGTGTTCTTTTGTCTGGGCTAGAAAAGAGATACGCAGCTGAATTCACGGCTCCCTTTGCTACTCACCATGCTAACTGAACAGCAGGCTGAAAGTTTAAGGGAAGCAACTTTTTTTTTTTTTTTCCCCCCCTCAATTTTAGCTAGAAGTGATGAGGGAAAGGTTTCTTCTCATTTTCAGATAAATAGGTGAATCCCTTCACAGGAAAAGGCAATGCTCAAAAAGAACAAACAAACATCAAAAGACTAAGCTGGATGTTGTTAAAAACAAAATGTGTGCTAAATCAGGGCTGTGCATTTTGTCTTTCCTGTTATTAATAGCACTCTCAGAGGATACTGACTCACTAGCTGACTGAAGTACTTGTGGTTTAGGACCCACTCTGAGCCAATAATCCTGACACCAGGCAAGCTCTACCCTTTTCCTTACACAGGGAAGCTTCCAGGTCAACTTGCCGTGTTTTGCAACACCAATGACCATACACTGCAAAGCTCTCAAGTTACTCAGGGCTCTGTAGAGGGGACCATCACCTACCATCTGGTGATATTATTCACCTGCCAGGGAGTGTTTCTAACAGGAAACTCTCATGGGTTCAGTAGCCTTCAAGCACTTGCCCCTTCACACCCACTTGAACGAAGAGTTGGGTTTGCAAGTTGTCACTTCACCGTGTTCTCGTAAGCAGGGGTTTGTCAGTCGCAGGCACTCCTCGACTACACGAATCGGAGGAGCGCACCACACTTGCATTTATTTTTGTTTTGTTCCCATGTAGTGATATGTTAATGGAGAGCACATCTCTTTAAAGCTCCGTGCTGTGTTTTTACTTGAGCTATTTAACTTGATTAGAAATTCAACCTCTCCTGACACTCCATGATGGGATTACTTCTGTGGAAAGTGCCTGCCTTTAGGGAAAAGCAGGGAAATAATTCAAACTGCAGGGAAAGTCACCTTCTCCCACTGCTCTGCAGGGTGGTCCTTAGGACTTTCTAGCAGTCAGAAGCATTTTGATGTTTTCAGCATGTGACACGAACACTGTTAAAAGAGGGAAGTACTGGTAAGGATTTTGTGCCTTCACACTGCATAAGACATGCAACTTGTAGGAAATGGACTTTCTCAGCAGCAAGATGATAAAGGATTCTCTTTGTCAGAGTACTTCAGGCAGAATACGGTCATTTTATGTTTTCCACATATTTGGTCTGGCCTCAGCAAGTTAGCAATCCTGCTTTAATGTCATAATTAATTCTATACAAAAAATATGCATTTTTAATTGTACCCCTGGCTGTGTAGCAACATTTAAGCATTATCAATGGTCTAAGTGATTCTTAAAAGGACAAATACAAGAAACTCATTTAAGATGGGTGGAATTTAGGTGGAATATTTCAATTTAGTCAATGGGTTCTAAGTACAGAGATGTACAAGATTCACATGGGGTTTAGTACAAACTCTCAGCCACGTGAAGATAAGTCTGTGCTGAAGTCTTTGCTGAATTGAATCAAAGAACTGCATCCACCTCCTACTATTGTTCCTTAAATCTCCTGTAACTACCGTTTAGTGAAAAAAAAATCCAATTTGAGCAACTGAAATGTTAATTTTCAAATCTTTCTCCTTCAAAACACTTAGGGTAGATAATGCTGTTTATCCTCAACACAGTTGAAGCTTGACAGTTTACCTAACTAGAAACTGCCCCAGTTTTACTAGAAATGTGCTGGGATTTACAGCTGTGTAACTGAGGGACAAATTAAGTTCAGACAGCTGGACTGCACCCTGAACAGCATCACAGCAGGATCCACAACTTCGGCCAAGAAACTGCTGCTCAGGTCTCAGTCTGCAACTGCTCATTAGCACGTTCTGCTTTGCGGAGGTGACAAATCTGTAAATCCCTCTGTGCAGAGGAAGGCTGCACGCAGGCTACGGGTACCCTGGTGTCTTCCTGCCTCTGCTTTTAGAGAGCTATTCCCAACCAGTGCAATGCCCCCATACAGATCTACTTCAAAGGAGCTCATCTACATGAGCTCATAACTCAACAGCAAACTTCTCCACTTATGCATCTGGGCAGTGCTTAGGAGTTAAAAGGTCTCTACTCCTTTAAAACTATCCAAAGTGAATTTCTTTTGGATTTTGAGGGAATGGGAGATTTTTGTTTTCTGCATGACCTTAAATTACCCAGACTGTATAAACGCGTGGTATGATCAGGACACTCATACTGACCACTTCTTCCTCTGCAGTCCTCCCCCAGCATCTTTTGTCTAAACTACATCAGAGCCATTCATGAGATTTTCTTCATTCAGTCTTACAGTATTCCCTAAAAATTCAAAGGCAGAATTGATTTTCCAAAAACTAATGCCAGCAGGAAACAGAATGCAGACTGGAGCATTCTCATCTTGAGAAAGAAGCTAACAAAGAGGATATTGTCCTCATTTTGTAGAAGTTTATTGTCCAAATTGCTTTGACCAAGCGTTAGACGTATCTGTATGTTTCTCTGTAGCACAATTTGAAATGCTGGCAAAACAGCATCAGTGCTCACAATGCAATAATCTCATGAGATCTTTTGCAATTGGACTTGTCCTGATAAAGCAGCAGCCAAAACATGCAATTTATGCTTAAACTAGTCAGCCTTAAAATTGAGCATTATAGTTATCAAAGTTATCCAATGACATTGATTCAGCTGCTGGCATTTACAACACAATGAAGCATCTCGAGGTAGAGGGAGTGTTCAGCTTTTGAAATTTTTCAAAATAAAGCATATATAAGGTACAGCCCTTAAACATGCACATCACAAAACTAACACTGCCATTCTTATCACGAGCAATCAGAGTCCAAACAACTATCTAAGTTCAACTGTGTTTTGAGAGATCTTTCCAAATCAGTGAGCTTGGGTGCTTTAGTGACAGTGAGGAACATATGTGTTTCACAGCTCTTTCATGGGCTGAAAACTTATGCAGTAAGAATGGGGGCTAGATTCTGGACACAGTTTTAAGATAACCTGTTTTTATTTAAGCAGAAAAGACATGCCGATCTCTTTCATGCCGCCTGCTTTCCTTTCCACTTAAACTTTTTTCCCCCCGAATGATAAATCCATCCGTTTAAGGAAGTTCCATCAATATAAGGCAGAGTAGAGAGGACTCAACTTAATGGTCAAAATCGAGAGGAAAAAAATATCACTAGATAGAAATGCTAAAAGATGAACTTCGTAGGAAGTTCTGTAGTGATTAATAAGCTACTCATCATGAAACCCAAGAGGGTAGGGCTGAATGAACATAGCTCTGTACACAGACATAGTTCAGGATAGCATGGTAGGAAAAAAAACTACCAGATTTACATTACAGAGCAGATTTTTTTTTCCCCTTACTGTTTTTATTATAGTATTTAAGGTTAATAAAACACCGCTGGCTTGAGGGGAGATGACAAGAGATATAGTAAACAAGCTGTTATTGATTTGGCTCAGGGACAAAGAAATACCCACTGACCCATCCTTACCCCAGACATTTACTGCTGCTTTTGCTTACTGCTAAATAACAGCTAGCGTGACAGATGTCCTTTATATTTGTAATATATAAACATTACAGTTTGCTGGAGTATAAAAAAATAAAAGACACTTCAGAATATTATTTGCATTGCATAAATTTAAAAAGCTTCTTAAATACAACAGAAAGATCTTAATATTCTCACTGAAAGGCATACTGGACGTGTATGTTTACACGTGCATTAACATCTGAATACAAGTTTTCAGCTTCCACATTTGCTATCAAAATTAATACATCAGTTATCTTGCCCAATTATAAACAATTATAAATTTTGAATTGTGCTGTCGTAGTTTATGATATAACTGAAAGCTCCTGACAGATTTATATTATAAATGAATTACAACCAGCTGTGAATTACAGGACTGTAGTTCTATCAAAAGACAGGAGTAATGTCACAAACCTCAGGAGAAGTCTGATTCACTAAAATCCCAGGGGAGTTACTAGGATCTGCAACTTTCACTTTCCTTGCAATTTTACAAGCGCTGGGAAGAAATGTTGATACATTCACATCTCCTTGCTCAAGATTCCCTTGTCTCAACCTACCCTGCTTCACCCTTCCTTCCTTTTCATGACTCATACCTCCACACCGGGCCCTTTGCTTTAGGTGACAACAGCAGTCACTGGTTCAGCTGCAGAGATGATGGCTTCTGATCTCTGCCTACCGCAACTCAAACTATCACTATTCGATGTCCCTTCTGCAAAGAAACCAGCAAAACCAAACATGGGTTGGTGTCAAAGACAGGTCTATAGGCTGGTGCACTGGCTTAACCCACTGGAGAAAGTGGCTCTGTTAACCTGCTAGGTGGAGAACTGGTTACCTGTGGAGTGCTACACACCTCTCCCTGCCACTTTTCTCATTTATATCAGCGTATGCTCACAGGAGGCACAGATAGGCTGCTCCTCCTCAGTTTCCACAATCCTGGGAGAAAGGGTTTCTGCCTTCCTTAGAGGAGCAAGCCAGGTCATTTGTAAGTTTAACCTTTTTGATAATGCATTTTGCATTTTCTTGGCCAACTTGGACTGCATGGGAAAGTGCAGGGTGAAATCTTCTTCTCAGGGAGTAACTTGCAGGTTACCTTCATGCTGGTTGTGACAGCTGATCATTCAAACTATTTATGACTAACTATTATTTGGCAATTACAGTTACTACAATTGTAGTTCATTCTTTTTCCTATGTGAAGAGAGAAGATATTCCATCTAGTACTTGATTCCTGAAAGGTTTGGGGATTTGGAAATCCAGAGTAATGACGAGTTACATGTAACCAGCCAATACCATGATAGGTGTTGCCCACTGCCAGTTCTCATGGCTCCTATTGCCAATCAACTCAACAGTCTCAAAACACGTGCTGCGTTCTGAGGTTTTCCCCATATGAAAGATCTAAAAACTCAATTTCTTCCAACTTTTGATAAGTTAGGTTACAAAGAAATTGGTGATACTCAGATTTCCTTTGCTTATCTTGTCTCTATTTCTTAGATATCTCACTTAAAAGAAGTCTTCTTTAATGAAATGCCAAAGAATAAAATGCCACAATTTATACTTGGCTAAGGTGCTACTCAGGCTGTCTTCTCTAGTCTGCAGCTTAACATTTTTGTTGCTTTCTGAAAACATTATGGATCAAGCCACACTGAAAGGGTTAAGAAAATCCAGCAGCTAGCAATGAGACCCCCTGATCCCAGAGCTGCAAAAAGCCAGGACTTGCAGAATTTGGCACTGGAAAACAGATTATACAGGTGCAGAAATATGACAGCTGCGTATGATCATAGCCAAGGAGCAAATTAAAATTGTTCTTGGAATTCCCTTGCAATTAGTGCAGGGACACTGCACATGAAAGTCAGTGCTCACAAGTCTGGGATTTCACAGAGTGAGATGAATGCTTATGACACTAGCTATGTTTCACTATGATTAGCAGTAATTAAGCAGGGGAGGGGAAAAACCTCTGCAGACCAGAAGATCTCAGAGCCCATTTTAAAAACTTTCAGGGGGTGGGAGGGCAGGGAATATTTCAAAGAATATGCAGGCCACCATTTTGAGTTGGAGCCGCATAGATCTAGTTTATAATATAACCATTCATGGAATGTACTTAGTGAAACTGTAAACATCCAAAACTGCATGGATGTTTACAAAAGCTACTTGGAAAAACTGCTCGTTAGATGCATCACCTTAGTCAATGTGTATTAAGAAAGTTCAGATAATTTACCTTAAGAACACTTTATTTTCACCGCGAACTTATCAGCAGATGAATTAAGAGTAGCCAAAGCAGCAAAAGAGAATGTAACCCTAAATTACTATTAAGATAACCACCTAAAGTCAAATCAGAAAGTGCAGCAAATCTCCTGTGAAGATGGCCATGTGGTATGTTGACTTTTCCCCCACCCCCTTCAATAAAGTATAGATCACATTTCTCCAAGAGAAGTTTTTGAAAAATGTGTGGAAACTACCTACCACAAAACATCTCAGAATGGCAGAGATGAGAAATGAGACAAAAGTCACACACCTATAAACGACCGTTTGTGGTGTCAATATGTTAAACAAGAATTAAACTCTATTAAATGCGTATATCAAAAAAAAAAAAAAAATCTGTCAGCCCTCTTCAAGGTTTGAATCTCCTTGATAGGAGGCCCATGCCAGGGAAAAAAAAAAAAAAAGTGAAGCTTCCATGGGGATTTACTCATCTTCCAGCCCTGAGTTTAACCCTGTAGTGGTCACCTGGATATTTGATTTTCCCTATTCCAAAGAACAAGGAATCACACACACAAAAACATAGGAAGCCCATCCTAGGTAAAAATGGTACCTGTGAGATATGGATACAACTGTTCAGTATACCTAAACAAGTTAATATTGCTAGTAGCCCAGCCCTGACTCCTATCCTCTCTTAGTTTCCTAGCCACCAAGCTTATTTGCCAAATAGAAGTTTTCTGTCTTTACTGAGAAAGAGAAAAATGAATGCATTTTCAATGTATTACAATTTGATTTTCAATAAATAATAAACTTTTTTGAGTATATAAAAAATTTAACGCAAACCACATTTCTCCATAAAGAATCTTTTAGGAGAAACTTTTCTCTTGGATTTTTTGTTCCCTGGAATTTGTCCTCCTCAGTTTTTGAGGCAACAGAACATTACTTCAGGAAAGTTACTGTTTATAACACAGTTTATTTTTTTTCTTTTTACAGAGAGTCTGAAGTTGGAATTATAGTAAGATTGTTCTCCTCATCCCTGCTGGATCAGGTACTTAGCTACTTTTTTTTTTTTTTTTTTTTTTTTTTTTAGAGAAAATGAGCAACTGCAGTTTTTCCCCACATTAAACTGTAATCCTCTTCTTTCTATAGCCAGTTGAGCTAGTAACCAGTTTAAGGGTCTAGAGCAATTGAGGAATAACTGCATTAGAGTTTACAAAATATTAATTACTATAGAGTCAGTTAGCAACTAGTTTACCCAAGATAAATACTTCCACACGAAATTACAAAATATAAGACTGTAGAGAGGAAAGATAAGGTATCTGCTATCTGAGCTGTGACATTTATTTAATGCCTGGTGAGTAACCAGCAATCTTATTTGTTAATACGCTTCTGAATATATCAAATTCGGTATGTTACATTTATAGAGGGACTGAAGTTGAAAAACAGAACTTTGAAATGAAGAACAAGTGCCTATTTAAACTAGAAAGCAGTGAGAAGCTGGACTCTGTTACTGCTGAAACAAGTAGAAGGATTGCTTTTGAAAAAGGAGTCTGGGGCATCCACTGTAGAAAGAACACAGGAAAGTACACAAGCAACAGCAATAAATAAAATGCAAAAGATTAAATTATAATAAATCAATCATAGAATTAATCTAAAAGCCCTGCAAGCTGATGAGCAAGTGTTGCAAGAACAGCAGGAATCTGCTTTCTTTCTGGCCACGTCTGAAAAATTCCTCAGAATTTCAACTTCTCAAAGGCTCTGAAGAGTAAAGCAAGGAGATCAGACATTCATTAGTAATCACTCAGGGCTCTTTTGGGGGTCAGTTACCCCTTACAACAGATGTAAAGTTAAGAGCTAACATGTCAGCCTCAAAACTAAAATCAGGTTATCAATCAAAGTTTCAGAAGAGCTTGTGGCAATCTTTTTCTCCTCTATTTTATCTCCTACTGAAACAGGGTGCAATGGCTTTCATACCTAAAGGCAAATACACTTTTGCTACTTTGAAATGAAATTTTGGCATGGAATTTAAAAGCAGCGGAAAACACAAGTACAGTCCAAAGACATTCTGCCTGCTTAATTTAAACAACAGGATATGGTTACAACTAACCAGATACTGAAATTTGAGTTCATTCTTTGCATGTTTTCAGTGTTTGCTTGTAAGCTTTCTAGGAAGGGGTCAAAGAATCCTAGAATTAGAATGGTTAAAAAGACCTTCAAGATTATCAAGCCCAACTGTAAACTCATCACCGCTGTGCCTGCTAAACCATGTCCCTAAGGGTCTCATATACATGTTTCTTGAGTGCTGCCAGAGATGGCGACTCCACCACTTCCCTGGCAGCCTGTTCCAATACTCTGCCACTCTTTCCATGTAGAAATTAGACAGGGGATGGAGGGAGGACCAAAGAGTCCCTTAACTCCCTTTATTTTGGAGCCCTTAAAAAGCACAATGTGGCTGGTGTGAGGTACTGGAGGATGTGAAGGGGATGGGAAAAGGCTTCTGAACTTGCCAGGTTTCCTCAGCATAACTGCTGCCCTGCCACAGGACCCTCGCTACTTCACTGGGCTGCTCTTAAGGGGCTGCCAGGGCTCGGCCTTGCTCCTCAAGGAGGGCCATCTGGGCAACTCTAGGCCTGGAGGCACTGTCCATCTTGCCTTTGCCCTGATGCTGGCTCTGTTGAGTCGCAGCATGGAGTGGCATGACCTGGCATGGGCACCCTCACGCTCTTAGAAGATCTGTAAATGGATCTATCACGAGCAGGGGTTCATTTCAGTAGCCCTGTGCAAATGATCACAGGCCTTCAAGAAGCAAGACGACAAAGTTTTTTTTTCTTTCCAAGTACTTTCCCTCCCACTCTAAGAAAAACAATAAGAATGTGTTGTGTTTAATTAAACTTTCAGCCTGGAATAAAGTGTCAGTGGAAATGGGGAAGATGTATGCCAAAAGAACCAATGGTTTAGTGGTTAAGGCAGCTAATCTGCTGTGTGGAATAATAAAGTCTAGATCCTGCTTTCAACTAGGGGATGCAATTTTCTTGATAGTCAGTTCCCTCGTTTTTTTTTATTCATACCATGAGCAAATCTAAATTTACATTTGAGAGGTCAAAACTCACTGAGTTATTTATAGTGCATAAGTTAAAAGGTAGGTTTCTTCCCCTGCATGTGAACTTTTTCTTTTAATAAACCTACATTTGAATTAGTTGGCCAACTTCAGTTTGGGAAGTAGATAAATTCAGAAACATTAAGAAATAATCTACCAACAATTAATAATCCTGCCTACATTTTTCCAAGTTTATATGTGCCTGCGAAATATTCACCAAATACCAGATGTCAAAAAATAATATGAAAAAGTGAATCACTTCCCCACCAAATTTACATACATACCCATATTTAGTGTTTGTCCTTCTGTCTTTCTCTCCTCATTTCCCCATAGAGCCACAGTGATGTTAATATTTTGAGTGAAATGCAAAGCCTTTTTTATGTTTTTTTTTTTTAAACTATTGTAAAATAGCAGCAGGATTTGGCCCACAGTCAAATAAAACTGTAGGAATGTTTTAGATATTTTAGGCACAGTGTCATGTATTCTGACAAATCCTTGATAATGAGGCTCACATCTTGATCTGAGCTTACTCTCCAGCTCAAAGTTTTAGAGCCTTCATCAAGCTTGGTATTATATCCACTTGTTGACATTTTCCTACCTCTCATACTTTTTAATTTAATTTAATGCTATCCTAACAAATCAGAGGTGCAAGTCCCACCAGAAGCAACAAGACTGCAGGCCCAGCAGGGAATTGGGGCAGGCCTGTGCCTGCAGCGAACCATGTCCCTGCATGGTGTGCAGGTGAGAGCTCACCCTAAAGCACAGGAAACTATAAATGCATTAGCAGAGCCAATGGCCACTCTTCTTCCAGGGCTTAACTCAACTCAGTTCTTTCCATGTCTGTATGTGTAGAGACAGAGAACACCCTTTTCACTCAAAACCTGTTTTAGAGCTGCTGATTTATCCATGGAGCTTTGAGGACTGTTTTTCTTGCAAAACATACTGAGACAAGTTCATGTACTCGGGTCCCTGACACTCAATAGCGTTTATAGAAATAAACCATTCATAGATAAAACCTAGAAAGCCTCATGCTTATAATTTTTTACAGCATCTTTTGTGCAGGGATCTTAAAGCCTTTGGCTAATATTAAATACACTCAAACACTCCATGTGTTAGTCACATTTTAAGCAAAAGGTGACACACAAAGAGGTACAGTAATTTGGCAAAAAAAGGACAAAGAACCCAGACATCCTGGTCTTGTGCCTTAGTCCGAGAACAATCCTACTGAGACCAAGCATTCGGTCTGCCCGGCTAAAATTAGCTAATTAATAGGATTACAAAGAGAGAGCTTAGACTCAAGTAGGACCTGTAACAGAAATATACTTTCTAGCACTTGAAAGAGTGTCTGGACTGTGAAACCATATGAAGTAGAACAATCTCACCACTACCAAAAAGACCAACTTGTTCTTGTGCACACTGAATAACTGCACAGTAAATGACTATATATATATATATATATACACACACACACATATATATGTATCAATCACCAGATATTATCATGTGAAAAGCAGAAAAATTCAAGGAATCCATCTAAAACCTCAGCCTATACAGGAACATTTTAAAATACTTATCTTTTCAGCCACATATGATATGTTGGTTAAGAACAACCTAAAACACGTGCCTCATAAGAGATCTATAGCAGTAGAGATTTGCAGCATTACAGAATGAATAATATTAGGGGCTAGGTGAATAAGAAGTATTTACATTTAAAAACTAGAAGTTTGATTCAAAAATCAGCAGGTTGTTAACCCAATATCCACATTCAGGAGTCTCTTCTCTGAATTCAGAGATCAATTTTGTAATAATTGGTTATATCAGGTCAGAACACAACTAACAACCCCTAGGAATGAATTCTGTTATCAAGTTAACAGCAAATCAAAAATTGTCCTAATCTATTCAAGAGACCATTACTCTAATAAGATAAAGGTATTTACTGCTAATATGAATTATCCTATCTCATATAAAGTAACTTACTGGTAGATTAGCAACCCAACTTGCTCTGACTTCTGACCCTGGAAAGCTCTTCTCACTTCTCATGTGCAGCAGCTTCTAGTGATTTTATTTTCTTCTGGCATAAGTAAAATTCAAATGAACATATGCTTCCTACAATTGTTATTCATAGGTACCAAGCAGTTCCATGTATTATCATGTTCTTCTAGGTTATCATATGCTATTTCTTATGCCATTTTACAGTAAGTTAAGCATAAAGGATTTTATATTAAAATATTAGATTTATGTGAAGGGCTAAAGCAATAAAGTATTTCAACTTAATGTGAATGCAGTAGAATTAAATATGGAATTCTCTTGCAGGAAAATGATTCTGTAGATGCTGCAAAGCTGCGAGTATGCTCCTCTGTTAGTTCACCCTGACAGCATGGTCCATGACTAGCACACCTCTTTATCCGCAGCTCTTATTAATCTCAGCTGTTCCTATGAGTCTTTGGCTATTTATAAATCATCACAACTAATGTCAAGTACAGACGTCTGGGAATTTTCCAGCCAAACTGGCAGAAAATACCAATTAATCTGAACAGGTTTGTAGGAATGTGTTAATATCAATGGAAATTTTGCTTGGAAAGACTTCTGATCCAAATTATATTCATTTTAATAGCCAATAATCTAGATTCAGTTTCAAAGTACTGCTCAGTATTTTAATCATCAGGCTGCTAGCTATTCTTGAGTGGATTTCTTGGGCTCTTTTTTTGAAACTATTCCACTTCTAATTATTTGTACAATGTTCTAAGGAACAAGAAATTAAGCCTTAGCTTCCAACTTCTCAAGCTGGAATTCTGACAACTGGGTTTGCCCTAGTATTTCATGATTAGGGAGAAAGAGCTTCAAAGAGAAATTGAAACATCCTGCCCATTTCTACTCTTTCCAGAAATAACCAGCCTGAGGGGTAACAAGTTTCCATATAAATATGGGAAGATGCAAGAACAAGAAGTTAATCCAGGTGGCTCACAGGATCACCCAGGCTCATTAGCTCTTCTGCGACATCTTCCTTCACCATCTTGGTGGACTGAGAATAACTTTTAAAACGCTAATTTGTGTGGTATAGGAAAGCATTCCCACGGAGTTCTAGCCCTCTGGCTATATGGAGCTGCACCAAAAGCTCATCTGGCTCCCAGGCCTCCGAGTCTAGGCAAACGTAAAGACAGTTTAAAAATTGTATTTTGTTTCCTGTGCTGGGATTATCATGAATAGGATCTGGCCCTGCATACATTCTCCTCCACATCCACAACACAAACAGTTCGGAGAGAATATACTTTTATGTCATTCTGGTCACACGTAAAAGGGAATAAGCTTTATTACAATAATGCCCAGGGGTGCCGATCTCAGCGCTGATCAGCACTACTGTCCTAGTCCAAGATATCAGGAAGATAAAGTCTCAGTCTGAAAAATTTCCCCTCTTACTTGCATTCTACAATACCAGGTAAGTCATGTAGAGCTTTAAGCAGACAGCAATGTTACAGGACAAGCAGGTATTGGGCACAGCACAGTGCCCTGCAGGTTGAGAGGACTTGCATGTGGAAATCGGGGCAGGAAGCAATAGATTTGGGGACTATAAAAACTCTGTTGGTTTCCTATTCAGCTGCTACCCAGGTGGATTCTGAAGGAATTTCCTTTTAGAAATGAAAGAGCATGTGGTGGTATCCACATACGCTATTAAGGAATTTGAATATAAACACAGCATCCTGGATTATTTTTCCATTTAGAACAGATGGTATTTAAAAGGAATGCAAAGGAAGTACTTAAGTTGGAATATACACTTTAAGAAAAAGGTGAGTCAGAAAAAAGGATTTGTTTTGCAAATCAAATGTCTTGTTGGAAAAACAAGACTACTCACATTCCCATAATATCAGTAACAAAAATAAAATAAGGGCCTCTTTTTTAGCCCTTTGTGACTATGTCAAATATCAACAGTTTTTTAGTCAGGAAAGGTGATAAACAGGACTTGCAACAATGATGCAAATCATGACTTTACGAGTACACTTAAGAGCTGCAGGGCATGAAGTAAGTAATAGCATCTAATGGATCTGAACTGGCTCAGTAATGTTAGCATCTGAACTCTGCAAGTAATGCTGTTGTAACTACTGAGGAATGGGGGACATTAACCCCTTGCAACACAGGCTGAAAATGGGAAGAGGTTTAACTCTCATTCCCCAATGTATCGCAACTGCATCATTTCATGTGATGGGTGTAACTATTTGCCAACAGCTTCTTCTAGAGGGTCAACTCTTCTAACATCATTAACTTACTAGGTGTCATAACATATATATTTATACACATCTTTAGGCAACACAGGCATTATTCTATTTACAGCTGAGACCCAGGAGTCCCACAAGCTACTTTCCATGCTCAGGAATATTGTCCAGTTCTTCTCTGACCATAGCTTTGGACGCTGTTCTCGGGTCCCTGACACACACAGTCATACGTTGGAGACATCACATAAAACTAACAGGAAATTGGGAAGCATTTCAATAGACCAGTTTAGAGGTGCTTTAACAACGATACCTCTGCTTTATCATTTTATTCTCATTACAGCAGACTTCTCTAGAGGTAACCAGAGCTTGTCCCTTGATGTAATCCAGCTTTGTATCAGGCATTTCAAAATATTAATCCAAAAAAATTCATTTGATCCTCAAAATCCAAGTGACAAGCTTATCTGTCAAGACTTGAATAATCATTTTCAATTTATTCTTCTTTTAACCTCCTACGCTTTAGGACAGGCTTTTTTAATGTTTTCAAGTTTTCCTCTACTACTACAAAGACATGTAGTATTTTCTTTGAAAACATATTACATGCTCTTGTCCTTAGAGCTATGACTTCAAGAAGCACCTGTTCATTTCACCCGTCCATGGTAACATTTTGAGATTAACCTAATATTACTGCTAAAACCTGCATGACCTTAGGAATTAAAGTCCCAATGAGGAAACAGTCACATGATAAAGCCTGTGATGTATGCCACACGCTTCTTCAGGAGGACTACATGCCTGTATGAAGCAATAATATACTCGTAAGGTTTAGTGTGTAAAAAAATGTTTTTAAAATTCAGTCTATACAAGCAGTTTTTAAATACTTCCTTCGATAGAAGGGCCAGATAGAGAAATGAGCCCATATGCCCAAATTATCCAGAGTTTTTGTTTGTCCCTTCCTTTCTTTCTCTCCTTTCCCTACAACCTATGGAAATAGCCAGGTTTTATATGTACTTTTCCTTGATGCTGGGGAGGATTGTGATTTCTTTCTAAGGCAAATCTGATTTTTGCTGCTGAAATCTGTATTTTTCCCATAGGAAAGATTTTTAAATAAGTTCATCTTGACTCATGAGGAACTTAAACTGAAAAATGGTCAAGCCTTTTGCAGAAATACTAACCCATACTTCTCAAAATGTCTTTCTTTGTGGTTACTAAATTTTACAGTCACCTTATAAAGTCACCTTATAAATTTTACAGTCACCCAGTTTTGTGATAGAATTAGTTCATCAAGAATGAGAAAACTTAACAGAAGTCAGCTATACCACATCCCAGGAGAAAAGTAACAAATATTTGCTAATATTTTCAGCCTTGAAGGCAGTATTTAAAGAAAATTGAATATGACCATATTATTTCAGTGTAGTAATTTAGGTGCCTTGCTCCATGAAAGTTTTGGAACATGGACATTGTATTTTTCTTCATAGGATCTTGTATAACAGCTCGTCTATGACATTCAGCATAATGTCATAAATATAGTATGGCCTGCATATCCAAAAGGTTCCAGAAATGCAAGCAATACTACTGTATTGGAGAATTCCTATGCTTGGGACCCATGAAAGCTTTTGCTCAAGAGGCACTCCTGCTTTACTTCTGCTCAGTGCAATTCCAACAGTTGCACTGCTTTCAGCACCCTTGCTGAAACAGCACTCGGCTTCCCTGGGATCTGCTTAGGTTGATTCATCAGTCCCTTCAACTAGCTCATGACTCCTAATATCAAAACGCGCACATGAGGTTATTAGTGCAGTGTTCAATAAAATTGAGACTTCAGTCTACTCCAGAACAATTCAGATCTAGGATCGCTCAAAGTCAAAACCAAAGAGAACGTCTTTGCAGTGGATATTGCTGCAAGCTGCCATGCTAGCCTGGTCAAGAGAAATAAAACAATACTGCAAGGCTCCATGAAGATGGACTGCTCACCTGAGAAACCATTTAAGTGATAGGGCAATTAATGTGCCAAGTACACTTTCAAGTTGCTGTGACAGTCATAGTCCATATTAACTGATTAACAGACCTGTCAGTCCAGACAGGTCTGTATTATACTATCTCTATGGAAGTGGCTGCAGCTTGATCAATTTATCACAAAGGAACCCTCAGAAGGTATTAATGAGCTGTGCTTTCCCTTCAGCTTCAAAAAAAGCATATACCATTTAGACAGGGCTTTTAAAAAAATAGGTATATATATTATCCAGTATCCAAATGCAGATCTATGCCTGCTCACAATCTGTAGGCTGGAAGATTGTTTATGCCTTTCACTATAATTCTCTATAATTAATATAATTCACTATAATTAACGACACTTGAGTAAACTTTCCTATCAAAAAGACAACTCCTATATGCTATCGGCAGTTGTTAAATCATTTGAAATATGCGTCCAATAACTGGGTGATAGAAAAAAGTTGGAGTATAATCTGCTGTTAACATTGTCACAAAGCAGCATCATGTCTTAAACACCAGCTTTAGTTAAAAAAATGCTCTGCTGAGTAATTTTAACTTTTTCATGTAAGCACAAATTACAGCCTAAAGAAACTTCACAGAACTTTATCATGTTGTAAACCACTTGCTCAAGAGCACACTTCCCCCCACACTCAAGTAAGATTGTACTTTCAGCTCTGAAACACTTTGACAGAAAGTCCCCAAGTGTTTGCAAGGACTAGTATTTCCAATATAGAACTTGACTCAAATATAACATATGGATTTGCAAAAAAGACCAGTCCATACAGAGCCAAACTATAGAAAGGTACTTTGCCAATCTTTGAAAGTCCTGAGTATAGTGTTTTAGTGCTTCCCATTCTTAATTCTTCTCAGTGGGAGGAACTTGGAAGTAAAGTTCATATACATATTTATTCTAGCATTATGAAAATTCGGAGATCTGTTTTTAGAACTAAAAAAAAATGAATAAAAGCATTGCTAAAAAGAAAAGCCTTGTTGTGACAAGCATGGGAAAGAAAATCTGTACATGTGTATTTATGCTAATAACAGAACCCTGGCATTAAAAATATTGTGTTGGATTATATTCAAGGTATTCTAATAGCAAAAACCAGCACTGGTTAGCAGGGGTAACACATAGCATCAGGTAGAAGAGGTCTCAGTGTGAGATAAATTACTTCAAGAACAAAAAGTCACAAGCATAGGAGAAGCTGGTAAGGAAAAAAGGGAGGGGGCAGTCTGGCAAACAAGGAGAAGGTAATGGAAAGAAGATAAGCTAGTTTTATGGTTAGTTTATCTGCAGTAGGCCTAAGAAGGTTCTTGCTCTTAGGTCAGAAATGCAAAGATGGAGAGAAGATTTGACAGAGCGCTCATTAACCGTGGGAAGACTCACAATTCATTGGTCAAACCTAAGAGCTGAAATTCACACCACAAATCAGGTACGAATTTTGGAATAAATTTAGTTCCTCACTTATATCGTTACACACAGAAGTAGTGCTTTGCTTTCAAGACTATGTTTTTACAGCGTGGTAAACTTGCATAAATTATCGTATTGAATGGAATTTGCTTAGGGAACTTGCATGGCCTCTGTTAAACAGATAATACAGCACATAGTAAATCTTGACCTGGCAAAATCCAGTCTTGCTTACAAAGATTAATTTTTGTTTATTTAATACTCAGAAGTACTTCTGGCAACAGTTAGAAGCTCAGGGCTGAGAGTCCTCCTCTTGCAATCACCACCAGTGATGAAGAGCTGTTTAATCCATAGATTTGCTTGAATCCCTTCCCACTCCTCACATTCCTCTCTAGAACTACATGTGACAGAATAAGAACTTGCAGATATAGAGTCAAGATGCTACAGACTGTTTAAAGGAGCTAACACTCAAACTTCATTTTCTTCTTAGCAGAGAGAGGGTCAGCTGTTCTGAAATGATGTCCTATGCAAAATGGCTGGTATACTATGGTCCCCACTGTGCACAGAAATGTAATTACACATATTATGGACCAAAATCAGCATGGTTGGATATCCCTCACGAGATTTGGCACTTCAGTGGTCAAAACTGGGAGCTTCAAAGCATGTCAGCCTTTTTGTCACCATACTAGCCTTTCCTTGCTTTTAAACACATCGTCATTGTGCCTGCAGGCACAAGGGCATCTAAGCATTACACCTACATTTTCCTACCAAGATGTAAGGTGGAAAAACTCTCAAAGGACAAAGTTATTTTGATTTCCTTCGTGCACTGGTAGAAGTTGTCCTTCCCTCCCTCGTTATATATTTTAATAGAGAATTCAAGTACTTTCTTTATCCTTGTGCAGTCATCAATACATGAAAAAGATGATAGAGTAACTGCAAAAATTAAGAGCAAATCTTGGAGGCATTTTGTGTTTCCTTGCACAGGTTTCAACAAGGCAAAAAAAGCATTAGTAGTCAAGTTCCAGGGATAGATATTGGTATGAGGGAAAATAAAAGTACTTCACAGGACAGAATTTTTTGGTAGTATTTAGAAATTTGTTATTTGAAAAATACCTTGCCAATACAGCAATATTTTCTGCAGTTAGCAGGGATTACCACAAAATAAAGTTTATATTGACTATCTTCAAATACTGCAATAGTTAATGCCTCCCTCCCCAGCCGATAGCTATGTTTTTCCTAACACAAATCCTGTCTCCATTAATCTCATCTGGGCTTAGCTGTTGGAAGCCCTCTACAATCAGATATCTAATTTTGAGGACTCTGCCATCTAACTGTACATCACTAAATAGATGCAAGGTAATCACACTTTCCTCTCCCCCTGCCACCATGTGCCAACTCAGATTTATTTAATCTTCGAGCATCATTATCTTTCAACTACCTGAACAACAAGGCCAAGCTCAAAAAAAAAAAAAAAAAAAAAAAGCTTTCACGTACTCTTACATTCAAGCATATTGGAGAATACCATATATCCTAAATTGCATTTGCTTAATAAATGAATAAAAGAAATCAGAAGGATGATTATCTACTGTGCTTTCTCAAAACATCATTTATATCAACAATAAGTCATCTGTGCTCTGCAGTTCATAGTATTTCTTGGTGAGAAGTCAAAGTGGCAACAAAGACAAGTACATTCAGAGAACTGATGTGTATTTTGAGGTGTAGAGATCTATAACAACCTTTGCACAATCTGGAGTTCAAAAAGCCTAATGTGATTTCATTTTTAAAAAGACGAAGTTAAGTATTTCACCCCTTGAAAATTCAAGGTATGCCATTTATGCCTCCCTTTATAAAAATGCCTGAGGAGTCTCTTTTGAACATAAGAATTTTGAGCACATCAGAAGTCTTCCCTGCTTTGATAGAAGTCTCTTGAATGAGAGAGCTGGAGTCACGGCTAAACCATTAAAAGCTAAAGATACCTTCCCATCAAAGATACCCTTTGTCTGAACTTTTGAGGAGTTTGAATCACAGATATTGGGCTAAGCAGCTTAATCAATACCTTTTTAAATGGTGTGATTAGAGATGTCCTTGCTTTTTCCTCCTCAGTACCTCCACTCTTTTTACGTCTAACCACCAAGAAGAAACAGCACCAAACTGATACAGTATGAAAATCAGTGAGGAAAGAGGAAAAGCAAAAAAAAAAACAGAAAGAAAAACAAAGAATAAACTTTCCAGGCCATCTTCACAGTACAGTGAAACACTTCTTAAGTCATTTTACTGTCATCTCTGACTCTTTGCAAAGATTAAATATAATCCACTGATAAGAGGAATACTGCACATGCATATAAAATAGCTGAATCCGGATGAATCAGGATCCAAGAGTACCTAGAGATTAATTTAGGTAGGTTTCAGAACACTCACAGGAAATCATACTCGGATTTAAGTCATATTATGTTTGTTGCAAACTGCTGTATAACCACAGAGAATATTTTTTCATTCATAGTGGTTTATTTGTACAGTACAAGCCCAGGCACCTTTGAGTACATTGCAACCTTTTAGGTAAACCATATCATTAACACCATCCTTATGAAGCGTGGAGAATTATAAAGGCATCTGGTTAAAAATGTCAGCACAGAAGCATTATTCTCTCTTAAATGCTAAAACATTTTTTGTGAATTTATTTTTGATCTAAATTATTTAAATGAAAAATGTAGTGTTTTTTTTTTTTTCTCCAATTTTGCAAATAATTGGAGAGAAGATCCACACAGAGACACACATGGACTCATGTGTTAGACCTGGGAGAACTTACCTGCTTCCTACTAGTCAGCTGGCTAAAACTACAAGCATTGTGGCCAGGGGGGATATCAGACTTTAAAGAACCAGGAATATTGCTATTAGGGAGATTTAGATAACAAAACCAGTCCCATTAACTCTGCTCTTTACTGCAAAGGTATTTGAGGCAGGTCAGTGAAACATAACTTGCCTCCATTGTGTTTTACTCATCAGCAAGTACATTCTAGCTACTTAAAAAAAATGAGACTGTCCCAATACCACTTCTCTGAAAATCATTGCAGGAAGCTGAAAATATAATAATAATAATAATAATGGTACCCCAGGCATTTTTCTTCCCTGACTAACCATACTTTCTTTTCTTACTATCTTATTTTCTTAATAGCATAAGATCTGTAACTGTTTACAAAAATAACATTTGTCTATCTGTACAGATCAAAGAAATAGGCTTTTACTGTGCTATCAGCCCTTCTCATAGCGAAGGACTAATGCACAAAACTTATTTTTAGGCAACTTAAATGCTGAATGACGCAAATAATAACCAGGCAACTTTGATAAAAATCCTTCAATGATCTAGAGATTTAAGGCCAAACTGTAGGTACAGAACAGCAAATTTTTATAAGAAAGTTTCACAACCTCCCCCAAAAAAGACAAACGTGACCATATCAAGAGTCATCTAAATTACTTTCTGCCCACACTTTTTGGAATTATTTATGATGAATTCAAGAAGGTCAGCAAAGGAAAGATTGGATCAAATAGATGGAACTCAACTTCAGCTCTGGCTACCGAACTTGCTTTATTATCAAGCTAGCCCTATTTTGTCCTTCCTTACAGATAACCACTGACCTGAGAGTATGCAGTATCTACAAGTGCAATTCTTCTCCCTTTACTAGAAAGTCCTACCTCTTTCAAGACAGAGCTGCTAAAATGGTACAGTTAGGCCCCTTGCAATTACTGTTCTGCAAAATGGCTAATATATACTGCTCACTAAAGTGTTTAACACACACACACAAAATCACAGCTAAAGAGGTCCTTTAAGTTTTCCAGGTTGAAGATGACAGTGTTTGCCCCCTTCTTTACATACAGGTTTGAGAAATGTCTTCAAAGTGATTTCAGTATTGCCTAGTGTTGTGTCCCATCCACACAGGACATTGGCCTTTATCAGTTTAAAATCTATTAGCAGGTGGAAGAAAGGTACCAGAGCAAAAAACAACAACAACAAAAAAGAGACCTTGTGATTATGTTAAGAATATGAATATGTAGCATCTTTCAGACTGTGAAGACCACTTTCCCAGCCACATGCTGGCTAACTGGCTTCTTTTACCAGCTTGCACTAGCTTTACATTGCTTTACATAAAGCTTTACATTGCTTTACATAAAGCTTTACATTGCTTTACCAGGTTGTTTTTTGAGTTTAATGCACTAGAACTGGGAAGTCACCTGAGCAATAGAGCAATGGAGATGTCGCTGGTTTTAGAGAAGCTTAGACTTGAAGCCATTCCCTAAGTCTGATAGATAGCACAGACACCCATAGACACCCACAGACAACAACAGTTCATCTGTACACAACCTGAGCAGTCAATCCCCATTTAATTCTGTATTTGTTCTATGTTTGCACCAGCATTTATATTTCCCTGATAGTAGGAAAAATCATGAGAGTTCTTGGAGGAGAACAATCATGCTACATAACATTTTCTCTGTAGGATTTGCCGTGACAGAGTGGCATTTTATCATGCAATGGGAAACACAGCACCAACCAGCATCCAGTTCATTTCAATTGTATTGCAATTCTAAAGGGATCTGCCCAACAAGGCTATTGAAAGAAAAAAGTATTTAACTGCTGTGGGAAATGTCACAGGCTTCCATTGAAACTTTTCCTTCCTTAAAACAGTGGTCACAAGCTTCATAACTTTAAGCAATGTACAAGTTCCCACATAGTATTATAGTGCTTTCACTGGTTAAAAAAACATAGCATGAAACCAATGGTAAAAGGTATTGTTTTACGCTGCACATGTGCATATTGTTACTTATTCATAGCATAGTGTTCAGAGAGGAAATACCTCTCCAAGTGCACTGTGAGAGCAAGGAATCAGCAACGGAGTCAGGAGTAGATTAAATAAAGCAGAGTTCAGCAACACAAGCTCTCTGGGGACCTGCTCTAGGCCAGGTCGCTAGCAAGGCACAAACAGAGACAAGAGCATTCAGCATGAGCGACAAAAAATGTCAATTTAGGAGCAACTGGGTAGATTCTCTACCCGTACCTCCCTAAAGATACATGTAGTGATGTAGCGTTCGCAATTTATTCCAGTATTTGAGGAATACTGTTTGAAAGAATCACAGATTTAGTCATGAGCAACAAATTAAAGAATATGCCAGAAAGTGTTTGGCTCCCTGTTATCTGTAGCTACCTGTAGACCAAGAACAATATTTACATGAGTCCCTCTGTCCGACCACAGGCCGATAGATCCAGAGAAATAGTTTTAATACTTTTGCAGAAACTAAACAAGTTTCAGAAAATATGAAATGTTCTTACATGAATAACTGTGCATGGTTAAAAAACAGAAAATGGAGAGCTGGAGTTAGTAATACATTTCACAGCTAGGACCAGTGCTGTTCAACATCTTTATAAGTGGCTTGCAAAAAAGACTAATCCAAGAGGTGGCAAAAAACTACCAGCAATACCGAGTTGTTCAGGGCAGAAGAGAGAAAAGGCTAATTGAGTTTGTGTGAACAACAAATTTATAAACACCATTCTCTTAGGAAGGCACTTAGGAAGGCCCTGGATACTCCAATATCACTTATGCCTCAGTATATTCTTCTTCCAGGTATCAACTGCTGGCTGCTGTTAGACAAGATATTAGACAGACTCTTGTATTCTTGATCACCCACTGAACGAGATAAATTTTTCTGCCTGAATATGCTTGATCCAACTTCACCTATGGAAGAACATTGTTTTGTGGTGATAACAAGTATTGCTCAGATAATGAGTGACACCTTTATTTTGGATTACGAGACATACTTAAGTGTTTCAAGTCCTAGGCAGCCTTGACCACAATAGAGCAGTTGTCTGAATGATTCTATGATTTTAGGATCATTGTTTTTGAACTGAAGATTGAATTTAAGTGCAGGTAATTTGCTCGAGACTTCAGACAGCTAGGTTGATGACTATGATATTCCTTGAATAGCTACAGTGGAAAGTGTAAAGTGAAACATGCTCAGAAAAAACACTTTAGACCAAGAAGACTTTGCCTTCATAACCCTCTTTTCAAGAGTAATAATAAACAAATCCCAGTGAAGATTAAGATCAGGACAAGCAGAGCTTCTACAATATCTCTCAAGCACTAAAGCTGACATTCTACTTTCATCCCCTGTATCATGTCTCAGTGACCATCCATGCCTTACCCCATGGCTGCTTGCATTTCTGAAAGCTTTTAAAAAAACTAACTTGACTGTATCAACCAGTCGTATTATCTCTCCCCAAACAGATCACATTTATCCAAGTTTCCATGGGTTGTATTCTTTCTTGACATTTTACTAATTAAGGGAGCATAAGGCTTATACTACAAGCCTGCAATTTCCTTTTCCCCGAAAACCTGTTTTAAGGGCTGGCCTAATGTTTGCCATCAGTCCAGTCCAACATACCAAAGCACACTATCATTAATAATTCAGCTATTTTATGTTTGACTTCTCTTAGAATTCTTGAGTAAACAAAGTACATTTCTAGCAGTTCGGTAGCATTTATACTGTCAACATTTCCACAGCCTTTACTTTACCACAACTTAAGCATCAGGCATGTTCTCTGATGAACACCCTTCCTCCTCTCCAAAGATGGATCTCCAATTTGTCCCCAGTAAAAACTTATGTAAAGAATTAATTTAGCTTCTCAGCAGTGGTCTTCCTCTCAGTGCTCCTTCAACACTGTGAACACCATTTGGCTAGAGTCCCTGTGGTACACTTCCTGCTCTTGGATGTTTGAAGAAACATTTAGTATTCATTTGATCCCTTAGCTCATCGCTCCCTTAACACTATTTTGCCATGTACTGGCACATTTATACCATTAAACTGCCAGAGTTAAAGTCCTTGGTCTTTGCTTCATTTGGATACAATTACAGCTCTTTGAAAGATGCAGTTTAATAACCTGTTTATCTTGCTGATTAGATATGTCTGCTTCCTTTTTCCCTTATTGAACGCTTTCTTAACAGGAGTTTTGTACTGGTGCTAGACTTCCTGTATGATGCCCTTCAGTAAGCTCCCAGTATCTTGTAAAGATTTATCGCTCAGCATCAATTTAACAAGTTCCCAAATTTCACATATGTCCCCTCTTAGGACCTGAGTGACACTAAATTGGTAGTAGGGAGCTGGAGGAGGGTAAGGATCACCCCTTTTTACTTCTTAGGATATTGAATTTATATTTAGATCTTGATTGCACTCCTGTTAAAATCAACAGTGGTTTTGCTTGAGGAGTGATAGGTTAAGAACCCCAGGTCAGGGCTTATTGGATTTTAAAGGAGTAATTTCTATTGGTGTGTCAAAGCTGCTTAGAAATTTATAATGTGATTAAGACCTGCTCAAGGATTTTGGCCAGAGGTGCAAGAAAATTCATAGCCAGACTGAATCCAATAATGAACCAAGATCGAGCCAGTACAAGCCCTCAGCTAAAGCATAACTTTCAATACTTGTTTAGCATGGTTATTTATAAACTCTAAGCAACAATCCCCTTTATTAACTTTAGTACACGTTATTTAAAGCCTGTAAAGCATAGTTTTAATTAGTGAAAATAAAAGGAGTCACTAAAAATACACAGTAATCAGCAAGGAAGCTGAGACATTGAGCTGGTACTTCACTAAATCTCTACAAGCTCTTTAGATCTGACACATCTGCAAAACACAGTAGTTTCAAAAGACCAAAACAACTTTTGCATTTAAAAAATACATTTATCTCAAAAAATATCTCTTACAAGACAAAGCTAAATCCTGTCAGGAAAACAAAGTAACCTTAACTTGTTTCACACAGAGAGCATTCCTCTTGTATTTCAATTCAGGATATTATTTCATCAAAGAAATGACAAACTCGGCTCTGATTTACATCGCAGAATGAGAAATCATTAGAACTTCCAGAATATTTGTAATGTCTCCAGGAGGTCCTAACAAAGGTCTTAGGATATTGGTGGAAAAAAAAATCCAAAAAACACTTAAGAAAATATTAGAAAAACCTAGGAAGTATGGAAAAAAATATCCTACCATACTGGGTTTAGAGAGTGTGATAATGCAGGTGAACCAGTTACCTGTGCTGTCCTAACTGGAATATTTCTGGTGTGATCCAAGAGCTTGATTTTACAGACTTAGCATTGCTTTACAGATAGTATTCTTATATGCCACTTTCCAAATTTTAACAACAGATCCTAGCATAGAGCATCCCAGAAATACATATCAGCAGAGCTGGGGTTTAATATTTTGGCACAGACTTCTGCCATTTGAGCTGACAGTGATTTGCAGAAAGTGCTCTGCCCTGTGCAGACAGATAACTGCAGGAGACATGGCTTGTGCAAAGCCATTTCAGATAGCAGAGCAGCACAGTCCTTTTCCTAGTTCGCAGTCCCTAGTGCTTTCTCCTCTTTTGCTTTCTTTTATCCTAATTTTGTATACCATTTCTGTTGCCATCTGCTCACTTCAACATCAGTCCTTGTCTCTTTATTATATACTCTCTTCCCATGCTGAGTCCCGTCCTATCCTCTTTATTCTTGTGTCATTAATATTTTCAAAACCATAGTTTTTATTCTTCCCTGTATTATTGGTCATAGAAACTGACTAAAAAAAGAATAATAAAAAAACTTCTTCTTCAACAAATACCCAAAGGAAATTCAGCTTGAAGTAGCTGCATTTGGCAAATACAAGCTTACGTAAAATCCTAGCTACCAAGCCGTCTGTAACAGTTAACTAACCAATGTCAGAAAAGTCTGTAGTGAAGAAGGCCCTCTAAATTTGTTTCACTAAAATGAACTCTGGGAATTAACTCTCTCCCTACATTACCATATCTGCAAACTTGCCCTTCCTTTAGTCATTAATGTCTGTGCAAACCATTATTTTCTGAAGGGAATGTTATAACTCAATATATACATATATATTTTCTTTCTGAGAAATAATTCATTTCAAAAAGCAGGGGCAAACAGTGGCATCTTGCAGAATACATTCACTTGTACACATACTTGCACTATCATAGTCAAAACAAAATCCAAGCTAATGAGTGAAAATGGAGGTTGGGGGAAGGGAGTTGGCAAAACAGAGTCTGTATCTCGGACACAATTAATGATTCTTGCTCTGAATCTAGCACTGCATGACATCAAGCACTGCAGAGTCAGAATAATCATGGACACCATCCATTTGGGGCAGGATGAATAACTGAGACTAGTTCTTTTCGGGAAAAAAATACTTTGAGAACAAACATGTGACCAATCACATTATCTCCCCTTGTTAATTTCTTTCACAACCTCTGGCAATCTGAGCATTTCAAATTCCTCCTTGGTGACATCTGTATTCATGTCTCTGAGTTAGACTAAAAAGCACAGCAACAACGCTAAACTTGTACAAGCCAACATCACTGGCAGCTTTGTTCCTGTACTCACTGAAACTCTTTGCCCTTTGGAACCCGCTATCAGCTCTGAGCTATTGATCCACTCTGCACAACCAAATTTGAGAACTATCCCATGGCCACCTGTGAACTTTAGGCTTGTTACTTCCCAACCGAAACTAGTTCTGCTTGCTCATTATTAACCTGCTCTTTCCTCAAAGACTCCTGTTAAGCAAACATCCCTCTTCTGTCATTCAGTAAGTCCTAAAACCAGAGGAGCCGCAGCAAGCAACTGTATGTGTGTGAGGTTTGCTAGGAATTATACATACTTGATCTGTATTCTCCTTAGGCTGAACAATACAGTCTGCTAAAAACCATCTTATACCACATGGCATAAGTAGTAAACACCAGCATGAATTGTAAATAATTTGCTCCCATCATCTTGATAGACAGGTGACTATTTTTTCTCTCAGCTAATAAGCTTTCAAGAAAGAGTTAAAATCTCTCCGTATCATACTGCCAGAGATGTTGAATTTAAACTTTTTATCTGGCTCAGTGTTTTCAAAATTTAGTGGAAACATTACTTGAACACATATTGGAGAGTCCAAAGAAATGGTTACCATCAGTACCTAACCTGAATACCAGCTGCAAACCAAGAGAGCTTGCCAGGAACAAAAATGCAGATGCCACAAACAAATCCACTAGTTTCTTCAGTTTTTGCAAGACAGAAATAACTGAAAAACATTGAAACTGCTCCAACGAAAAGGGAGTATTCATCCTGGTTTGACTTCACACTGAACTTCAGAGGTTGAACTTTCCTATGTGGACCTTGCATTTGGAAGGTACTGTAGATACGAACATCAAAGCTAGCCAACCTTCACAGGAAAAAAAAAAAAAAAAAAAAAAAAAAGGAGCTGAGGTACTTGGCAGCAAATCTAACTTAGCTTAATACTCAAGTGCTCTAGGTAGAAACACTTGAAGCACAACACAGCACCATTTGCCATCTCTTATGGATATGCCTACAGTCCATCAATCACACATCAGACTATAGCTCTTTTGTCTTCAACATGGCAGTTTTCAGAAGCTGCCAAAGGTCATAATAGTAACAAGCAAAGGTAAACAAAGGGGAAAAAGTGTTTTTCCTCTAAGGAAAAAGAGATTCAGGATTCTAGCTCTGAGATGTCTGATTGATGAAAAAAAATGCAGGAACAACGCTCATTACAGTTCATCTTGACTTTACTGATTTACAGAAATTTCCTATTTTTTACAGTCATATGGCCACATGCAGTCCTAAGTAAACTTTTCCAGAAAGCAACTGCTAAGAATTATGGCTTTTTTTTTTTATGACTTCAGAGCTTTTCATGACAGATCTACAGCCCAGCTCATTACACTTTGAGTAATGATTATCCTGACAAAAATATTCTCCTTAGGAGTCTCCTAAGAAAAGCTTTCCAAGTGCCCAAAATTACTACTGTCAGCACTCAAGGATTCGTAGAAATAGTTGAAAAGGCCAGAGGCAACAGCTCTGCTACGGTAAAGAGATATAGATGTGCATGCCCATGATCTTGTTTTCAGCAAGTCCCAAGTTCTACATCTTGAGCTGGTTAGCTTACGTCCTTTCCATGATTTTAAATTTAAATTAAAAAAATGACAAAGCTTATGGTATGACATGAAATTCACATTAGAAAAACTTAATTTGGAATTAGAAAACTTTCTCGGAGATGGGATACATTGAAGCACACAGCCAATCTACTAAACAGCAATTAGACTGTTTTCCTGTAAAAAATGGGCAAGTTTCATTTTTAAATACACATTACCTATAGAAGAATCATCATCTAAACAAGGTAACTGTATCTGGCAAAGCAGACAGGGCATACATTGCCAAAGCTGCTTTATCTCACCGAGACAGGGGCAGCTTTAACTTCATGAAAGCAGCCATCAGAAAGGGCAGTGGTTTCTTTTTATTTAGTCTAACAACCAAAGGAAGCAAAAGACCAAGTTTTTAAAATTACTTTTAGAATTACTAACACAGCTTACACAAATTGTGATGAGAGTATTTGTGGAAGATATTCTCACATCTTAGTTGAAATCAGGTCTGGTCAAGGAAGGAAGTTTTTGCTTCCTTTCACTGCTGATTAAGAGTCTAGTGTTTAAAGGGTAATTCCAGACAAGGAAAGAGATCCTTATCACTACCCTTGGAAAAGTTCCCACTGTTGTGTTTTTCCTCTCCATCTCCTTTAATCACAATTTGTAGATGAAAAATATAACCCAGAGAATGGCACCAGAAAACCAGCTGTTCCATGAAGATGCTAGATCTTGCACTGTTATGTTTTCGGTACATAAAAATGTTTCTAATAATATTACATGGTTTCAATCAGTAAACGGTGTTTTAAAATTACCACAGCTGTTTTCTTGAGTAGCTAAAGCAGATCAGCTTGTAGGAAAGCTGTACAGGAAAGTCCTCCTCTAAGTACAGTGTGGGTTGAAGCCATCTGGTGAGCATTATGGGTCACATCCTCCTCCCTGCAATATTCACCTAGAGTCCAGGCCATAAGGGAAAGATGTTTACGACACAAAGCAGGAGCAAAGCTAAATATCAACTCTGAGCGTTCAGACCTTGCACACGAACTTAACCAATCAGTAATCGCAAGGCACCTTCTCCTCCCATGCAAACTTTAGGATAGTTGAAAAAAGCATTGAAAATACAAAAAAATAAAAACAACCTAAGAGATGAATAAAGCTGAATCTTAAGTTTCCCTCCAATCCCAGAAGATTCCTACAGTTATGTAGCAGTTTGCTCTAGCAATTCACCAGCCCTCTATCATTTTCAATAAATACTTCTACACTGATGCTGCTTCCCAACACTCTTTTTCCACAGGTTTATGTGAGAACTCAAGAAAAGAGCCCATCCTTTTTCCTATAAATGCAGGCACGTTAGACTGGTCCAGTTGCAGAAGGTGCTAAATCAGGGGGAGGGTCTGGCATAAGTGGCAGAGCTTCAGTGCATAAGAATCTCAAACACAGGGACTGGGACAACAAATATCTCATAGGATTCATTAAAGAGAAATGTCCCACTGCAGAGTAACCCCCATGTTAGCAGGGGCTGGGAACTGGTTGGCTGAGTGGCAATCCCACTGAAAAGGGGCTACAGTAGATGCCAGGCTGGGCATGTGCCAATCAGGTGCTGTCATGGATAAAGGAAACTGCTAAAAGGCTACTCTGGGAGGAAAGCAGCCAGCAGATGAAGGGAGATAATTTTCTTTAAGCTGGTGCTGTGAAGGCCGTGCCAGGACCACTGTGTCCAGTTTTGGGACTCCCCTCCCCACTCCCCTTTCAGAAGGGGTATTAAAAATTGGAGAGGGTCCAGCATAGAGCACTCAGGATGGACAGGGACATGGAGGATGTGAGCTATGAGGAGTGGCTGACAGAGGAGGACTTGTTTAGTCTGGCAAAGTAGAGGCTAAAGGAAGATCTAATAGCAGCCCATGACTACATGAAGGGAAATTACAAAGATAACAAAGCCAAAGTGCTCTTGGGAATAGCAAAAAAAAAAAAAAAAAAAAAACCCATAACAAAGGCCAATGCTATACGTGTCACAAGACACATATTATGACTTGGAAAGTTTAGATAGGGTATTAGGGAAAACTACTTCACTGGGAGGACAGTGCAGCACTGGAACTCAAAACACAGGATGATGGTGGAATTCCATATTGGAGATTTTCAAGACTCCAGTAGGCAAAGCCATCTCTCTAGTGTGGCAAGAGTCCTTGGTTTAAACAGAAGGTTGGACTAAATGTGGTGTTGTCCAGGTGTCCATTCCAGCCATTTCCATATGTTTTACGAGAATTTCTTCAATGGGAATAGAGCAACAGAACATAGCTGAGTCTCCCTGAACTCCCACAGCCCAGCTCTGCTTTACAACTTTCTGTTCACAGAAGGAAAGGAGGGGAAGAAATGGTAAAATGCCCTTCCCCAATAGAAATGTTAACACAGGCAGATGCAGACCGAAATCTATAGCTTTGCCTGCAGCTCTATATTTGGCAGTGAAACATGGAGGTTCTGGACCTGGGGAACTGAGGCAGGCTCCATGACAAAAAGACTAATGTCCATTTGCTAAAGACACTGCTTTTGGGCGGGAGATGAAAAAAAATATAAAAAGTACTATTTCTGGTGCATGCTTCTCCCCTTGTCCCCCACAGAAGTGGGGAGATGGCAAGGCTGTCCAAGTCCTGGAGTATGACTCCCTCATGAGTTTGTTCCAACTACTACGGATGTACACATCTCAAGACATATAACTCAGTAAACAAACATATTTGGTGCTCTGTAAAATACAGCAGCAAAATTTAAGGCAAAATTATTTGCGACTGAGCAAAAAACAAGCAAAGGCACAGAAGCGTATCAACAAAAATTCTGGGAGAATGGATTTATTTCAGTGTGCCAAGGAAGAAACAACACAGGAACAGCTAAAGGCCATGGTCTCCCTGTGCTGATGAGATAAAAAATATAACTTAGAGCTTTGGCATGCTATGCAGTCTCTTCACAAAGATCTGCACTGAAGTTTCCAAAGCCCAAACCCACATTGCTTATACTCAAAGTTGCAAACACAACTCTTCCAGACTGTGATATAGGAGGCTGGGTTATATTCCACAATGGAGCTTATGGAAGTCAGCGAGCAGCATACTTGACTGCACAGTGCAAATAAACGCTCATCCAAGTCTAAAATATAGCCATCTGACAGAAGCATTCTAAATATAATAAAACATGCTGGAAAGTTAAGCCTGTACACTCTCTGGCTATTGCAGCTACTTTGCCTTGTTCTTCAAGGCTGCTGACAGTCATTCTTTCACTCCTAGGACTGGGAAACATGTTAAAATCAGGCTCTGTCTACTTGGAATTCTGGAGAAAGGACTGTTCAGATGTTGATATCCATCATCAAGTTTACACAAATTCCATATCAAGTGTGGTCAAAGAGCTTGTCGTACATCTTCAAAAAGAAGCTAAATACCAACATCCTGATGTTATCTCCACAATCTCATGTTTCAAGTTGAAAAAAATGGTAGTTTTTCTGTTAAGTTTCATAGTGTAGAACAGCAAGCAGTCATTGGTGGGAAGACTGACTAGCTGGGGATGATCTGGCAGCTGAAAGAACCTGACTATAGCACAAAACCTGATGTGGTCCCCTGCTAGAGAGGCAGACATTAGTTGTTAAATTGGGAACAGGTGACAGATTTTTAGAATTCTAACACACCAAATGACAGCCAGGTTGACACAAGACATGATGAGATGGGTAGCAGGTCACTGCCTCAGCCCTTAGTAGGACTGGAGATAACTGTGTTCCTCACCATGAGTGGTTAAAGTTTCCGAAGTCCTGTTTGTCCCTGCTCTCTCACCTCACAGTGGTCTCTCCTGCTCATAAGCAGAGAAATACGGCTCATTTTTAATTGCTCATAAAATTTTTTGTTTTTTTTTGTTTGTTTGTTTGTTTTTGTAGGGTATGTGGGGGGATGGGATTAGAGACAACAGCAACCCAAAGCATAAAAAAAAAAAAAAATCAGTCCTTGTTATTGCCTGATGCAATTATGCATAACATCTGTTCTGGTTTACCTACCAATCTACCAGAATATCACCTATAATGTGTTTGAAAATTCCTCAGATCCATATATTCACTACAAAGAGAATGTAGCAACCTAGCTAGAATTTAGATTGGCAAGCAGCGCTGAGACAAGAAGTGATGTGAAGTTATACGAAGTATTTTGCTAAGAAGCTGTCAGACACTTCATTTTACTATGAACCTCCCCCCCACCACACACACACACACCCAAAGTCAAAATTTAAGACAAATTCCAGTTTGAATCATAGTGACAAGAAAAGGGATTATTAGTTCTCAGTGAATAGTGACTGTAGAGTATAGCTTGATTTAAAGGCTATGAAACATGTATTAGTGAAAATACATTCACTAATATTGATTTCTTCTCTCTTTGGTGAACTGCCACCAGAGCTACAGTACTGAGAAGAAAAAAAACAGCAGAAGAATAAAATAAAATAAGTTTTCATTTTTACAACATAACATATACATACACAAAATATAGACAAAGCAGTTAAAAGGCCCGTGACCTTGACCTCCATCCAGTTTTAACCTCATTTTAGAGAGCAGGATTTTCATCGAAGATTTTGCCTTGGTTCTGAACCAAAATTTGAAAATGAGTTTCTACTTAGCTCAAGAATGCTTGGATCCAGTCTTAGCCTGGGATTCTATCATCACTGAAATGCACATTAATTTAAGAATACCAAAAAGAAAAAAACTGTAGAAAAAAACAGGATAGTCTGACTAAAAATTACCTAGAGCTGGGGGATGGTAAAGGGATGGAAATTCTGCCTGCTTCAGAAATGCTCAGAACAATAATCCCACTTTGCAGTAGGTCCTTGCAGGTTTGAAGGTACAATTTATAAGATTCAAACAAGTACATGGAAATTTCATAGAGCCTCTACAACTGCTACAGTGAAAATTACCCAAAGAGGGTGTCAACTGGCTGCTCCAAGTTTGAAAAATGTTTTTAGTTTAAGGCTGCACCATGCATTGCACAGTGACAAAAATCTATTTTTGCATCAGCATTGTGTAAAAGCCATTGGATTTAGTTACCATACTAAACACAAAATTAGAAGCCTTGCACAGTTGGGAATGGGGAACAGAGGAAGAAAGAGAAACCTTTAGACCAAGTAATCTGTCCTGGGAATTCTACTACCAAATAGCTTAACACATGAAAAAATACCTCAAAAATGAGGAAAAATACTTCTAGTGAGAAGAAAAACACTTCTTTTTCAGAAAATGCACAACTCTCCTCCTTACTCAGTTTCTTTTGACATCACTAATAATCATCCAAAGAAACAAACCTCTTTATCCATTAAATATAATTTTAAAAAGCAATAGGAGAACCACTGTAGTCCAACTTACTTTGCAAAACATTCTTTCTAGTTCAAGTCTTACTCAACAAGCAGGAAGTGGATCAACCTTTCTCTATTTTCTTACCTTACAAGGTACATAATAAGACCTGCAAATAAAAATAAAATAAAATAAAATAAAATAAAATAAAATAAAATAAAATAAAATAAAATAAAATAAAATAAAATAAAATAAAATAAAATAAAATAAAATAAAATAAAATAAAATAAAATAAAATAAAATAAAATAAAATAAAATAAAATAAAATAAAATAAAATAAAATAAAATAAAATAAAATAAAATAAGCATCTTCTCCTAGCTGTCACAGAAGGGAGTACCTACTAGTACTTGGAATTGAGCACTAATGAAGTTTGATTTCCTAGCACAGCTGTGCTCCTGGTCCTCACAGCTGTGGGTATTTCTTCCGGATGGGATTACCAATGTCCTTGAAGGAAATTACCAATGTCCTTGAAGGAAATAAAATTTCATTAGATCTTCAAGCAGCAATTCTTGAGTCATTCATTTTTATAATGTTATAGGAGTTGTCATGGAGTTTTGTATTTCTGGTAAATTTGGTTGAAGTCTGTCAAAGAATAAAAGTTATGGAAGAGGAGGATAAGAGGAAAATATACACACAGTTGGTTGGGGACAGTGTAATTTCCTATAGCTTATCTATATCATAGCTCTCTGAGGAAAAAAAAAAAGTTAAAATATACTAGGTGTGCATATTCTACAGAAATTGCAAAGAAAATGGCTGATTGGATCAATTTCAAGCAAAAGATGGAGGATAACCTTTTGGTACTCAGATATTCAATGAAAAGGTCTCTTCTCCTCAAAGGATCCTGTAAATTTTCACAAAGATACTTACATAGGCCTGGCCATTAGTCCCCTGTGAGCATTACTGAAGCAGATGTCCTTTCAACAGGCAAGAAATTTATGCACAAATTGACACTGTACAGTGGAAAGATCCTGGTAAACCAGAACTGAGGCATGTCAGTAAGCACAGGATGATTCCTTTTGATCTGCAACACCAGAAAACCCTTTACATTTACCTGTGTACCTTCATCTAATCTTGATAACTCTAGGAAGACATCCAAAGTTATCACCATCCATTTAAAGTACCTCCACAGGAGAAACAAGAACTTTTTGCCTGGAAATATTATTATTTACAAGGCATTCTCACAAGCGAATCTGGGCAGGTCTGGCTTTGCCTTCTCTCAGCCACACAGACTGATATCCAGAAGATTGAAACCCCAGGCACAGTTACTTCTATTGACTTAGATTAGCCACTCCATTTTCTTTACGTGCAGTAAGATCTGGAAATGAACGCTATTTTTTTTCCCCTATGACCCTCTAAAGCAGCAGACTTCTAATTTCTAAGAATAATACTATAAAATGTAGTACTTCTGAGGCCTTGTTACAAACTCAAGGAAACGCTACTGTGACATGACATGAAGTAGAACCCCATTCTACCCTGAAATATCGATTCCCTTAGGAAACTATCATTACAAGCTAAGATACTGAGCCACAGTGTTTTCTGTCAGCAAGGTGCAGCTAAACCGAAGGAAAGCTTAATAATGACTCTAAAGGGTGCTAATAAGTGACAGTCACTCAAGACATCATGAGTGAGTGTGTGGAGGAGGCGAAGATGTGTTCATGCTGAGGAAGAAAACCAGAATATGAAGATGTTATCCTCAAAATCCCCACGCAGGATGTTAATATTGAATGCATATAAATGCTTAAAAATCCAATTCAAAGCACAATAAAGATGATAGGAAGATTGCCATCATCTTAAAGAGGGAAGGAAACAGATTTAGCCAATATAGGAGCCAATTGAATCTTCCTTAAGGCTTAAATCCCATCATTATTTTTCTGCCTAAAATGTTTAAAGTTTTTCATCTTTTCCAATTCTCCTTTGGCAAACACCTCATCATGTTCTGTGCTGCTGGCTCCAACCAAAATTTATTACATAAGGGTCTAGGAAAAGACTACTCTTACGGTATTTTCTCCCAAGCCAAAAATCACTTATTACCGTAAATCTCGTGAGAAACTTGAATCTTGCAAGATTTCTATCCCCAGCTAGACTTGGTTAAAAAAACAGACCAACTTCTGATGATCTTGAATACTACACTTTGTCAGTTAAGGTGTACCCACAGCTATGAAGAGCCCTATAGCTTAAATTTTTGTTTTCACTGTCTTTCTTATGCAGAGGGCTTGTTTCCTGTATGCAGCTGCCATGACCACTGAAATTTTATGTTCCCTGTCATATCATTGCTCAGACTACATGGTTATGAGCAGAGCTCAGCATTGTGTTATCACAGCTACCTGGCTTCCAGATCCTAACTGGCTCAAAGCCATATGGTATGGGAAGATGGGACATGCAAGTAAATTTACTTGGTGAAACACTTGTCTTGAGTGGTCTGCTAAGCCTTGAATGGTCAAATATGTGCAAAATAACTGCAGGGTTTTCAGATGTGCTCCATTGATTTGCAACTTCCTTTTGTTGCAGAAAACAGAGTCAAAGTAGATTAGTTTCTTACACCTCCAATACACTACAATGAAATGAATAACAGAATAACAAATTAGCAGGCTCCAGAAAATCATGAACATTGAGCCCAGTCATATATTATTACATGTCAAAGCAACAAGGTTCAAATCTTTTTGGTTATCGGATTGAATCCTTTAGCTTATTTTTACAGAGCTGCAGAATGCCTGACAGGGAAATAGAAAACCTGCCAACGTGAGTGTTGCTCATCTGTTTTTTTTTTTTTTTTTTTACTTTCATTCATTTGCATTCTTGTTTTCTATCCACCTTTTTATATATTTAGTTTCAATTTCTCTTTTTTACCGTCTTTTTCTCTCCCTTCTACAAAAAAGCTTCCCACTTTCCGAAGTTGTTCCTGTTCCCTCACAGGCCAGTGCCTATACCCTCTGCTCTTAAAGCCATGGTAACCAAATGTATGAAGCATTTCCATTGGAACTCACTTGATGGGTTCAGCACGCATTTCGCCTAGGAATATCAGAAGAGAATACCTGGGTCACCAAATCTAGGTCCACTTTGCTGTAGCTAGCCACCCAGGAGACATTCAACCCAAAAGAAATTAGAGTCACTTTTTACTACCCATTAAAAAATTCAATGCCCGCAACAAAAGATCAGCAGCCAAAGCCATAATGAACCACAAGCCGAGAACAGACTAACGTCTGCTGGCATATCTGACAATTTCTAAAAAACATGATCTTAAGAGTTCCCATCATGAAGTGGGTTTAAGGGAAAAATCTTTCCCACACCAAGTTAAATTTAAAGCAGTTTGTGCATGCTCACTTTGCAATAGCTTACCACTATGAAAATAATAGCTCTTGATTGCAAGAAATCATCCAGTTTTTCTAAAAAAAAATCCACTTTCAGCTGGCTGTATTTTTGGGTGGGAAGCTTGTAGGACACATAGATGCAGAACCATCAAGGCTACTCCACTTCTGTCTTGTGTCTGAGCTCCTATCCTACTAGGAAAGCCCACTGCCTCTCCTTAGAGCTCCCCTGAAAATGTGCTGACACAGTTTCTTCTTGTACCATGAAATGGTACAGTGTGGAAGAGCTTGATAAACACCGTCGAAAATCAAACTGAGACTGCTTCCCTCACTGAGCAGTTCTACAGCTTGGGTAAATTTTCCCTGATCGTGACCAGTGGATATATTTGTACTAAACATCTTCAGAGAGCAAGGCATGTTGAAACAAACTTTCCCAATGTACATGACTGTGAGGTTTTTATTGCTTACTCACAGTAACTGCAATCATAACAACAAAATATGAAATCTTTCATTCACAGTAACTAGATGCTTTAGACTCTTTGGAAAATATCAAACAATATATTCGGCTTCTGAAATTCCCAGGCCAGCATATGCCTTTGTATTATTCAACTCTCTTCCCTCTCTCTTGTCTGGAAAGTCAATAAAAATCATTTATTCTCTTAAGAAGTCATATCCCAAAACTTTAATGCTGGGTTTAAAAAGACAGGAAAAAACAAAAGGAAGTGTCCAAACTGCACACAGCAAACACATGGACTAATTGGTTGATCCAATGACAATCGGAAGTGTCAAATATGGACTAAAAAGAGCCAGCCCAGCCCAGCATGATTTTGTTTGTGTCGGAGGGAAGTCTACAAGCCTTAGAACATTGTTACTGTGAATACATTAACTTATAGGGAAAATCCTGTAGTCAGAAATAAATAGCTAAAAATGAAAGCCTTAAGAAAAGCTTTCCGAAAGAGGAACTTATTTACAAGGGAGCACGACACAGACCTTTCAAAACAGATATCCCTTCCTGCTAACCAAGTAAGGTCTTAGCACTGCAAGCCTTGATTTTACTGTTATTTTTGATTGCTGAGTGGCTTTTCCATCCTACCCCTGAGCTGTTCAGCCTGAGGATCCAGGCTGCCATGGGCAAGTAACATGAGCTGGCTGCTCCACAAGGGAGTGTGGAGGGTGTCCCAGCATGATGCCACCCCGCAGGGTATGAACAGGACAGGCAGAGACAGGGCAGAGCCTCGGCAGCCCCAAGCATGGCAAATGGTGATGTTCCTCCAGGAAGCAAGGGTATGACAGGACTGGTCACATTTCATGACGGCAATCATTCAATGCAAAATAATGCTGAGAAATAGGTCACATTGTTGTCTTGCCAGAGCCACGTTAGATATCAAAACATTAAATTTATGACCTGTTTGAAATCCCCAGTTTCCATGCACAAAGAGGTCAAATGCTGTCTCAAAATATATCCTAGCTTTAAGATAAAGTAAGTAGAGAAATATTGCTTATCTAAACTTCTATGATTTTCTTTCTGTCCTATCAGGACCAAGAAAATATTTCCCTCATTTGGTTCCACTTATATCTATGAACTTTTCATGAATCTTTGGGATGGCTGGATCATGCACTCCCAGCACTTTAATGACAGTACCAGACAGTGCGGGACAATTTCCCTTTCATCAAAATAAATACACAAGAATGAGGCTTTACTTATTTCACTGTACAAGTTTGGGTTACAGCACAAACATAATGTAGCCCGAAGAAGATAAAACTCGTTTTCCTGTTTTTCTTCCTGATCATCAGGAGTGGGCTGAAAAACAGCACTCTTATGTTGACCATTACTCCCAAGAAAATCACCCTGTGATTAAGAGGACCAACGTAAAATTGGACTGCCTTATTTTTGAAGCTGTAACAGCAGAATGTTTTGAGTTCGGTTTCAATATGACCTTTTCACTGCCTACAGACAGGCCTACGAATGCCAGGCAGCACTCCAGCACACCTCCTAAAGATGCATACAAGGAGGCAGCCTTGCTGCCCTGAGGCTCCGTATGGAGTCATCCTGTCAACCAGAAAGGCACCTTCATACCTTTGAACTCAAGTTGTCTGGCAGTCTTTCTCATAATAATTATATCCTCAGAGACCTTGGAAATCCCCAGCTCACACATTTTGTCAGACTAAACAGTCTTCTGTTCTTTCATCTCGATTATTGAATTTATCGCCAATAACATTTTACGTAGTGTGTATTAGAGATGCCTTCCATCTATTAAGTATTGACAGAGGCTGCTAACCTCCCTTAAAGCTAGTCTTATTCAATAGGAAAAGATGTATTATATTCCCCATCCTGTGGCAGAGGGATAAACTTTCTTGTGTGTGAAAGCATGAAGTCTTTTAACAAGTTTGGCAGGAGTAGGCATCTATCGTTGCTCCACTGCAGGACCATTAGTGATTGTAGCTGGTAGGCACAGCTCCAAGAGCCAGGATAATAACTTTCCATGTTCTGTCACACGTCAAATAGGAATGGTACTTCCTAATATAGGCAAAATGCTTGAAATTTATAAATCCACATTTCCTTAACAATATTTTTTCTTATCTCACACAAGTATTCAGAGGGATAAAAGATACCATATGTAGGATTAAATTTATTGCTAAAGACAGATAATTATTTGGATTAGATTACAACAGTTTACTGACATGTGGCAATCACAACTCCCACAGAAAAAAAAAAAAAAAGGAACGCTCCATCAGGAAAGCTAATGATGCAGTATCCTGCTGACTGCAAACTAAATGAAAAGGGATATAGATCCAAAACCACAAGGAAAGTATGGAGAAGCTGGTACCTCTATAAGCCTTCTGGACAAACATTTGCCTTTTTCTTATCAATATATATTTTAAATACGCCAGAAGAGTATAAAGAACAATGCAAGGCCAGGTTTTCTACAAACAAAGGATGTTTGCACTTCTGTGTATTTCCAGTTAGGATTAAAGAGAGCAAGAAGCGAAAACACTATAAAGATCAACTTCCCATATATGTCTTCAGACGCCACTCACTCAAACATTAAAGTTTACCAATGAGTAGAAATAGCTTGTGTGGATATTTCTTCAATGCCTTCTAACAATGGCAGGGACTTTACAGTGAAAGATTATTACAATACATGCTTATTTTTCACTTTCTAACTTTATCTTCAAATAGCAACTTTCATCAGCTTCTGGTGTGCTGAAGTAACTATCAACAATCTGAAGCATCCAGACACTTTGTGAAAAGAACAAAACATACTTGTAAAGGATACTTTAATCTTTCTCAAGGGCTTCCAAACTTTGCTTTTTGCTGCTTGAAACAGCACACGCAAGCTCCTTTCAGCTGAAGTTTTACATCAATTTTCCATGCAAATCTCTTATTTAAAGACCAGCAACGGGTACTTATTCTCAGAGGGTCCAAATCTGGACCCAATCATTGTGCTGCCGAGTAGAATTCAGTAGTGAAATACAACTGCACTCACAGCCTAAAGAGCAGGAAATAACCTGCGTTTGGGGTTTCTATGGTGCTCTCAAAGATAATGAACATCCTGCCATTAATTTCAGAAACAAAAAATAACTGACAGTCATTCTTAAAAAAAAAAAAAAATCTCCAAAATCTCCATCAAGTGGTTGCTATTAGGATTTGGTTAGCTTTAAAAAACAAAAAATCAGCTTCTGCCCTATAACCAGAGTCCTGGCTTTCAGACTGTACGCCCTTGTCCTACCCTCATGTGGTAGTTTGTGTCAAAATGTTATCAATGTTTTTTAATTTAAGGGATGCTGAGTAACTGCCTCTTCCCAGTTATTATCACGTACTTGTGTAATAGGTTTTCTTTCAGCAGAAGCTGCTACTTACTAACACGTAAGCCTGTCCTTCTGAAGGAGCTCGCCCTGCTCCTCTGCGTGGGACAGCTCTGCATCTCCAACCACGTGTAGCTGGCCTGCTGATTTGGAGCCTCCGTGGTCAGCACATCCAGCACTTGCCTTCCAGCCTGGCCGCTGTTCAAGGCTTGAGAATAATGACACATTCTTTTTCCATAAAGTTTTAGTGAAAAGTCTTTTGCCTTTATAGTTTTCTACAGCTCTTGGAAAGCCAAGTCCCAAGATTTACAAAATCAATTAAATACTGTATTTGCACAGAGCTAAGAGTGAGCACTGTTGGAAAAGGGCTGCCTTTTCTCCCTGAGCACAGAAGAGCTCAGCCCAGCTAGTTCTCCCCAAACCAAGTGGAAGGCATCTCTGATTTGCAGACATCTCCTGACTCTCATTATTCCTTGACTCCAGTTGCTCTTTTTCTGTTGGAGACGAAATCCTCTTCATCACCTCTTACCCACTGGGCAGATGGGTAGGTCTGAGATCCCATCCTTGATGCCTGTCTTTGGAAGAAAACACTGATCTCTCCTGAGGAGGCTCAAGGGAGACCTTATTGCTTTCTACAGCTACCTGAAAGGAGATTGTTGTGAGGCCGGAAGTAGATCTCTTCTCCAAAATAACTACCGATAGGACAAAGGAAATGGCCTCAAGATGCTCCAGGGGAGATTCGGCTTAGATATTAGGAAAAAAATCTACATGGAAAGAGAAGTGAAGGATTGGAACAGGCTGTCCAGGGAAGTGGTGGAGTCACCATCCCTGTCAGTGTTCATGAGGCGATTAGGGACATGGTTTAGCAGGCAGAGTGGTAATTTTTTTTTTTTTTTAAGTCTTCTCCATGTTAAGGCATTTCCTTAGAATGGAAACTATTGTAATACTGGGGAGGCAGTATTATTTCAGATGTTATTTTCAGCTTCTCAGCAAGGCTGAATTAGATTAAAATATAGTGACCTAAATTAAGACTGAGCTTTAGCCAAACAGCACAAAGTATTTCTCACTAATATGCTGAGAAAAGCGGTTAACAGTATCATTTGCATCTGGGGATAAAGCTGAAGTCTCATCCATATACGGTGCAACATCTTGTTTTTTTCCACTGTCACCATGTAAATGTGTATGCATACTCACCAAAAAGGGGATGAATGCAGGCGACTGTGCTGTCAGACAAAGAAGACAATAAAGATTCAGTTAAAACCAATACAGTCTAATTACTAAAAATAAATTATGGTAACGTTGCTGCTTTCAAATAAGGAAGAGAAAGCTCTACAGAGCAGTAAAAGCAATTTTGTTCTCTCAGTGTTATATAGTCATAACAAATGCTAAAGAATTAGGATAAAATAGTGTCTAACTTTCCAATTTTTTTTTTCTGCCTATGAGTCCAGGTGCATTCTACCAATAATAACAAAGCCAGCTTTACAATACCGGAGAGACACAGGAGTATCATTACAGGGAAAAATTTTAATGGAAATAATCTTAACTGATTGTCCAACCACACCATCTCACAATGTGGAAACATTAAGATAGCTTTACAGCTACCACAAATATTCTGCATGTCAGAGTTTATACACCAGGAATAAACCAGTTGTATTTCTAAACTCACTGTAACCATGTGCTTTCAGAACAACTTACTTTCTGTCTTTTCTACTTGCTTAATGATTTGGGATATTAGAATATGACACATTATGTATGCTTTTCTACAAATCAAAGATCTGCAATACTGCATGCAAAACTAAACATGATCCATCTTCTTTGAAAAATCAGTGGAAAAATAATTCTTTGGCCTTTGTGAATTCTGGTGTTGCTATGTATTAGTGTGTATGCATCTCTGTATGAACTCAAGGGAGCTTTCTCTCTACTCCTTTATGGTGTTTCTGCATCCCTTCTTTACTGCTTTGAGGGCCTGGCTGCCATACTTAAGGGAAAGTCAGTTAAAGCCATGGTCCTCTGTGGACCTATCGGGAATACAAGAATGGAACTCCCGTGTAATGATACTTCTCCTAAACCCGCCTCTCCCTTCTCCAGCATTTTGTGGCTCTGGGGCTTGCTGAGCAGAGACTGTGTTTTTATTTAGTGGAGTTTGACAGATTTGTTTTCCATCTCCTTGTTGGGAGATATGCAATATCAGCGTTAGTTAGATTCCGGCCACATACGAAGTAATAAAAGTTCTTGCATTGATGAAGTGTAAATCCTGAGCGTAGGATCTAGGTGTCCTTCGTGATAACTCCATAACTACCCTCATATCCATGAAGAAGGTTTTAAACCAGGCTGTGGACAATCATTGCTATTAAGAGAATTTCTTTATTCCCATTCCACTAAATGCAAATTTAAAGTGTACAATAAACAATCTGTTCAGAACAGGGTGTCCAGAAGAACTCTTACATTGCCTGATCAGCATTTTTGCAAATGTTCACAAAATGAAATTTATAGAGTATGGGCTCATTTGAAATACCGCCTGATCATGGCTTGTGTGATCTTGTGACCTCTGATCCTGAACAATTTATTTTCTAATACTATATTTGTCACACAAGATGAAACATAACTGCTTCATCACTCACAATTACTTAGTGTTTTATTGTATCTTGCATCATAGACACTTCCTGTGCTTAAGAACTGATGACTTTTCTTGCAGGAAGTGAGACAAAGTGTTGTTATCCGTAGCTGATAGATATGATTGTAAAATATCAATTTTTCATTAACATAACTGTGTAATGCCACTATAAACCTCACTATACATGAAGACAGACTTCCTTGTACCATATATTGACCTCTGAAATCATTTTATCTGCTTTGTATTAGCTTTTTCTCCATTTTCCCCTTCTGCTTATGGCACTATTTTGAATTAATGAAGAAAAATACAGAAACTGTATTATGCATGCTAGCATAGTGTTTTCATGAATATAATCTACAGATTTCAGCAAGAAAATTATAAATATCTTGAATTGATTTGGCTAGCATGCAAAGTTTAGCTAACATATTAAGATTATCAGTATAAACTTCCCATCTTCCTGGGGAGATTCAGGAAACTATATCAATAAGACTGTTGTTTCTACTAAACTAAAATATAAAACAAATAGAAGAATTAGTGAAAATATAGATAAATGGTGCACTTCAGAAGAGGCAACTTTTTTTTTTTTTTTTTTGTAAAGGAAATCACATCTCATAAATCTCTTGGAGCCTTTTGAAGGTGCAGTCAAGTATGTGGTTGCTTTTGTCTGCTTGGATTTCCAGAAGGTTTTTAATGAAATGAGGCAGTCTTTGAGTAAAAGGGTAGTTCGTTTCCTAGGTAATTAATAAGCTGATATGGGATGGTTGGAGAACGTGTTCACATTTACCTGAGGCGAGCGGTCATCATCAGCATCTTGTGGTGAAATGTGATGAGATCTGCTGTTTATAGACAGTTTGAAAAGGCATGAACAGCCAAGATGAGAAAGTCTGCCAGTAATATTAATTTATTAATGCAGGGTAGTAAGCATGAACTATGTATAGCCAGTACTGGACTGAGAGACTGGAATTTGAAATGACACATGAAATGTAGATGTAGATAAATACTAAGTGGTATTCAAGGAAGTGTATGCTCCCAGTTTAAATATTAACTGAAGGATTCTGAACAAACTATTATTACTCACAAATGAGATTTTGATTATAAATCCATGGAAATATCAACTGAGCAGCAATCAGAAAGCAAGGATCAGAAAGCAAGTGATGACAGTTACGAGGAAATAGATTAGGAAATAAAGACTGCTTATATCAGTATGCCACTGAATAATTTCATGGCTTATCTGCATCTTGAAACATCTATGTACACTCAAAAAGCAAGTGGACAAAAGTGTAGAATTTTATCCGTCATGGATTATCATATATAAAACCTGTTAATTCTGCCTCTGGCAATCAATGAACTGTAAATTGCTAAAGGATTAAAAAGCATCTTGGGAATGTAATACAACATAAATGCCCTGAAACACTCTTCTCTAAGCATTTGCTGTTAGGTTGGAAATATCTTGGCTATAACTGTGTAGATATGTTGTACCATTTTCTGTCTGGCAGCACGAGGATGTTCCCTCACAAACATCTCTCTAAGACTATCTCAAAGTTCTCCCTACCCCCTCTTATTCCTTTGCCTCATTTTTACATCACACTAGAGAGCACAACACAAACCAAACAGCAAACTACAACCATAGATATTGATGTTTCTTTAATAGTATCGTTGCTATAGAACGTATACTGAGAGAAGACTAGATGAATTTGTTATTTGCAGTAGTTTCAATAAACTTCACTGAGAAGTATATAAGAAAAAGTGTTGGTAGCCCCATTTTCATCACTTGTTTACTAAGTTTTAGTATAAAGCAGATAATTTTGAAATTTTAACCTCCACTTTACTCAGTGTGTCTGAGATGTCAAAAGCTTTGCTGTTTTGCAAATGTAGGGGACTCTAGCCACTCATTTGCTGTCTCCCCTGTCTACTTCTGCACTGCTTGTGTATGCAGCACGCAAGCGATGCACAGCAGGTGTTGTGTTAAACACTTTTCTAATATGTTTGGATGAACGGCTTCTAATTAGGTATTCTTGCAAACAGAGTAAGGAAATGTGATGAAGATGGTGCTGCAGGCTATGTAATTACACAAATAAGTCATTCCTGTGTGGGTTTTGATTGGGAGCTAGTGCCACATGTGAATTAGAAATAACTTAATAGAAATAGTTTTTATAGTCCAATTTGTCATTGTTTCTGCAAAGAAATATAACCAGAGATCAGACATTAGTGAACACACCACTTTGTATTTTGTATCTTTAGCTAATATTTATATACTGTGCAAAATAATTCCATACTTCATTTGGAAGTTGGATACATTCAATAGTAATGTAAAGGCTATCTTAAGTGAAGATCTTAGCATTTCAAGTTTCAACATATCATCTAAAAGATGGGGTCAATATAGTTGGGACCTGGCCAAGAGATAAACAGTCAACATTTAAAGCCATTTAAAGCTCCTCAACTCACAATCAAGACAAAGGCCGCTAAATACAGCACAAAGGCCACATCTCCAGCAGCCTCCATGTGGCACATCAGATCTTGGCCACCAGCGGTCTGCCCGGGTGTTAAATCTGCGGTGAGAGGGCTGTGGTTCAAGCTGAACGTGCACCTGCTTGAGGCCATGCTAAGCTCCTTGGTGTCACCGAGAGCTGCACTTGGTAGCCTTGGGGTTCGCAGGGCTGCAGCCACGCCAGATGGTGGCTATGTATAGAGTGGAGGCTCCTGCGGAGAAGGCTGACGTGGCATCTGGCTTGAGCTGCTAAAACCCTAAATATGCCTCCTTTCAAAATAAACATCTGATATGAATAACATCTAAATTGAGGGTCTTATCCAAACACAGTATCAAATGATGGCCTAATCCTATGGCTATTCTCAATTACTGCAAATTCAGAGTATATCCTTGCCTGGGATGCTATATTGGAAAGTAGAGGATTCCTTTTGTAACCCCTGAGACTAGATAGCTCCAAGTAAAGGAGCTTTAAAATAGTAACTCTAAAATTCCTGAAAGTAGACTACTGCTAGCTTGTCTTACTTAAGTCCATAAAAGCAGTGGTGACCTAACTTGTGGTTTGGCATAATTTTAGGGAAAATGGCAGACAATAGGTGAAACTCTGCCAGTATTAATATCACATTTCTAAGAACTGTCCGAGCAATATTAATTCAAATTAATTATGGAAGATAAATGAGACTTTGCCTAATAAGTACCATTTTCATGAAAGCAGCAGCTCATCAAAAATGGATTAATATGGCTAGGTTTAATTTCAAACAGTTCATGCTGCTAAATTCTCCTTCTCCATTCAACTAAAATTGATGGGTTCTTCCCAGATTAAAAAGCAATAGATCTGACTTGATGAGGAGGGAACAAATCCTCACGTAGGCAAAATTTTCTCCTGAAATTAAATGGCTTTTAAAAGTCCTCTTTTCTTCAGTTAGACTACCATAGACAAGATCCAGAAGTGTCTTCATGAAGAAATGTGATAATGAAGAGAGCCCTGCTGCTTTGTGTGCACCATTGAGCACACTCCATTTGCTCTCAAGAATTACGATGCCAGAGCGCATGATGAAAGACTTAGTTTTTCTTCCTTTTTATTTATTGATACTGTTTTAAATTGGTTTTGAAAAAGGTTCTTAGTGTGGCATATTCTACTCCAGAGATTTAGTTGTGGCACTCTGTAATAGAGTGCCTAGAAGTTTTAGGATCATCCCTTAACAACTAGACAAAATTTAAAGAGTACCTTTGTCCTCATAAATCTAAAGCAATACATTGAGTTGTTAAATGGGGAAATGGCAAGGCACATAAAACATACCTAAATGCAAATGCCACTCAAAATTAAGCATATGTTCATCTTTGGTCTGAGAACCGAAGTATGAAGTCTACTGATATTGGCTGTAGAGCATCTTGCACAGCAGCTATTTAAGATACACAAGACTGTGGAATACTACGATGAAAGTGTGACGCTCGGAGGAATTGAACTTCTCTCCAAAGAATCTTTTTCTGTTGGGGTTTAGTGTAATCCATACACTTTTCATTATAAAACTGAGAAGACAAGTTTTGCCTCCTTATCGGCTCTCTAAGCTAATGGCTTCCTGCCAGTGCTCATGGTATTCCTAACATATTTAAAATACCAATTATCTGAAGTAACGGTGAACCCATGCCCTTCTAAAATATAGGGAATAAAGTTAAAAAGCAGATGGTGAAAACGAATGCTACTACTTACCTTAATATAAAATTGCCTAACTGTACTCTCAGTGCTTTCTACTGATTTTTGCTTTTCCTTTTTTTTTATCATGGAATTCATCTGAGGTCCATACTTCTGCTTAAAGGGAAAATCTAGAGAGCTGTGAGACGAAGTAGTCTCTATTTTCTTAAAACAATATACAGTATTCTGGAGTTCCTGTTGGAAGTCTCTTAAACTAACAAGATATTTGAATCATTCATTATAATAGCTTAAGGGAAGTGCATGGCCTACACAGTCCTTCCATTTTCCTATAGAGTCATTTATTTTTTACAGATGAGTTTTTGGCACCCAGGACACTTTTAGCCAAGTAAACCTTTCTTCTAAAAATGCATTTATCTAGAACTGATTTCTCCTTTTGACTGATGGTCTTCAGAACTATGTAGCTGCTTGCTGTCAAGTTTATATTTATTTGTTCATCTGTATGAGACTCCTAAAGTAATTCAGCATGTGATTAAAGTTTTGCACTCCTTGTTCAAGCTCCATTGACCTGAGACCACTTCATACTTATGTGGCTGAGCATTCCCACATATGCACATCTGTATAGCAGTATTTGCTATAGTCTGAAAACTAAGAGGCATGAGAGTGAAAGGACATGAGAACCATCAGAATAAAATCAGAACAGTCCTAGTCACCTGATTAATATATTCAGTTCACTGTGAGCCACAAATGCTAACAGATGGCATAGCTGAAGAATCGAGAGGTAACCAAGCAGTGACCGTGAAAGCTCAAATCTCAGTCTATAATCACTCATGCACAGATCAGACTGAAGATCACAGTATGTACAGCTCATTGCTATTTCTTCTTCCTGGTGAATAAGGTACTGGCTGCTTCAGCCTCCCATATTTGTGAAAAAAGAAATCAATCCATGGAGAAACAACTGGGGAGGGTGAAGGGACATGAATTTTTTAAAGAGGAATATTTAAGCTTTTGGGGAACTGCTATCTTCAGATGAGGCAAACCAACATCCTTTCCCATACTGCTTCATGTAGGAGATCCATTCATCTACTGTACTTACTTATGGAGTAGGCCTTTAAATATCCACTATATATGACAGCATAGAAGACAAAACAGTGTGTCCTAACTTAGAGCTCTAGAAGGTAGGGGGGGGCCAAGAGAGCTGGTTAGTTTTCAAGCAGCACTTCCTCCACACCCAGCAACAGTGCATCTCTGTGTGTAAGAACTCAGGCAGAGGGGGCAGGAGACCTGCATGGATGAGCAGGGAGCTTGTGGCAATGCTCAAGCAGAAGGCGGCGGTATACAGAATGTGGAAAAAAGGACAGGTCCCCTGGGAGAAATACAGGAACATAGTCAGGGAATGCAGAGATGCGACAAGGAAAGCTAAGGCGCAGTTGGAACGCAATCTGGCAAGGGACGTTAAAAATAACAAGAAAAATTTCTTCAAATACATTAACAGCAAAAGGAAGATCAGGGAAAACGTGGGTCTGCTGGCGGATGGGATGGGCACCTTGGTTACAAATAACACAGAAAAAGCAGAGTTGCTCAATGCCTTCTTTGCTTCGGTGTTTACCAAGGGCAGCCCATTAGAGCCCCAGGCCCTAGGGACAAGAGAAGAAGCCGGGGGAGAGGAAGACTTGCCCTGGGTAGAGGAAGATTGGGTCAGAGAGCACCTAAGGAACCTCCATACCCACAAATCCATGGGCCCTGATGGGATGCACCCCAGAGTGCTGCAGGAGCTGGCAGATGTCATAGCTAAGCCGCTCTCCATCATCTTTGAAAGATCCTGGAGAACGAGGGAGGTGCCGGAAGACTGGAAGAAGGCCAATATCACGCCAGTCTTCAAAAAAGGCAAGAAGGAGGACCCAGGCAACTACAGGCCAGTCAGCCTCACCTCCGTCCCCGGAAAAGTGATGGAATGGCTCATACTGGCCGTTGTCTCCAGGCACATGGAGGACAAGAAGGTGCTCAAGAGTAGTCAGCATGGATTTCACCAAGGGGAAATCTTGCTTGACTAATCTGATAGCCTTCTATGATGAAATGACTGGCTGGATAGATGAGGGGAGAGCGGTGGATGTCGTCTATCTCGACTTCACCAAGGCTTCTGACACCATCCCTCACAACATCCTCCTGGGCAAGCTCCGGAAGTGTGGGATAGATGAGTGGACAGTGAGGTGGATTAGGAACTGGCTGGATGGCAGGGCCCAGAGAGTGGTGATCAGCGGTGCCGAGTCTAGTTGGAGGCCTGTAGCTAGCGGGGTCCCCCAGGGGTCAGTCCTTGGTCCAGTCCTGTTCAATTTATTCATCAATGACCTGGATGAAGGCAGAGTGCTCCCTCAGCAAGTTTGCTGATGACACGAAACTGGGAGGAGTACCAATACCCCAGAGGGCTGCGCTGCCATCCAGAGGGACCTGGACAGACTGGACAACTGGGCGGTGAAAAACCTCATGCAATTCAACAAGGCCAAGTGCAAGGTCCTGCACCTGGGGAGGAATAACCCTAGACACCAGTACAGGCTGGGGACTGACCTTCTGGAGAGCAGCTCTGCGGGGAAAGACCTGGGTGTCATGGTGGATGATAAGTTGACCATGAGGCAGCAGTGTGCCCTTGTGGCCAAGAAGGCCAATGGGATCCTGAGGTGCATTAAGAAGAGCGTCTCCAGCAGGTCAAGGGAGGTGATCCTGCCCCTCTACTCAGCCCTGCTGAGGCCACATCTGGAGCACTGTGTCCAGTTCTGGGCTCCACAGTACAAGAGGGATGTGGAGCTGCTGGAGAGAGTCCAGCGCAGGGCCACAAGGATGATCAGGGGCCTGGAACATCTGCCCTATGAGGAGAGACTGAGGGAGCTGGGCCTGTTCAACCTGGAGAAGAAAAGACTGAGAGGGGACCTGATCAGTGTCTATAAGTACCTCAAGGGAGGCAGGGAGGAGGATGGTGCTGGCCTCTTTTCAGTGGTGGCCACCGACAGAACTAGAGGTAATGGCCACAAACTGAAGCACCAAAAGTTCCACAGGAACTTAAGGAAAAATTTCTTAACAGTGAGGGTGACAGAGCACTGGAACAGGCTGCCAAGAGAGGTTGTGGAGTCTCCTTCTCTGGAGATCTTCAAAACCCACTTGGACGCAGTCCTGTGCCACGTGCTTTAGGTGACCCTGCGTGTGCAGGGGGCTTGGACTAGATGATCTCTAGAGGTCCCTTCCAACCCTAAGCATTCTATGATTCTATGATTCTATGACTTCTGGCAATGTTCACAGAGTCTATTCTTTCAAAATACTGTCAAGTTTTCTTTCTCATTTAATCTTAGTTCTGATTTTTCCTTACGAATAAGTGAGTTAATGCTTTGTGTTCTGGTGCTAGCATACTAGTTTTAGCATCACAATTCGACATGAGTAGTAAGTGATTCGTTTTAAGCAAGCTAAGTGATAAAGGACAGGAGCTCTTGAGAATTCCTTTTGCTCTCCTATAATCAAGTATGTGAACTCCTAGATATTCACAAGGTCAGTGATTATTTCTACTAGTTTCATGTGAAACTCCCTTTGTGTAGATTTTTTTCTTACTCATTGAAGACTGATTTCACTGTTCTCAATCCAGAGGCATTGTAATGCATAGAAATCACAGACTGCATGGTCATTGGGGCACCCTGAGGCTGTCCCTGTCTCCTGGTATTTTTGACAAAAATGATGTTTTAACATTCTCATTCTAGTGCTACAAACCTAAATAAAACATAACAAGAACAGGGTTGGGAACATTAGAAAATGATCAGTATGCATCCTAAAGTTAAACAAAATATATCCAGTTACTGTTATTGCAATTCTGTTTGCCAATCCTTTTCCACTGGAGTTTGTTTGTATGTGATACAGACAGTCATTAGGATTCTGCAGCCTTACATTCACTAGATTAAATTTGCACTTCTCATTCTTAGTCATGGCTTTCAGACTTCAAGTCATGCATGCAGGTCTCAGTTTCCAAATCAAAATAGAGTTCTCTGAAGTATTCAAACAGCTCTGTCAGAAGTGCACTCCAAAGTGTATTTTGTCCCCTCATCTGTAATATCTTGCTCTTTAGTGTTCATTAGTACACCATGATTCCATTTATGTAGAGAAGATCCTGAAGACCCTATATTACAAGATAAATACATCCAAGAGTAAGTCATATTCTCTTTTAACACTGCCAAATGCAAAAATCAAATATACTTTTCTCTTTCTGGTGCTTTTCACTTTGCCTTCTTTCATTTTGTAAGTTCAACATGGGGTAACTCATAAAGTAGAATTAAAAGAAGAAAAAAATCTTATACCAGCTACAGAGATTTTATCACTTTTTTACTTGGACTGTGATGTTCTTGGGCTAAGAAAAAGTAGGTAAGATTAACAGCACCTAAAATGCTAAGTCACATAATACCACTGTGCCTTGGTGAGGTTGATCTTACTTGGCGAATAGATCTTGCTGCATTTAGCAGTTGGCATTGTGCTAAGTGTGTTCAAATTTTTTGTTACTTTGTTTTGTAAAGATACAAAAAATGTTTATTTCAGTAAGAGGTAAACCTCAGTTTGAAGATGAAGCACTGATCCTCCATTACTCCTAAGTACTTAAGTGCTTGGTCTTCCTTGTTAGCCTCCTAAACCCAAACTTAAGTCTTCAGTTGTGTACTCAAGCTACTGAAAAAGGTCCTTTCCTGCTATCTTGAGATCACTGATTTTCCATCTCCTATTACTGCTTCTGGCAATTCATCCATCCAACACATCCATCCAACATGAAGTGATTTGTTCTGGTAGCTCGTTCACTCACTTTTTCAGCATCTTTGGTTTCCTTTGCTCTCTCGTGACCCTTCATTATCACAGTCTTTCATCGTCCATTCCATTTTATCTGCCTGGGAGCTAACCGTCTTCACACTCATAGCCACTGTTTCTCTCATATAAACCAATCAATTCTCATAACTGATATATTGCTCAAACTTACTAGTCTTACTTCCACTATCGCACATCACGTCTGTCTCCATGCCATCTTACAGTGGATGGCAAAGCCCAATACTTACTGAACTTCTGGATGAGTCTGGAAAAGGAAGGCTCGCACACGTATTAAAACACCTTGTATTCGTGTAGAAATAAGATAGGCCTTCATGTCCTAAGATATTGAGTGTGTTATGCCATGTATGTCAGCCACCAGGTCTTCAACAACAGCATTCTGTCCAGTATCCTATTTCCATCCCAGGAGCTTCCCTCATCCCCAGGTGTGGCCTGGCCTTCCCACGAACTTGCTGCAGTAAGGCCACCGTGGCAGTCCTTAGCACGGCATTTTGTAAAGTTTCAGAAGCCCTCCCAGGGAGCCTGGGGGACATGCATCCCTGGCCCAGATAGTAATGATTGCATTAGCTGGTAGGTTTCCTGCACCTGAGCAGCTCCTATTTCCCAGAGGTGGGCCAGCCATTCAGTTGGGCTATGCCGTGATTGTCATTGGGTATCTTACATCCCTCCTCAGACAAATGCCAACTGTATCCCTGCCTCCCTCATCCTCACGTCCCCATGGGAGGGGGACTGCATCTGGACTGCCCCAAACATCTCCTTCATCTCTTGAATCATTCCTACTATGGCAGTGTATGAGGCCACTGTGAGGTGCAGCCAGGCCCATGTCCCACCTTCACCTGCTTCCTTGGACAGCTGCTTCTGGACAGCCTTTACTGGTCATGGAAAACTCCAGGTGGCTTTGGGTTCCTCTTTCAGGCAGAGGGATGAACTTCTACAGAAAAGCTTTCCTATGGGAGAAAAAAAAAAGGTCTAAATTTTCCATCTGTTTATTTTTATTTCAGTATAACACTTCTGGTCGGAGCATATGGCAGCGCTTTCTTCACACTTGAATCATTCAAAAGTGGCTTGACAGATTTTGCTCAGACATCCAACAAAATCACTTTTGGGCTGAGATTGAGTGTGGAAAACTGAAGCCAAAAGGAATTTGGATTACGAGCAATGGGAAAAGGGATAGGAAGGCAGGCAAACAGCTGGATTTTTAACTGCATAACTCTAACTACACTGCAAAGAGTTTAACAGCTTATTCTGATTTCAGATGAACAAATTTCAGATGAACCAATGCAGCCTATTTGTTCAGGCAACATGGGAAGGAGGTTTCAAAGTTCCAAAGGGAAGTAGTCTGCAAACATCCAAACATCGGACTATTTTGCTAGTGTACAACCGATCACTAAGGAGAAAGGAAGAGGAACATGAAATGCTTCGAGGAGCTTGACCAGCAGATGCAGGAAGTTCATCCAATTTAGGAACTGGACAAAAGAAACCATCTAGCTCAGTATTCACCAAGGTCTTCAGATAGCGGAGCTTAGGAAGCTGGGTTCGTTTTACTCAGTGAGAGCTCACATGGTGGTGCCATGGCTGATGCAATGCTAGGCTGAAAAATTACCCTACAAAATACCCGATTGACTTTGGAAAGAAATATTTTAGGGGTTGAGGGGACTGGAGAGGGAATATTCTAGATTTCCTGCGTAAGGCAAGGAGATAACCTCAACAGCAAGTGACATCAAAGCAAGCACAAATACATCTTCACAAAGATTACTGCCTCTGCTTCAGTTTATCCATGCCTAGAAAGGATGGATAAGTTACCTGGTGATAGGTAACTTATCTCTGACAACTAACCCCAGCTGTCTTCCCTTTCAGTGTCAATAAGCCTCAGACTCACTGTTACTTAAAAAAGTTTCTTGCCAGCTGTCGATATAAACGTGAAGGGGAGCTTGGAAAGTAGCACTGGCAGACAGCCTGCAACAATAGTTCAGCTAAGTGTTTGGGTTTTGGAGACAATTCCAGGTGGATTTTTCCATTGAACTCAATGCGGGTCTCACTGCTATGACCAAGGAGTCCTATCAGTGCCAAGGCCTTTAAAAAGGCTCCCTCACCCTACCAGCTAATGCAAATGGGAATCCTCAGCGCTTTTTAATGACAGACACAAATGAAAAGGTGGTTATAAATAAAAAGAAAGAGCCTACTGACTTAATCCATTGAGATTGCTGTAAAATTGCAAAAATGTGCTAGCACTCGGAAAAATTCAGAAGGTTGCTTTCATCAACAGGGAAGCAAGAACTTCAGTTCACCCAAGTGATGCTTCAGAGAAGAGTATGTGAAGAAGCATAAAATGCCCATGACAAGAAAACAGAAGGGCAAAAAAAGATGTAACTTCTTTCCAAGCGCCGTAAGATATGCCTTAATTTAGCAGTTAGATCTTGGAGAATGCTCATTCTGCAATATAGGTGTTTAATTTAGAATGTGATTCAAAGCAAATTCTAGTTTTCTGTAGACCAGACATATAAATATATTTCTGAAAGATTGCAGAAACTATTAATTACTGAAATTTTATATAAACTTTACTAAGCAAATAGACATTCATGAAGTACTAACACAAATACATGTTAATGAAATACATATGCACATAAACAAAATTGAAAGAATGTCTTTCTCTTGTAAGCAAATACTTCTTTCAAGCTTGATCAAAACTGAAACATCTATTTCTGTTTTGAAAAAAAAGTATTTTATAAAAAGCAGCAGCAGAAGAAAATAAAATTATTGAACTCTTACCAGGAATAAATGTGTATAAATGTCATAATTTGTTTCTACATCTGTGCATTTTAGGCATTACTAGGAAAATTGTATACCAGATAACAAAGGGAGAAAAAAAAGCATTTTGAGATCAGGACATTCCCAAAAAATCTTTTACTCCCTTTTCACAAACTGTTTTTCAGCTTCTGAGGATATGTAAGTGATAGGGAAATGAGAGGAAATGATTACAGCTCCTGGATGTCTTTTTGTCCAAAGCAACTGATTATTCAGCTACCCATCAGCTTGGAATTGACATGGCCAAGAGGTAGTTGGAATGCAAAAAGAGCCCCAGTTTGTATGTACAACATAGGCTGAGCTGTGCTGTCCACTATATAGTACCATCATGCTTGAGGAGATTCTCAGTTGGTCCATAGGGATGTTTATGCAGACAGTTAATGATGCTTTTTCAAGATACTCTGACTTGTCTAGATTGTCTACCATATTTCTTCTTCCCTCTGAAAATGAGTAACATAAAGCTGGCACATAATTACAGTTAAGGCCATTGTATTTTGTTGAGAAGATAAATCTGTCCTACGCTTGATGAGAATTCCATATGCAGTTACATTGTTTTGATCATAGAGAGATTTAAATATACATTTCTTGTCCTCTGCAAGTAAAACTCCTTTCTATCTAGATTTGGAAGAGGAAACATAGAAAAAGTGCCAAAATCTATTGTTAGACTAGTGTGAAGTTCAGAACATAAATATTGCAATTTGGCTTGTTACATGTCGAAGACAATTTGAGTTCAGTTTGACTGAAGGCCAGTCATGTTCACCATCATTGAGCTTGCGAAGGGTTTTAAATAATTGTGTCAGCCTCTCTGCAAGGAGTGCAGCTTACTACTTTCTCTGGCCTTCTTGGATTAAGATTTCATGAATACCAATCTGCTTAGATAATTTTTCCATTGGAAGGAATTCAGGGCTCTAGAGTTTCAGTGTTCTTCTACAAATAGATCATATAAGACCTGCAGAAATTTCTTTGATTTTCATGTCCATTTTCATGACTTCATACAAAATCATACTGTCTAAAGTTAAATGTATTACTTCTTTTCCTTGAAGGACAAGGCCTTGAACATGTGTTGTGTACAAATATCCAACACGACATTTCCAGCAACAAACATTTCAAAAGAAGAATGTGTTATTCCCAGAATTACCAGTGATCCATCAGGTCTGCAGCTTTGCCTGATGTAAATCAACATAGCTGTAATAAATGAGATTATGTCCTCTGCATCAGCTGAAGATGTGTTTCATGACCCTTCAGTGAGAAAGTTGGTAAGACTTGTCCATCTGATGTTCTTACTAATGCTATTAACATGCTTTTGTTACTGCTCCCTTTGTGAATTTATGTGCAAAACATTAGAGGCAGTGGGTCACAAATAGAAGAGCAAAAGACTGAAGCAGTTTTCTGTTAGCTATTTAGTAGGTGACTATGAGCTAGACTGGAATGCTTTTCAAGAAATATGCATTAAAATCCGTGAGGATTTCCATTTTGAAAACAATTACATGTTCTGGACTAAATCTGCTTCCAGAAATTAAACAGTAAAGTTCTCCAGAATTTTGGCATGACAAAAGTTCCAAATTTTTGTGGTGAAAGCATAACCTTTGAAACTGTTATTTCACAAACAAGTGGCAGGCTCTGTCGTTCTTCACACAAACACAAAATTTGATTGCATCTGTAAAAACTGCCCCCAAAGCATTTCCTTTGGCTTATGTGGAATGCTGACTATTCACTAAATCAGTCACAGAAAGAATTTTTTAGGCCCTTATGAACTTCTGGAGCTTAGAGGCTAACAGCTGCTTATCTTGTGAATAGAATTTCCTGTTAGTATCCTTCCAACCTATTTGTTCACCAGAAGCACAATAAATGTCAACAAAAATAACATATTATGTTCCAGTTCTTAAAGACAATTGAGAAATATCAGATGCTTTACACTTCTCAAATAGGGCCCCATTCTATTACTGAATGTACTAGTAGGGCCTCATTCAGATCTCATTTGGTTCTATTTATTGTTAGTTGTAGTGAAGTTATAAAGATGTTAAGGGCCTGAATAAAAAATACATGTCCTCGTAATGTGCAATGCACTGCTAACAGCAGTTCTAGCAACTATTTTAGGAAAGGCTGTTTTTTGTTGTTGTTTTGTTTTATTGCAAAGAAAGCTCTTCACTTGCTACAACAGTCAAATTGTGAGTGAATAAGTTGTTCTTGTCAACTTCAGGTGGGTAGCCTGGGATGCTTGAATTGTTTGAGAGCTGCTTTTGATCGCACCTGCGTAAATTTAAAATAGGAAACAAAGGGAACAGATTCAGAGGAAAATTTGCATAGTAACAGATAATCTTCTAAGACCTAGAATGTACATACTGCTCCTTCAAAAGTTCACCTGAATCACAAATGTAGATATAAGTAATACCCCTCACAGTCAAAAATGACCCTGATGCCATTTTGCTTGACTTCTGGTTTGGTAATGGAAACAGCAAGCTGTGGAGTGGCAGGAGCATGCCACTTTTGAATAAAGCCATTTATAGTAATGTCTGTTCCATAGGACTGTCCTGATTTGCTCTGTCCAAGTGCGTCTGTCACCACGATTGCACTAGTTGAAGGGCTCACCCCTTTCCATGATAGCTGGGAATGGGGCTGCAGCAAACACTGCTGTTCTGTTTATTCCCAGGGAAGTAACCTGAAAGGTATGCTTCCTTTCTCAGAAAGGAAGCCCAACACATGAGAAATCATTCATTTTGCTTAATATACTACTGGAGAATGTTCACACACTATAGAAAGCAAGAACTCTATCAGGACCAACCACTCTCCAGAACTTAGAATCACATTGCCTTGAACAACTTTGACAGCTTTGGGTGATATTTTACCATATAAGTTTGTGGTGCTTAGTGATCCTACAAGCCAGAAGCAAATTTGAAAGCGCTAAGAATTATGCACTAAATAAATTCACAAAGTTTGTGGGTAATAATCTTCCTTGCTAGTTTAGAAATCTCAAACAAACAAACAAAAACTACTATGTGCAGGAAAAGCAGTGAGCAATAGGAGTTGCTGTAACAAGCAGAAGCTTGTTTCCCTAAACCCTATAGCTGGTGTCAGCGTCTACCACACATGTTATGCTGCATGTGCACACAGCAACTGTGAAGCACATGTGTAGTAAAATCAGACTATCCAACATCTGTGCAGCACGTCTGGTCTCAATTATGTGAGATGGAGAGTTGCTATGTCCGTGTACCACAGGAAATAGGTTCTTAACATGCTCTTAATGATTTTTTTGTTTCACGATTCCACTCTTTATCTAAAGATGTGAAAGTTGTCCACAGGTTTTCCTTCAACCAAGGTATTCAGAATGCTCAGATGGGCACTGTCGGATGATGAATGAAAGCTCACACTACGACATTTCCCTGGAGTAGAGCAAAAATGGATCATTTCTTTAACATTCCTTTAACAAACACACACAAGCGTTTCATGTGAGATGTCTGTCCCTTTTGGGTGAAACTGCTCAACCGATTCAAAGTTGTGGGAGGTGATCGGGGAAAAATGTGGGAGATGATAGGAGATGGTGGGAGTTGACAGGGGAAAGAAAGACTTTAGATTTTGCAGTTCCTACTTTAAGACACTGCATATATGCAAACACTACTACATCTAGGATATCAGCAGTTGCACTGTCAATATTTTCCTATACCCTGGACGACACAAGACTCTTTTTCTTGTCCTAGTATGAATTCTTGTGCTTGCCAGCCAGGAGAAAATGCACAAACCATTCTATTCTCCATAGCTAACATTTGCCCTAAGATCAAGAAATCCAAAATCAACTTAAGTGCATGACATTGGTGCTTCTTAACTTTTCAGGGGATATCTGCTTATTTATGTATGCACTTATACCTTTCTCAAAGGGATAGCGTACTGCTATTTGTACTGGTGAGGAAACCGGGCAGTGATGATTATGGCACCAAATTCCAGAGGACACACAAGCTATACACAATCTGACTTACATGTGATATAAGTATCATACTCTCTGTTTGTAGCTGTAACTAGTCACAAACTTTAAACTAGCTTCTTTAAAAATAATCAAAATCAATCAAATTCAAAAATTTAGAAATAATCAATTTAGAAGTAAAAAAAAAATCATGGCTACTAATCTGAAAGTAGTTCTGGATTCCCACTCGCAAACTCTACAGTCCAAAACTACGTGAAGGGAGATAGTCAGTCGTTCCTAAGGATGCTTTTTATGCATTGAGAGAATAGCAATGTATTGGGGCAGTAAGAATTGTTTTATTATGTCAGTGACTTTTTTCAAAATCATTTAGCTTCTCTGAAGCTCTACAAAAGATTAGTGTAGACTGCTGAAGTGTAGTCTACTATTAGTGTAGACTACTGTAGACTGCTGGACTGCTGAATATAATAGGAAGAGTTTATATTTACATTTTTATTAGCGTGCACCTACCTCTGAAGCAAGTACTCTTTCTGCTCTGCCTTGGACAGGATGGGGTAACATCACTGTAAATGAAGTCATTACTGTTCTAATCTTTCCCATGTTTTCCACGTTTACAAAGGCAGATGTAGGTAAAAAAACAAATCTGAGTGCTGGCCTATCCTTCCTCATTTCTCATCCTTGTTTATCCTACTGCAATTTCTCATCCCTGTTATCCTACTGCAATAAGGAGTTCTGGCCCAGTGTTAGCCTAAGCTCCTTGAAAGCCATACAACCACCTTCTGTCTACCTTGGATACAAAGGGAAGATGACTGTGCCCCTCAACAGCTGCTAACTATCCAAAAGGTGACAAAAATTGCTCCCCTAACAGTAATCTTTTTAGGATACAACTGGTGAACAGAACAGAGTAGAAGTTCCAGTCATGGGAAGCAGCATAACCTATGCTGATGATTGCATTCTTACAGTATTGTTATACATTCGTGCAAGAGATGCAGAGTGAAAAAGAAGCTGCATCCAAAATAGGGAATGATATTACAAAAATTTAAGTATGGTAGATCTTGGTGCATAAACAAAGACATTTTAAAGCAATCTTAACATTTAAAGAACATATTGAGAAATGAGTGTCAGCAAAAGGTATTTTCAAAACAGCAGGATGGCTTATTCAGCATTTGACACTATTTTTAACATAAATAATGAAATGGAATTTAGAAAGGGGAGCTTGCAGCTGCAGTACCATGCTGCCATCACTTAATGTTGAATGCTTGTCTGGATATGTCACAGGGAACAGCTGCATAGCCCCTCTTCAAATCACAATTTCATTTACCTCTCTAGATCCTGCTGTAGGCCCTCGTCCTCCCATGGTTTTCAAGCCTCTGGATGTCTGCCTGGAGTACAAGATGGCATTGTGCACACAATGCAGGAAAACCCTAGATTGCATTGGCTAATTTCTTAACACGGAAATGTTAGAGGGTTGACCTATGATAATGCTCTACCAAGCTTCTGCTTACAAACCGGGAAGAACTAGTGGAAAATATGGTCACAGTTGGCACCTTGGATTGCAGGAAACAAAAGATGTTTGAGCTCAGAATCTGCAGCAAGACTGGGAAGGGAAACAGAAGGGTTAGGGCTCTGGATTTTGGGAGCGGAGGCTCTGGCTTATTTTTAGGGAATTGCTGGGCACAATGCCCTGGGAAGTAGCCATGAAGGGGAAGGGTGCCTAGGAAAGCTGGCTGATTTTTAAAGAAAACTTTTTGAGAGCTCAGGAACAAACCATCCTGTTGTGCAGGAAGACTGGGAATTTTGGCAGAAGGCCTGCTTGGCTAAGCCAGAAGCTTCTCAATGAACTAAAACACACACACACACTTCTATACGGAGTGTAGAAGAAGTGGAAATAGAGGCAATGAAAGAAAAGCATAAAAACATTTCTCAGCAATGTTTATGGGCAAATGCTGTGGGGACGAAATCAGGGTGGCCAAACAGAAGGTGAGACCGGAGCTAAAGCTAGCTAGGGAAGGGAAGTAAGGGGTGCTAAGAAGGTTTTTAATGGTATGTTAGCTGCAAAAGGAAGTTCAGAGAAAATGTGAGTGAACGAGTGGAGAGTCAGTCTAATGACAGATGACATGCAAAAGGCTGAAGTACCCAATGCCTTTTTTCTTCAGTCTTCACGAGCAAATACTGCTCCCAGAAAACTGTTTACCAGGTAATATTGGAAAGAAAAGGGGGCAGCAACAGTTTGGGAACTATTAGAGAAGCTGCAAGTATTCAGGTCGATGGGACTAGATGAGAGCTGTCTAATGCAATTCTGAAACCTTCTTCACCAATGAAAAATAATTACACTCAGGAGTGCTGAAGAATAGTAAGAAGAGCACCATGGAAAAATAATACCCCACATCTGAGTGATCTGCAAACTAGCTGGTTGAGTAAGGTAAGGTAAGGACCCAGGGGCTACAGTGGCTGCCAGACGTGTGCCAACAGGGTGCTCTCGTCACAGATAAAGGAGATAATGAAGGGCTACCTTGGAAGAAAAGCGGTCAGCAGATAAAACATATTTGCTTTAAGACTGTGGAGGCCTAGCTGTGTTCAGTTTTGGGATCCCCTGCCTCCCTTCAGGAGGGATACTCAGGAAGGTCCAGCAGAACTCTCAGGATGCGATGTGAGGACCCATCCTTCCCTCCCTCCCAGGATGGGAAGGAGGATGTGAGCTATGAGGAGCAGCTGACAGAAGGGCTTGTTTAGTCTGATAAAGGAGAGGCTAAAGGAAGATATAGTAGCAGCCTATGACTACACGAAGGGAAATTACAAAGATAACAAAGCCAAACTGCTCTTGAGAATAGCAAACAATAGTAGACAATAGCAGACAAAAAGCAGAGGAGGGTAAGAGATACAATTTGTGACTTGGGAAGTATAAATTTGACATTAGAACCATTTGACATTTGACCCTCTTCACTGGGAGGGCAGTGCAGCACTGGAAAAAGTTATGAGAAACACTGTGGAGTCTCCATTTTCAGAAGCTTTCAAGACTCAGACAGATGAAATCTTGGTGGGTCTTGTTTAGTGTTGATGATTGTCCTGCTCTAAGCAGGAAGCCAGATAATTCACCAGAGGTCCCCTCCAAACAGCCCTTCTAGTACGCTATGAAATTTTCTCTAGCCCAAGCTGAAATCTTCCATACCAAGAATTTATACTGCTTACATTGCATCATATGTATCAGTTAAGGATATAAGATTTAGACTGTATAGACTGTATAGTACTGTATCCAATTAAGAATTCAGTTCAGCTTATGAACTTCATCTGTATCTCAAAGCAGCTATTTATCAAAGTTGTTTGGACAGAAAAGAGAAATAGTATATTCAGGCCCTATGTTTTGAAGACTTATTAAAAAGGGGTTGCATATAAATGGAGACACTGATAATTAACCAATTGAATGGAAAGCAGCTTCAAGTCAAAATGCTAACATTTATTTTTTTGTTTACAATATCAACTCTAGTATACCCTATCCCATAACAAGTTATCTGGTTCAGCATCTCTGCGGCAATTGTGTGTGAGTTTGCAAGATCTCTCAAGGTTCATCTCCGCAGAATTAGATCATGGTGGAGGAACTTTCCTGCTACTAACCACATAAGATGGATGAATCTTGTTCATTGAGGAAAATAAATGTTTAGGAGTTTTCATCCCTTGCAAAATATCAGCAATAAGCCATATCAGTTTAAGGTGTCTTTGCAGGTTGTTTCAAAATTGGCCTGAAAAATGTGGATGATTACAGGCAACAGTAGAAGATAGAATTCTTTCAGCCTTTCTGATTATTTATCTAACTGGGGCAGCTAGTAGCTCTTGTGACTAAGCTGCTGTATGGCTGTAGTAAATTGTTAAATACTGTTAGTTCCTAACTGAGAAGGGCCTACATCCTTCTCAGTGGTGTTCAACATAAGACAGTAATGCTAGCATGCACTTGCCTGTACAGGCAGAAGGAAGCGTTTGAGAAGACAACACAGGGAAGTTTATATTTGTACTCTAATCCTGCACTTGATCTGTGATCAAACAGATACCTAATTCATTGTATCAGAATATATAAGCACTTTTGCTTGAAATAAAAAAGTATTTTTTAAAAAATGAAAGTAATCAACAAGATTTCACAGGATCATAGAATATTTGGAGTTGGAAGGGAACTCTGAAGATCATCTAATCCAACCCCTCCTTGCTCACTCACAGTCAGCTCAAGCAGGTTGCTCAGGGCCATGTCCAGATGGCTTTTGAATATCTCCAAGGATGGACACTCTACAGACTTTCTGGGCAACCTGTGTTTGCTTTAAGTTATATTGGTAACTAATACAAATGAGAGAAAGAGGCGTTTAATAGCAGAAATATATATATATATATATATAATATTAATATATAAAGATATATTATATTATATTATATTATATTATATTATATTATATTATATATATTTATTTATATATATTTATTTACTTAGAAGCTGACTGGTCCAATATGCTCTTCTCAGCTTTTGTTTCTAAATGCAATAGTAATTATCCTTGATACTGGTGCTTTCTGTGCCAAAAATGGGGCATATAGCTAAACTTCTTCAGAAACCAATAGCGCCTCTTTCTGCAAGGAGAAAATTATCTCTTCTAGGTGTAGTTCTGGAATCAGTCATCCTTCATGATACATAAATTTGGTCATGCAGGCTACACTGGGATAAGCAGCAGGAGGTTTCCAGGCTCCCTGCCAACTACTCCATCATTAGCTACCCATACGTCAGAGGGAAAAAATCCTCAGAAATTTTAGGCTTGTTGCCTTGTAGGCTCTTTTACCTTGAGCTGGGACATGTTTTATCTTTACACATTTTATGATCCCTTGCACTGCACAGAAGTCTGGCCAGCACTGTGACTTTACTAAGCTACTTGAGTTGGCCAGGACCCACACTGCAGTGATCCTTATGAGCATAAAAAGACGTTTCTGCCCTTGTCTCAAAGCCCTGGCACCACAACAAGGCAGAACGTGCAAACAGAAGGCAAGTGAGAGACCAGGGAGCAAGGAGACCTCGGCAATTTCATGTGGCGATTGTGATTCAGTTTTATTTCTGTTAACGCATTTCTGCAGTTCCCTTGCAACCTTGCATTGGTGAAAGCCACTATGAAGCTTTGCTGAGCTCTTCTGAGTACCACAGCCTCAGAATAAGGAGTCAAGATTGTAATGGATTGCAATGGAAAGAGAGAGAGAGGAGGAGCAGGGAGACTACCAAGCCACACTGAGGACTCTTTTGAACTGAACACAAAGAATTCCCTACGCAGTTAACTGGCAACCATCTTGTACTATGCAGCGGCCTGGCTTACTTTCTCAGTACTATGGAATACCTGTTTAAAGGCCCTTCTGTTAATGGGATAGCTACCACATCTGGAACAAAAACTCCTTAATGATTTAAATTTAAAAGTTTGTCTATTAGTAACACACCATCAGGCTTATGGAGCTCATGGAAATCAGGCTTCAGTTACTGAACTCTCACTTACCCTCAAATGTGGTATTAGCTTTGTTTTCCAGAAAAGTAAATTAAAACAGATTTGCTTGACTGTAGAGCACATGGGGTCAAGTTGGGATAGTATCCATGAGCTTCATTAATCAGAATTAAGACTATGTCTTTTCACATAAGCTCTTTCAGGCAAAGCAGTCTAGGCTGTAATACAATACCAACCTAGGCTGTTAGGCCATACCAGACAGTTACAGCTCTTTTGAAAGATGCTAGAGACTTCTAGCAGCTTAGAAGGTATGAGGGTTTCCAAGAAGCACTTGGAAATTACTCTTTGCAGTTACATCCTTCCAGTCCAACAGGCTTCTTGTTCTGTAAACTTTGTGTTGGACCTACCAGCAGTGGAGACTCTCAGTGATTCTGACGGGAAAAGACCCATTGAAATGGGCTTCGTTAGTTCTATTGGAAGTTTCTTCCTCAGCATTTCTGCATTTGCCTCAGTAAATGGAAGCTGGATATGCTGTTTTCACCAGTAGATGTTGTTACTGCAATTAACTAACCTTGACTGCACAACTGCAGGGGTGGTGACAACAGCAGCCCATGCATGTCAGCAAGGCTGTTACCGCTCTCTAAGGAAATCAGAGCTTTTGGGCAAGCAAAAAGAGCATCTGCCCTCACTATGTGAATGCACTCAGTTACACTGGTCAATGACCTGTATTTGATAAAGCAGGTGACATCTTATGCTTCTGTGCTGCAGCATGATCAATTAGCAGTAGGGATATCCATAGATCCCACTCACCTTTATCTTTTTCTTTCTTAACTTTTCCAGTAAGGCTTGAATCATTTTGTGTGTGCAAGCATTAAATTTATGTACCATAACAGCCTTGATCCTACCATATGTCAGGGCTTCCCATATGTTCTTTCCTTTGCAGTATCCACAAAACTCACCCAATATAGGCCAAAGGTATAGCTCAGCTACAGATTCTCTGTCATTCAGCTATGAACAGCTGGTAGTGCATATCACAAGGCTTATTTAAAGCTCAAGCACTTTCACCCCCTCTGATAACTAAACCTGGCACGCAAAACCATGAAAATAAAAATATCAAAGTAGTGTAGCATTTCAAAGAAGCATTCAGGAAGGAGACAGTGTGTCTTGCTCCAGCCGGAGGACCCTGTGCCTAAATGTGCTTTGGGAATGGAAAGGACAGGTCCTTTAGGTGTGGCCACATAGCTTGCCCCATAGCCACTCACATTTAGCATTGCTGGTGTGAAGCACAGGGGGATTTCTGTGATGAAGTGCTGCTAACATTTTTGTTTCAGAGAAATCTCCATAATTGACTCTCCTGACTGGAAGCAGATGAGTGGTTTTGAACACAGGAGTAATTTCAAACACTCCTGCTATTGGCATGCCTGGTAGCTAGCTGATGAATAGCGGGGTTGAGGCATCAGTGCTATCTGGCTCTCATTTTCTGGGAAAGCCACTTAAGAGTTTAATGCTTAAAGATATTTTCAGTTTTAGCTACCTCAAATGTAATTGCTTTGTCTGATCCTCAGTGTGCCATTTGCAGCTTGTGCTTGGCACCAATAGATCAGTCAGGTGCAGGAGGCAGACAGCACTAACCGCAATGGCTCCATGGCGAAGGAAGGAAGGGCATTAAGACAAGATGCTGGATAGGACTAAGGCTGCTCTGCTTTATGTATGCTTAAATCCTCTCAAGTGACTGCTTCAGTCACCAGGGATCCTCAGAACAGCTCATTTCAGCTAGTGTCTGTCACAGAAGTATCTGGCCTGGGGAGAAGAGGATGGTGCTACAACCTAGAGCAATACGATGCAAAAGGAGCAATTGACGCTACCAGTTCCTCTCTGTCAACAAACTGCCCGGTTTTGTTGCAGGCAATTTCCAGGGTTTGCCTCTCTTGGGTAAATCTGAGATGGGTTTCCATCTTGCCCATTCATTCATACACATTTGCCCATTCACATTTGGTGACACTGCAACAGTTTACTATAAGACTAAGTTTGCAAAAGCGCAGGTGCAGCCACTCCTGAAGCAGCTTCCGCGTGACCCAGTTTGAATAAGAAAGCAGTGCATTGGTGCCAATGTCACCCGAACTAATCCTTGCCAAGAAGTAATGTGCAAACGTGAACTTGTTGGCTGGAGCAGGGATGATTTTGAGGAGGAACTGCATTTTGTGCAGCCTTTCCATGCCTGGGCTTCCAAGAAGGCCCTGTAACAAAGTGGGTGTGAAGGAGTAGCAGCAGTGGGTGCTCCATGAAGGAGGATGAGCTGGGAGCCTCGGGGGACCCCAGCGTGTAGACAATAGGGACAGTCAGTGAGACACAGCAGCACATCAGACACTTTGGGCAGAACTGGTAACATGGGCCACCAACCCTCCCAGAGAATAAGACAAGGGGATAAACCCCGATCCATTCAGGAGGACCCGGAACATCACGTACCAGCGGAGAGCATCACATTTTCCTTCTCTCAGTGTGTCCGGCGTTCTCCCTGCGCACCCCACCTCTCCCAGGCCGTGCGCACAGATCATCCAGGCAATCGTGCGTTTGATCCCACATTACTGACATTCCTGTGCTTGACCTGAGCAAGAGCAGAGGGGAACACTGCAGGGGAAGGACCTCCGGTGCCAGTTCTAATTAATATCAAGGCATTGATATAATCACTCCAGCTGCCAGGAAAAAGACATTTTGCGGCCACTGAAGCCAAACACTAAGTACCTTATTCTGTAGTCTTACTTGCAAGTGAAAACAGAGTAATATACATGGTCACAGAGAAGCATGACATATATAAACCATAATAGACACTTACACTATTTGAACTCATTTGGGTCCTGTGCATATAAGCAAGTCTTAAATGTCCAGGGTAATTGGAGTGGGGGACATAAATAACCCAGACAATCAAAAATAAATTATACTGTCAGAACAGCAAGTACATCCATCTTTGGGAAAACTTGCATACAGACTTCTGTGGAGCAGGGATGGCTTTTAAAAGAAATGGCTAGAGCAGGACCTCCTGGGAGGCACATATGCTCTGCATTATAGACTGAGTTGAAGCCAGGAACACTGGGGTAAAGCAGGGTTCATAACCAACATGCCTCGGCCTAGCTATAGGCATCAAGTGCCATTTTTTAGTGGTGGAAATGGGAATAGATGTATGCATTGTGTAAAACTGCACTTAGCTATCTTTACCACCATAAAATTCAGGTCAATAACAAAGATAAAAAAAGATCAGAACCTTGGATTGAGGCATTCCAGTAGCAGTTTTAGATCAAAGCTGTCCAATGACTGTACACTGCCTGTGAAAAATATGAAAAAGCATCTCATGCCTATTTGTGCTGCTGCAGTTAGGTTTTGAAAAATGTGTAGCTGGCAATTAGATTTATGAACAGTATGATGCCAACTGAAAATAAAACTTTTTACTTATGTCCTACTCTGATATCATGTTACTTTTCCCAGAATGAATGACTGGATAACCAAGTGGATCAACAGGAAACTTGTCTTTCATTGTTTTTAAATACTCATTATGAAACTCACTGTACACATATAACACTTCCAGCATTGCAGGATAAAAGAAAAAAAATGCTATTATGAAAATGCTTATTGAGTAAATGTGCTGGGGGAAAACCTCTGCATATGGGAAACTGATTTTATCCTCCCTGCCTTACCTATGGGAAATAAGTTTTGCTGATAAAACTGAACAAAATGCTCCCTCTTGTGGTCTGTTGTGGTCTGCTTGGAGATCAGCAGATGGTGGCTCTGGGTGCCAGGCTGCTCAGGCAGGTTCCTACTTTTCACAAGTATTACTGCTATTAGTGGTATCCTTACTGCCCCTTATTGATATTAGCTGCTGAGTTAAAGGCCAAAGGATAAGGTAGAGAAAAGAAGGTGCTGAGTGATAGTGGATGGAGCGACAGTGGCTGGATGGGAAGAGGAAGGAGGAGAGCTTGCAAGACCTTGTAACTTGTTCTGTGATGATGATGGTACGGTAGGATTTCTGCCTCCTGGCTCTGTTGTCAGACCTAAAAAGAAATCAGACAGTAAAAAGATGGTTATTATTCTGAAGAACAAACTGAATACGCATTAAAGAAAAAAACAGGGTATTAAGAATGGATTCATTCCCTAATGGGGAGGACAGAAATATGTCTTACTGTGATGAGGCCTGGAAGACAGACAGGGTTGTGCAAAGTTGGCACTGAAAGACTGGGGATAGAGGGGAGATGGGGGTCTAGGCTGGGACAACCGATCAGAGATGCCAAGAGGAGCTGGCTAAGAAGAGTGAGGTTGTAGACACCGTGGGTGTCTCAGCACAGAATAGCAGCATGGATTTAAGAAAAGCAGTGGACTACTGCATTACACATAAGGGCATGGAGATAGTGACTGTTCCAGAACAGGCCTTGGCGTCTCTCCTTACCCAGACGTCTCTATTTAGTGCTTTTTCTTCTTGCTGATACCAGCTGCTCCTTTTAATTCTTCCACATGTGAGGAACAAGTAGGGATACTTTATAACCCTTAAGTTATGACGAAGAAACTGAAAGCTGTTTATCCTTTCAGATGGGTACATTTGTGCTGTCAGATGTGCATGACGCCAAGTAAGTAAAGGCTGATATCGTGGAGTCTAAATAGAGATGGTTCAGAGATACCTAACTTAATATGCAGGTGCAGTTAAACGAAAACTAGCTGGCAAACCATGGTCTGCAAGCAGTGAGCAGACAAACCCCCTTCAAACTGGTGGCAGCAACGACTATTTCCCTGTCGCCCGTGGCTGCACGGGTTTTCCCGGTCGCGGGAGCCCGCAGGCGGCCGGCAGCGCTGCTCCCTCTGCGGGGCCGCCGCGGGAAGGCAGCGCTGCAGCCCCGACGGCCGCCACGGCCCCCCGCGAGCGGCACAAGCTCCCCTCGCGCTGAGGCGAGGCCGGGATTTAAAAAGAAAGAAAGAAAAAAGCATATATATATATATATATACATATATATATATATATATATATATAGATTTCCTCGATGTCCCCGCCTCTCTCCACGGTGCCGGCGGGCGGGCGGCATGGAGCAACGCGCCGGGCCCCGCCACTGCGCAAGAAAGGGGACGGGGAAGAGAGGGATGGGGAGGAGAAAAAAAAAAAAAAAAAAAAAAAAAAAAAAAAAGCAGATGAGGCGGGGCAGGTGGCCTTGGCCTGGCACGAAACCCCGCGGAATTGGTGCTGCGGCAACCCCGGCCCCCCTGCCCCCGAGCTAACTGCACCTTTGCGGCGCATCGAACAGACCGGCCAAGCCCAGCGCGAGGTTATTACCCCATATTTTTTACCCCATGTCTTTTTCCCCGCCGACATGGGTGGGAGGGAGGGTGCCCGCGCTGGCGCGCTCCGCGCACCGGCCGCTCGCGGGGAGCAGAGGGCGCCCCAGCGCCGCGCACCGCGCACCGCTCCGCGCACCGCTCCGCGCCCCGGGGGCTGTGGCGGGGAGGAGGGCAGGGGGGCCCTCAGCTGGGGCGGGGGGGAGCCCCGTGCACGGGGGGACACTGAGCGACCCCGGACCTTAAGCCCGAGCCATCTTCCGAGGCAGCTCCATTCTCCTGAATTGAAGCTCCATGAGTTGCCTTCTTCCTATTTTTAATAAAATATTTTTGCCCCCCCCCTTTTTTTTGCCCCCTAGCCCCGCTTTTTTTCCAGCACAGATCCTTCCCTTACGCAGACCAACAGCACCCACGCCCGGGGGTTCGTTCAGTCTCCTCCGTGCAGTCCGCGACCGCTCCCGCTGGGGAAGGAAACGCGGCTTCTCCCTGAGATCCGCTTGGCTTTGAGAGGAGGATAAGGTGGTGGGGGGTTAAGGTTTCCAGGTACGTTCCTGCCCCCCCCCGCCCACGGCAAGGCAGACCCGTATTTAAAAGGGGGGCCTCCTCGCGCGAGCGCCACGCAGCGCACCCCCCGTTTAAATAAATAAATAAAGCGGCGGCTTTTTGAACTGCCCACAGACTGTCACAGAGGAGGAGGAGGAGGGTGAGGGGAGGGAGGGAACGAGGGAGGAGGGGGGGGGGGGGGTGGGAGCGCGCGAGAAATGCAGAGGCAGCAGCCGCCGCGGCAGCGCCGCTCCAGCAGCAGCCACTAGCGAGCGCGGCGAGAGCAGAGGCGAGCGCGCTGCCCGCCACTCCGCGCAGCGCACCCGGGCGAGCGGCCGAGCGGCGCCAGGTAAGGCACGGCGCCCCCGGCCCGCCACCCGCGCCGGCCCCGCGCTCCTCTCCGCTTCCTTCCGCGCCTCAAGCCGTGGGCAGGGGCGAGGCGCGCGCCTGGGCTGCGCGGAGGGAGCGCGGAGCTGCAGGTCGGGCGCGTTTTGGGAGTCTCGCTGCGAGGAGCTCCGCTGTTCCTCGAGAGAGAGCGAGCTCCTCGGTGAGAATTCGAGGCACAGGATGGATTGAAGGGATATTCTGTGGAATTTAAATGCCCCATAACGCCTTTTTTTTTTTTTTTTTTTTTTTTGGCGGAGGGTGATTGATGAAGGAAGCGATGGGTGTGGTGGGGGGGGTTGGGGGGGGAAGCATTTTCTGCATTTTCTGCTGCATTTCTTTTATTTCGGTGCTGTTTCCAAAGGGAGACTGCTTAACAATAGATAAATAACTAGATGGACGAATAACCATAAGAATAAAATTTCCCCGCGCCTCTCCACGAGGCGAGGCGCTGGGGAGGGCGGCGGGGGCTGCGGGGGGCGGCGGTGCCGGCGCTGCCCGGCGTGCGCGGGGGTGACAGCGGGCGCGGCGACGGCGTCAGTCCCGGCTCCCGACAGCGCTGCGTGAAAACGCCGTTTCTTATTATTTATTTAGTTTTATTTTATTTTGGGGTGTAGTGAGTGGGGGGTTAGGGTTTTCTGGGCAGGGGCTGCAGGCGAGCCGTCGAAGGCGGCAAGGAACCGCCGCCGCCTCTGCCTGCGCTCTTCTGCAAGCTGCCTGGCTCCCGAGCGCGCTCACTTCATGAATATTCATCGAACGCCTCTCCTCTTCCCACAGGTCCCCCATTATTTTATTTTATTTTATTTTATTTTATTTTATTTTATTTTATTTTATTTTATTTTATTTTATTTTATTTTATTTTATTCCCTTCTCCGTAAAGGCAGCTACAACCGCCCCCCCCCCGCCGCCAGCAGCTTTTTGTTTCCCCTAGACCCACCTCTCCCCCCTCCGCCCCTCCACGCGTGTCGTTAAAACGCGGCTCTTGCGGCGAGCTCCCCGTGGGCGGGGGGCACGGCGAGGCGCACCCACGCACACCGGTCACGCCGCCCCCCACTCCGTGCCCCCTCCCCGCTTTTCGGGGCACTGCAGCGAAAATGAATGAAGCGGCGCCGTAATTAGCGATTCCTTTGTCTGGGGCCGGCGCATGCGCCGAGGCGGCGGCGCGGGGCCCGCCCGCCCCGTCGGGGATCGGGCCCCGCGGCGGAACAAAGGCGGCCGGGCGGCCCCCTCCCCCCCCGCGCTGGGGTGGGGGCGGGGAGTGTGTGTGTGGGGGTGGGGGGGGACACACGGACGCGCGTGGCGCCGCGCAGGGAGCGCGGAGCAGATAAGGGGCGGGGGGAGGGAGAAAGACCCTCCCCCCGTGGAATGGCCGAGGAGAAATGTGTCGTTTCTGAAGGGAAAAATAAAATGAGATAAAATGAGAAAAAAATGAAACGAAAGGGCAGGTTCGGGCGGGCGGAGGGCGCAGCCGCCCCCGGCCGCAGGGAGCTGCTCGCCCGGGGGGCTCGCGCGCGGCGCTAACGAGGCGCGGCCGTTTATGGGGCCTCGTGGCCGGAGGGGGGGTTAATTTACGCGCTGCAGTTAAATCCCACGTTAATGGCCTCGTAAAGAAGCCGTGCACGCGGACGGAGAGACTCCATCCAGGGGGAGACACTCCTGCTCCGCGCTCTGCTTGCCGGAGCATCTCCTCCCGCGCGCGCTGGGGCTGGCTTTCCGCGCCAGGACCTTTTTTTTTTTTTTTTTTTTCTCGGGTGCGACATCTTGAAATCTCTCTTGTTCAAATTGTTGCCTCCCGACGCTGGCATCCATGCTCGTCCCTCCTCTGGCAGGCTTTCTTTGGGCAGGAAAGATACATTTGTCCAAAATTAGGATACATGTTTCTCTTTAGGGAGGGCATTCTTAAGCACAAGATAAATCGGTAATTTTATAATTACCGGTTTGTGACGGTATATATATATATGTAAGTGGTATATGCGCTAAGACTGAGTTGAGGATTATACCGAATACTGCAGTTGTTCTCCCAGATGGGTGCCTGGGCAGCGGGTGAAGGTGGGTTTTATTACCCTCCTCCCCCACATCCCCACCCCAGCATCACGAACACGAGCTTGATACGCTGCCCCCCAAGATCTCTCAGCCTTCCCTTGGGATTATTGGCATTTTTCGCTCTTTCAACGATGTCCGCTCTGCAGAAGCGCCGCCACCCAAGGCTTGAAACCTGCCATCGTGTCACCGCCCTGCTCTGCAGTGCACAGGTGCCTGCCAGGCACCTCCCAGGCCCAGGGACATCCCGCAAAAACGAGGGGTTTTCCCAGGGTAGCTGCTCCTTGTTAAACCCAGGGACACCAAAATCGTGGGGGTGGCATCACAGAGCCAGGCAAAGATGCGGCAGCTGCAGTTACTGCCGTCTCCAGTGGAGACACCTTTCCCTGCAGGGTCCATGTGTATCCTGGGATTTTTCTGGGAATTTTGGGTGGAGAGAGGAAAAGCAGCCGCCAAGCATTAGGGTGGGAGGAGAGAAAGGAAGGAGTAATGACGTGACCAAAGGATTTTGCTTTTGCTGTCTCTTCTCACAGTCTCGCAGTTTTGCTTCGTGGTCCTTCTACCTCCTGGATGGCACAGGGAGGGGATACTTCCCTTTGGTGTCACTGCTTTAGGTTCACTTGGGGCATTAACTCTGTTCTGGGGACAGACCAAATCCCTAAAGATGGGGGATCATCGTGGTAGCTCTGCCCATGCTTGTGTGCTTCATGTATTGTGTCATTCAGGGAGTTTGCTCACACATAGCTGCCAAAAGGCTTATCACACAGCAGCGTTTTTTTTTTTTTTTTTTTTTTTGAAAGTGGCATATCTAGCTAAAATAAAAACAAGGTTAGCTGATAAAAAATGATTGTTCCAGTTATTGCATGAAGCAATAAAATGGTTAGGCCCTTTTTTTTTTTTTTTTTTTTTCTCCTCTCCTATGTTCCCATGCTTCTTTGCATTTAAAGTCCAGCACCCAGCAAGGCAACCTAATAATAAAAGATCAATTAATCTCAAAAAGAAGCAAACCTTGGGAGCATACCATCTCACTGAGGTTGCTCCAGAATTTCAGGACTGTCTTTAGAGCTGTCTCCAGGCATTATCTATTAGTTTGTTGGTCTTTCAACACAAAGTGTCTGCAATAAATTGTGTTTTCCAAGCAAAGCTTCTTCATTTGCACTGTGTTGTTCCACTGCTAGCTTTTTTTGACTGCCCCACGCAGTCAACCATGAAGTCCTTCTGTAGAGCCTCCTTTGTCCAGGACAGCTCCAGCCTGTACAGAGCTTGCCTCATGCAGGCATCTGCACATGCCCTGATGGGATACATCGACTTAACTAGAAGCTGGAATACAGAATAGTTTGCAAGCTTGGAGCCTTTCTATGAAATCCTGGCAGATTTCCATGCAGCCACATTTGCAAGTGCTCAGCTACCATTGTGCTACTTACCATTTGAAAGCTTGCTTTTAAAAGATGATCTTGCATGGATTTTGAAAGCAATAACTTGATTTTTTTTCTTCCCCCCTGACTCTGAAAGACGGGGATGCTACATATCTATCTACACCTTTGCATGGAAATCTGGTCTTGATTTAGGTCTGTGGATACTACTGTTGTGCCCTCGGGGGCATTGTAAATTTAATGGCTATAATCTGAGTTCTTCAAGTAAGAAAACTGTATGTCTTTCAAATATAATGAAGAGTTATCTGCTGACATTAAAGCTCTACTATCTTTCCTGCACAAGTAGTAAAAGCAGGCCATTTTGAAGTACATCTGTGCTTTGGAACAGCTTCACAACTAAAGAAAGAAAACCTAGTAGGGGCTTGGGTTATTTCTCTTTTGTCAATCAGGAATGACAAGAATGAGGTAACAACTACAGAAATCAAAGAAATTCCTGAAAGCATTAGAGACTTGAAAATAGAAACCATATGCAGCATAATAGAGGTTTAATGCATTATTAGGAAACGCTTTCAAGATTAAGAAAAAACGCAGGGGGAAGAAGGGGGGAAACACCTCATGCAGAATGGAGAGGGCTTTAAAGTCTTCTTTATCAAGATCGCATATCTCACAGCTGCCTTTCTTAAAAGCCAGCGTAACTTCTCACTTCAAGATGGAGGAATGCGGTTAGTGTAAAAATGTAGCTATTGGTTATGTGATGGGAAAATTCATTTAAAAAAAAAAGAAAGAAAAGAAAAGAAACTGATTGATAGCAATATGATTCCTCAAGCATGAGAGATGGCTGACTTGCCAGATTCTGAAAATAAAAGCCTTTGACTTTTTTTTTAGCAGGCCAATAAATGTAGAGAGATACTGATTTTTAACACATGTGGAATGGTCAGGTTTTGCCTGGGAGCAAGATGTGTAGTAATTCCCTCTTAAACACAGTTAATGGAATTTAACTCTGGGGAAAGAGTTTTTATTAATAAAACCCTTCTGTTGTAGGATATAAATCAGAGGCAGATCTCTTTTGAAGTGTTTGGTATGTGTGCTGCAGAATGCAGCTAAGTAGAGTCTGTAGTGATGTGACTTTTGCAAGACAGATGACGAGTACCTCCCCAGTAAGGCAGAGTTGGGAAAGATGCTTGCTTTTTGGTCACATTACCCAATTTAGATTTTAGCCTGGCAAGTAGCGCCACATAGGGTTATGTTCTGCCAATCCAGAGATTTTATTTCTTCCTATTCTGTAGGAATTGGAATATCTTTTGAATTGGCAAAATTTAATTGCATGTACGCTTGACTCATAGTTGTTCAGAGCAGCATGCATTCAGTGCTTAATGTAGGCAGTAGGATGGGAGGATGGAAGACCTTCATTTTGATTGTTGATTTTCTGCCCTTATGAAAGGTCCCACACTGAATGTGTAGCAAGATCAGGTTTCAACCACCCACTTTTTTCCTATTTGTAAAGGTTTGTCACTGAAAGCTTGCTAATGATGTCATGATGATGGTTGCAGTAAGTTCTCATTAGCATGAATAGAGCATAAAGATACATAAACTTTCCCTGCTGGCAAAAGACTATAACTACAAAACATCTCAAAGGATTAATTTTAATGTCAGAAATGTGTGCCATCACCACTTTAAATGACAAATGGAAGCTGCCATGATAAAAGTAGTAAAATCGGGGACTGCTGACTATCTTACAGTCCAATGGACCTTCAAATACTTAATGGGATGTAGAAGGACAGAGTCCCTGTAGAAGGACAGAGCCTTCTTTTTTTGTTGATTTGTCTTGTGCTGTTCCTGTTTTCTTTATGTGATTGGTTGATGAAGGAAGGGCTTGCATTCAAACTTATACCTTGAACTTATTAACTGCTTTAAGATAAAGCTGATGGCCACATAGCAAGATGCTGTAGAGGAGCATTTGCTAAACAAACCGCAGATGACTGCTGAACCCTGAAGGAGCAGTGGGGCAGTTAGACAAAACAAAGAACAGATCAACAATAACACAAGTGATGATACTTGTGTCTCTCTCCCTATCTAACTACCTTAGGAAAGTCCAGACAAAGCATATGCAAATTGGGATGTGGAAAATCTGGTGCAAACCCCCAGTTGCAAACATGTAGTCACCACGGGAGAGTAAAACCATGGTAAACACTTCAGTGTATCTGCTTGTCCAAGATAGACTGGAGCCTGCAAATTGCTCCATCAGCTTTCTGCAATCACAGTTCCTCAAGGCAGGGAAGTGTGTAATTCTGCCAGCAAAGAAAACAGGCTAAAGGTGGTACAAAGCTCTACCGGGGCCTGAGAATGGATAGGGCAAAACCTGTCACCATTTGATGCAGGACCCATGTTCACCCATCAGTGATCCTTGTTCACCCATGAGCATGCAATGTTTTTTGTTGCTTCTTCTTTGGCCAGGGCTGCTAAGTGCATGAGTGACGTCTGCTACAAATTGCACTGAGCTAGGAGGAGGAAGCAAATTCAGTGAGCTCTGAGACAGTGAAAGCAGCTTCTCTTTTTTTTTTTTTTTTTTTTTTTTTTGCTTTCACCACTAAAGCTGAGGCAAAGGCTCAAGATGTGCCAACCACTCCAAACAAGCGGCTCCCAGACCAGATGGGCTGAAAGAGAGGGGCTACCCCTCCTCAGGCCACCCCACTCATCTCCACACACGTGCTGCAACAGCTGGGGTTGCTTAAGAGTGGCAGGGAGCTGCCTGTTGACTCTTGCTTTCCTCTTCTGATGGACGGGCCTCCTGAAACGGGGCAGACAACAGGTCCCCAGAGAGTATAAGTGAAAATCTGGCAGGATTTTCCAACTGCATGCACTCCGTGCTTTGCTTGTGTCGATGGCATGCTGCTGGTTTGTGACTGTGTCTCACTGGGAGCTTGGGCTGGCTTGTGCAAATCGGCCGGTGAGGCCTGCTGAATAGTCCTGAGTGCTCGGGATGGTGCTGGGCCCCTAATGCAGGTGCTTAAACTAGAGCACTTCTTAAGACACTTCTCTCTTGTGCAGTCCATGAACATTCATAGGTGAGAGCCTCCTGAGACTTCTAGAAAGCTCTGTGTAGGACATCAGAGTCAAGAAGGGTGATGTGGAGCTGTCCGTGCAGACATGTTTTTGTGCTGGATCTCGAAGGATTTAGATGAAGACAGCATTGTCCCTTCTCCATGCCAATCCTCTGCTCTTCTTCCGCTTTTCCCACCCTTGAAAGATAAAATACTACAGTGCGAGGAGATCTGTAGCAATCTGAGATTCCACCAGTACTGTACATTTTAATGATTTCCTCAGCGCTAATCTCTTTCAGTGATATTTAGAGACATAGAGGCATTTAAAACCAAGATAGGCAAATGCTTCCATGGTACATGTAAATATTATATCTCACTTCAGTGTACTCTTCTCTGCATGTAATAAAAGTTCCAAAGAGCTCAAGAAAACTAACATCACAGTAGTTTTTTATAAGCACTTGAATAATTGCTAGGTCACTGCAAGTTCAGCTGTCTCCCTGTCCACTAGATAAATCAGTCACTAACCAGTAGATTCACGGACAAATTGCTGATGCTGATGGCAAGAGCAATGTGGCACATGGTTCCTCCTCCTCAACTAAGCATGGCCCCTGCGTTGGCAAGGCATAATGTCTGGCCTTCAGTCTTGAGGTAGCTTCTGTTGCCAAGGGCTCAAGTTTTCCGCAAAGCTCCTGCAGGTATTTGCCTTTTGTTAACTTCCCTCACAGCAGTGCTGTCACTAAGACGTTGTGTAGAAATGCACAGAAGTTGGTGTCAACAGATGGCAAATATAATGGGTTGTGCTTGCTTCAGGGGTGCTAAATGTTGCACCTTTACATACCTGCTGTTTCCGTTTTGACTTGAAGCCAATACGTGGCTGGTGGTATCGAGGGGAAGGGCCCGTCTTTGCATGCCCTCCCGCAGCCATTGAACGTCTGAGCCCTGCACCAGCTAAAATACCGAGGTCTCCAGCAGAGAAGGAAGGAATAAAACAACTTGCTAGTTCCGCCCAGGTTTGTGGTCCAGAGAAATAGTGGTGGTAAATTTATAGTCTGGGAATAGGAATATATATCTAGAAGCTTTTTACACATTTCTACTTCAAAATGAAGTTATTTCACATGCTTGCTATTGGTTGAAGAAGCGTTTTGATACTCTTTCTGACTTGATACTCTTTTGTATTCTAACATATTAGCATATACATTACATATCTCTGTCCGTATCACACATCTGTTCATGTATTACAGTAAAAATGAATATTCAAGTGTCCTCAAGCTGGTAGTTTTCATTCATCAGCTAACCTTGGCTGTGTATCCTTGCTCAGAGTTTCCTTGTGGATCATTTGTCTGCATTTCAGTTACATTATCGTATTGGTTATGTTGCTGATTATCCTGGTTATCCTTTCTAGAAGATGGCATTTTCAGCTCTGAGCTACTACAACCTAGTCCAGAGAACATTCTGTTCATCGCACACCAACATGCAAGGTGGGCATTAGCAAATATGCCAAGTGCAGCAGGACCTACATCATAAGCTTAAGACTATTGTCATCATGAGAACAGAACCACTAAGTTATAGTACTTTATGTTTAAACTCTAAAACTCATGTTACTAGACTCCGACTGCTTGCATGGGTATGACTGCCAAATCTCGATGTTCACTAGTCATATCAACATGAAAGTTTGGTTTTAAACAAAGTTTTATGCAAATACTACAACATTATAGAAATCTTCTAGTATTTCCGGCCCAAAGCATTCAACACTTCTAACTTCTGAGCACTTGAAATATTAATGTGTTTTCTCCTTCTGCTGACTGAAAGGGAATAGATTTTTTATTTCTTTTTGAAATGATATTTTAGTTTTAAGCAAAACTGGCTCTTAATTAAAAAAAAAGAAAAAAACCAAACTGACCTGATAGTTTGTATTGCTATTCTTATTTTCGCATTGCTAGTCTTATTTTCGAGAAGAACTAGATTTGTTTTGCTTTCACAAAGCATCAAACACTTTGTTGGACTATCATAATTAAACTATATTAGTGAGTAGCAAAACCTTCCAAAACACATGGAAAAGGGAAACATTTGCTTTTATAATAGATGAAGCCTGTCTGCCAAACTGTGCTTTACTGGACTGCATATTGCATAACGGCCAGTAGCTGTGAGAGTCACGTTGGCATGAGTTTCTTTCATAACAAAACTTTTGTTTGGATCTCCTCCAGTTGCTTGAAATTTTCACTGTGCCCAAATAAAGCGAGATGCCTATAAATGATTTTTTCCAAAGGATTTTTTTTTTTTAACTGCAGATACAGTGAAGACACAGTATTGCCCTTGGTTACTGTGGAGGGTCCCCAAGTAGGCCAGAGAATTGAATTGTATCGATTTAGATCGTCTCCTGCACGCTGAGCTCCCACAGAATGCCAAAATACTCAGAGGAGCTTATTTTCAGTAGAATAACAACTCCTCATCTTGGATAATTAACTTTTTAAACAGAGAAAACTCACAGTGATTAGGAAACCAAAATAATAGATAAAAGCTTTATTCACGGCCCATTCTCTGCCCACTGAGTCCTTGAAACTTTGACATATTAGCATTGGCTCCAAGTGCTCTGCATTTTTCTGAGTTGCAGCAACTTTGCAGGATCCTCTCTGTCTCCAAGAAGTTCCTTTCCAACACCTCTGGGGTCTGACTGTGAGGCTGCACTTGGACAATTTCTGTTCTTGAGCTGTTGGTTCCCTCCTTGAATCCCTTGCCTATCTCACCCTGACGTCTCTGGGAAGCCTCTTTTTTTTCTGAGAACCCTCAGGGACTCCTCAAGGGAAGGGACTAACTCTTTTGACTACCTCACTCTTCTTCTTAAAATCACCATATAAAAGGAGGAATTTTCCATTGGAAATTTTCTGCGCAACCTTGCAAGCACAGTGGATTTGGTGGGGCTGTAGATACGTTGTCTAAAGTGCCAGGCATCTGTGGCTCTGCTCATGGTGTTTATGGAGTCCCTGCACTGGAAAAGAGACCAAATAGCTAACTTAATTATTACAAATGCTCCATTTTGTCTTAATTAATCTAGCCATATGATTCTGGCTCTTTGATCTAATTAGCTAGGGAGATAGTTAAATATAACTTCATGTATCTAGGCAAATTTAACTATCCTTGGTTAAATCTGCTTGCAGTTCCTAAGAGACTATATTTCGAAGTGCCATAGCTACGAAGTCACAGCTGAGAATATCTCCTAGCTACCCTTCATCTGCAATAAAAAAATTATACAGTGCTCATCTTAATATATTTAAATAAATTTTTCTGTTAACAATACACTTCATAAGTTATTTCAAAGAATTTCATGAGAACAAGGAGGCATCTTTCCTTTTTCTAACATTAAGGACCAGCAGGTACTTGCGCTCTACCAGTGTAACGGGGCTTCCGTTGTTCAAGTGGATAAACATAAATTTTGACAGTGTATGGAAAATGTTTGCTCTTTGCTCTGCAACAGGTGGAGGATGGTCAGTAAACTGAGTTAGAATAATTTGAAATTAATAAATCATAGTAAAAAGTCCTTGTCTCTGCAAACATTTCCAATAAAACTTACATTCTAATCGTAAGAAATTTAAGAAGAATTAAGGATTTGTTGACCAGTGATAGACAACAGCAATAGCAGAATTTCACTTCCTAACTGTGCAAAACTTTTGCCACCAGAATTGAATAAATTACTTTAAACTGTCCTAAAGTAAACACGTGAATATTTCCTTTCATGTACTATCTGTAGAATATTTAAGGATAAGAATACTTGCCTAGGTCATATGCCAAATGAGAGAGAGATGCTGTTCAAGTGGATGAACATGTAGACAATGACAGTGATTAGACATGGTATCTCAAAGGAAAAAAATGAAAACATGTATTTGTGTAGTGTAAAGGAGAGAATTATGTTTTAAGAACAGGTAAGACAATCACTAAAATATAATTCATTCCACATTGGGGCAAGAAGATCCCTTGATGTTCCTTACAGCCCTGCACTTATGGAATTAGGAACATGTGTGACCTTTGGAGCACACTTGCTCTTGAGTTCAGAGAAGCCAGTTCAGTTGAAACCAAAGCCTTCCCAGGCACCCCATGAGAATGTCTGAACTACGTTAAAGTAGTGATCAAAAGATAAAACTTTTGCTAATACGCTTTATAGGTATATATGCTTTATATTCTACATTCTACTAAGTAATATCGAAGCAAGGCTTTTCTATAGATGGTACAAGAGATTTTATTTATTGATGCCAAACAGCATGGCCTGTTGATCAAAGATTTCTGTATAATACTTTTTAACAAAATTCCTGACAACCGACTGAAAGTCTGAGGCTGTTCTTCCAAATGTGGCTGATATAGAAACTGGAGTAAAGTTTCCAAAAATGTTTGAGGGTTTTCAGTTCCTAAATTGTATTTCAAGGCAGCAATATGAAATCCTATGAGTATATTTGGAAACTTTACTCTGTAACCCCAGAATGAATTTTTTTTAAGTACATCTGACGACAGCTGTGTAATATTGATTTATACAGCACTAGGACCTCTTTTGTTACTTAATCTATAGGCTACCGAAACATATTGTTGGGTTGTTGCACAGATGAGTGGAGGAGCTAACTGCATTACAGAGGCTATATACACATTTTCAACCCATGGTTGCTCAAACTTAATGCTGTAATAACAATAGCTTTGAAGGTTGAGCCTGATATAAATTAGGCTCATTTCTAAAGAAATCCTTGGTGTGTATTCATAAAAGGTTTTGAATAGACTTAATGTGTAGCTGAACAAATATCTTTGTGCAAATATCTTTGTGCAGGTGGGCAGCTGCCGTTTGAGTTCCCAATTCAATAGCACAGGCTGCTTGTTCTGCAGCTCCTTTGGGCCACATGCTTGAAATCAATCAACCTTTTATACCTCAGGGCAATGTGAGATTTATTTTCTTTCCATATGGGCTTACTGGAAATCATGGTGTGCTCCTGAGAAGCTCTTGCAGGATTCCGATGTATGTTTCTACTTAACAAATCAGATTCTTGGCTAGTGGCCCATATATTGACATTGCTAGAGATGAGGAAAATGCTCACCTTCGTTTAACTGCCAAATGGGAGAGTATGTAGGTGTGTATGGATGCTGCGCTGTGCAAAACAGCGCTGTCATGCGATGCTTCCTGCATTAGGAACACTGCTTTCAGTGTAAACTCTGCATACAGGCACCATTTCATCTTCGGTGAATCTTTCAATAACCAAGGCATGTTTGGGAGCAGGACTAAAATGGAACCTCTGATTCCGTTTTTATTTGCATCATATATCAGTGAGTATTTTGTTTGAATCTGAGTTATGTTAATAAAGTTGGAATGTGCACTTCTAGAATTCTGTTAATTTGGACTGTTGGATGGGTGGGTCTGATGCACTGTAGCAATGTTCATGCTTACCTTCAGAATATGAAAGCACGTGCCAAAATGTTAAATCCGAGCATTCTGCCATGTTGTCTTCTTTTCCCATCTTTCATTTTTGCCTGGATCCTCTGCAATTCTTTTAAAAAACTAATGGTAGGTATATTTAGATAGCATTGCTGTTGAAGACATGTTTCATACTGCCTAAGGAGAAGGATTATCTTCCTAATCTGTAGGAGATACATGTGTGCAGCAGTGCTCTTCTCATGCTGAGCAGATAGACCAGGAAAAAATACACGTTAGGCTAAGATTCGTTTGGTCAGAGATAAAATCATTTGCATTATGTTTATTAATAGTAGTATTTCATATAAATGAACTTAAAGGGACTGTAGAATAGTCTGTAGACTTCAGAACTGACCATTTGTGTCTAACGTATGTGTCTGTACATGAGAAACAGAGGAGGCCGGGTGTACTGATGGGTGGGCGTGTATACTAGCTGTGCTAGCAGGCTATGCTGCTCTGCCATAGTCTGTGCTAGGGAATGCATACTAGTGTATCCTTGGGTTTCTCACTTCTGTGCAGCAGATGCCTGCGTGGGAACTTTGAATTTGGATGATTTGCTAGGATGGTCGTGGGGCTTTCACTGGTACTGGGTTTGAGTCAACTTCCTGCACTGGAATTGGCTTTAGATGTGGTTTGGGGATGATCTGGTTTGGTCAAAAGTCTGAGCATATTCACAAGTGATCCAGCCAAGTCTGTTTCATCTGCTACTGAATGGAGCTCTGCAGAACAAGCAATAGGTAAGCGGATGAAGTACTAAAGCCTCTCCATACCAGAACTTAATTCATTCAAATTTCCCAGAAAATTTGTTTTTTTCTCTCTTTCCTTTCCCTTTTTTTTTTTTTTTTCTTTTTCCTCCAAGCTTTGTATCAAGCATTTAGACACTGGCATATACAGTGATTAAACTCCAAAACTGGAATGGTTTGTCATAATGAAATATGTGACATGTATAAACCAGATATGTTTGACATAATTAGAGTGCTTCTACTGAAACCTTTTCCACTTAAGAGAGAGGCCAATGAAAATAAACATGAACTGTAAAATCAACCCTCAAGTTTGTATTTCAGGATTAAAGTATGCTCTTGAGACTCCTATCTGCAACAGTAGGATAGTAAAAACATTTCCATTTTCTACCATAAGGTAAATATCCACTTCCTAAAGACTACAGTTTGGAGAGTTTTGAGGTTTCAGACCTAAAATATGCAATACCATGCATAGCCTAGGGACTAATAAGTGGTAGAGTTAAAAAAAGGCATTTATCACATGCCTACTAAGTAAAGCGTTCTGGAGGTGTGCAAAAAACTACTGCAAAGCCTACACTATACAAAGGCTATAAGTGTGCACATTTAAAACATAAGTATATTTTAGATTTTGTAGCTTCCTGTATGGTGCCACATCCTATGCATTTTTCACCAAATGAGAAGTGTAACACCAAGCGGAGGGAAGTTAAAAATAATCTTATCAGCAGTCTCAATTCAAATGAACAGTGCTCTGGGCTTTAGAGTTGTTACTTTTTACTTTTTAGAAAAAAAATGCAATTAAAAAAAGAGATTTGGAACATGACAGCGGAGCAGAGTGAGGATCTTCGTGCTGGAAAACATTTGAATTCTTGAAGCTCAAATTTCCTGGGAATAACTGCACAGGTCTTGATTTCTAGCTGAAATAAAGGACAGGCTTACCCACTTTGGGCTAGTTAATCATTTAATGTATAAGCCGCCCATGTGGGCAGTCAAGGTTCACATTTCTGCTCTTGCTGACACCTGCTAGGGGATGGGACTTCACCCTCCTGACTATAGAGTAAGCGCGTACCCTATTCAGCAGCTTGTTGCCCAGTCTGGGTTGGGGGCAGGCTCTGCCTCTGCTGATGGTCACCCCATAAAAGCTACCCTATTGAGACCATCTCTGGTCAGAGCTTTGAATGCTCATGTGATGAAAGCTGAGCTTCAGCTCTGAACTGGGCAGAGAAAATGCTTGAAACAGGCTCTTTTACATGTGAAGTGACTTTCTTTTAGCTAATACCAGTGAGTAATTCTTTGGCTGGCTGGCTGACTGCGAAAGGTCATGTAAAATTGCCCCAAGTACCAGGCTTTGGAGGACTCGGGAAGCTGTTTCCCATGTAGCTCTAGTTTAAGACTAGTGTCTTTGTTAGAATTTATAAATTAAATCCTAACCATTCTGCCATTTCCCTGTATTTATTTGTGAGAGTTTCTGGGAAAGCATTCAAATCCCTAGGTGCCCGTCCATGCTTGGCATAGATGCTCATCAGAGAACTCTTCATGCTCTGCTTTAATTTAGAGGCAAAACCCATAGGGTGAAAATAGTCCCCATTTGGATTTCAGGTTACAATCTCACGGAGTTTTCACTCATCTGCAATCTCAATTCCATGCACAGCGTGTCAACTGCTTCAGAGTGCAGGTAGGACAGCTGAGCAGACTCAGAGACTCTTGGCTTTGCTGCCAGACATACGCTTGGGGCTTGGCCTCCCCTACTTGCTTAGTTGGTTTTTACTTTGTGGCAGGGATTGATTTCTCTTGGTTTCTCTTCTCTTCTCTTCTCTTCTCTTCTCTTCTCTTCTCTTCTCTTCTCTTCTCTTCTCTTCTCTTCTCTTCTCTTCTCTTCTCTTCTCTTCTCTTCTCTTCTCTCTTCTCTTCTCTTCTCTTCTCTTCTCTTCTCTCTCTTCTCTTCTCTTCTCTTCTCTTCTCTTCTCTTCTCTTCTCTTTCCTTTCACCTTAGGGAGCCCAATCCCCTTGTCAAGGGAGCAGCCAAGAGAAACCAGCTGGATTTTTAATGCTATCCAGCTAAGCATGTTTTAATTTAGAAGCACATTTCAAGACATTCCAGCATATGACTAGAACATGGAAACATCACATTATGGGATTTAAAAAAAAAATTACATTATTTCTGGCAAATGAAAACCAATGGTGAAATTTTCCAGGAAAATGCTTTTTTGTTTTAAAATCTAATAAGTGAACAATTCAATGCCAAAGGTCGAATTCTTCTCTAAAGTCACTGTATGCCTGAATTTACAGTGGAGTTCCAGTGCTGGAAATCACAACTGAGTTAACTCAGACTGTGAGCTATAATGACCATCTACCTCAGTTACATTGGTATCTGGTTTGTATAAATTAAGTTTCACTCAAATCTTAAGTTTTGTGTGTGTGTGTGTGTGTCTTTTTAAAGTGTTTTGATTCATGTGAAAGCAAGTAAGAACCTTTATAGCCTGATCTTTTCTTTACATCTATAGTGAGAGTAATGTGTAAAACTCAGTTATGAGTAACTATAAATTGGTAGAAACAGTAAAGAAATGCCTCTGAGCACCTGACACTTCTGGGCCTTGGGCAGGAGCCAGACATTTTACGGGATATTGTGACCGTGGCACTGCAGAGAGCTGCAGAAAGCTCACTAAATTCTTGATTTAATGTTGTCTTCTGATTCAAATACTAAAAATAGTGAGTAGGTTGCAATGATAAAACTGTTACATTGGACTGGAAACTTGAGATCATACTTTGAAGTGCTTCCTAATGTTCATTTAATTCTGTCTGGGGGGAGTTGGGGGATTTCCATCACTTTTAATCATGGGGACTAAAATCTTAATTCCTAATACATATTTATAATCTCTTCAAAGGAGCTCTTATTTTTCTTATTATAAGAGCCACTCATGAGTTTTTTTTTCCCCAAAAGATAAGGATATTTAGCTCAACTGCTTCATTTATAATTCTTGATTCCCATTGCAAAATAGTCGTTGAGGCTAGAGATTATACTGCTTGATAGAATTAGATCAGTAAAGCAGCTACACATAAAAAAAAAGCTTCACTGGGGCTGGTTGAAGAAACTTTTTCTATTGCAAAAAGGAACTTAGCAGTTTTTATGAAATGTCATATCCTGCGGATAGCTGTTAAGCATAATTTACGCATACATGTTGCTTTGACTTAGTATACGTATGGGATGGCTGTGAAGCTGAGCTTTGGTTTGCACAGGTTTTTGCAGCTGTGTCTGCTGTGTTGGTCGTTTGTCTGCAGAAAGCTGCAAAACTTGCATGTGGGAGGGGAAATGAGAACGGCTAACCAAACTTAAGGCAGTTTGTCGGGACAGCGAGGTAAGTCCATTTGTTCTTGTGTAAAGCTGTATTTTATGAGGCAAGCCAAGTTATTACATTGACTTCTCATATAGTAGCTCACAAGCCTCTCCTGGCTTACTGAAACTCTGAAAAGTGTTTTCTTTCGTGTCCAGAGACAGTAAAGTAAAAAGAAAGGACACATGGGATTTGGGGGAAAATGCAAGTGCATTTCTTGTCTGATTTTATCTGGATGTGGACAAGAGTTGGGCATGTCCTAACACAGCAGATCCACAGCTGTGGATCTAGGGAATTCTGCTCACTGATATTGCAGTGATCCAGGCAGGAATATGCAGTGCATGGGGTAGCTTAGCAAGGGCCAGCGTTAGCTCTGTTACCGGCATCACCACAGCCATGTTCATGCGGATGTACTGCTACGGGAGCTAATTTTATTATTTGCAGAAAGACTGCCAACCTCTTGCAGAGCTTGTGCTAGCACAGGTAATAGCATGTTGCAAGGCTTTGTGCCTCGTAGTTTTGCCGTTCAAGCGAATGGCCCAGGGCTTGCTTCAATGTTCATCGCCTGCAGAATTAAGTGCCCTTCTTCCATTCTTTTAAATTTCGAATAAAAATAGCATTTTAAAAAATTCAGTGCTAACTCTATAGGGCTTATCTTATCGTAGATCTGTAATTGGAGCATGAGAAATACGTGTAAAATCTCACAGTCCCTATTAGCATCAACCCCGAATAAGTAGATTTTTTAATTGTAAGGTGGCTACATGAGACATTACAGAAATGAGAGAGATCCCACTAAGTTACATTTGGGCAGTTTTTATACAAATGAATGCCATTATAGAGACTGACTCTAATATAAATGTTAATGGCTCCAGAGCCCGGATTTCAGCACAGATGATCAGTATAAACACTGTTCCTAGCAAACCAGGGCTCCCTCTGCTACAGGGAACAGTGCACAAACTCCTTCACTACATCCATAAAACAAGCTCACACTGAGCATAGGAATTTGAGCTTATAAAAGTTGTAATATAACTTATGTTCAGGTAACAAGGAGTATATGGCCAAGTGTATCATCCCTGATACATGTAGAAGACATCAAAGAGAAAGTTAAAACATAATTTGGTGGGAAGCATTTCAGAGTGAAGTTGTGGTCAAACGAAGCTTTCTAGTTTCACACCTGAATAATGTTACATGAATTATTAGTTTGACGATTTTGTTATTATATGTGGAGAGGTGAGGGGCTGTGATTGCAGGACTTTGTGCTAGCCCTGCTGGGCAAGCGATACAGTCAGGCTGCCACCTTGAAAGCTGCTCCATATGCCACACTGGGCAGTTGAATGTCACATTGCCGTGAGTATCTAGCTTGGGGGCTTTAAAGCTAGGTTGGCTGCATCTGCACTGTGGATGGTCTTGGACAAATATATGCCTAATGAGGAGCCCTGCTTACTGCCTAACGCAGGGGTGGTGGAAAATCCATGCATTTAAAAGGCTCCAGTGGCTGTAACTGCCACTGCTGCCTCTCGGAGGAGGAAAGTGGACTGTTTGAGAAGAGGAAGAAACTCTGTCGATCTTGAGCTGAAACTCCAGTGCTAGTGATCTCTAGTCGCTACAGAAATGTCATCCGAATATTAACAGCCTCCCCATGCTCTTTTGCAAGGACAAATTTTTCTTTCTAAATCTCAACAAAGCGAGCTTCTAATGTGGGTCAAATGGAAATTGTGTTTATTAAAAAGCTGCTAAAGACAATTTGATTTTGAATTTCCCTGGGAGAGGCTCCCCTGTGACCCTGGAAGGCATGCCAGTGGGCTCTTCCAGCACATGCCTCAGCAAGCAACAAACGATTCACTGAGGTGTTCTAACGAGGATTGATGTGTCCACCCAATTAGAGGGATATAAAGAGCGCTCTCTTCAAATTCTGGGTTCATTTGGGTTGCTTGGCTATTTCCACAGTCCAGCATTGGAGCATTGCTACAGGGGTATTGTTGGCCTCAACAACCAGCCTGTGTGTGTGCTGTCCTATGAAACAAGGGCAGATTTTGTACAAATATTTCTTCCATGAAGCACTCAAGCAGTGAAATTTAAAAAAAGAAAATCCAAATATTGAAGTCAAATCGGTCATTAGGGTTGACTTAAGATAAGAACAAGATCTCCAAACTTAGCACTGCTAGAAGCATGTTTGAGAAGACTCGAAACACCTGTTTTAAGGAGTCTATAATTCCTCACTTAAGTTTGTTTTTCTCATGCCAAAATATGTGCGGTTTTGGGAAGTGAGAAGGTATTACGTATCTTGTATAGTGGGATTAATGCAACTGGTCATATGGAGCAATGCATGGAAAATGCATTATTTTGAGACTGTTTCCCCTTTCTGTTGGAACAGTGTTTCTGTTTTCCATTTTAAGCCTGTATGTAATTTGCAATGCTTCAGAAAAAAAATTCTTCATGTCATGTTAAAATAAAAATAAGACCGTTTTCTTGTTACACAGAATATTTCTATCCCTAGACAAACAATCCGATTGTTTGCATAGAGCAACATATAAAGTAGCCAGCTGAGGGACATCATGCAGATTGACAACACAACAAAGATCAGATTATGTTTTGTTTTTCAAGTAGGTACTGCCAAAGCAATACTGGAGGATTTCAAGACCTTAGAGCAGATCTTGCTGGTACTATTTAGGAATACACTGTGACAAAGTGTAGCAACTTGAAATTCCTTGACCATGTTTCTGGGAAAACTGCATGTTTTTATAAGGAACTATTAAAGTAAGACACTGGCTCCTGCCATTTTATTTCCTAGACAACAGATGAAACCTGGGCTTCAGAAACAAATTGCTAGGCCATGCAACAAATCACTACAAGACAGCAAGCAGGTCTGGGTGCTCAGCTAACTGTTAGCTTTAACCCTTCCTGCTTCTCTTCATCCCTTCATTTGAAGTTGTTACCTATATGTGGTTAGAAGATTTTTGAATTCAGCCACAAGTATATGCCTGCCTTATGTAATATTTTGATTCTGGTCTCATTACGTGTGATGGCCCTTACAACACAAGGACAGTAGTGCATTATAGTGTAAGGGAAGACTCTGCACTGTTCAGTAGATTTTATAAAAACTGAGCATGGAGTTTTGCAGTTCTCACTGAATAGCTAAAGAAATTAAGTTAAATGCCTAAATTAAAAGCTTTGATGCATACCAATGGAGAAAGCTAAGCTCTTTGCTGCCGTTAATTATATGCTGAAGATAATTAGCAGACCATACTTGGACACCCAGGCGAGATGCCACAGCTATCACACCTCATACTCCCCCAAGGTTAAAACAAACTATTTTGGGAGTCTTTTGAAGCAAAGCAAAGAGGCAAAGTGCAGATTCGGCCAGGCATTGCCTTTCCTTCTTGTGTGACTGCAATCTTAATATATCATGTGCTCAGTGGAGCAGTGCATGGTATTTGAAAAAGCTGTAGATGCTGAAGATTGATTTAAGCCAGGTTAACTGGAGCCAGTTGCTTTAAACTCTTCTACATCAGCTCCTAAGACAGGAAGCCTTCTTTGCTTGCCTTTGATTGCCTTTTAGCTGGTTCTTGATTTTGCATACCCGACGTGGGTTTATTTTATTAATAGATCCCTTGTGTTGGGGGTGATTTGAGCTCTTACTTGCACTGTTTATGCAACCGAGTCACTGACCCGTGGTGGAAATTCAGTAGCATGCAGCTGCGACGCGGAGTGTATGTGTCTTATGTCATTGGCCTCTGTGTCCATAAACTTACAGGCCTGACCATGACCAGGCTTGCCAAATGGGCCTGCTTGCCAAGTCCTTGAGAACATAAAAGAGTCAACATGTTTTCTTAAAATGGAGGCTTTTTTTGTGAACCTTTCCCTTCGTGCAGGGCAGGGGAACAAGAAAAAGCAGAGTAAAAATATTCTGGATATTCTCACTACAGTAGTGGCTGGAATATTCGTATTTTAAATAACCCTAGCAAGGTTAGATACCTACTTGAACAGATGGAAAAATGAACGAACTGTGTGCCTGGATCTAATCCGGTGATCTCTGCCAACGTGTGTTACTTCTTGCACTGTTAGGAGCTGTTTTACTTCCTTCCCCTGCATCCATAATCTTTGCATTTCAGGGCTTTTCTCAGTGTTAATCCCCATCCCAAGTCTGTTTTGGTGCTCCCACATCCTGCAGCACCCTTTGCTTGTCTCGTGCACAATCGACTGAAAAATACTGCTCTTTCCTAGCTGAGTATTTATTTTGACTTGCATAGTCTGAAATTTATAGCATCAGTTTTTCCACCCAAGGATATAGAAATGAGTAGAGCTCAGCAGGGAGACACCAAATACCTTAACCAATGTAGGGCAACCTTGAACAAGCATCTGCTTTTTGTTCGTTGGCCATTAGACACTTATTCAGATGCATTTAGTGGAAATTTTCTTATGGGTTAAGAAATTATTTGAGAAAAGTCCCTTCCCTCTGCAGACAGTTATGTCTTTTGCAAATAAATACCTCAAAGCAGAAGTCTCATCAGCTGGATTAGCTCCTCTGCTGAAGAAAAACATTCATTTTAACTTGCAAATGCCTTCATTGAAATACTTAGAAAATTTCTTATGGGCTTCATATGTTGGAAGCAATGAATAATTTGAATATGTAAAATGAAAAGACTTTACATAATAAAGTTTCAGAGGCTTGTGGAGGCACTTGAATTTGCTCAGCCCTGCTCTGCTGCGTGAACCTCCTAAGATTTTACATTGCAAAAACAAATGAAAATGTAAGAAATGTATCAAACTAGTCATCTCTTGGCAGCATTTAGATCTGTTACAAACCTTTCCCTCTCTCATTTCCTAGGACATATCTTCTCTTCAAGTGGGCATTTCAGCTCTGACTTTTGCATTTTGCTTTTCAAGTTACCTCCTTAGAAATGAGGGACTTTACCCATACCAGGAACTCCCAATTCTTTTCCTTTCCATTTCTTGACCATCTCACTGCTGTCCCTCTCAAGTATCAATGAGTTTTCCTGCCATCAAGTTAGATCACGTACTGTCAACAGCTTTTCTTTGGATCCAGTTGACTCTTCAGGACTTCTTATTCTATCAGTGCATGCATCTGGAAGAAATAACAATATGGAGCTGTCGGAATAAAGTTTTGTTTGGACAAGATGGCATGTCTGACTCCTTCAAAATAATCTTGATTTATTGTCCATATCACTGTTATACTGGTTTTATTTCATTTTTCTATACTGAGCATGCAAGCTTAATCATTTAAAACTGGCAGCTCCTTTTAAATTATATCACAACCAGTTAGAGAAGTGGTTTTGGCATGATCTTCCATGCCAAATCTTGCTTTTGCAGATTCCTCTCCAAAATTCCAGTTAAGATTAATTCTGTTGCTGAGTGTTAGTTTTGCTGACTGGGTGCAGGCCACATACTGTTTATACATAGATCTTATTATACCTATGTAAACTGATTTTATGACAGAGTAATCATAGCGTGGTAATGGCGTGCTGTGCATCCCTGAAATATTCATCAGACCATGTTGTGGTCTGATGGCCTTGCAAGCAAAACACCCTCTCTCTACTAGCTTGGGTGGTCTATGATAAGTTACTGCATTTCTTATAATAAATGCAGGATGCAAATTGTAAATTTGAGTCTGTCTGCAAAGTGTTTCACTCCTCACTGGCCTGCTGGCTATTAGAAATGCTTTTGCTCACCCTGAGATTGTTGCATTGAGTCTATGTTGCTAAAATGGGAGTCACGTGTGTTACTGGGGGAAAGCAACTCTTACGCTTATCACACCAGACTGCACCATTCAGACTGCAACCTTGATCTGGCTCATTTGTTATATGCAGTGAAGGAAAAGGCTAACTTTATTTTATTTTATTTTTTAACAGAAAGACTGGTACCTCTGAAGTAGAATGGCAACTAGTTCTCTTGAATTTGGGGTATTTCTTTTTTTCAAAAGATAATTTTCACCAAAAAAAAAGAGAACTTGGGCAACATTTTGTGGATACTCATAGTTTATGGCTTGATCACTGTTGTTGGTCTTACTAGACTTCTTCTAGAGTGTCCTCCTGCCATTGCAATCCAATTCGCCAGGACAGTTTCCATCTGTGTTACAAGAAGAATAAAAAGTGGTGCTCCTGACTCTTAGCATGCCTGGGACTATCCCAGTATTTCCCATCCTTGTATTTCTATCGAGTTTGTCAATCATACTGAAATAGCCTTTTTTTATTCAGAGTTTTCATCTTTATCTTTTTGCAATGGCAAGTATGTAGGAATGAAGCTGATGTTTCTCTGGAGCCTCAGTCCGCTTTTTGTCATAGGGGGATGCATCATTTCAAAATCTTTTTTTGTCAATAGAGAAAGCTAAACCTCGATGAGCCCAGGAGAAATCCCAGAACACACAAAGCTCGAATAAAACGCAATGCTGTTCACCCTGTTCATTCCTTTTTACAGAATATTATGGGAAAATCGGTGTGTGAACCGGTTTAGTCCTGGAAGCTGCAGAGCTGAGCTGCAGCTCACTGAGTTTTCTTTCTCTCTTGCTTGGGCTTGTACCAAGCATGCTTAACACTATCGCGGTATGCAGATGGAATTTCATAAATTTAAAGATAAAACTGTCATTATCTCATACTCTTTTTAGTGCTGGCCTTGCTTGTTGGGCTATGGCAAACATTTCTGTATGGCCCTTAAAAAGTCCTTCCCACTTACACTTAACATTATAATGAAGCAGTATGCATAGGCATGTGTATGCAAAGCTTATATAGAGTGGCTTATCATCCTTTTTCCTATTGATTCATGGAGAGACCACAGTGATGCCACACTTGTAGACACTGAGCACTCTGGAAAGGCAACCAGAGAGATACTATTGGGTGTTTAAATGACTTTACTGCAGTACTTCGAAAGCAGCACAACATCAAAGTTAATAATTACCTCATGACCTTCCAGAAGCTTCCTCTGCTTGATTACTATTTTTTTTAGATCAAAATTAGGAGGTGTCTAAATTTGCTTTAAATATTGCAATACACATGCAATATCAACTCCTTCAGGTAACCTTTGAAGTGATTTCCATCTGCAAGGGAGAAATGTCCCAGATTATAAAACCAAAATTCTTCAGTTCCTATTTTTCTTCCTCTCACCATGTTGCATACCTCCCATGTGTCTGTACTGAGCTCTGCATTTGAGAACTTGCAAAGGGGCAGTAGTTGCACTTCCTGCACCGTGTCTCCCATCCTGGGCTGGTGCATGGTCGGGGTGTGCACTCTGCCCTGGCACTTGCTTGGGTGACCTGCCTCTTTCCAAAAAAAAAAAAGAACAAAAGAATATTTGTCATCACTGAGGCTGTGTTTTTCTAACTGAGAGTATTCTGTTGTTGCCTTTTTAATATAAAAAATACTTCACTGCTTTGTTAATCAAGGGTTACGGGTTAATTTACACTCTATCAGGGCTAAAGAGAGAAGACCATTTGAGTATGGTCATAAAACTTTGAGAAAAGAGTAGTTTTTTATATGACTTTAAAGCAAAGTTAGGCAGTGCTCGGAATGCAGATTCTTGTTGCAGCCTTCACATTTGGATTCTGCAGCCATCGGGCATAGGAAATTTAAGTATTGTGCTGTTTGTCTTAAGGCCCAATATAAATCCTCCTAGGCGCAACTCCTATTGTTTTGGGTGAGAGCTGAACTGGGGCATTAAATCAGAAATCATTATATTAGGTTAAACTTTAAACTCTCTTCTGTTTAGCTGTATATACATATCACACGACATGCCCTTGGCTTACCAAACATTATCCAGTTGGCAACTACATGGCAAACAACATGCTGAAGATTAAAAGACTATGCTTGAGACACAACTTTCTATGCTTGATGCAGTATTTCCACCTCTTCTTCTGCTAAGTACTGCTAAGGAGAGACAGATGAATTGCCACCAAAATCAGCAGATTTTCTGAGAAGTGGAACATAAAAGTAAGTGTGGGATGGAAATGGTGGGGTGGTCCCGGGAGATAACAAGCAACCTAGCGTAGCTGATGGAGGGATTGACTTAAAAATGAATGGGTTTAGGACTTAGAATATGGTGTGACCTGGCAGAGCTGAAGACTGCAAAAAATTGCTCTTCAAGTAATGCAACAACAGCTCTTTTTAACAAAACAGGCTTGGTCTCCTCTTGGTGTGGACAGGGAAATCATGGAAAGAAGCATTTGTTTGCCCCAGTGGAGCAAGCTGTAGTGTCAGTTGCTTCCAGTGGATCTGTTCATTTTATTTTTTTTTAGCCTAATTTTAATTAATTAAAAAAAAAAAAAAAAAACTAGCCCTAAATTTTTCCTCCTTTAGAAATTCGGGAGAAGGCACCGGAAGGAATAAATAACATCTTAGGAATTTTACAATGAATGTGGACTTTGGTTCCCGGTTGCTGTAGCTACATCCTACATTTCAATATACAGTAGCTATGGGAACAGCACCATTGGCCACTGCAGAAGGAATGCAAACATTGTGTTGCTGTTTGTCACTTGTCAAAATGCTTTTCTCAGAAGACTTAGCGTCACTTCCATTCTGGGCTTAGCTCTTTTCAGCCTAGCGCTCTAACCATGACTTCGCCCTCCTGCTGAGTCTGTCTCAAGGCAAACAGGTTCCTTTTCTTTGCAGTCTCCACTCTTTCCCTTGGATTCTGCTTTGTTGGCATAGCTTTGTGCAGGGCAGTTTCCTTGGGTTTTCTTCCTCCTCATCTGAGGAATGACACTGAGGCAATACAACTGTAGAAATCGTGAAACCAAATGGAAATGAAATGAAAGTTGTAACTGTTTATTTCTCTTTTTCAATATGGCATCCTGACATATGCTGCAAAATTCCTGCCCTTGACTCACTGAAAGAGTGTAAAAATTAGGTATATGTGTACAGGGCTACTTTATCTGAGCCCTATTAAACACTGAGGACTTTGGGGAGGAGCTGAACTACCATAAATATTGCACTTTAAGAAAGCAACAGGTAAAGTAAATAAGCTACTTATGTTGATATTGCTGTTCACAGCAAGGCTCTGTCAAACCTTGGCATAATAAATCATAAGAATTTTACCTAAGAGGACTGGTATATTTAAGATGAAGATAGCTGTAGCCTTGTAGTTTCTGAAAGCAGAATGTAGTTGAGTTTGAATCTCAAGAATTTGATCCAGGATTACAATTTTTGGCTTCAAATCAAACCAGTTACGGAAATATCCTACTTCCTAGGAGATGAATTAAAATAAATCACCCATGAAAACTGAATCTGTTTCTTGCTTCTATCTATTCTACTGCAAGTAAGATTTCTTATTAAAAATCACCATGGATACATGATCCTTATAATCTTGTGAGCCCTTTTCTGGTTGTCTACTTAGCAACAGAAAGTTAACTAATGCTGTGCCCAAAACTGGGGAAGTCTTTGGGTGGGTAAAAATGAGATTAATGTCTTCAGAGCTTCAGGTGAGAAAGGGAAAAAGCAAATCCTCAGTGCTTGTTTGTGTGACCTCAAGTTCTCTGCCAGAGGCTGGATTACACACTGGCATCCATGGGGGGAAGAAGATATTTGGATTGGTGCCATCATTTTTTATGCTATGGAGGTGGGAGGGGATTTGCCTGGGAACTGCAAAATTTCTGCAGTTTTGCCCTTCTCCACTTATTTCACCTCCCCGCAAAGTAGCATGTTGAACAGAGATAGTTGTAGTGCTTCAAGTCAGATTTAATTAGATTTAATTGTGCTTATTTTGTGTGTAGAAGCACTTATGTATTTACAGATTTTTCCATTTGGGTATGCACATTGCTCAAATGCTGTCCTTAGAGGGAAGGCTGCTTGGCACGATGTTGTATTCAGTAGCTAAAGGACAGACTGGGCTGCAGGAGACCCAGAGTTATCAGAGTGCATGATGTTGAGATAGGGCTTTTTTATTCTGGGTCACCCTAAATTAAGCAGAGCAGGAACTTGAAACTGAATCTGGTGTATCACAGGCAGATGCCCCAGTCATTGAGCTGTGGAGCATGTCAAGGAACGTCTGCACTCTCAGATCCCTCACAGAGGACTTGAGAAATGCGTTGCTGCACAGAGTCCCAAATTGAAGAAGCTCATTTTAAAATCAAACACAGGCATTTTGATCCAATTTTATCATGGTAAATACTCTTGATAGTGTTCTACTTTCGTTCCACTTGTGGGAGAGAGGGAGGGAGGAAGTTGTGGTGGTATGTGCTCCATACTGCATGGAATTTTGCAATCAGATGTGGTGCAGGAAGCTGCTTAGGCATCTTTGGAAAGAGCAGAGAAGCAGGTCAGTAGAAATTACTTTGACACTGAACTCCTTCACGGAAGCCTATTGATTCTCAGTCAAAAGCCTTTATTCAACAACCAGTAGGATTGCTATGGAGCGGCTTGTTATTACTCGTAAATGAGTAAAATCAGTGCTTCGATTGGTATCAGCTGAGAACTTGCCTGGCATGTTCCTGCTCTGAAAATATGGATGTGCATTTTTTTATATTCTACCTTGTTGTATATGAGCATGAATCCAAGTTTCTTAAACCTGCTGACATACAGTACTTTGCGCTATTCAATCTCTGATAAGGGGATCTCCCAGGCTTTCTGCAGGCTGATTGCTGGGCATTTACTGTTGAGAGACAAAGAAGTAGGATTGAGGATCTTGATTTAAGTAACTGGAGCAGAATTCTACACATCAACATACTACGTTATTTTCATTAGTATGAGCTTTCAATAAAAGGAAGTGCAAAAAGTTTATGTTTTAGGTGCCCTTTATGGGTTTCTCCTTACCAGCACAAATGTCATATCATGAGCTTCTCTGTGAAAGAAGTTGCATTAAAAATGACTTCTGTTACTGTTTAACATGCTGCAGCAAATGTTGCGTAGATCAAGACATTTGGTCTTCATTTTTAGCAATGCCCTTTCCCTGAACTCTCTTAATGAGACTGAATTGCAATATGTTTGTGTGTTTTCCAGCTGAACTGGGAGCACGATTCTGGAATTCTAACTCTTACTATGTTCCCATTTTAAGGCAGCCACCTATCATATAACAACACTGTAATATCATAAGCGGTGAGGTGAACAGGAAAATGCCCAAGACTGGGAGAATTTGGGGATGCTGTTGTTGCTAAAGTCCTTGACGGATGGGTTTCATAAAAGTGGAGGTGCCTTTGTAGTGAAGGTGGAGAACAATTTATAAAAGGAAATGTATGAACCAAAATGGGACATACAGCAGAATGTGACAGTGAAGAATGCCAGATTGTGCCTTGTATTATGCCCTTTTGGCCAGTGTCATGTCCCATGAGAAGCATGCTCCAAAATAAATTCTAGCATAAAAATACACTTTATGCAGTAAACAATTGTAAAAGTAGTAATAGGGACCTAGGTTGTAATTTCCAATATCTCTTATTGGAAAGGAATAAATCCAAATTTTCTGTTAATGAGTAACTGAGGTAGTCATATTTTCTAACTGTTCTGGCTTATTCTCAAGGTAAGCATTTTTCGAACAATTTAGCAATTTGTATGCACCTTTTCCACTGAATGTAGTGACAAATATAGCTTGCTCAGATTTCTCTATCAACTATGCATTGTGACCCAGTGATACCGAATAGTTACTTATCAAGAGTGATTTAAATATACTGCCTTTTCCATACACATTGCTATTAAATTTCATTTGAGGCCTTGCTGTCTGTAGTCGCATGAGTTCAAACCGTGCTGCTGCCTCAGTGCTGTTTGAGCAAGTCAGTCTTGTTTTGCTAACACTATGCTCTTCTCATCTAGGCCAGCAGAACATCTTAGACCTCTGCACAGCCCTGACCATGGTGGGACATGTCTACCATAGCACTTCATGGTCTACCATAGCGCTTAGGGTGGGGAGGACTTCTTGTGTGCAGGGGCGGCATGGGAAAGAGGTGACATCTGTACTTGTGGCAGCCTATTCTTTTTGAATACAAAGGGTAGATTTCTTCTATTTCCTATATATTCTTTTATCTAGTTTTCTGTCTTCTCTTCTGTGCCTCTCCTCTCCTCCTCCAAGTATAGAAGTAAATATGCCACTTGGTGTGTCTGCCTTCTTGGTTAGGGCAGAGAGTGTTTTTCCTTCTCTGTGTGCTGATCCACACTGCCTTGCACACTAATTTACTGGATATTCCCTAAGTGGCAAAAGTGGTAAGTAAATGGAGGAAAGAAAGTGCATCTCCAGTCCCCAAAGTGCAAAGATCAGTTTAGTAACATTTTCATGGCATTGCCCGTGTTTGCTGGTAGGCCATGCTCAGTACAGACTGCTGCAGCAAGTAACTTCACTTGCTGGATTACATTAACTCCTCGTGCTTCAGAAGCTCCTGCTCTGGACAGAGGTCTTTGGTTAATATGTGGCTTTTACTTTCCTCAGAACCTTCCATTCGCACTTTTTACCTGTCACCTTTTCCCAGTGGTTACATTTGTAATGTCCGGGCCTGCTCCTGAACACTTTGATATTTTTGTGTTTTGAAACATTGCTGTAAAGTGAAGCCTAAATCAAAGGAAAAAAGTAGAAGATGGTCCTTGAATGAAATGTTATGAAAAATCTTAAGTACAGGCACAAACATGATATTCTGACAATATTTTGACTTTTTTTTTTTTTAATTTACATGCATCTGAGATGCAAAATCCAACAGCTTCTTAGGGGGAAAAAAGGTAGGATATATTGCAAATTGTCTTTTGCTTTCAAAGTACAGTTGAAACTTAATATATTGGAAGGAATGAGGTTGATGATAGGAATAACAACTCCACAAGCCTATTGTAAGAAATTGATGCTAGTATCTGATTAGGGAGTAAGTTATGCTAGTGCTATAGAAACTTCCCTGGAATATCGTGCTCTAAGAACAATAGTAAAGCTTGGAGGTATCAGTACAATAACTGGAGGAAATGGCTGTATCTACATAGCAACATTTCAGTACCAAGAGATGTTTTAGGCAGCGACTGGCTGTTTGGCCCCTAATGCCATAAATGTGTGTGGAGCTCACTGATGGTGGTGGTGGCCCATCTCTCCTCGTTGATACAAAAATGCATTTGTGCCCAAAGCTGCTCTGCCATTGCTCCCTCATCCTGCTTTTTAAAAGATCTATCAACTTCCTGGTAACATCATCTCAGGGAAGACAGGGCTTTATATTTTCCTAAACGTTAGTGTAAGGTAGAACTGTGGAGTACTAGTGGAAAATCAGCCTTTCTATTTTATCCTCTTGTAGTCAAGTAATTAAGTGCTACATATTTTATTTTAACTGAGTATTAATGCTTTTGTTCCATGTGCTTCATGACATGCACCAAATCGTCTGCAGCCCCCTGGCAGGTTCTGCTCCACAGTGTTGTGCTGAGGTGCTGGGGCAAGGGCAGGTTGTAAATGCCTCTGGCTGGTGACATGCCCCTGCAGTGGGGAAATAGCACTGTACTTCCAGAGTGCTAGGAATATGCTGTCCGAAATCTTCTAAACAGTGTTTGAAGGCCATTAAAGCAGCCTGAAAGGTGTGATACTCAGTTTAGAAGAGAGGTAATTGCTCTCAGTATGTACTTGCAGGTGGCCGTGTACAGCTGCCAAGCTTCTTCTTGTTGGCTATGAACTTGAAAATGTTGACAAATATCCAGGTATACCATTGATATTGGTATTGTCCAGCAATTGCTTTCTAGTGTGAGCATATTTCAGGGAGCTGGGGATCATGTTTGAGTAACTGTGGGTGTCACAGAACTGCACTGAAAATGCCACAGGTAATTTTTAATACATTTTTTAAATATGAGGTTCAACAAAGCCAATGGACTTCAAAGCTTCTAGCTCAGTACTTTGAGCTCTGATTCCTAATTTTACTAATAGGTGCTGGAAAACAGTGTTTGAGTCTTTCTGTCTTTTCTGGTGTCTTTCTTATTTCACTGGAAGGGCATTGCATTCGTAATACCAAGCCATTACCTCACTCCTAAATGTATTTGCTTGAAAAAAGAGATTCTGGTCATCTTCTCATTTTTATCCTTCCACGTATGCTTCAGTGAGGTCTATGGGACTCTACGTACCCTGTGGGGTTAACTAACATTATACATTTCATTTTCTAAATGTCAGCATTTGGAGCAAATTCTAGAGATAGGATCGAAGATCCCAGATAAATTTCATTCTCTTAAATGTAAAACTTCCTATTTTAATACTCATTTCAAAGCACAGAATTAAAGAGTCTCACTGCAGATGACTATATTTTATTTAGCACGCTTTGCTCTGTTAAACATTTCTTTTGAGTTAACTAGCAAAATTGTTCATAGTAGTGATGGCATTTTGTAAAGACTGAGCTTGTACTTGCACCGTTTATTTGTAGTAGTGGAAGAAAAGCCACAAATATGATATAGAAAAACTCTCAAGAGATGTAGATCAGGAAAATAAAAATGGAAACTTAAAAACTAGTGAGCAAACTCCTCTCTCAATGCATGTGAAATTGCACATTGATTTGTATGATGTGAATTACTTGATGTAGGAAATAGTATGGCATTGCTACTATACTATAGGTATGCCTAGTAGTAGGTGGCAATATTCTGAACAGATTTTAGAACTACTTTTGTTTTAATCTAGCTTGATAGCAAATTGTTATTTGCCAATCAATAAAAATAGGAATGAAGTTGGAGAAAAGGTGGACAAAAATATCCTGGTAAAATAATCTAACAGGCAACCAGTTTAAAATTTCTGTGTTTGCACTGTGCAAACGCACAGAGGAATTTACAAGAAAACACTCCAGAAGCTCAGAAAACAGAGAAGTAAGAGCACAGATCATCTTGCAGTGATGCACTCTACATACCTTGTCAAAATAACAGAAATTCCATGGAGACTTAAAACAATCTTTCTTCCAAGTAAATAAATAAATAAATAAATAAATAAATAAATAAATAAATAAATAAATAAATAAAGCATGCTAAGGAAACATACATCAAATGAAAAATGAACTTAAAGAACTCATATATTTTTTACCTTTTTCGGAATACCAGGCTAATTGGCATGAGTGACTAAAATAATGCGGCATTCATTTGCTTAATGAGTGCCTCAGAAGTTTTTTTCTTCTTGTAAGCATGCAGTGTTCCCAACCATAAGCATTAAAAATAAATGATCTCTCAAGAAACCAGAGAAAGAAACCATCTTTGAAGAAACAGAAAACTGTCCTTTCAGCTTTGGACTCTGTCAGGTTTGAATTAGAACTAAAGATTGGAAACAAAAGTTTAGATTATTTTTGTAAAAAAACACATTTAAAAGATAAATGCCAAACATTTAGAGGTTTCAATAAAATTATGAACTGGCAGCTTACATATGCAAGATTTAATAGAAACTGAGTTCACATGAAACTGAGCATCGTATGGTTATGATCCCATCTGATTTAGTTACACTAACCTGACTCCTTTCTTAGGCAAAGGTCTCTAAGATTATTTGGCACACATGGCACTTTTCCTGATTGGCCTTGGAAAAATGAGATAAAGAAAATTGTTAGAAGTGTAGTTTTCTTTCAGTTTCAAAAAAGACACTGCTGATTTTTTTTTTTCATTTGTAACACAGTGGTTTGAATTTTGACATGGAAGTAGAGTTTATTTTGGAAATTCATCAGAAAACTTTTTTTTTCTAATATAAGAAATTTCTATTCCAACCAGTGACTAGAAAAGAGGTTGTGAACCTGCTCAGAAGAACCCGATGGGAAATTTTCCACAAGTGTTACCTTTGTGTTCTTGTCTTGACCCTATGCAACCTGCATGGAGGCCATGCATCAAATGTGCTGACATTTCCTTCCAGAAAGGATTTGTGCAGCTCAACTCTTGCTATTATGAAGTGGCTTGTGATGACAGTCAGCGCAGATGGACAGTATGTGTATGCTCTTCATCTACTTCTATTAAAAAATAATTAAAAATGCATCAAATACAGATCAGTGCACTTTGCATATAAAAAAAGTCATAGGGCACAGTCAGAGGTTCCTGCACTGAACTGGTGACTTTGGAGCAGCCTGGATTGAATTTGGTCTTTTGGAGCCACTTGTGCCCTGCTGCTCTTCATATACCTGCAGATATTTCCTATCTGGCCAAAAAAAACCCACCAATTTTAACTACTTGCCAAGGTTTCAAAAAGCCCCATATACAGACTAGCCTCAGGAAGCAGTGTGAAAATGCTGCGTAGATGCTGAGTTGAAATCACCCGAATTTGTCATTCTTCTAATTTGTAATTCCTGCCACTTGCCACTCCTTGTAAGCAAAGTCTTCTGTTTCCAGGTCTCCAGAGCACCATCTCCAGCAGCATGGCACTGCTGCATCTCTGTTGATATTTAATCACACACTTATGGAAAAAAAAAAGCTTTTAATTTTCATAACTTGCCATTATTATAATGCTGTCGTAACTATAGCTCACGTCTATAGATAGAAAAGACAACTTCTGCAATCTCTTTGGCAAATATAACCCAGAATTTCCATGCATATGTAATCTTTAAAAAGGTCTTAGAAAGTTAGTGAACCAGTTCACAGCTTCATATTGCACCTGATACTGTTTGAATGATGACTCCTAAAGGGGAAGTCCTTTAACAAAGATATGCTTCTATATAGTAAACTCAGCATAAATATAACATTGCCTATGATGTCACAGCCCCAAACTTGAAAAACTAGTGAAAGTGGGTTAAAAAGGCCTTGCTTGAATTTTTTGGGCATTCACAATGATCTATTTAAGCAAAATTACCTTGTTCTCTTATGTTTGCCTTTAGAGAAGCACTAAGATGGCTGCCAAGGAGCAGTTTTATCTTTAATCCACTGGATACACCTGAGATTTCTTAATGTGAAGAAATAATCTCTCATTAAATGAAGCAAAACCTGAAATGTCTGCATTTGGGATTTTCAATTAAAATGTCCACGTACAGATTCAGCCAACAGCCATAAATATGAAAGAGCTTGGTCCCAGAAGTAGCTTTACAGTAAGACCTGAAAATGTCAGAGCGCATAGGAGCTCGTACCAACGCAAATTGGTTCCGGGCTCTAGGATAGCATATTTTGCCTTGAGAAGGCAGCTCCTGCCGTAGATGAACAGACTGAAATTTTAGGGATGATTAAGAGGTCAGGTTGGGTACTGTGGGACCTCAGACTTGCAGAAAGAGGCAAACCTGGGATTGCCTAAGTGTGAATGGGAGGATATGACACAGCATGGTTGTACGGCAGCAGTCTTGTATCACCCTAGTTGTCCTGAATAAGGAGAGTAATTCTTCATGTCTCTGATTTTGCTGTTTGAATAAAGTGGATCATGGCTGATTTCGTCAGGAGAAAGGTATGACATGATAAGAGTTCGCAGTTCCTGGCAGCTCACATAAAAGACCTCCTTCTTCCCTGCATATACTTACAGAAATTTGAGGGAGATTAAGTTTTGAAATCCTGCCTTTGCAGAAGGTAGTGAATAATTAAGTAGAAGACTTGCCCTTTCATAATAAAAAATCATTGACCTGAAAGTGGACAGTGAGATCAGCTATTTTTGAAAAAGAAAAGGTTTTATTCTGCTTTAAATACAAAACTGTAGAACAAACTTGTTGTGGAAGTTCTTACCAGTGACCTGGGGTTAAAAATCAAAGGAATACCAGCAAATCAGGAGGGATGGTGAAAGGTAAGATATTTATGGGGTTGCGAGTACTCCTAAGGTGGCCACACTGCAGCATGGGAGCGATCTGCTATTCTCTTACTCCTTTTGAAATAATGGTATCCTGAGCCACAATGAATTCCTTCATGGGCTCCTAGAGGGGACAGCAATAGCAGACTCCAGTTCTGGTTTGAATCATGGGATACTACTGAAATGTCTCAGTGACAGAAGAGCTAGCAGAAACTGTTGATATTTTTTATTTTTAATTATTTATTATTATATTATTATTTTTTATTTATGGATAAGCCTTGAAAAAGGAACACCACTTTTCCTTCCCAAGTCTCCATTGCTTTGAAAGATATCTCTCATCTGAATCTCTCACTTGAATCCCCAAATAGCTTAGTCATACTTGGTCTTGATGCCTACTGGCCATATTTGCCTAGATGAAATAGCTTTCATGTAGTCCTGGACAGAGAACTCTCTAAGCTGGAGGAGTGACTCCAAGCGCTCCCTATAAATAACTTGCTGTACAGTATGTGGGTCTGGGAAAGAAAGATCTTCTCTGTTACATGGCCTGCGTTGTCCAAAATTGCAAATTGGCATACACACAACCCTGAGGGAGGGCTAGTCTACATGAAGGGTAATATTATCTACAACAACTAATAGGCTTTGGGGACTGCAGACACGGGACTGTGGCCATATTCACTATTAACTGCCCTGTCTTGCAAACCAGCAGCCAGGGCTCAGGTGAGGGTGAGAGAAAGGCACCGCATCCCATCTGCAGCTCTGGCTGCAAGCTTATTTCTCTTTTGCTTTCATTTTGTGAACTAAAATTGATAGCTCTAAAATAGGCAGACTTCCATCCTTAAATGGAAAAGAAAAGCCAAGCTATTTTGCTAAAAGTAAATGTGAAACTAATCACTTTGCCTGATTTCTAATTTTCATTAGATTCCTTTCATGTTATTTGTTCCTCTCTGTTTTCCATAGTTTTGAGCTTGGAAAGGCTCTGGCTGAGTAATTAATAAATTGGATTTCTGCCTTGCTGATTTGGAACTTAAATCTCTCAATGCAATTCATGGATTGCACTGGCTGCCTACTTTAAAACTTGCCAAATAGAGTAGTTGTTAGCAGCCAGTCTTATGTAACCGTCGCTGGAATGCAACTCATGGGCCATTCCAGTATGATCTGAATCAAAAGCAAGTGAAAGAAGAGAAAAAGTGCAGTCAGGGGAGATGTCCAAAAGAGGCTTATGCAACCAATCTAGGGGAGGGAGTCTGCCATCTCAGCAGACATATCCAACAGCTTAGCCCGTGGTACAGCATAGCTCATTTCCTGGCATGGCTCTTCCTCAGGGATTCTTAAAAACAATTTACATGTTCAAAGCTAGCCGTTATCTTATTGGCACACATGAAAAAAAAAAAAAACTCAAATAAAGATTGTTTTCCTTCTGAAGCACCCTCTGTCAGCTTGCACCACTGAAGTAGAAGAGCATATTCTGCATTAATCATTTGGAACATTAGCTCTCCATGAATATCTATAGTTTGCTAGCAAAATGTGATGCTTAAGTAGTGTGATTGGCTCCCCATGACAGCGTTCCCTATGGATACATACCTGTGGTTCTTTATCTGGATCAGGAAGCGCGATTTTAATTTCTGAAGAGTTTGGGGAAATAGTGCTGGTCTTACTAAAAGGTTGCTAAGACACCCTGGTATTTCAGACAGCAATTAGAGGAATGTAAATGAGTAATGGTGAAAAAGATTAAGATAGATATTTGTAAGGCATAAATAAACCCAGGTGTTTAATGCACTTCACTTGCCAGCAGTCACTGTATGCTGGATCCCTGTTATTTTGAAAATCCGCCCCCGATGACTGAAGGGAAACCAGTAAGCCTGGAAGTTTGAATGTGATGCTTTGTTTGAAAAATGAAAAAAGAAAAAATGTCAAAAGTCAGTACAAATGCGCATTCCAAATAAGATGCAAAAAAAGAAAATCTGGAACATGAGGTTTTCTTTTGTGCTAAATGTATGCTGCTGAAAAAAAACACACACACGCACGCACACATTGTGCTAGTGTGAGAACCAGGAAGTGAGAATGACCAAAGTGCCCAACAGTGTAACACACAAAATTAAAGGATGATAGAAAATGTAAATGTAAAAAAAAAAAAAAAACCCACAAGCGTCAAGGAATATGAATGTATGCGCATTTTCAAGGTGCTGAGCATTCAGACGTGTTTTTCTGTCATTTCTTTCAAGCATGGCTATGCTAGAAGACGTTGCTACTGAAGAGCTGTGGAAAGCTGAGAACTTATAAGGTGCTGACACCGATATTGTGGTCACTGGGAGTATATTCTTGGCAAGGTCAAAATATACTTGTAATTTAGGCCAAAGTCTTGCAGGGGTCAACTGCTAATATTTTTTGATGTTATGCAAAACAGGACTTGTGTACATTGACCTCAATACAAAATTTGGGATTTGGAATGAAACTTTGCGCAAAAACTGAAAGGGAGCAGTTTCAGGGAGAAAATGCCATGTCTCTTCAGGAAGCCAGTAGAGAATAACCCCCTAAATCTGCTGCGGTGGTGAGTAGCTTGTGCAGCAGTCAGAAGGTTAAGTTTTACCGGAGAAGTATGATATCTACCATTATCCTACAGACATGAGCGTGTTCTGCTTTCTAACACAGTTGTAAGCCTAAAGGTATTTTCAGAACAACATTGCAATTGCTAATTTACATTTCCTTAGCAGTCCTGTGTTAAGTACGTGATGAAGTTGGCTTAATTCCGTGACTATTGCCTATGCCTCCATTTCTTAGGATGGTCCTTCTGGTGTTCAAGGCCCATGTTATATGGAAGGAGACACATCAGCAGCATCTTGAGCAGCTGCACAATCTGTGATGTGGATTTGGGAGAACTCTGGCTGTATTTTAAAATAATCTAACCTCTTCAAATATCTAAACCTAAAGCTATAGTGTCTGCAGTTGTTTCCAAGAAAATGGAGAAAAGCTAGTGCCACAGTTTAATACAAAGCTGCTACAGATGAAAGCTGACAAGGAATGTGTTAGCTAAATGCTAAACCTTAAACTACTTTAACGGTTAGGTAATGGAATAAAGGAGTCTACAATAAATATGGCGTTTACAGTGCTAATTTAATCTTTAGCTTGACCAAGTATACTAGATGTTGTGTGTTCTGGAAGATAGTTTTTGCAGTGTTCTTGTAAATACTACAGCACTCATTGCCTAGGGGGATGCCAGACTAGGTAGATGGCCAAGCCTAGCAGGTTTCCCTGTGTCTTCTCTTTTCTGTGGTGCATTTGTGGCGTCAGGTGCTGTAATCAGAAATGTTGTGCTGCTGATGGTATGGCCAGGATTTAAAACGCAAAGCCACACCGAGAATCAAACTCAGTTCCTAATTATGAACATGATTGCCAGTGGTTGTCCTGACAGTCATGCTGACCTAAGAAAGAAAACACAGACTCAAAAGACTGCCTGATGTATCATAGGTCTTCATGCGTTAGAGGCCCTTCCTAACTACAGAGTGTTTGCATTCAGCTTGGGCCCATGCCCAGTACACTCTCAAATGGGTAGCACTGGGAGCAGCCTGGAGACAGGAGAGAAAAATCTTGCAGAATTTAGCAATAGCTTTGGAAAATCCATTCTCAAAATAATATTGATAGTTCTCACATTTCAGAATTAATGTATCAATTTCTCATAATGTACTGTAATTTGTATTTTAAGCATTGTCTCAAGTTTGATTGAAATGTAGCTTGACAAAGTAACATTAAAAAAAAGTAAAGGAATATAATATCAGTGTAGAGCTCTATAAATAATAGTTTCCAATAACTTTCTTAATTGAATAGTCTAAGGCCTCTTTGAAAAAAAAAAAAAAGAGCATGGCTTATTGCTGTTCTTTGGGAAATGGCAGTTAAGTTTTCTATGTATACAAAGAGTAGTTGCTATTGAAGAAGATGTGTAAATGAGGTTTGTATGACAGTTCTTTTCTAGAAAGCATGTTCTAGAAATCTGTACATGTGCTTTCCCCAGTATATTTAGTAAAGGCTGCAAGTTCCTTGTTTGGCATGAGGCTAGAGAAGTACAAGCTATAGTGTTGTGCTGGAAAAAAAAAAAAAAAAAAAAAACAGTAGAGTCTCTCCAGGACTGAGTTCTTGGCACTTCTTCTCTTCATGAGGATTGATGTCCACAGGAAGGTGGTTTCATCCTTCCTTAATAGCACCTGGCTTTTGAGTTTCCTAAAAGTCTATTTTTTGGAGGCTCCCAAAAAGAAAAGCATGCAAGAAAAGCAAGGCAATATATTCCTGGTTTGGGGATGCATGACAGAGATAATGGGACATTATCTTTTTTTTTTTTTTTTAATAAAAAGAGAATTTGAATGCAATTGTCTAGACTTTTATTAGCTTGTATGTGTGTGCCTTTTTTTTTTTTTTTCTAGTTAGGCTTGTTGATAGTGTATTAAATATTCGAGGGTGGCAAAAGATGTCTTCCTGTAACTGGAATAATCTCTCTGTTGAGCACAGTGTTTGGATCGCTGTAAAAGATGTCGGTACCAAGCACTGCATAAATTTGCATCATTTCCAATTTAGGAAATTAATTTTAAATTACAGATTAGAAAGCTGTATCTAATGAAAAATAATAATTAAACATGTTACTGGGGAGTCATGCACAAAACCCAAAGAGATGTTGAAACTCAAAATGAAAGAGGAGGAGGCATGTGCTTACATTTTTTCATGTATTCTTTCAGGTTGTTTTGGAAACCTGCAAACTTTCTATAAGAGGTCTTCTTGTAAAATCAATCTCAGTGTGTGCAAAACAGGTGTTAGCAGCAGCATGCCCCCTTCCAGCGCGACATAACAAGAGCGCGATTAAGATCTCAGTCCAGGGCAGGCTGACTTTTGGCTGCAAGTGGGTACCTGCACGAGCATGTCTGCAAGCACGTTTTTATTATTGGGCAGAAAGAACGCAGACACTTGAGAGAAATACTTCGGACATGAGCTGATGCACTGGATGGGGCAGGCAAGGCAACTGAAAATTTATGGCAGCATTTTTGATTTAAGCATCAGAGCATCAAATGAACTGAACACAAGGCTGAGCAAGACACACATGGCACTGTAAAGTTAGTTATTTCATGTTTCTCATCAAATAGGGATAACACTAAAATGGAGGCCGTATGCACAATCCCCTAAGGAGAGGAGGGTGATAACCTCTCCATCTCCGTGAGCTGGTCTCCCAGTAGCGGTTGTTGCTGGAGATGCTATCTCCTAAGTGGTAGGTTGGGAGATGATGCAGGGTAGCGTGGTTGTCCCACGTAGCTTGTGGGCTCAGGAGGGCACGACTATGTTGGGTCATGGTCTGGTCCTGTTTTTGAGGTTGCTTTGCAGCACTAGAATCTAGAAGTGGAATAGCTTAAAGGTAGAAACTGTATGCTGTTGCACATGGCGTGCAGGTCAGCATGTCACATGAGTGTGCTGGACAATGTGAGACGCCTTTGATTCTGCAAATCTCCTATGCTAAAGTTGGTCTGGTGTCTCACCGGAACAAGCAGCCCTCAGTGAGCATCTGTCTTTGTGGCCTTCTGCTCTACGGTCCTCCAAGTGAGGAGCACTCAAGTTCAAAGTTTTCCACACTTACATTTAATACAACCCACAAAATTTTGTTCACTTTTTCATCAAATAATGGATACATTTTAATGTGAATCTGTTATTAGTTCTCATAATTTAGGTATAGTAATAACAGATGTATTAAGAGAAAAATCTCATGTTTTGATGTGCTGTGTGTCCCCAGAAATTTTTAAATGGCGTCAAGTAAAAATTAAAGTTACTATATATTTTTTGACAATTTACAACAAATGTCTTCTAACCAGAAAAAAACTACCTGAGAATTAAATCCTTGGACTTGGCCATGTTACTTCTTACAATTTCCAATTGACTTGCATACAAAACAAAAACAGGATAGTAACAAAATTGGGTTTTGTTTCTCTTAAAGGTGAAAGTTAGAAAACGAGGTGTGCATGATTTCCGGGTCTTAAACCTCCCCTCTTTTTCCGCTCGATATTGCTTTATGGGATCTTGAGATGGCAGGGTCTTTGGAGGAAACAGAGGAGGTGCAGTAACAAGCCTGAGCACTGTCTGAGGAAAGGAAACAAAAATCATTATCTGTGGTCACTAAGGTGAGTGGAGCAGGCCGAGCCTGGCACCCTGAGGGCCGTGCTGAGAACTTGCCAGCTCATTGCCCTGTGTCTCACAGTGATGTACATGCTGCCTTGCTGAGCTGTGAGGACTCAGTTTGAACAGTCAGGGCCCATGGAGACCACAGCTGTGTCTTGCTGTGTGTCCCTAGTGGTTGTATTCAGTGGACGTAACAGTGGTGGGAATGCCGTGTGCTCCTGGACCTCTGTGCCATCAGCAAAGAGGAGGTGCTTTGCTGGCACTCCTGCTGCTCCCTTGCAGCAGCACCACAGCTCACTCGGCTCATGGTGGGGCAGCTGGAGACACTGTCTGTATTTATGTGTAAGGGGAAGCATGAAACTGCACTGTGTGTTTTGAGGAGGAATTGCTTTTTTGCCACCTACAGTAGAAACATATAGAAATATCCATATTCTGGTGAGCTCACTTCACTGAAATAAAACCATGCTCAGCACTTTTTGCTCTCCGTGGGTGCTAGTAGGTGCTAATTACTTCAGAAAACTGGGTTTTCAGATCCGTTGTTTCCCCAATTATTATATACATTCCCATGTGCTAAGATCCCATGCCTTTTAGAAAGCACATCAATGAAGTAAGGAGATGGAACGGCCTGTTCCATATGAATTAGTTTATTCTGAGCGATGTGCACGAGGTACCCTCTGGCCTCAGCATCTCCTTTGCTCTGGAGTGTGGCAATGTGCCTTGGGAGGGAGGTGTGTAGTAGAGCGCTTATCGGTGGGGCATGTGAGATAACCCATGCCTGGGAACCTGCTTGTGCAATGGCAACTTTGGACCGACCGTGCTGCCCATTCCCACCCCACACCGAAGGCACTGGGACTTCAGAAGTCACTTTAGAGATTAAATTACAAGTTGGCACCTGTGTTTTGGTCCTTGCCTGATGCGCTCTCCTGGGGGTATGGGTGACTGCAAGTCCTAGTGTGGCCAATCTGGTGGTTATTTGACCCTTTCCTGGGATGATAACTTGAACTTTTATTAAGCTGTATGCACATAAGAAACCTAATTGGGTAAACAAATCAGTCCAGATAGAAGAAAGAGAAATTAAGAGGCCAATTTTAGGGACTTTTTTTTATTAGTAGTATAGAGCATAATTTGCCTCAAAGCAGGCAAATTGGTGCTGCCTGTGTTTTAAAGCATAAAACCTGAAATGTTGGGCGAGTTCTTTTTCCTGCTATATTATGGCTGATGAACATGCTAAGTCATTTTTTGACCCCATTATCCCAGTAAATCCAGGTTATCATGAATATTCAAATTTTCAAGTGCTTAACATGCTGCAAGTCTTCTACAAAAGTAGCATTTTGCAATACATAGTCATATTATTTCTTCTGTCCAGGAAGAAAGCTACCCATGGAAGTTCTCCAGTTGTTCTACTTTCTGGAAGAGACTGGAAACTTTGGGATGAGCATATTGATCACAAATTATTAAAAAATGAAAAGAGAGCATTGTTCCTGTTGTAATAATCCTTCATTGTGGTCTCCAGATCTGTTTCTTTTTCTGTACGAAGAGTACTAAGAAGCAGATGAAGTCTTGTATTGCTTTGAAGTATTATGCTTGAGATTGCTCTCCTGAAACATCGCTCTGCAAACTGGTTTATCAAAGTTCCTCCAAAATAATCGCTACTTTGCATGTCTGTACGTGAAAACTGCACCTAGACTTCTGGATTTCTCCTTGCATCTGCCTTGTGGGGAAGAGGCCCAGCCATTGAGTGCTGTGCACACGTGCATAAATGGTGCGCAGCACCAAAATTTTCAAAGATCCTCTTTTGGGGAGGGCTTATTGTAAAGTGCTTTAAGCACCTCACTACTAATGGCTAGAAGTATTTCAAAAGCAGTGTATGGCAACGGCAGTGTAAATAGCTGGAAGGCATGCTAGCTTTTAGCTAGCAACAGTAAATAGCTGTAGGCAATTTATTTCCAAGGTATGTCAAGCACAGGGGTGGTGCAGAGGCTGAAGCAGAGCTGGGGCAGGCACCCCACCGTGGGAGACAGCCCGTCTCCTTTCTAGATTTATAGCTAGTCTTTGGGTGGGGGGCAACAGGGACCACGCTCTTGCAAACTGGTGTTATATGCGTAGTGACTCCAGGTGGATGAAATACCCTTTGAATATTTGCCTTAAGGATTTAAGGCAGTTTGCTCTGTATTCCACTTGTGGGACACTTCAGAGGTTTTTCTTCAGGGAGTTCTGTCTTTAAAACAAAACAGCACTGTGGCAGCTTTTCTTGCTTGCTTGCTTTTATTCCTGCTCTATATTTCTTTGTCATTCTTTCTTCTTCCTCTTTCCTTTTCTCTCTCTTTTCTCTTTAGTTTTCTGTTTCCATTTCTCTCTCTCTTTTTCTTTCTCTCTGCATCTCAAGTCTCTCTCTTGTTTATATATTTATTTGTTTAACTTGAATGCCTGTTTTCACAGACCCAACACTGCTTAAACAACCAAGTGACCTTTATTTCAGCAATTCTGTTATTTGGATAAAGAGATTAAAACTGCTACTGGACAGTTAGGATAGGACAATATTTCCAAGAAGCCTTTACCACTGTCACCCAGTTTGCATATGGCAGCAGGCAGGATTATCCCTGCAGAAATAGCCAACACTTTGGAATACTCATTCAGGCCATGGAGCTGCTGGGGCATTTGTGTTCACTGCACTGAGGCTCTGGGCATGGGGTAATGCAGAGCTCATCTTCAGCTGCAGCTAAGGTGGGAGAGGGGCTAAACCAGCATCTCTTCCAGGCAGGGGAGCACCCGGGGATTTTTTCTGCATGTTCCTGATGCAGGAGATCAGTTACGTTATTGGGGACACTGCGGGAGGAGAAGGAGTCTTAGGAATGCAGGCGGTAGGGAAAAGGCACCTGAGACCTTTGCAATGTGCAGGGCTGGGCGATGACCGCGCTGATCGCCAGGGCTTGGCATGCTGCATCTCCCAGTGTCCCTTCTAGCAAAGCCCACGTGTCTCTCTGCATAGCTTTGGAGCACGTTTCTCACGTGCACACTTCTGCTTAGCTCTGTAGCTAACGCTATCCAAAACAAAATGCTGTCTGTGGAATATAGAATAAGTTGCAGAGGACGGAAAAACCTGGAAAAATGCAGAAGACATGATCAGGGTATCCGGGTTTTGCCAGGAAACAAACACAGACTCAATTGGGGATTGCAGAGTGGGGTACGCGCATGGCTTCAGTGTGAATGTCTGCTCCTGCTGACTCACAAAAGCCCTTTCAAATGCTTTGGCTGTGGCTGGATGCAAACAGCAAGCTGGAGCAACACTCAGGGAGTATCAAGAAGCCAGTAAACTTGTCAGATAACAACCTAATGACCTCAGCCTGCCTCTGAATGGCTTAACAGCCGATATCTCTGCTGCAGAGGTAGAGATTAGATTTCTCAACTCTGTCTCTGTTGGAAGTTAATCCCTTTTATTGCAGTCTCCTTAAAATCGCCAAGCGAACAAAGTAGTGGTTTAGCAGCCGGAGGCTGCCATTTTGCAGGCTCCGTGCTAACCCTTCAGTGATACTTGGTCATGCTCCTTCTGCCAGAGGCCAGGAATCGGAAAGGTCCGTGCTGACCATAACGTCCCATTTTTGCCCAGGACTTGTGGCATTCTGTGGCTGGGCTGTGCATGTGCTGTGTTGCCGTGGCAGTGGAAAATCTGGTGAGAGGCAGCTAGTTGTTAGTGGTATTTAAAATTATGTAATTTCAGTCTCGTATGAGCTGTGCTATGAATTTTTAATAGCCTGTGCTCACAATTTTGGCAAGTGTGTGTGAAAAAGACAGGCCCTGCAGAAATATGTAGCTTTGCAAAGTGGAAAATTGTTGAGCTCCGACTGGAGAAGGTCTTCAATTAAATGGTTCTTTGACAGTGCTTCCAAATAGTCACCTTTTCCACTATTTTCAAATTGCATTAGCCTTGGAATTTTTTTATTAACCTTTGACTGAGTTTGAATACTTGTTCTAATAGCACGACTGCGTTTTTCAGACAATGATAGGGATATTTCCGTCTCTTCTTGTTTTTATAGCTAAAGTTTGCTCTAAAGTACTGTGAAAGCTCTTGCATACTCTTACCTAAGACTTTCACATTAAGGGAATATAAATACTGATGTCATTATGTGTGTGTGGTCTTATTTATTCTCAGTGGCAAGATTTTTGCAGGTAACTAGGGATGATGGTTAGCAGCACCATCAGGGGACATCTTTAAAAGTTGGAAAGCTCAACATCTTTAAATAACTGAATTGTGTCCCTGCTCTTTTGTCACACCTGAAAACCTTGAGCAGAGGCTGCAAAGCATTTGCTCAGAGTTCTTGGTCAGGTATTAGTCAAGGAGGAGCTATAAGTGCCTGAGCAGTGTTTATTTATTTATTTATTTTAATTTGGCTATTAGAAAGATGTTGCTAATATCATGGCTTGTTGCTACTGCCTTTGTGGAGTATCTCTTTGGAAGGGTGTTACTGACTTGCTCTTATGCAAGGATGGGTGATGGTCATGAATTACTAATCACTTTTGTGTTTTTTTTTTTTAAATTCAGATCTTAATAAAATGTCTGTTTATGTATTACCCTTGCTAGGGTAATAGTGATCTATGAGTTAGCCAGGGTTGGATGTCAAGACTGTGAATCAAATTCAGTACCTGTCTAAACTGAATGCACATACTGCCTTTTTTCTCCTTGCACTCTTTACACCCCTTTCTCACGATACATGAGGTTGCAATATATACTAGTCACTCAGCATGTTGTCTCTCACCTCCTTCCCCCCTTAGAAGTAACTAGGGCTAAAGGGGTTCAGAAGAAGATGGTTCCTGTCCCAGTAGAGTAACGTAAGGAGTTGTGGGGAAAGCAGGTTTGGTGGCGACAGTGCCCCGGGCTGAGCAGGACGTGAGCCCCATGGCAGCGGCTCGCAGCGGGTCATGGTGCTGGGCTGCCGGCCTCTGCCCGGACATCTGCTCTGACCCAGCTGTTACCATCTGCCTTTTGGGATCCAGCATGGCAAGTTTCCTTGCAATCCATTTGCTCTGACTTTGAGTTTTGTAGCGATATGGGCTGGGCCTTTGGGTGACCCCCTCTTGCTGTTTTCTGTTACAGAGCTCCAACATGGGAGGCAAACTGAGCAAGAAGAAGAAGGGGTACAGCGTGAATGATGAGAAAGCTAAAGACAAAGACAAGAAGGCCGAAGGAGCCGCTGCTGAGGAAGAGGAGACTCCCAAGGAGGCAGAGGCTGTGCAGCCGACCACAGAGACCGCAGAAGTGAAGGAGAACAAGGAGGAGAAGGAAGAGAAAGACGCACAAGTTGCTGCCAACAAGACGGAAGAAAAAGAAGGGGAGAAGGAGAAAGCAGTGAGCCAGGAGGAAGCCCCAAAAGCTGAAGCGGAGAAGTCGGAGGCCGTCGTTGATGCGAAAGTGGAGCCACAGAAGAACAGCGAGCCGGCGAGCAAGCAAGAGGAGCAGCCGTCGGCCGCGGCTCCCGCTGCCGGCAGCGAGGTGCCCAAACCCTCTGAGCCCAGCAAGGATGCAAAGGCTTCTCAGCCGTCGGAAGCCACAGCAACTAGTAAAGCAGATGACAAGAGCAAAGAGGAAGGGGAAGCCAAAAAGACTGAGGCTCCCGCAACGCCCGCAGCCCAAGAAACTAAAAGCGAAGCGGCCCCAGCTTCAGACTCAAAACCTAGCAGCAGCGAGGCTGCCCCTTCTTCCAAGGAGACGGCGGCGGCGTCGGAAGCACCTAGTGCCACTGCTAAGGCCTCAGACCCTGCAGCCCCGCCAGAGGAAGCGAAACCTTCTGAAGCTCCGGCGGCCAATTCGGATCAAACCATAGCGGTGCAAGATTAAATTGGACAGCCTGTTGAAACAACCACTTAAAACAACCTGTGTCTTTTTTTTATTTTTTCAGCTATACTAACTCGTTTCAGATCTGAAATAACAATATGTATTGCCCAGAGGAAAAAAAAAAAAAGGAGAAAAATAAAAAAAAAAAGATGAAAAGGATGTCCCATCAAGTTGGGAGGGAGGGAGGGGGGAAGATCCAAATAGTATTTTTGTGGGGAAATATCTAATATACTTTCTGCCAACTTGACACAAGTCCTGGATTAAAAAAAAAAAAGTAAAATAAATGGATGTCTGAAAGTACAGCACATCTTTTGTATCTGAACTGCTGTAAATGCACTCCACCAATGTATCAAAATCTTCTTTTTGTTCTGTAATGGGGTTTGGGAGTGATGCGTTTGATTCTGCCCACTGGGTTTGTGCCAAGGCAATCAGATCTTTATGAAAGCAGTATTTTCTGTGTTTTTTTTTATTTTATTTACAGCCTTTCTTATTTTGATATTTTTTTTATGCAGTGGATGAATGCCAACTTTCAGACAAAACCCACTTAGCTGTCCACATATTTCTCAATGCCAATCCTCCAATTCTTCCTCTCCAAATATTTTTTGGGAGTAAAAAGCATTCTCATCCTACTTAGCCTACCTAGATTTCTCATGACGAGTTAATGCATGTCCGTGGTTGGGTGCACCTGTAGTTCTGTTTATTGGTCAGTGGAAATGAAAAAGTCTGCGTTCATTGCAGTTCCAGTTTCTCTTCCATTCTGTGTCACAGACACCAACACACACTCATTGGAAAACAAAATGAAAAAAAAAGAAAAAAAAACAAAATGTACAATGGATGCATTGAAATTATATGTAATTGTATAAATGGTGCAACAGTAATAAAAGTTAAATAATTTAAAAAATATAAGAGCGTAAAGACTGATTAAATCTTTACTTTTGCTTCTTTTGCTTGGGAACTTGCCAAAGGAAATCCTTACATTCAGAGGAGAAATGTTACACCTGGAGCCACTTACTCATCTATTTAAAGCAAAGTAGGGGATAAATGAAGTAGGACTAGCTTCGTGCTCCTGTAGACTTGCTGCTCTAAACTCCTATTTCAATAGCACAAGTCTTTTTCAGGTGAGGTTGGAAAGGGTAAATGGCCAGCACATCTGGTACATATTTAGCCTAAGTGAAATAAAAATGTTTTACACCTGCTGTAAAGCATGTAAAGCTCTCTTGCCATTTTAAAGTGTCAGAGGTGTGCTGCCCGGGTTTTAACTGGGGATAAAGCAGTGGATTTGATTAAACTGATCCCCTAATTAGGCAATTAAATTTAATTAAAGTCCTATTAAATTATTTCTAGCACTGACGTGCTTGCTCTCTATTCCAGTGCCATTGTATGGGAGATAAAACGCCACTGCCATCATAGGCCCTTCTGTTCATTTCAAATATGGTTATCTTATGGAGCTGAAGAATTTAGTCAAATATAAGAAACATTTTTTCCAATGCCTGCCTGCTGCTTTTTTATTCAGCTTTTTTATTCGGCTTTTATAAACACTTGCAGGTTCCCAAGTGATGTCCTTGCTGGATACAGATCAAGATTTCACTATACAGCCCAGAATTCATAAAACAGCATATTTAGTTGGTCCAGTTCCTCTAGACTGAGCAATTGTAAATAAGAGAAGTGTAGGTTGTATACATGCCAAAAACACAAGCAGACTTGTGTATACTGAGGAAAACGCTGCTTTAAAATGATAAAAAAAAAGTTCACATATTCTCTCCCTATGCAATAAGGGTGACTCTACTTCCATCATGGTTATTTTTTTAATTTAGAAATACGAGCTTTGCCTATTGTGCAGGGGAGACTAATGCACCCCAGTACCTCCCTGGAGAGCTTACTGGAGCAGGCAAGAGTAGCATTGTGGGTTTGAGGTCAGGCCAAATACTTGCATGAACTTTGGACTAGGACCAAACTTTTGCATTCTTAATGTGAGGAAGTTAATTTGCACGTACTGTACCCAAATAAAGGGAATTCTTTCTTGCAAACATGTATCAGCGCAGCACTCTGGCTTAAAAAGAAGAGAAGTTTTGCAAATGAAATAGCCGGAGTGCTGCAGAGGGCTGGGAGATAACATGATCACACTAGCTTAGCAGGCTTTGCTCACATACAGCTGTCATGCTCTACAGCATCCTTGCGCAGCCAAGTCTGTGGCTTTCCTGCAAATTTATTAGAACCATATGCCATCATTTTCCAATGTCTTGGAGCACTTCAATCCACAACCCCTATGTGAGCCTTCACGAGGTCGGTCCTGGATGGAGAGAGGAGGAGGAATGCAAGGATCCTGTGTTGCTTCTGCCCTGATGCAGTAAACCTGAGAGTTATGGAACTAAATCTGTTCCCTTTTAGGCTGCAGGGGGCCACTGTTGGAGAGCAGGTATGTAACGTTTTTACTGTGTTGGTCTGCAGACATGCCTGCTAACAGAAATCACACCTGCACTGAGTTTGCACCCACCTGCTTCCTGTGCAATGGTCATAATAATGCTTGGTATCTACTGACAGTAGTTTGATCAACAGCTGCTTTGCTTTTCCCTGAGCTTCCTATAGCTGGCATGTAGGACAGGCAAGAAGATCTCAATTGCGCTCTTCCTGTACTTCTTTCTTCATCTTTTTCTTTTTTTTAAGGCAATATAAAACATCATGCTCCAAAGCTGTGTCCAAACCCAGCAGATCCTGCTAATGCAGGACGTGAAAACCTGCGCTGCAGCCCTCACAATGCCTTGGCTGAGAGCAGTTTCTTCCTGACTGTGTTGATGGTGTAAGATAATGTCGTGCTCCACGTGACTAGAAAACACAAGCATACGGGCAATAAATGTGTGCTTGCGTCCGGGAAGCTGAGAGGAAGTACAGCAGCAAACTGGTGCGCTTTAATAAAAGCAAGTGCTGAATCCTCTCCAAAACCAAGAAGGAACGTTGCAGTGTACTGTTTTCAGTTCTGTTATTCACAGACGCTTGTGACATCGGCCTGGTCACAGTAGATAAAATTTTTGGTGACAAACTGGTGGTGTTAAGGCACTCTTGACAGCCCGTTCCTCCCATTCTATACCTCTGTGCACAAGCAAAGAAACCACCTCTGTTCAAAAAGTTAATGATCTAGGCATATATGATGGGAAGAACAGAGGAGCAAGTATATCACTTGCCTGAGGTGGCATGGGAGGTCACGGCCCTGCTTTTCTTCACTCCCAATCAAGCACTTCATGTGCAGGATCCTCTCTTTCTGAGTTATAATCACTCCTTAAAAACAGTGAAGGCATGTGAAGGGTGCAGAGCTAACAGGCATGATAAAGCCATGAATGTAAGCACATTGCAGATAATCTCGAAGGACCCAGTGCTCTCATGATAGTGTGTCAGATAAACAGAGAAATTCAAGCCTGGGAAAGAGCCTTTTTGGTTGTTGAGAGCCCCTGCAGAGAGCTGTCTGCTAAGTCTGCTTCGTTTTGCCGTGGAGACTGTCAAAAATCTGCTGCTGTCCCTTCGATGACAGCAAGGTCAGTGCCATTGGCTTCGCTGACAGAAATGCTGCTGCTTTTTACTGTATAGCAACTCACCCTTTATTTATTTATTATTATACTTGAAACATATCTGCTGATGTTTTGACGTTTAAAGATGGAAGGACAGCTGGGTTTTGTTAAAATACTCCTAATGAAGCAGCTTGCTAGGGTTAGTGCTTACAGCTTGCACTGAAGCTGGTTTCTGGATGCTGACTTATATAACTGTATGGCAAAAAATCTTCCATGAAATGGGAGTTAAATTAAGCATTAGAGGATGCATTGGTGTCTTATGCGGTAGTCATCCTAGCTGTGGGAATACGTGCCTGCCAGGATCTGAACAGTCACCCACGCCAAATTTCTGCAAGTGCTTCCTTTGCTCTAGTAGTTAACTGCAACGCGTGCTAGTTCCTTATCTCACATCACCGTGGCATGTCCCATCTTGGGGCAGGCTCAAGCGCTGCCCTGATCCTACCTTGCTACCCTGCATTTGGAGCAGTGGGGGAAGCAAGCCCCCAGGCTTGCTTCAGGAGTTCCTTATCATTACACTGAATTTCCAGGAATGTGTTCTCAGTTAGCATAAATGGGTGAGTGTCAAACAAGTGCCAAAAAAAATGCCTCCAAATTCTTGCCAGTGCCACAGAAAGCATTTTCTCATGGTACATTTCTGCAGAGTGTTTACTGTTTTATTTTACATTGCTGTCTAACTGCACTCAATTCATGATCTTTGAGAATTTCTTTCCCCAAAATTATTATTCCTAAACTCTTGCTTTACTCTTTTTCCTTTGTGTCACAACACCACTTCTTCATCAAATTCTTCCTCTGCCTCTGCAGTTATCCTTAATCTTATTTAGTTGACTTTCTGCCTCTTTTTTTTTTTTTATATCCGGTTGTGTAGTTAACCTCCCCACCATTTTTCATGCAATATGAACTCATGTCAGCTGTTAGGCGGACAGATGTGGAAACCACGGTCCTCTATTCATGGGAAAAAGCCAGTGCAAAGGACAGAAGCATGTGTGCTTTCTCTTGGTGCAGTGACAGAGCTTTCTCCAGGAGTAGCTCCACATAGCTTTCCTTGCTGCCTTCATCATGACTGTTTCAGAATCAGTTAAGCAGGAGAGGATTCGGGGCGGATGTGGATGTTTCAAAATATGGACACAGAAATTGGGACACAGGGCTTGTGACACAATGTTTTTGCTTCCTGCAGACAATATGACTGTGTGTTAACTGTCCACCTTAAACTTACTTAGTCCCTCCAACTTCCTGTTGTCTCAGTTCTTGTTGCTTGTGTAAGCAATAAATATTAATTTCAGCATTTAATTTCCTGGATGTGTAAAATTATTCCCTGAATCCTTAGTTTGTCTTCCTCTCCAATATAACTTGTACTTTTCTGAGAGTCTCTCATTGCATCCAGAGGTTGCCTGATCTTGATGTCCATCGTGCATCATGGAGTGACGTCCATGGATGACTTTTTTTGAGACTGCTCAGCCAAGTGAGGTGCAGATTTGGTTCAGTTGCAGCTTTTTTGACTTGCGAAGCAAAAGTTCAAAGGTTATATATGATGTTCCTACTGCAGGTTGCTGAAATATTCTACCAGCCCTACCTGTTCATTATCTGGAAAATCCTCAAGTTGCTGCAAAACCAGTAACTTGCTGGATGTTATCACCAGTTCAGCTGACCAGCAATTTTAGATTAGTACTTGGGAAAGTTCCATGTTGAATCTGCCTTGAAAGATCAATAATTCATACTGGACTCATTAGAAGACAGAATAGAGCTGGTCACATTAGGAGGTGGAAATAATAGAATTCAAATTTATTTTCTCCGCTCAGCTCCAGCCAGTTCAGAGAACCAGTGTGAAACCAGAGTCTCTCTCTAGGTGGTCTTTTCACTTTGGGAATGAGTTAGGCATGGCAAGACTCATCGCAGATGGACTATAAGTCATAGTAGCCAAAAAAATGGAGAAGCTTTTCTAAACCTCTCTGTTAATACTTGAAGCCTTAGGGCTCAAGTAGGGGTTTATTCACAGGCTACAGGGGTTCCCTGAGAAGCTATTCTACTAGAGATGCCTGGTACTGTAGGAACTTTTCTTCTATCTCTCGTTCTAGTGGCTCCTATTTTCAGCACTCCTTTTCCCCCATGCTCATTTTATTTCAACCAGTTTTAGATTTATTATATGTTAATGAGAAGTGTGTGCTGCAATGGCAGGCCATACTTATGACCCATCAATAACTTTTTCCGGCTTTTGTTTTTTGCAGAGTTCTAGTATTCCTGTAGACTTTTGGATTGGGACCATAAAATCTTATATGTTTACAAAGTAGAGTATCAATTGACCTGGTGGAAGGAGAAATTGAAAAATAGTTATATTGTTGGGAATAGGTGCAAGGCTGGAAGAGTAAACCTTCCATTCTGAGGCAGCCCAGGATTCTCAAATGGCGCAATGTAAGCTAAAACACCCTGTGGAGACTTAAAATGGTATCATGTGTCTCTCTGTCTGTGTGTGTGGTTTAAGCTCTGCTGCTCTATTCAATTATCTGAACTTTGTCAGCTGCACTTCATTTTTTTAAATCAAAGGAACCATTCCTAAACTAGCGTTTTTGTCTCAAAAGGCAAACGACAGTAACTCCTAATTGGTACAATGCAAAAGAACAATTTCAGACCCATTAAACCTTAAATAATCTTTCCCAGTAGAAGAAATTCTAGAAGTATTTCAGAATCTTTCATTTAAAAGAAAAAGTTTCCTAATGATTATTTTTCTAAAAGCAGCTTTTGATGATACGCTAAATGGACAATCTAGTGGAGTCTGGCCATATCTTTATCTCAAGCTAAGAAGGAAAGCAAACCTGCAACATGTGAGGCCAGTCCATCATCTACCAAAATCAATAAAGATGCACTGAACTGTATGAAATTCTTTTTATTTGCAGTTATTTCATATAGATCTGGAAAAAAAAAAGATTAGCAGAAGAAGGTTTCATTATATTAGGTAGCAATGAATGATTTGATATGAGAGAATTAAGCTGTTAACCTTAGTGCTAACCTACTGGCAAAGACATTTGGATTTGAATTGTAGCACATAATGAATACTAATTAGGAACCTAATGCAAGTGCTGAAATAGCAGATTTGAAGGATTATTCCAGACTTTAGGTAGTCTTTTTTTATGAATGTTTTGAAGTGTTTCACAGTGAAAGAAGTGGGACAACATAAGACTCAGTACATTTCTCAGTACATACACACAAAAGAAGGAACAGGGAAAAAATAATGAGTGTAGGGAATGCTATATTCTTTACAATGGATGTTAAGTCTAAGATGGTGCATCATGCTGAAAGATAGTGGCGCACTTTAATAATTTTGGTTTGAACCCTCTGAGAGATTTTATGACCTGAGCTGTGTTTTGTGCTATCTTGGCCACTTCACTAGCTACATCTGGGCTAGTTACTTCTAGCTTTGGTGAGTCTACCAAACATAGTATAAGAGGAAATGCCCTCAAATTGTGCCAGGGGAGGTTCAGACTAGATACTAGAAAAAAATTCTACACTGAAAGAGAGGTGAAGCATTGGAATAAGCTGCTTGGGGAAGTGATGGATTCAGCATCCCTGGAGTCAGCATTCAGGAAGTGAGGCACTTACCATCATGGTTTAGCCAGCATGGTGTTGAAAGGCTTACGGTTGAATTTAAGGATCCTGAAGGTCTTTTCCAATGATTCTATGATTCTATACCACTAGGAGTAACTATGGAAAAGCTCCCAGGTTTTCATGTGTCCTACATCTCACACAGACTTCTGTGCTGACAGAGTAAAGAGAACTGAAATATTCTAGTGTGCTGAGCTTGAGAACATTTCTTCAGAACAGCTGCAGTGCTGAGAGCTTGGATAAAGCCGTAAAGTTACTTGGCCAAGGTAAGCAGAGAATGTACAAAAAGATTCATTTCTGAGGGTGATAGACAGTAGGTGACATGTAACTTCATGGCAGGGTTAAAGACTGAGGGTGTGTCCCCAGAAAGTCTGTTAAGAGAGCTTTTCTCTGTGAGGCTTATGTTCAGACAAATTTAGCTTACAAATATAAGAAATCTCATTTTTGGATGCCTCAGTGATATCTCGTGACAGCCTAAAGAAACCTTTTCCACAGCAGGGAATGGGAATGTAAAATGAAAGAAACCACAGCCCTGTGAGGTATGCATCGATAGCTGGAGCCCTACATTTGTGTAATCTTTCTAAAGAAAACTGGGGGTATGAGCCATGACCACACTTCCACCCAGGGATCAGTAACAGGAGATGAGGGAAAAGTGCTGTTTTAGAGATGGTATCATCAGATCAGGTCAGATCTAATGATGCTATCAGATCCAATTACAATCAGTTCCAGTCACCATGCTGCAACATAGACATGACTTATCTGAAGGAGCAACTATTGTAAGACTGGCCATTTCCATTGATTTCATAATCTTGCTCTTCAGCTTGACACTCCCAAAATTGCCTTGAAAGCCCTGAAAGTAAGAAATTGTCTCTTGCAAGTCAGTGGCAGAAGACAGGTATAGATGGTGGGGGGAAGGATCTTAAAAGGCCAGAGAAGCATTTGGGAGTGAGTCGATCAGAGGGGGAATGCAAAAAGACCGTGGCCAGCACAGCAGGTCAGGATAATGATTTCCACATTGCCAAGTCTGAATGGGTCCAAAAGCAGAGGCACAAGCTGAGACTGGCATAGTTCCTCCTAGGAACAGGGTGGGTGGCAGGCGACTGCAGTTAGACTTAGAACGTGCAAAATTCTTCGCTTGCACGTGGAGGCTTAGCGAAAGCCACACAGTGCTATTTTTTTCCTCCTCTTCTCTCTTACTCTAGCTCTCTCATGCTGGTGTTTACTTTCTTCTGCAGGTCTAACCACTACCCTTTACCTCCAGGCTCTCCTTCATCTCTTCCCCTAGATACGCTCTATTCATGCATGGTCAAAGCAGTCAAAGCTCCCATTTGAGAAGAACATGTGATATCTACCACATGTCTTCCTGAAAACTTCTGCGCTTCCAGAGGGGCCTTTATGAACAGCCTGGCTTTTGAAGGTATCTTGTACTAAAAAGAGGCATGAGACAGTGCCAATCCTATTAACTCCAGAGAGCATTTTATGAGCGACTTCTCCCATCTGACTTGTGTGCTTCTCAGTCTGGAGCAAGCACCTGGGGGCATCTGCTCCATATTGCTGCTGGAGAGAGTCACCTTGGTAGACAACAAGTCAAGCAGGAAGCTGCCAAATCACTCAATGGTGCTCAAGGATGGAGAAATGTTGTCAAGAATTGCATGAACATGATGGGAACCCTCTTTGGGGCAGGGGTGTGGAGAGTTCTGTCACAGGGCCTTCATGATTTTCTACAGTTCTGTGACAACCAGAGGTAATTCCAGTGGGAAGTGTTTTCCATCAGCTGAATAAGTAAAAGCTAGACTGTATCTGCTTTCATGGAATAATAATTCCCTCTACATTGTCTTTAGCAGGACTAAGCTCTGTGCAAGGTATTGCTCAGTCTCAGACAAACCCCATGGTTCTTCAATAGCTGGAGGATGTTTCTCTGAGATACTGAGCCATCCCCCTTTAAAAGGGGTTTTGAATTGTTGTCCGAGTGCCCAGAATGAGACATTTCTCTGCTTCATTTTTCTTTTTTTTTTTCTTACAAGTTTTTATTCCAGGCATTCCCCCACCTACCATGCCATTAATAGGCAAAGCTGTTAACTTTTTCCTGTACACTTCAATCGATCCAAGACTGAGAAAGAGTAGGTTGGGTTTTGGTCAAATCCTTCTTTTTTAGAGATTCAGCTGATGCCTCAGCCTGCTGTAAGCAAGGACCATATTGATACTTCAACTGGGCAAAATCTTCAGCGGTTACAAATGGATTTGAGGTGAGGATATTCTAATGGTGAAAATATTCTAATCTTTGTGTGCTTTAGTTAAAAATACAATTCATGATGACTACTGGATGAAAAGTCTAGTTAGCCCATGAACCCTCAGAGTGCTGCCTGGGCAAAACGGTGGGAGGCTTTCTTTTAGGTAGTACATCTGCTGATTTGGCAGAATTGGGCCACCAAGTTGTTGTGATCAACTGGATGAAAATGACCTGCAAAATCCCTGCCTTATGTACAGTGCTGACTGCTGAGCAATCACTGCTGTTCTCTGCTTTTTGCTTTGTGCTGGCCTGGCTATACCAGTAGTGAGCTGGGATCAGTGTATGGAGAAACCGCAACATTTTAAACCACCTTTTTCTCTTTCAAGGAGAAAATTATTTTCTAAACCTTTGATTTTTTGTTGTGGTGAGGGAGTAATGAGGTGAGGAAGTAAAGCTAAGTCTGACTTTCTCAAGTCATGGTACCTCTCCACACAGCCACGTGCGTGCACTAGGAACCACTCAGAAGTGACTCAGCTGGACACGTGAAAATAATCAGATCCATTCAAAACTCCGGAACTTATAGTCTGAGGATTTTTTCAAAGCCTTCCAGTTGAAAACCCCATGGGTTCATCTCCCTTTATACGTTGTCTCAGCCTCTGGCATCTATCAACACTTAAACCTCAAAGCAAAATACATGCAAAAACTCCCGGGCTTTATGTCAGAAGTCTTGGAAACCACCGCAGTTTTCACACTCCCTTCCTCAATTTTAGGTTTGGTCAAATTAATCCCCATCTCAGTGAATTTAAGATCCAGATTGCACACACAGTTTGCCATGGTTTTAGCTAGAGTAATTATGCTATTAAAATAATCATTAAAATTGAGTTATTAAAATGAAGGAAAAAAGGCAAATTAAAGCTGTGAATATTTGTTCAACCAGAGCCACTATGTCTAGGCAGTACATTTGAACTGCTTTTACATTTTATATGTGGATATAAAATGGAACTCCCCAGTTATCAGCTGTGCCCTTCTACAAAATCTGGATTTTTTTGTATGCGGGTGGTTCCCAATGAGTGAGCTCAGCTGCTATCTGAAACTAGTGGGTGTCTTAGCCTCTCACCTTGTAGATTTTCCCTGCTGTTTTATCTACTGTGCAGATACAGGAAGGTGTGTAATATTTTAGTACCTGCCTGTCTCTATTTATAATACTTCCAGAAAGTCCCTAATCTTTATTGAACAGCTTTATCTTTTTCAAATAAGAAACATGAATTTCTTACAGAGTGTACAATTAGACTTGTCAGAAGAAGTTACTGAATAACTAAGGGGAGAGACATTCCTTGAGCCATTGTATCAAACCTAGTAATAAAAAGAAGAGAGCTCCGTTTTTCTCCTTCTGCCATGCTGAGCAGAGCTCTAACAGAATAGAAATGACAGTATGGCTTCATTTAACCCCCAATCTGGAAAGTTACAGAAAGTTACAGCATTTTCATTTCTCATCATTTGCTTTTTAAGGCAGATAACCTTAACTTTTTCTATGTGTACATTATTAGCACTTACAACTCCTCACTGTGGAGAAGTGATGCTAATTAAAATCCTTAAATGATTGGAACTATTTAATATGTACTTTGACAACTTTTATTCATTGGAACAAATTGTTATGTGAATATCCTCATGAAATATGAGATATATTTGATTAGACTGTTTCACCATGAAATATAAATGGCACTATATATACTCCCATTACATATATCTATTACAATGGGCCAAGTAATTCTGTTGCGTGTCACACTGCCCTGTGGCAACCAGGATCCAGTGGTGCTGTAGTATAAGTGAACCCACCTCTGCCGTGACTGATAACCCCAGACAATTGCAGATATTACTACTCTATTTAGATTAATGACATACTTTTCCTCTCTTCTGGGACAAAGACAACTCCTTCTTTTCTTAAAAAAAAAGGAAAAAAAAAAAAAAAAAAAAGAAAACTACCCTAGATTTGCTAGATGTAGAGCCAATGCCTGAGCAGGTAATCAGAACAGCTCTCAAGAGATGCTGGAGAGTTGGGGTATGGGGGAGGTGGAGAGTCAGGAAGAAAAGTATTTTTTTGTTTTAGATTAATTTCTCATCATGTGATAACTGACAATTTCTTTACTAGTTTATTTTTGGCAGTTTATTTCTGCGAGAGCATTCTTCTATTTTTCAGATTTTAGAACCTGAGGTTTTCTGTAGACAGTCTTATTGCATGATCTACTCTTAATGAGGAGAAAAATGACCCTCAATTTTGGAAAAAAAACAAGCCCTTAATCTAAATCAAAGCTTCAAAATAATCTTAACAGTTTTAGCTGGTTCAAGTTTTAAGTGCATAAACAAAAATGCATCAGGTAAAGCCAGTGGCTATTACAGAGCAACAGCCTAATTCTTCTCATTTTTGGAAGGCCGCATTGGGAACAACGTAGCCTTGTCCTGGACATGAGTATCTTTGCTCTTCATTGCTATTCTGAAATCATACATGTACTAGTCGCCCATGTGGTTACAGTTTTTACCCACCTTCTCCCTCTGTATTGCTGTTCCTCATCTTTAAGGGTTTGTGGGAGTCCTTGGTGAGCAGCCAAACATCATGGACTGCCCAGTCCTGTTTAATTGGAGAAAGCAAAAGTGTAATGTGGTCCCTGTGGTCTAAGCTTCAGAGTGGCTGTTCAAAAAATGGAGAGAAATAATTCTGGTGAGATGCAAAGCTTAAAAGCTTGTATTTTCTTGTATTTGCAGTAGTACTAACTGTATTAAGTTATCCAAGAGTGTAAGGATTTACTAAGCCTCTCTGCACAGTGCTGTGCCAATGGGGTATTTCTTTGTTAAGCTGCCTTTATGTAGCTATCTGTACAACATAAGCTCATGCTTTGCAAAAAGAGCAAATGTTTGGGATTATCCTGCAATGATGAAGAGGCACAATGTGAATTACAGGGGTATAAATTACTGCCTATGGGTTGAGTTGGTTGGGAGCAGAGGGTGTGTCTAGGTTTCTGGAGAAGCACCAGGGAAGCAGTCAATCAAAGGGTTTAAAAGCACTAACTAAACCTGAGAAAAAGGGGAGTGCAAAGTGATGCTTTATCTGCTTTCTCCCATTTTTCCCCTTTCCATTTCTAGACTCAGCAGTTCGTGGCATGCTTTTTGTAATATTTCTGTGTTCCTCTGCTGTTGGACACTGCTGATATATCTAATATATTGCAAAACTATTTTTCCTCTTCAGCTTTCCTGACCCAAAATCCTTTTGGAGAATCTATCAAGTATGCTCTCACAAAAATACCTATTTTTTTTTTCATTTGACCAACCAGGCTCCTACCGCCCTACTTCTCCAAGTATTACAGCGGTGATGCCATGCACATCTGTCTCTCTTTCTTTTTTTTTAAAAGGATTTTTTTTCCTTCTGAATCCTGAAGGAAGGAACATGAAGGAAGGATTCTTGTTGAAGGAAGGACCCTTGTTATGGTGAAAGACAGTCTAAAGTCAGTACAGTGGCCATTCAAGCGCAGAAACAGAAATTTTCAGTTCTTGCAAAGAAAGTTCAATACTTTCATCTTTCACATCATTCAACACATCCTTCCTTTTCCCTCTCTTTCCCTTCCCTGGGTTTCTCTCATGGGAGCGAAAGGCTCTCCAGTCTCTGGGAAACCTCTTCCTGGATCCAGGACACACATGCTCCTGTGTACACTCACAGTCCCCTAAACAGTGAAACCTTCAAATTGTGTCTAAATTCTGTCCTGATCACTCTAGCTGGTGTATCCCAAGGCATAAAGTGCTTCAGACAACCTCCTGCATCTTGACAGGTGCCAGCTTCTCTTGTCTGCACTGTCCCAGCTGTGGACATCCTCTGGTCAGCTTTGGGGAGAAGTCAAAGATGCTTCTTGAAAATGCAGGGACAGCACAAGGCAAACTGAATATCACATCTCAATAACATGGAGGCTACTATCTTATTCAATTCTAGTTTTTCAATTTTGTAGACAACTGAATGTCTCTCCAGCTGTAGGCAATCTGTATAGCTCCATGGACTGCAGAGCTCTGGTGGTCTAGAGATCTGATTCTCAATTCTTGAGCATAATGAAGCTGCTGCAAAATTAACACAAAAGTCCTTCCCAACCCCTGCAGAACCTTGTATACCATTGTATACTAAGTCCCAGAAATACCATTTATTTAAATGCAAAATTATTTGAGGAGGATTTCGTTATGTTGCTAAACTGCTTGGAGCAGCCAATCCCCTGTTTCAGTACTGTGTATACTTGTACTCATTAATCAATAAAATCTGAGGTTAACTACAACTAGTTGTGATCTCCCACTAAGATGAGTATCTGAGGCACTGTAACTTGCAGGATCATTTTTGCCTGCGGAGAACCATGGTCTGATGCTGATTGTATTCAGACAATAGGTTTATTTGTAATAAAGGGGGGTGTTGAAAGGCAGATTGCCATATTTTGTGGGGAGGGAGTGGAAGGAAAAATAAGTATGAAGAAGCTTTGTAATCCTAAATACTCCAGGAGATGTGAGCTGAGAAAAATGAAGTTTTCACTCTGTGGGAAAATAACCTTTCTGAAATTTAGTGTTACTCTGATTTGAAAAATGTTTCTAATTTGGAATTTCCCACCGTAACAAAAGTTTCAGCAATTGTAATTCTGAAGAACAAAAATATTTTGTCAATATTTAAACCATGAAGAGAGTGAAACTATGTACAATAGTTTGTGTGTCTTGCATGCACTTTATTTATATACATAATATTGATAAAGTACTTCTGAATATTTGTTTAAAAATAGAAACACAATCTCAGGATGATTAAGTCTCAGTGACATATGTATGTATACATATATATACACACACACTATCCTTATTGCTATGCATTAGACATCAAACTAGCTGTTGTGATTCTTCTCCTAACAGCGAACAAATGTTTCTGAAAGGCTGAAAGCTCTTGTGGCTTTTCTCGGGAGATGGGCTCATTTCTGCTTAAAGGTTTGTGTTTCTCTGCTGCGAGGAGACAGTGCAGAGAACTAAAGAGCACATGTCAGAGCAAGAACTGAAGTTTGGCAGGAGCCAGGCTGCGCTTCACACGCTCAATACCTCCCAGGAATCGGCTGGCAGCCCACTGAAGTCAATGGGAACTTCTGACGGGCTTCAACGCACCTTGGATCAGGCCCAAAGGGACGCTTTTCAGCAAAATGCTTAGGTGGATTTTACTTCAGGCATGAGCTTAATGAGACTTTAGCAGGTACTTCAAGTTGTGCACCCTTGCTTTTCATGAGCAGAAGCTAAATGCACTAAAGTCTCACCACGTGAACTGTCACAAGGTGATAACACGAGAAGATCTCAGGACCGCGGGCTCTAATTGTTTAAATACAAACTGAGATGAAAGTTTGCAAGGAGGTGCTGGGCAACAGCTCTCAAAGGAACCACAAAAAAGACTACTGTTTCAGGGGAAAAAAAAAAAAAAAGTGGTTCTAGCAGAATGGGAAGTGAGAGAACAGACATTATAAGCAGGGGATTTTCCAAGTTTTACATATGAGGCCAAATTTGTAATGGGGTAGGACTGAAAGATCAAAGCCAAAGGTGGTATAAATTGACATATCAATCAGTCAGATTAAAGGTTGGGTTGATAGTGTGCCTGCTTGGGAAGGAAAAGAAATGTGAAACAGCACATAATAAAGATTTATATTTAGTAATTCCAGTTACTGCTTGCTTGCTGGCCTACCCTCCAGCTTTGTCTATTGAAGACTTCTTTGTTAGCAAGGCCTAGATTATCTGATTATCTTTTTTTTTTCCTTTTTTAAGTAGGAGAAGAAGTGCTGTAATACTTCTATGAGTTAAAATGCCTCTCTGCAGAATTTAGCACGTAGCAGCTACTCAGATTACATTGAAATGTTAAAGAAAAAGTTCCCTGTTTTCTAAAGAACAGCTTATACTTCAGAGGGGGGACAATAACACAGAAATGGACACGAAATTGGCAGTAAGTCAATATGGGCTAAAATCCAACTCCCGAATCTGGCTCTAGAGTGGTTTCTCATTGTACAGGATGAGGACTTAGGTCTGGAGTCATCACCTTTGAATATGTTTGGATTTGCATTAACATTAGAAGTGATATTTTAAAATGATATTTTTCACTAACTTCTAGCAAGGACAATCCTCTGTGCCTGTGGTTAAAATGAGGCCTTAAAAATTTGTGTAAGCTACTTTCATTTTCCTTTTACCTATTTTTACTGTGATTCAGTTTTGTGGACCCAAATTATTTATTCTGACGTGAATATACTTGTTTTGCTGTGTAAACATTATCTTAAGTGTGAAGTGGGTTCTCTTGCTGAGCCATTACAAAATTCTGTAGGCACCATGACCATGTTAGTATTCTGCTTATTTAGTCACCAAAGCAGCTTGTGTAATTTTATCACAAAATGAACCACTGGGCACCCCCGGGAGATGCTTCTATCAGCTGCATTGCCATTTTCTAGAATGACAATCTAGCAGCGTGAAATCTGAGAAACAATAAACCCATAATAACAGTAATAAAACCGCCCGGCCTTCGCAGGCTTTTATTCTGAGGTCAGGTGACTCATGTAAAAGCAATCCAGGCCAGTCATGAGACAAAAGTTTTTGTGGCCACATCAGCTTTCCAGAGTTTACTGCAGCTCTCAAGTTGGGCTTGTGTTCAGTTCATCAGATTTATGAATGCATTGTTCTGAGTTTTAAATTATAGCCTTTGGTGACTGGCTTCACACACATCTCCCGGGGCAGGCAGCAGAAACGTCTTAAGAGCATAAGTGAGTGTATACAGCCTTTGCTCTCTGCAGGATACTTTTCACTTAAAAAAACTCTATTTTAAGCTAAGACTGTCTGTGAAGGTAGCTAATTTCTCTCTCTCATTTTTCAGATCACAAGCCCATGGCGCAATGTTGGTATGTGTTTTTACCCTCAGGAAACAGCTTGCCAGAATGTTGTGGGGATCAAGACATTCTTCTTCTAGGCTTATTTGCTGCCTTGCTTTTACCTCAAACCCTTTTCCTGAACTTGAAATTTCTTGTTGCAAATTTCAGCTCCAAAGCACAAGTCAAACTATTTACCATAAGGATTCCCAAGCAAGAATTTTAATCATGTTCAGTATATCTGATTTCACTTAGGAAGAGCATGGCATCTTACTGCATACCTCTGAATTAAAATGCAACACAGGGGCGCTATTGGCCTCAACTGTCCACGTTCTCTCTGTTCCCAGCATTATCTTCTTCTCCTGCAGTGGAATCATAACTGGTTAAGTGTTGTCTGATGACTTTACCTTTCTCAATAGCAGTCCTGTACATTATTTCAAGGTCAAAGAAGTTGTAAGTACAGTGTTATGCTGGGGAAGCTCAGGCATGGATGTATAATCCTCTGCTGTTCCTTTTTTCAAGTGACCGCAGTGACTTGAACTGCTGCAGCTGAATAACCACATCTTGATTCTCAGAACTCAATGAGCTATATTTGTTTAAAAGGGTTGAATAAAATTAAAGACATCAATAGTTTCCTCGGGAGAAGGCTAGAAATGATGATAGAGAATCAATATCCTTTCTACTCAATATCATTTCTACTCATCCATGTCAGTGGAAGTTCAGCATCAGGGTAAGGTATGTGGACTTTTATAGTGGGAAAAGGGGTGGCTGTTAGTGAGATGGAGTGGTTTGGGTAGAAGGAGAGCAGCCACTTCACTGTCCTGCTTATGCAAGAGACCATGGCAGCTGCTGACTCAATATTCGTATCTGCTATAGTTGAGTTTTCCAAAACAACTGTGAAGCACAGCAATAGTGACCCTGGTGCTGGGAGACGAGTTTCCTTATCCTAAGGTGAGAAAGGTGGGTTTCGTATCTGGGCCTGGGAGGACAGATTTTGAAAGCACAGCAGTTACTAATGCTCTCTGTAATGAATGAATGAATCATGGTGGAAGAGAAGTAGGAGAGGAAGTGGCCTTCATTGGCTGGAGTGATGTGCTCTGTCTTTCAGACAGTCATTATGCCAGACCTCCTCAGCCCACAGAAATGTGCCTTGGAAGGCTCACCAAACCTCCTAATTGGTGCTCTTTTGGGAAATAACGTTTCTCCTGGGCACAACATCAAAAGAAGGAATGAGGAAGCTGTCTTTGACAGCTTTGCTCTCAAGAAGGCTGCGTGCTGGGCTTTGCTAGTTTCATGGGCTTGCAGGGGCATGAGTCATGGGAATGACTTCTGTCTATTGGAAACAAACTTTTGGGGATCAAGACATTTTCACTTCATGCACAAAGTTTAATATGTAAAAGCTGCTGCCATCACAGATGAGTATGCATTTGAAAGGGTTGACTCTTCCACCCCTAGATTAGAATACACCACATATATATATATAGACACATCTATATGTATGTGTATTATCTTTTACAGCTTAGGCATTGTATGTGAAGTTAATGTTTGGAGCTGAAATGGGTGACTGATGTCTGGATTTAGATTAGGAAACACTAAAACAATCAGGAAATCGTGGTCCCAAAGAGTAGAAGTGTCCAAGACAATCACTGTTTCAACAATCAGGCCTGAGCTATGCTGTTGGTGACCCTCATTCCTGCTGCCCTTATATTGCTTGGATTTCCTTGGTTGATTTCTGATCAACACATTGCCTTGTTTGGTGATCTCTGGGGCCTGTGTCATTCACCACCCTGGCTTCCCCTGGATGCTGTGGGATGGTGCTAGTGGGTGACAGTTCTGCCCGTACTGGGGTCAGCCACAGCTCCTGGCTCCTTCCCCTTTATGCTGGTCCCCAGAAGCCCCATTTTAGGCTTGTCCAAAGCCAGATGGCCTCCTAGAGTACTCTAAACCCATTCTCTATGAGCCTCCACAAAACCGAGTGGATCTCAGATTATGATTTCAGTATTAGTGCCTTTATGATTATGAGCAGAAGGGCATAGGTTAGCTCACTAATGTTTCTATCTTTTTAGCCCTAAGAAGAAAACAAGAAACAGCACAGAATGTAATGTGGGAAGCTGAATATGAGCTTATAATGGGTCATTCTATGTTAAACACAGACTCTATAAAATGATATCTAAGCATGTTTTCCAACCACAGGACTGTTTTCTGTTATTTATGGTTATCCTACAGTACTGCTTCAAAACAGCTTAGACCTACAAATTGTTCAGACTTGGTGTGTCTCCTAACTTCACAAGGCACTTCCCCACTCTCAGCTGAGGCTTTAATGCAAGCAAGAGCCCACATGCAAGGGAAGAGACCAAAGAACAGCTGTACTTCAAAGGAAATTTAAAAAGCAATGGCTCTGCAAGCCCTATAGCAACACATACACGAAAACTGCAAAAAGCCCTTTCAGAATTATTCCTTCAGAATACTTAAAATAGTTAAATATGGACCACCATAATGAAATTATGGAGCCTTGACAGAAATCTCTCACAAGGAGCAATTTAAAATTCAAAGCACCTGGGGAGGGGAGGGCTGTTGTTTTCATGCTGTCTTGCCTGTGACACCGTATGAAAGTGCTAAGCTGCCCTCCAGAATTGGGGCAGAGGGAAAGAACTATTTGGAATTAATTTGAAAAAATAGAACCAGCAGTAGCAGAGAATCAGTGAGTTGTACAACCTGGGATGTGCATGTGCTGTTGACACAAAGTTAACTGCAGTACTGCAGTCACGTAGCTAGTGCTAGACAAGTTAGAGTTAGGAGCAATCTAGCAGTAGCCTAAATGTGGGCTAATTTTACTTGCTTTTGGGCAAGTCAGTTCTCCAGCCCTAAATGTTGCTATGTCATGCTTATTACCTGCCCCTAAGCCCATGAATTTGCATGCTACTGAGGGATCTTCTCTGTCACAATCATCTTGTGACTGCAGTCCTTCCTGTCCTTGGCCCTAATTTGTCTCCCAAATGTACCAGCACAACTCTATACTACATTAACTGAAATCAATCAAGTCACTCTCAATTTATAGCAACTGAAAGCTGGATTTGACCAATATATTCTTATGCTGAACCTCTAATGCCTTTATCTTTGCCGGTCAAATGCAGTGCTGCCATGCTAGTTTGTGCCAGCAGAGAATTTAAGCTGTGTATAAAAAAATCAATTAAGTGAAGCCTTCTAATAATCTGAGTTAACCTCTCAGCTTGCCAAGTACATGGAAAGATATGTATTAGCACCATTAAAAATCATGAACAAATGTGAAAATGGATCCAAAGCCACTGTTGTTTTCCGTGTTTATTATTTTGGGAAAAGGGGAGAGTCTCTGTATAAGATCACATTCTTCTAAACAAATTCACTTGACTCTAAGGAACTTCATAAGAAAAAGATCTATAGCATTATGTGTCCATCTGAAGTGACATCTTAAAGACACAGAACTAATATGACCTCTTTGATTCCTTCTCTATGAAAGATTAAAATACAACACAGGGCTATACAGATGCCAGGTCTCCCTGAGAAGCAGGGGCAAGGATATACTCCCATTTTAAAGATGAGAAACATCTTGCCAGATACAGATGTCTCAGAGCAACAGAAAAACTACAGAGCTTATGAGTCTGCTCTGATTTAGGAGTAGCTCCAGTGAAGTGTAAAGCCATTAAAAGCAATATCAGACTCAGAATCTCCAATTATCTCACCCCATCAATCAGGTCGTGGTAACTTATTCATTTAAAGCCACTGCAGTTCTTGCATTACTCTCAGCTAGCAACTTCCTTCTTCAGCTCACATGCTACTTGCTGGTCTTTTTATTCTTACTGACAGCAAAAGACAGAGTGTTTTTGCTTTAGAGGGTAAGTAACAATGCTTTAATTGATTGAATGATGCTGTTTCAGGAAGGAGTCAAGGAAGCCTGAAGAGGCTTTTGCTGTAATGCTTCCTGAGATTAGGTTTACGTTATCCTTCTGCCTGCAGCACTCTAATTAGATAGACCTTTATTACTGAGAGACCACCAGAACCCAAATGTAACTGAACTGGAGTCTCTTGCTACTCGGTGCGTGGTTCATGAGCTGCTTAGTAGCTGTTGGCATGGAGCTCTGCTTCTCTGCAAGTAAAGAGCAGACTAGTCCTAGGGCTGGAGAATGAGACTGAGATGGCACAAAGACAGCTCACTTGGATGGCTTAGGCTCTGGTAAATAGGTCCTATAGTGTAAAAGTTAGAGCTGCCTGTCTAATTTCTGTAGTCCAAGACTACCAATGGTACTATGGGTAGTCTACGATATATCCTTTTCTCCCTGGAAAATCTCAGGGTTTGCAAAGGTTTTTCACAGTACCACGTCACATAACCCTCAAACAGGGCCAGTTTGTTCACAACCTTAGCTGATGAAGTGATAGTTATGTACATAGCTAGTTCTTCATATTCTTCTTCCTCTATGCAGGATGAAGCTTTAGGAATTTTTTTTTTTTAGCACACATAGCAGAGAGGTTGTTTTGCAGAAGTGTAAAGTCAGAGCAAGATTCTTCCCCCCACTCTCCAGCCTTTCTCTTTTCATGAAGTGTTGTAACAGAGCTGACAAGCTGAGTAGGAATGTTTTCTTCCAGCATATCTAGTTGCATCAGATTGTAAAAGACGTGAAATAGAAAATTGTTACAGAAATGAGTAAACTGATAACTTGATTATAGCAGATATTTCTCAAAGAAAAACAGCTGGCGCATTTCATGCAGTACGGAGAGGATTCTGAAATAGCAAAACAGCACATTCCTGTATCTAGATAAAGCTAGGGACTTTCAGTGCTGCTGCCTATACAATGTATTTAAAGGATCATGCTGTCAGTTCAGAAAATCCTGTATACTCCAAATTTTCCTCTCTTCCCTTCTGGTTGTAGTTCAACACTTTGTAACAGCTGGTCACAAATTATATGATAAGGAGATCTGTAAGGATAGCTTGAGTGGCAGAAGGATATAAGACAGCCCTGAAGAAAACTCTTGAGCCTGGGCCCAACTGAGCCTCACCATGGCAAACTGCCATGAACTGTGTAGTTTAGCCAAATTAATGTCTAAGTAAAATGGGGCAAATAATTAGGAAAATCCAGATCCTATATGGCCTGTGCTAACTTGCTTTATAACAGGTAAGGATGTCCTTTTCTAATTAGATGATCTAGTCTATGTCTTCCTGCTCTGGTTCATGGCTCATTCAGAGCACAATGTGCTCGGCTCCCCTGTGCGAGCAATGCTCTGTTTGCTCCTCATAGTTCAAATTCACCCCAAGTCTGCTGCTATTCCCCCCTGCAAGCTAGGTATTGATAAAGAAATTGATAACTTGGGAGTTTTTCTCTGGTGCTCTTGGGTGTTCATGAGTACTGAGCAGATACTGACTGAGATATTTGAAGGACTGTAAGGTTTGAGTCAGGTGGGCATTGATCAGGACAAAAATCTGGTACCTGGTACAATCCATCTGCCAAATCCAAGGCAGCTCCTCAATAGCACAAAGCCCCCCAGGCTCTGGGAAATACCTGCAGAATGCTCCAGCACAGTGATTCATTTTTCTTGTTTTCTCCAACTGCTCAGTTTCTTCCATTAAATCAGCAAGAATTGTGGTAGGCGGTTTCAGCTTGCAACAGGGAAAGTTCAGAAGAATAAAATAGAATAGCAAAAAAGCCTCGTAAGAGAAAGGATAGGGAAAAATGCTTCAGTCGTTGCCTCAGAGTATTATGTTCTCATGAGTTTTCTTTCTCTTTTCTCTCTCTTATTTATTTACTTATTTATTACTTTTTTTTCACTAAGGAGCACTAAAGCAAAGAGAGAGCTACCAGCTACCTCAGTACACAGACATATATGCAAACACATGCATGTAATCTATAAACAGAGATATGTGCTTACAAACGTATCTATCTAGACATATCCAAAGTATTTGCAGTAGCAAGGTGTAATTGTTTGGGATAAGGTTCTGCATTATATGGCCTTACCAGAAGGAACCTCATTCGTATTGGCTGTTTCTACAAGCGGCAGTGTCTTTTTAATGAAGTAAATGTCTCTCTCAGAACAGATTAAAGGCAAGTATGATACTCAAGAGTCTTATTCACTGGTAAGTTAAGCATTCTGACAGGAAGCAATTTCCCAAACACTGCCATCTGCAGTAGACTTCTTCTTTGAAGTTAGCTAATGTTTTAGCTCTAATTGGACATTAGAGGAATAGGAATATTTTGTTTCTTAAGGTGTCTCATCAATACACACATTCTCTGACAGGAAACATGCAAGTAAAATTAAAATACCTTATCAACCTGAGAAATGTTTCCATCCTAGTTTTGAGCAAAGGAAGGAAAAATACATCTGAAACATCCAGATTATTACATTTTTCCCAGCTTTCTTCTCCAGTTCTTACATTTTTTGTTGGTGGTGTGTTTTTGTTGTTTCTTTGCTTTTTGTTTTAAAAGTTATTAGCAATCAAAACAACAGATTTTATTGTATTTATGGTTTTGAGTGCTGTTCTAGGCAATTATATTTTCTAATCAGCCCTTGTGTGATTAAATATTTACAGGCCAACTCAAAGCAGGCCTCAACTGGTTGTCTTAGAGGAATTATCATTGGTCTGATAATCACCTGAAAAGCTTTTTAAAACCTTCAAGGACTCTTAACAATTATCTGGTCAGATCTCTTGCCTAGCCTGGGCTGGAAAGCAACATAGGATACATACGCTCAGCGTTCTAGGATGACCATCTCCTTGTTCTATGAAAAAATATGATTAAAATTAATTAAAAAATCCTTTATGTTGGCCAAAATATAATTATTCCAGTTGTAAGTGGGTCAACTGCTATTTACTTCTCCCAGTTCAGCAGGAGAATTGTCAGCATTGCTGGCAGGAATTTCTGTCTTGTCTGAAGAGCGCTCAGAAACCTCCATGGCAACATTCAGAACCTCCCTGTACTTACCTTCCTGCCCATCATGAGGCCTGGAAGAAAGTGATTGCCATCCATAAAATGCTAGTAAACAAAAGAAAAGTCTTAGGGGTGCAAGATATGAGTATAAGTGAAGTCTGATAACCCACAACTGCTTGTTTTACAGATTCTGTTTCAAGGGCAAAAAAGCATCCTTTTGGGGAACAATAGTGAGAAATGACAGCGCAGTCAGTTCACTGAATCATTCAGAGTATTGCATGAGGTTCTGGAAATGGAAGGAGGAAAAAAGGGAACAATGTTCTTTTCCACTCAGTAAGTATAAATACTCGTTTATCAAATTAGATATCCTTAATGGAAAATAGCGTGGAGAGTAATCATGTATTGTATTAATTATCAGGATAAAAAGCATAGCTATACCTAAAATATATAGTTAAACTTGTTCAAGACAAAACTTTCATTTAGAATGAAACTGCATCAATGATAATCTTGACTAAAAAGCTCTTTCTTTGCTATCTAATTGAAATATATACTTATGCCTTGCAAATAATGAGTGAAAAAAAAGATTTAATTCCAAAATATAGCACAGAATTTGTTTTGTTTTGCAAATTTCTCATCTTGATTATAAAATTACATCAATTAGTTGGATTGTTATTCCTATGCTAAGTTCTCATGTACAGGACCGTGGTGCATATTTTCTGTTGCAAAGACATTGGGGGTAATTGGTTGCTATTCATTCTTTCCCCGATAGAATATTGTCTTTAGAAAAATGAATAGAAATAATTTTATTGGTCTTCTGTTATGCAAGCAGAGTGGTAAATTGCTCTACCTATGTTATATTAGCTGAGGTTGAAAGTTTTGCTTGTTTGAAAGTCAATATCACTTTGATTTTTAAATGGATAAATAACAATTCAGCTTGTGTTTAGTTTATTCTTTCCCCAATATGTTTGTGGATATACAAATTTCAGCCATTAGGAACAAAACATAATTTCTACATTAAAAAACATGAAAATTGCAAATTTCTTCTTTGCTCTGAAAAAAGTGCTTAGACACTATTTCCAAACAGATGCCAAGTAAATGTTTTGTTTTGGCTTTGTGCTACACAGTAGAATTATTTTGTGGAGAAGAAGTACTTCCTTCATTTTTAATTCTCTTGTATTTCCAAGCACATTTTTTTAAAATTTCATTCACTACACACTCCTTTAAAAAGAGCAAACCTTAGTTACTAGTATACTGGATTCTGCCACTATCTGAGCAGGGAGTCATTGCCAGTTCTGAAGACCTGCAAATACTTCTTCCTGAAGAAGGTCTGAAAAGATATTTTCCAAGTAGAAGATTCTTTGCTCTAGTTGTCTAAGTCATGCATCTTTCCTATAGGAAAAGAAAAGCATTTAAAAGGAAATTCCTTAACCTGTTAGTGAGAAGGAATGATGAGAACAACAAAAAGAGTTTGAACTTCATATTTTGGATGCATAAGCTTACACAGTCAAAATACAGAGGGTAGATAGACAAACAGGCAGTGATCACATTCCTCAGAACCTCTGCTCTGTTTTCCATCAACCTCTGTCCTTGAAAGACAGGAGAAATAGAAAAAGTTCTGGTGGTAACTTGGAAAGAGGGAAGAACAAGAAGATAGGCTATTCAGTAGCAGATCTAGCTGTCATTACCTACAGACAGTTCTCTAAGCAGTTGAAATCTGACGTGAAATTTGTGTGCACTGTGAGTATTCTTTCCATTGGAATATGTTAAGACCTCCGTTTTTTAAATGTTTGTTTGCTTTTGAGGAACACCTCCCAAGAGGCCATCTGACTCTATCACTAAATCAACTGAGGTCAAACAATTTAGTAAGAAAAGAAGCACTAAATTTAAGGGCTGTGCATTCCAACTGCATGTATGCTATGGGAAAACTGTAAATATTAGGATACCATGAGGGTCCCAACCCTTGTGATTGCAAAGGCTGCATGAAGGCAGTGACAAATCAAGTGTAGCATAATCTATTATATAATTTAGAAATACAAATCTAAAATTTGAAATCTCTTTAAACGTAATAGTTGCAATGGACATTTTGTTTGTTTTTGTAGAGAGCTATTACTTTTCCTTGTAAATGTCATCCTGATTATCAGGCTTGTAATAATTGCTCAAAGAGGGGTAAACATGTAAGGGAGGATTGTTCTTTGTAGATAGAATCCTAGAAAAACCATTCTAGGAATATCGTATCTTGTGATCCAAGCTTCCTCACCTTACAGAGATTATAATAATTTATATGTTTCTAACAAGTAAGAACATCCAGAAGGTCACTGATTTTTATGGATCTCTGTAATATCAGATGATATCAAACCTTTTTGGAGTGGTGGGTCTAATAATTGCTGGCTCAGTATCCAGTTCCTCTGGATTAAAAAGTTCCTCTTTTTAATTGGTTTCAGTTTCTTTGTAGAGCTTGGTAGTTTCTTTTGTTTGTTTATTTCTAAAAAAGTTTTAGAAATGTCAAGGAAGGGAAATAAATGCCTTGCAGCCCTGTCCAAAAAAAAAAAAAAAAAAAAAAAAAGGTAATCATGCTGCATCCAGTTCTTCAGAGAAAAAAAAAACAGAAAAACAATGAAACAAAAAACCCCAGCAAACCTAATTTTAATACGTGCAATGTTTGGCCTTTTATCAAACACTTTTAATTCTTGACTTGTTTTTAACTTAAAATGTTATTGGCAAAATAATGAGTATTACTCTGTTAGCAATCTTGGCAATGCAGTATACGCAGAGAAGTATATGCAAAGGAGATTAATTTTAAGACTTTTCTCTGATATTATTTGAAGCCATTGTCATCACAACAAGAAGCCCAAAATAGATTGTTGATTAAAAAACAAACAAAAGAAAACAAAACACCTTCCTCTTCAATTGTTTGAATTTTGTGTATATAAGGATTATTTGACCTATTGCAGAGAGAGAGTGGTGTATTTACTAATTTTGATGAAATACGTGATTTGAAAGAGTCAAAGGATTTAATGGTATGTCACTGCAAATATGAGTTTGCTCTGCAGACAACAGTTGATGTCATTTACAGTGGTAGGAACCTATGTCAAGTGAGGAAATTTACTGTCTGATGGGCAAACAGCAAGAATTTTAGAACTAAGTGTTTAAGCAGAATGACCATAATCTTTTTTCTTTTCTTTCTTTTTCTTTTCTCTGTGTTTTTCATTCCAAACAGGATACATAGGTTATGCATAGGTCTCCTGGTCTGTGATGTCATCCCACCTTGGTAGGAAGAAAAACAACAGTTCCCTCTTGAACACAGTATAAAAATCCTTCTTCCTTGTCTTTGATGAAAACGGACACAGGGGATTGGGGGGAAGTGGTGATGTATAACTTTTAGTTTATCCTTCCCTCTCTTCCTCTCCTTTTTTTTTTTTTTTCCCCTGTTGATCTTGCTTTTTGTTGCTTTTATGTGAGACAGTATGTGAGGCAGCTGATCTGTCATGAGCATCTGATCATGACTGATCAGCTGTTGTGCAATGGCACATTGGCTACAGCTGTCTCTTCTGATCGCATCCTTGTTTTGGCAGCTCTTCAATTAGGCTAGAAGGAGTGGGTTACCTTACTTCATCATGGCTCCAGCAGTTGCAAAGGGAAAATACAGTCATCTTTGAGGGCTGCAGGTGAAGAGACTATTCTATAAATGAAGCAGAAATCACAGGGCTCTTTTTTTTTTTTTTTTTTTTTTGGTCCTTCTCTGCTTAGGGTAAATATATATTTTTGTCATAGAGGAAACAGGGAGATGGGAAAAAAAATGGACTTTTTATCATGCTTTTTTTGTCTTCCTGTTATCTCTGGTAATGATGTTGATTATCAGTGTGAAAGTAAAGCTTAAATGTCAGAGTTCCTTTAGGCTATAGCTGGCCATAGTCAGTGCTACTTTCTTGAATGTCTATTGCAATGATACAGAAATTTCTTCTTCTACAGATATGGTCATGTATGAGCTTGTGCACTTCCTTATGCTGCTCTAAATCCTATGTGTCTCCACAAAATACTACTTTTTTCAATGTCACAGACCCGAATCTGTTCACAAACAATTTCTGTCCTCCTAAGAATATCTTAAATTTTGTTTTATTTTATGACTTGCCCATTTGGAATGCTTTTGGAATAGGAAATATAGGGTTAAAATGTACAGCTTTTTGGTCTTGCAGTCCTATGAAAAGTAGCTCTCTTCCCACAAAACCAAAAGTTAAATTCAGCCTTGATTAGTCCACTGCAGCCTATAAAATACTCCTCAGGCAGCCATGCTATGCCTGGCTCTTGCTCATGAGGATTAGCTCATTTCCTTGGGTTTTATTCCTGGTTAGAATGAAAAAGAATAGATTGCTCAAGCAGTGACAGCTGTTGTTAGTAGTATTGTGTTCTCTGAAGGGCAGCAGATCAGATGGCATCTCCCATCTCTTGCTATCTTTCCATATTGCCTCTTGTGTGGTACAGTAGCAGAATTGGAGCCATGGGCTGAGCTAGTGCAGCAAGCAACGGTGGCAGCAGCAGTGTGGCCCTGTGTCCTTGCCAGTGCTGCCAAAGGTAGGGATTCTTTGCCCCTTTGTCAGGCTCGTGCCCATTCCTTATGCTGTCTACATCCCATCCTCTAGTGTAAAATGGCAGCCGAGAGAAAGCAGCACCCAGGCTTTTTTTCTGTTCCTTGTGTTATGACAACCATCAAGCACTTCTGTAAGTGCTTTTAAATTCCTGGATATTAAGTTATAAACACATGTCATGCAAACCAGAACCAGGAGGTTTATACTGTAACTTCCCTTGTGATGCATCCATGGGAGATAGAATAAAACATGGATAAAAACTTGTGAAAATAATGAGCTTTCAGTTACTTTCTCTGGTAATTTGTTTCTGAAAAAATAGCGCAAACTCTTATTAGGAGTCTGCTTGGGTAATAATGTCTTCCGTGCCTCAGTACAGGGTCTTCTGCTTATTTACTTAAAAAACATACTGTTGGAAGGATGTCAAGTCTTTCTTCTGTAGACTGTCTACTGCTTTGCACTTGCTTCATCTTGTGCTGGGATGGGTTGAATCTATTTTGGCATCCACTGTGTTTTGGCCTATGTTCTATTTATATCATACTGGTTGATTCTCTGAAGGGTGCCTGTTTTGCTGTTGTTGGAACTGCTTGATATCAAGTTGTTGTACTCAGGCTTATTCATGGAGTTAGAAGCCAACACCTCCTAGCTGCTTCTTGCCAAAGGATTTTGCAGACAGCAGAAGAACCTTTCCTCTTTGATTTGATACACAGTGCGAGTAGCCCTTAAGTTCACCACTGCAACCTTATATTACTTATTCTTGAAGGAGAATTTTGAGGATCTGTTTCAGGAGTATATCTGTGTACTGCTCAAAGCAGATTTATCTGCAAAGTATAAGGATTTCCATCAGTTGTCAGCCCACTAAAATTCTTGTTTTTAATCTTGTCTAGTAATTAAGATACATATTAACCTTACTTTAGTGAAGAGTAGTCTGAGGTAGTCAGTAACACATTCGTAAATACATTTGCAGAAAAGCCATCTAGGATGACTGCCAGCAGTCCCAGTGAGGAGCCAGTTGCAGAGGTATCTTGTCTTTTTTTTTTTTTTTTGTTTCTTAAAAGTGGTCTTGGTCACAACATTCTGGAGTTTGATTGAAAACAAATGAATCTCAGAAATGCACTGTAACTCCTGGTATCTACTCTGTGCTATGCAGCTCAGTGATAGCTCTTATTTGTCAGTGAAAATGCCAATTTAGTTTTGGAGTGCCTCACATGGAAGCATTTGTGACTACAAATCTACTGGTTCTCCTGTTGTGATGGTCTGGCTTTGCTTGCCCCCTATCCATTGTCTTGCAGAGCATGTCCGATAAATGTGGTCTCTTTCTTCATTCTGGGAGTCTGACTTAGGGTTTTTGTTGCTGTCTAATCAGCCCATTTGTCCTACTTTACACAATCTCCTCTTGCTTGGTGAAAATTTTCTTACATAATCAGTCTTAAAAATTACTATTGTATGAACTCTCTGTGAACCCCAGAGCTTGCCTCCAGCATTTCTTGCTGGAACTGTGATACACTGATGGAGCAGACAGTAGGGAGAAAAAAAGAAGAGAATGCTTGGGTCATGTAATACCCCCTTTTCCTCAAAAAGGGCATTATTCATTTTAGGGGATTTGTCACAAAAGTGTTGACCTATGCTTTTCTATGTATATCTCCTGTACTCAGGAATGGTGACTTTTTTTCACTTTTCTTTTAGTACATAGCAATTTTTAACAGCTGATTTGGTGCGGTTCTTCAACTGGCATTAGGGCAGTTGGATTTTTTTCTTTATTTGGTCTTTACTATGAGTTGTGTAAAAAGTGTAAATGGGAATCTGCTGGCTGAAGTGATACTTCCAGGGTATTAGAGTTGTGAATATATTTTATTGCCTTGCTCAAGAGGAGAGCTAAGGCAGGTAATTTATTTTCCACAGTTCCATAACAGTTTCAGGGACAGCTTTTTCTTTCTTTTTATTTATTTACTTATTTTTTACTCCCTGCAAGGATTGAAATTCATACTTTCCTTCCCTCCACATTTTCCTGGAATTAATTCCTGCATTAGGCTACACGCACAACATCTTTTGTACTCCTATATGCCTGCAGTTAAGGGAGATAGATTTAGCTTCAAGTGTCTGTGTGGCCTCTCAAGAGGTTTTCTGTTCTGACGTAATAGCTGCATGAATGAAAATGGTTATATAGGAGGCAATGTTACATGCTTAGTGTGCACGAACAGCCCTGCTGCTTTGAGAGAAAGGTGAGGCTTTGCTGTGGGACCTAATAGAACAACATATGTAAGCACTTAGAGCAGCTTTATTCTGAAAGATTTGTTCTTGGACTGTTTTCAACCCCCTGCCTTGAAACTGATAAATAAGTCCTTCAGCTTTGTGTCTTAGATCCCCTTCTTATAGAAGGGCAGATATTCTTCCAGCATGCTGAAGAACTCGTGCTCTGACTTAATTTCTATTTCTTTCCCAGTGTGAGCTTGCTCTGTGTAGCTGGCTAGATACATACCTATCCCGTGTAACACAGTAAGAAATATATAGCACTGCAGGCTTGGTAAAAGGCAATGACCTTTAAAAATACTCTGTGGTGATGTATTCAATTTCTGCCTGAATAGTTCCCTGCCTGTGAACATGCAGGCTGAACTCTTTTCACATGAGTGGCATGGAGAGGTATTCTTCTTCAGCTGGGCCTTTGCATGGCTGCATCTCTACGGGAAAATGAAAGAGGTCAGGGTCTATTTTTTTGGCTCTAAGGACATGATGCTCCTTTCCAAAGTGTGGCCTGATATGGTCAGGGAGAAGACAAACTGGCAAGGGAGCCCCTGTCCATGCTCCCCGGCTGTGGCAAGCCATAGTGCTTGATACTTTCCGCTCTTTATTTTTTACTTTTTTAGCTTCTTGATACTGTGGTGATATTATCAGGCAACTTAAAATTTGGCTCTGTTATTCTGATTCTTGTTCGTGTGTAGCTCTGAAGAGGTCTTTGTAACCCTTGCCATACATTGAAGCCCGCTGTTTTTTTTGCATTCTATTTCTTATTGTGTTCTGTTGCATCTGGTGCTAGTTTGAACTTCACATCCCATTGATCTGTGCTGTTTTGGACTGCACTGAGGTCACATACATGCAATATATGAGTCACAGCTTGCTTTCTCAATATGGGGGCATTTTTTCTTGTATGCAGTCCTCTGCATAATGACTTGTCAGAGTTTTTGCATGTGACCCAATGTGAAGGGCATTTCATTGTTATCTTTTTTCACAGTAGTCAGAGATGTTCAAGTCATGTTCATCTTTCCTGTTTTGTATTTGTATGGTTGCCTTTGTCTTTTTTTTTTTTTTCCTCCCAGTATATTTTCATGCTTTCCTTGTTCTGCCTTCTGAAATATCTCTGTGTCTGCTTTGCTTATATGCTCTATTTGGATGTGTGCTGTTCACTAGTCATGCACAAGTCTTTAGCTCTCTGTAGAGTTAATGAGCTTTCTCTAAGCATTCTCATTTGAGCGCCTGGATTTTCTATCATTATTCTATCACAAATTAGTTCAGCCCATAGAGTTTGATAATTGAATGAATTGGCGATCTCTGTGTAATTTGTCAAAGCTCTGCCCTACTGTTCTCCAGGTTTTTGATTGAAAAAGGAGCCTTTCCTGTGACAGGAACTTAAAATGAGTCGAAGTGCCCAGGAACACTAAGATTTCACGTGTATCATCTCTGCTTGCCTGCTGCTGGCACCGTGGGATGTTATGGGGAAGGAGTGGGGGGTGGGAAGGGGACAGGTCAACCTTTGCCCATAACTGAAACTGTCTGGTGCTCTTATTTTGCTTTCTGTTTTCTATAGCCATGTTGCAATCTGTACTTTTCTGTAATTTTTAGCTTTCACTTTAAATGCTCATTTGCTCAGGCACTGGAATGGCTTTTTCCTCTACTTATTTCCACTCTCTGTAAGATCACTTTGGGTTTTGGGCCTGTTGTTGTGCATATGGGCGCAAGCAGAGAGTCAAAGCAGGAAAAAAAACATGTTTTATTCCTTGCTTTGTGTGTAAGCTCTTTATTCCCCATTCTCCTGCATTTTTTATTTGGGAAGAGCTCAGTTGTAATGTTCTGATAATTTTCATTTTGCCTTTCTGTCCCTTTCATGTCTCTGATCGGGTTTTGGCTGCTAGTCACTTGTTCTTCCTTTCTCTTGGCTCTGCTCTCAGTCTCACAGTTGTGTGTCCGACTGTCTTTGCTCAGTCAGCTTCATGTCCACACGCTTCATCAAATCTGTCTCACCTATCCCTCTGGGCACCTTTTCAAGGGTTTGCAGGTTCATTGCCTAGCGTCAGCTCTGCAGCTCTTCCTGGCGCCTCTCCTTGTCACATCTATGTGCTCTCCCATGTGCTCACCCTCTCTTCCCTTTTCACTCCCCCTGAAAGTTGGGTAGGTTCCCGTTCATTACCTGAGATCCAGCAAACATCATGGGATGCTGCCCTGTCGAGGAGGGTGCTCCTTTTTCCCTAGAATTTCTGGCACATGCAGAGCTGGATTGTAAAAATAGTGTACATGTAGCTGTCCAGATCAATGGCAGAAGTTGAGCAAGACTTGAAAATGTCTAATGAGGAAAAGCTTGTAAGCAGCTTTAGTTGGGATCCCAGTTAATCTCTATTTTACCTATGCAAAATTGGAGCTTTCCCTGCCCCCACAGCCTTGTGACATAGTCTGTTTTGAATGTGTATTTGCAAAGCACATTTTCCTGATATAATAGCCATTGCCTTATCAGTTAGCAATATCTAAAGAATTGAGTAAGTTTCTCAGAGAAAAACAGTATGATACTTTTGTCACTTAAAAACATTCCCTTCATATTTCACAAATGTCTGATTTATGATAGAAAACTGTCAGAAAAATAAAATCAGGCTGAGTTGTAAATATATATGAAAAAAAAACAAAGATAGACAACTCGATCTGCACTTATTAGGTCAAGGTCACAGATGAAATGGAGCAAAAACTTTTCAGGAATGTATTGGACAACTATAATGACAATTGATCATAATAAATGTATTAAAGGAGAACTTTTACGTAAGTCTATGAAAAAGCTAAGGTAAAGCACCTGGTACTTTCACTGGGATTGAAATGAGGAAAAGAAAATTGTATGTGGGAATAATTTTACTTAAAAGCACTGTACTAAATCAGTATGCAGCAAAAGAGATGCGATGTCAAAAGTAATGAATTCTTTCCTAAAGGAAATATTGCGTGGGGATATCTTATCTAAGCTGGTTTTGTGCATGAAGAGAGGAAAGAAATAGTGCCGACACCTGCTGTGGCTCTTAGGTGCTGAGTCAAAAGAGTGAATGAGAACTGCTGTGCCTCAAGCATTTTGTTCGAAATTCTCTTCACTTTTAGAACTAATTCACTTACTACCAGTCAATATTATTCATAGATGCAAACTTTTCTTATGAGCTCAATGTATTTGGGCATATTTGTGCTATAACAGTATATGGCTTGTTAAAAAGCTAAAAAGAAAAGGAAGGGGGATTTTTGACACTTGACAGTGCAATTTTGGGGAATACCAACAATAAAGGTTACTTCTAAATATAGCACCTCTTTAATCGCTTTCATTTCCAATCTGTGTGCTAAAGGTGTAACCACTAAAACTAAACAGTTTGGCATTTGGCCTTTAGTGTAAGGATGTCTATGGTGCTTTTCTAGCATCAAGTTGTATGGACAATGTGAGGTGGCTTCTGCTTCAGTGTTTGCTGTTGTCCTTTCTGAGTCCTTTATGTTTATGTGCCCTCATAATTGCAGACCAGATCCAGGTAGAGCCTCCCAGATGCAATGAGCTATTTGGCCTTAGCACTTCAATTTTGTTCGCTAATGGTATAGTGCAACCTTAGAAGGGGGAGCAGAGATAGACAAGGACTGGTTCACCTTGTGGGAAAAAAGTGACAGTATTCTGTGAGCATGGCCTAAAAGAAAGCTCAGGAAAAAAGCTATATTTAAAACACCTTGGAAACTCTTTTCTTCCTACACCTTTTCCACCCTTCCCTTTGAAATGTTGACCTATTCAGAAGGGAGACAGTTCCTTCTGTAATTGACTGCTGGATTTTACACTAGTGTGTAAACTAGTGCAGGCCCCTGCAGACTAGTGTGCATACTCCAGAAGTTCATTCCAAATTTATATGGTGCTGGACTGTCTCTGAGGTAGCATGTATGACAAACTCTTTTCCATATTATGATATTAATAAAAGACAATTTGATGCTTTTAAAAGCCATGCTCTTTGAGTCAAATGGCTTAACCTTCTTGTATGTATTCAATGACAAGGAAGAACTTAGTTTTGGACTTGGTAAAATGAATGCCTAAATACAAGCTTCAGGATAAAACTTTCCCCCTGCCTTTTGGCCCCATACTACTGTTGTTGAAAGTATTTGACGGGGATGAGGCAACAGAAGGCTTTTGAGGGAGACATTTATTGCATCAGGCAGAATACTTTTCATGGGAAAAATGCGCTCGGAGTGAAGTATGTGACAGATTGCCAGACCTCATTTGTGTGTTTGGCCCCAGTTTGTTTTGACTTTTGGGAAATTGGTGCATAGGGCAGAATGATGACAGCAACCCCGTCACAGGAGCAAATAATGGAAACAGCATCCCCATGTTTCACAGCTCGTCTCCGTGTGTGTGTTTGTGAGGTTTTTTTTGTTGTTGTTTTTTGGTTTTTTGAATGAGCAGAATTGATTCCTACCAGTTCTTGTTTCTTTTTCCCCTAGTGTCACACTTCAGAAGTTGAATTTCGCTCTTCTGAAGTGGAACAGTAAGGCTAGATTGTGGGACACTGGGTCAAGGCTCAGGTGTTGGCCCTGGATAGTGCAAGGTTGTGCACTATCCATACTGGTGTCCCTGGACTTGCAGTAGAAATGAAGATGGCCCCTTATCTATATTTTAGTTTTGATGTGGTTATGGGCATTCTGCTGTTAAGCTACATGCAACTGGGTGCATCCTCTCAAACTATCCACAGAAAAGGGCCAAGAGTTGTTCAAGTAGAGCGTGTCCTTGTTTTCTTTCTTTTCTTTCTTTTTTTTTTCTTCTCCTATAAAACTCTTGGGTCTTTGTTGATGTGTTCAGCCCCTCACCTAGGGCTTCTTCCTCCTTCCTCTCTCCTCCTATACTTAAATCACATTCCTGGCAGAAACCATTGCTGACTGGCTACCATGATAGTATCGAAAGGTATTGTAAGGGGTAGATCGTGACAAACAGATTTTTAAGCTGAGAGGCCACAGGTGGGTTGGTGAAGTGGTGAATTCTAGTTCCTGGTTTGTTCCCAGTGCTCACCTCTATTGGGAGGTGCAATTTGCAATGGGATTTGGATGCAGAAAAACATAGCAGTTCTGTCACTGGCTCTGGAAGGCCAGACTTCCATGGCTTGTGTGAATGTCACTTGTGGTCTGAATATGTGCTGACAACCACCACACAAGTTCTGTGGTATTTGCCAAAGAGCACCTTGTCTTCTCATCCAGACTCGCTGCTGAATTCTCTGTCAGCTGTGACACTGGTCTTGGATGTTCTGTTTGCTAGAAGTTCATAGCAAAATCCACGTGTGTCTGGATATCAACAACCTGCTTTGCGCTCTCAGCTTTTCAGCAACCTGCCCTGTTGTTGCTTGTAGGTAAGTCTTGAGGACTTACCTTGTCCAGGAACAAAAGTAGTGTTTGAAGCTCACAACCCTCTGGCTCTCTAAGTGCAGGGCTGCCTTCATATCTTTTCTTCTTTCCTGCTCATTAAGCACAGGATGGGCAGGTTTTCAAAGTGGCAAAACTGGGACAGGATTTATGAGCACAAAAGATAGGTTGAGGATCTCTGGCTGCCACTTTGGCAGTATGGCTGCCACTTTGGCAGCCAGAGGAAGAGGAGAACAAGGAGTCCTTGCTCTCCATATGCAGGCAAGCAGACTTGTCGCCTTTCCCTCATTGGCACCAATGCTTCCTAATTAAAGTCTGCAATGTCACCTGTTAAAACTGAAGAGAATACATGACTTGTGCTTCCTGGAATTGGAAGGAGGGCAGGAAAAGAGCCAAGACCTCTTCATTTCATTCGTTTAGGTGAGGAGTAACATGAGTGGAAGAAAGGATGGGTAGAAAGGGAGAGGAGACTAGAAATGAGCAAAAGCATAATCTTGCATAAAGAACTACTGAGCTAAAAAATCCATGTGGTATGAACTCTGATAATCCATGGATCACATGTGTGAGGAGGATGGTTTATGGCCTTAGGGAGAAGCAAACTAAACAGGTTTCTTGGAATCTTGTAGTTCTTATTGAAAAAATTAATAAAGGGGAAGAAAAAAAGATGAACTAGAACAACAGGTTAGGTAATGAAAACAGACAAAATTCCTTCAGAATTTTTTCAAAATCTTATAAAGATTTTGATCAGGACTTCAGAAGTATCTGTTGTTTGAGCTCTTAAAAATCTGGCCACAAGCCAAAGTGGAAAAAATCTTGAGATGGGAAAGGACCAGATCTACATAAAATCTCAGCTGCCTGTTGAAATTTTCATGGAAAATCTGGCTTTGTAGAAGTTTCGGTTTCTTGATCTCCACAAAATGACTCAGGACCCACACTTGTGAAATAGTGGAAAAGTCACCAAGTAGGAAGACAGTAAGCTTCCTGTATTATGTTGTACACAGATGTATCTTCTGGTCAGCATTCCTTCATTTACTGAGTTTTCTGTAGGACAGATTCTTTGTCCAGAAAGTAACCTTAAAACAAAAAGGAGAGGGCTGTTTAAATAGTCTACAGAAGCTCAGGAAGAGCTTCTTGTTTTTAAAAAAGCTTCAATGGCAAATAAAGATGTCACAGTTAATAAAGAAAAATGTAAGATTGCAGGCAGAGTAAACATTTAAAATCAGGGTTTGGGGGGGCATACACAGCCAAGTAATGTCATATCTATAACTCTTCCCCACTTGAAATCAAACCAAGGATTCAAGATCCTGAAGTAGGAGAACAGTTGTGGGCCTGTTTCAAGGCATCTTAAGAGAATGGGAATTATGCTTTCAGTTTGAATGCTTATGCTGTCTGGTTTCTAGAAGCATGTTATTGTTTGTTGCCCAGTACCAAGCAATGAGGTGAGAAGCTTCCCTAACAAAATCCCCAATGTATGGTGTGTCGGTCAGAGGGCCATGAGCTGTGAATACAACCAGCTGTAAACATCACATAGAATTTCAGTTCCCGATTTAGGGTGGGAAATCCCACTGAACTTGCTGGAGGTGGGTCCAGCCCACTCTTGTCCAGTCCTAGATTGAAGCCAGGGTTTACTGATTAAGGTTAGTGAAGCGCAGACATGGGACAATGCAAGGAAACAAATTTTCTTTGGTACTCTAGGTAGCTGCTCTTTCCTTTACTGAACATATAGCTGAGTCCTTTTATATAGCTGCTCTGGAAGAATGAAATCATATATGTAGTCCCTGATTGTGAGGTATATGCAGAGAAAAAATCTGGAATGGAATAGACCCCTGGTTAGTGAAGTGATTAGTTTATCTTAATAACTGTTAGGCCCCTGCAGATCAGGCATAGTACTGCAGGCAGCTGAGGTGGGAGGAGAAATCACAGCATTATAAGGACTATTTAACACCTTAAGAGATATTTCTCTTCTGCATGTCTCCTATAGATAATAATTCCACCAGATCTTCTCAACTTATCCCTCAAAAGATGGTAGTGAGCCCATGTGAAATAAAACAGGATCATGTTGCATCACAGAAATGCTCTCTTTTTCACTTGCAGAATTGACTCATATTTGCCTGCCTGTCACGAGGAACTTGTACATCCTCATGAAATCCCTTTCACCATACTGTCTTTGCAAAATTCAGTGCAGAGACACATTTTTCTGTCAGCTTTCAGTAGGATTGTGAGAACATGCATTCATGACTCCCCTTTTAAAAGGGTGCCAACGCTGCTGCAGGAAGAGTAAAGCGTAAATGCCGTCTGAAAAGCAAGTTCTTGGGATTGTTGCAGTTGCATGCACACAAACACACACATATATATATACATAGCCACATTACATATATATGGGGAAAGGGTTGAATGGAGGGAGAAGTGTACCCTGTTAGGGCACAAGTACAGGGAAAGCTTGTTGGTCAGAATATGGTATCCTATGTTTTGCATTATTTTATATTTGCCTAACTAAAGAAGGCATAAGATGTGCTAGGCACACACATAAACCACAGCATTGAAGCTGTTCGACTCCTTGTCTCTGTGCCCAAAAGCTTTATCCCACAGTGTGGTAAACTCTTATTCACCTAGACAGTCCTTTCCTTAGGCAACAGCTCCTTTAAACAGGCAGTGAATGTTTTTTGTGTAAGGTGGCCTTTATATGCTTTGAGCTGCTGTGACATCTCCGTGGTCATGCTGTTCTCTCCTGGTTCAGCATAAACAGTTTCTTCCTGCCACTTAATGGGTGCTTCTATAATATGGAGGAGTGAAGCCATGCATTAGTTTCTGAAGCAACCTTATTCCACTAGTGCTGGCATGTGCGGTGTACTGTTCTCAGATATAAAGCAGAAAATATCAAAAGGTAACTTCCATGGAAGTTTCCCATGGTTGCTTCTCATGTCCTTCAAATAGTAATAGCGTAAAAGTCCCTAGAATTTTTCTGCGAAAATCCTTGGGCTCAGGGATTGTACCCAGACTCCATTCTTTGTGTGGCCCATAGAAGAGTAATTAGCTGAAGGGGGAAAAAAAGCCTCTGAACAAGACATTTTAGGTTTATATTACTTTTTTTTTTCCAAGCTCATGTGTTTGCCTTGTAAAATGAAATCATATTGCAGTCACAGCAGAGTAATAGGGTGCCCCACTTCTGCTATGTCTGTTTTAGGAGGCAGCTTTGGGAGAAAGGTAGCATGTTCCATGGGTACAGGGCTCTGCTGTTGCCCCAGCTGCTGTGGGGAGCATGGAGGCAGAGCAAGGAAGGAGGAGGCTCCTGAAAGCTGGAGCTGTGCAAGGAGGAGGGTTAGTGACAGCTGGGGAAAGGCAGGGGCAAGCAAGAAGGCAGTAGCAGTAGCTGCAGTGGTAGGAGGGAAAAGATGGGGGAGGACTGAGAAAGGAGTGCAGTAATCTGCGTGGGGTGGCAGGAAATGAAGCAAGAACAGATGGGAGGATGCAAATGAGATAGAAAAGGCAGCAGCCTGCTCAGCTGCAGGAAGGTTGAAACTGCTGCCTATGTTTAATATAAGCTTCCCTTGACTCCTGCTTTTAAAACTGGGCTATGTAGAAAACGGGTTATGGCATAACCTTGGTGCCTCTTGTTGTGTGGCAATTGCCATCCTTACTGCAGCACAGCCCAGGGAACCAGCTCTGGGAATGAGCAGAAGTGCTGGAACTGCTCCTCCTCCATGTCTGTCTCCTGCTCCCTCTCTGCACCAGCCAGCCAGCCAAGGAGCTGGCAGAAAGAGGGGCTCCAGACCCTTGCCAAGAATACCTGGGAAGCAGAAGGGCACTGGAGCCATAGATCTGAAAGTCTCACGAAACAATCTGGGACCGTATGCAGAAAATTCATATTCTGTGCAGAGCTCTGGAAGCTGAAATTCACTATTTTTTCTCCTGCTGCAGAAAGATGTTGGATAAAATATTCTGAGGAAAAATGAAGATTGGCTTTATTAAATTCTTCAAGATTGACTTAAGCCCCATCACATTCCATAGGATTTTTTACATAGGGGGGTTTCATATGTAAGGGCCACAGTACACTCTACATATGATTTCTATTTTTGCAGAATGTTATGAGAGCTTGATTATTCCTTCTGTAAGACTTGTAAATCAGTGAAGCAGGGTTCACTAGGCTCAGAACCTGCTTAATGTGAAAGAATCATGGAGCCTATCATTGTGCTTTAGTGAAGGGCTATACATCTTTGATGCCAAATGTTACATGAGGTGTAGGCTCTCAATGAATGCCTTATCTGTTCCTGGGACTAGTATAGCAGCAATGCTGAGCTTTAAGCAATTAGGCAAAAAGAATCTTTCCCTGTTTTGCACATTGAGTTGAAGGACGTAAATATTTTGAAAGGAATTGTTGGCTTACAAATGTGACTCCAGCTGAGACATTAAACATCAAAGCAACACGTTGATGGAGATCAGTAAGAATTTATAAAGCCATATGACTTGGAGCATGTCAGCAAGAGATGAAAAAGACTGAAGTCCTGTGATCCTTATTTTTCCCATGGTATGTTGCATTTTCCTGTTTTGATGCTCAATAGCTATTAAAAAAGAAAATAGTTCTCCAAATGCTCGTACTCAGTTCTTTATAATATCAAATCCTGCTCACAGTGAAATGAGTCATTGATACATATACATATATATGTGTGTGTGTAATAATTATGTAGGGTTTAGGAAGGACCATTTATGCATTTTCAGCTGTCAAAAGGATTCCTTGGGTATTTCAGTTATTAGGCATGCGGAGAATCTTTTCTGGGAGATTGAGGCAAGGTAAAAATCAATTAGAATGGGTCTTCTGTAGGCAAACTTGAACACACTTCATTAGAGATGTCAGAAGAAGCTGATATGTTCTTCTGCTAAGGCATACGGGTACCCCAACCTTTCACTGAATGGCAGCTCTTCACTGGATGACTGTGGCACGCACGTCTGGAAACAGGACATTTCAGAGTGCCAATATCTTGCTCTTTCATGGATGCTTGCAGCAGAGGATTTGAGAATTTTTTTGCTTAGAGGGGAAAAAATTCCAGTCTTCCTCCCTGCCCTGTTTATTCTTTACTTTCTATTAACTATGTTACCTTTTACTGGAGAAGAGGCAAGCATAGAAGGCCACAAAATATTCTGCTATTATCTGTTGGTATCTGCATGAAGTGAAAGATAGCAGAAAATTAGACTCCTCATGCGAACCTTGTTCAGCCTGTAATTAAACTTGGCAGTGAGTGGTTCTGTAACTCACTTGCAGGCTTTTAAAGTCTATCCTTTCTCAGTAAATGACAAAAAAAAAAAAGCTTGCCTTTGCAAGGAAAGGAGCACATCTTATCTTTTGCTTTAACCATATGGCCAGACCTGAGCCTATACTTGGGTACAGTTCAAGTCTGCAGTATAGTCATTCCAATGGTATCACAGCCAATCTCTTCAAAACATGGAAATACATCATGGTAGGCACCTGGTGGTGAGGATCAATCTGACTTCTTCACAGAGCTTCCTCTATGAACCAACGAAGCTTGTGAACATGCCCACATGCCACCTGAGCGTCACGGTTAGCTTTCCTGAGCAATTTCTTTTTAACTGCTTCTTATGCTTTTAAAAGAGAAGAAAAGGTATATTCCTTAAAGACTCAGATTTAGACTCATGACGATGTGTTTTATAGACTTTTACAAGAAGAGCGTCTTCTAAATACTACAAAAAAAAATTGAGCTAAAATCTCCTATCCATAGTTAGCTCCAGGAAAAAAGGCCCCTCAATTTAAGATTATTGCCTTCATGATTTTTATTTTGGAAGTCTCAAACTTACTTTAACCATCATTTGGATTCTTAGTTCTTGAGCAATTTGTGTCCTTATGCCTGTAAAGTAAAGAACATACATATAAGGCTCTAGTCGAGATGATACAGATTTGTTCTGCTGATGTACCAAATTACTTGGAAAGGAATGGCTTTGTCTTTCTGATGAAGTCTCTCCAGGATAACAGTAATAACTCCTAATTTTGACTATCCATTCAACATTTGGACCATCCAATCCAAGTGTACAACTCAAGAAATCTCTGTTAGCTCTTCTGGCGGTATTTCAGTAAGCTGAAAACTGTCATCCTCCTGTTTTTACCATGTGGAAGCAGCAGCTCATGTACTGAAGAGAGAAGTGACACGTATACTACAGTACATGTATTTGTATGCAGGGAGGATAAAACCTTAGCCGTGCTGAATCAATGGACTAACTTTCTCTGTTTGAAGTGTTTACTGTCAAAAATTTTCACCTCATGTACAGTAGCTAGACTCCACCAAGTGCTGTATCGTTTGGTTCTGGTGGCAAATAGGGTTACTGACGACCAGCATTAATTGGTCTCATCTTCCTGGAAATATTTGTTGTGAAGTGCATGAATGAGAAGGATTTTCAGTATGCTTTGCTGAAAGCACCATGAATGTAAGCCTATATGGCAAATTAATTTGAGAGGTCTTCTTTTTCCATTTCATAGTATATTTTAGTGTTTTTTTTTTTATCTTCTCTACTTCTAGATGTAGCTCCCTTTTGCCAGCAGCTATGTATTGGACAAGGATGCTGCATCAACAAAAGATAAAGTGAGTGTAACACCCAAAATAAGGACCTGAGAATAACTCCAGAGGATGTTTCTTTGCAACACAAATAGAATAGCCTGATCTTGTAGGACATGGCTATTTCCAAATGCCTTGCTCATTATCGAGGGTTGTCCTGGTCAAGTGACACATGCTCACTGTGTAGTTATGGAGCTATTTTTTGACCTTGTGATGTAACTTTGTTGATCAGAGAAACAACACAAGTTTCTTGAGAGATAGTGATTTGAGGTCAGTCTTTTTTCTGGTATTTGATAAATTCTGCATGCAGAGTTGTTGTAGGGCTGGGGTGGTTACCCAGCAAAGCTTAAATGACTTTAGTGTAACAATAGAGAAGGGAGGAAAAAGTAGCAGAAAAATCATCAATCTGCTGCACTCTGACACCTGTGAAGCTTCTCACATTTCAGTTCCTTCAAATAGTATTTGTGTTTCTTTAAACTTTCCTGCTTGCATTAACTGCTGCCTTGGGCAGTCATTAAAAACTCCCTGTTCTGGTTATCCTAAGTAAAAATCTCAGAAAGTATATTGCTAGTGTTTAGACTTTTTTTTTTTCCCTTCCTCCTTCTCTGTTCTAACCTTTGGTCATCCACCCACATCTGGGAACTGAAAGATGAAGCAATTGTTAAATTTTCTGTAGAATGTGTGCTCCACTTGATCACTTTTTACTCTGATACTCTTCTTTCCATGCCTTATGTTTTAAGCATATTACTTTTTCCCTTTTTTTTTATTTTAATATACAGTTAGTTATTCATACCTACAGGCCCTGATAGTGTTCTGGGTTTTATTTTCACAGGTGGAAAGTATATCCTTTGGGACTAATGCTTTTTTTTTTTTTTTCAAAGCATTTGCCCCTTCTCTACATTTTCTTTCTTGCATTTTTTTGGTTTGATTGGAGAATTGATCTATGAACACGGTTTGAGCTCTTCTTCTCCTTGTCCCCCTACTCTGACACTTACATAGATCTGAGACTGCCTTTTGGCTGTTAATCAAGCCAGTCCATGTGAGTTCCTTCCTGGCTGTTCTTTGATTTGTTTTGTACAAGGAAACCTTCTGCTGGTGTGTGTGTACAAATGCCTCTTGTCCTCTGTAGTCTCTGCAAATACCCATTCAGATAGATGAGATCTCCTGTAGTACGTGCTCACTGTTGAGTTTTGCCTTGCTTCCAAAAAGAACTTTTATTATTTTCTTGTATTACTGTTCCCTGGGATATAGAGATGTTAGAATAATGTCCTGCTGCACTTTTTTTTAAGGTTGGATTCTGCTCTTTTTTTTGACTAGATTCTTTGTAGCAGTTTGCAGGTACTAAAGAGAACTGCTGTATTTAGGTTATAATGCTAGAGACTCCTAGATATAACTTAAAAAGCGATGTCATACTGAGGTCCAAATAGTTTTTATTTAAGTAAACATATATCTCCTTTGCTGAGTTCTTCCCAGTGTATTCTGAACAAACTAGCCACAGTAATTTTGATTCCCTCTACAGCATGAACTTCCTGGTTCCCTTATTTAAATTTGGGTATTCTCAATTTATATATGGGTACAATGCCAATGTCCAGTGATTCATATTATTGCTGGGGATGAAAGAAGTAAAAAAAATGCAACTGTGCTGCTCTGAATTAAAATCCTCCTTATTGCTCATAGATAATTCTTCCCCGTTTCTAATCTTTTTATTATCCCCCTCATTTGGCTGCTGTTCTTCCACTTCTATAGTATTTTCCTTTCCTGCCTCACTTAATTTTTCCAGGGTACTTTGCTCTCCTCAGTGTTTGTTCCTGCACCCCCCAATCACCTGTATCTACTCTGCTGCCCCTCACTTCCAAATGTGGTATTTTGATAGAAGGCTCTCAAATGAGATATATTACACGGGGAAGTACATACTGATATGTCTGCTTTTCTTTCAGATAGTAACAAAGTGCATGTAAATTCCCAAATACCAGTTTAAAAACTGTGCTGATGTGACACCATTTCCACTTAATTTTCCCCTGCTCATTAAATTTGAAACATGCTTGGGCAGGCAAGAATGTGCTTCCAAAGAGGTCTGTGGGATATACCTGAAAATTTTAGGGACTCCTGTGGCACCTGGGAGGCTGGAGTTTGGTGTTATGTGTTAAAATGGGAAGTCTGCAGGGTTGCAGAGATGAATTATGAATCCTCATGAGTTCATCAGAATGTAGATGGGGCAAACAATTAGTGATTTCTTTTGCAACAAACAATCCTTCCATACTCGGTTGTTCTTGGTTGCCTTGTTAAAACCCAATAGTAGGTATGTCAATTTTTTTTTTAAGTCTTTTTTTAATGTTGTTCCAGGGGTACTTGAGAGTTAACTTGGCTTCCTAATTGATTCGATGCTTATTAAATGTCATTACAACACTTCGGTTGAAAATTCTTTTCTCCATAATGACAAAGCTTTCAGGCATTAGCAGAAGTTAATACCTTTAAAATAGTTCTGTATTTGAGCTAAATAAATGTAAAACTACATCTTAGCATTTCAGTGTCTCATAGGAAATAATGATTGCTAAGAATTTATTAACCAGTGAAGCAAAATTAGCAGGTATCTGAGATAAACACTTGAATTTCTTGAGTACCATTGTAGCTTTTCAGAGTTTCAAATTAGAAAATGAGACCAATGTGCGAGCACAAATGTGCACTGGTGCTAAGACCACAGTTGGGTTGGAAAGATAGATGGAGGTGGAATAGACAAGCCATTTATTCATTTTTTCTAGTTTAGTCTTGATCTTCCTGTTCTTAAGAATTTTCATTTAAATAAAAAAAAATAGAGATTTAGAGTGGAAAGGTATTTAGCTTTGTGTGTGAAAAAAACTGTAACCAAATTTTCTAATCATCATACTTACTAATTTTGGGGAACTTGTGCTTGCATAGTGTTTCACAAAATCAGATTAACTGCTTCCTTGTGGATATTTTGAAATTAAGATAAAGGCAATGTATTCTCAAGAACACTGCTTCTGGCCATGAGCCTCTTGCTCAGCCATTTCCTTGGATCTCTTCAGCCTGAGCTTGTGACCTTTGCAGCTGAACACGAATGTGCATCTACCTTTCTTTGAACCATTAATTTGTCTTCAGGCTATGGTGCTCATAAGTCAGGAGTTAAAAAGGAAACAGCCTGTCCATCAGCTGCTTGTAGCTGGGAACTCTGATTTCAAACTTGAAGATCTCACATGCATGCAGACATTCCCCAGTTGAAAAACGTATTTATAAACTGATATATCCAGCTCTTTCAGTTTGTGTAATATTTTTCTGTTCAGCCAGGCCTCTGTAGGAAGCTTGACTCTGGTTAGTGCTGATGCTATTTGTGCCGTTCAGTAAGCTGTCTGAATAAACAGAAAAAATAAGTCCTTGCTTGATATATCAAGCATAAATCAGTAAGTTATGCAGTCACGTTCCTTTACAGCGTAATAATTTGCTCAGATTTCAATAGTTACGTTGCTTCTGGATTTTAAGGGAAATTAGTGTATGTGGTGAACAAAATTATTTGGGATTCTTGTCTTTTCTCATACCAAAAGTATTCATGTGACTTGGCTTATGTTTAGTATTGTACTATATGGACATAAACACAATGTTCCAGCTTAATCTAAACAATTAGGGCTTTAATTTATGAAAAGCTGTGAGAAAGTCTGGCAAGAGAGGTTCAAGGGAAAGTGTATAAAACCACTTGTGGAATCTCCCAGCATATCTAAACTTGTAGGTAATTACATTCAGAAACTGCAGGAATCCTTTAGAAGTTGAGTAGTTAGAGAAATACTTATTTTTTTTTTCTTCCTTAGTGGATTGATTACTATGTGAAGTGTTGACCTGTGAAGAAATCAGCCCCTATGACAAAATGCTCCAAGGCTTCTTTGGAAATAAATCTTCAGTCTTGTAAATGCATGGTTTAAGGGAGAGAGGTTATGCCCTTAAGCATAACCTTTGGGTTTTGCCATTATACATGGGAAGTGAAGTGCCTGAATTCCTCCTTGCAGGGAGATGGCAAGGAAAACGCAGTTGCTAAGTACCGTTTGCAGAAATACCCTGGAGGGGTCGAGCTTCATAAATTTGAGGCCGTACGAAAGAGAGCCTACTGTCACTTAATAAACATGGCACAGAAGACCCACCTTCTGGAGAAGGGAGAGAGGAGGAGGAAAAAAAGAATAAAATGCCAAGTCAGGGAAAATTGAAAACTGCACCTAAGCATAGTTGGAATGGAATATGTGTATCTAATCTAGTTTATCATCCTTGGCTTTTCCTGAGCCCAGACATGTCTAACTTCTGTTCTGCAATTAGCCTGAAGGAGAGCGAGGTCTGCTAATACAAAACTGAGTTTTTCTTTTTGTGAAACCTACCATAATTTTAATAAATATTTATCATAAAAATATTAAATTATTATTTGATAATAAATTATCAAATAAATACATACACACAGCTATCTACATGGGTAATATACATGGGTACTATATTGAAAGATTTTCTTGGAATTTCTCTGAGGTTTTGATAATACTATAAGCTTCACTGAGCTTAACTTAGAGATAATAAAACTAAGACTGTCCTTTGAAGAGTGTACTCAAACTTCATCTTTTTATCCAATTCTTAATTGCTCTTTGCTGCAAGTACAAAACACATTTTTGAATGGAGTGGAAAACTGAGTGTTCTATTTTTATTTTTAACATTCTCTTTATAAAAGATGTAGACTTTTGCGTTGGCTTCACAGCGTAGTTTTTGTTTGGTTTCGAGGGGAAAAGGTCTGCTTGAACTTTGGCCTTAGTGAATTCGTGTTGCCAGCCTCTTTTACTGAGGGAAGAATAGGGGCCTAGGTTTTCAGACACTGAAGTCTAGAAGCCATCAGCAAAACCTGCATTAACTTCAGTAGGAACAGCAGTGAACCTGTTCTTCTAGAACATTAGAAGCATCATTACATTCTTTCTGGACAAAGCCATATTCATTATGGCAGACAATTGAGAAAATGAGCAAAGACGGAGGGGGAAGTAAAGCAGGCAAAGTATGTGCCTAGGAATAAAGTGCGTATGGAGTCGGTGTTCTGTACAAATGTTTTTGATCTCTTTGCTGTTTTTTCTTATTCTGTGGAAGGTTTAGCCTGAAGAGGAGAGGTCTGGGTAGGCAGCATTAGAAGAATTTTACTGTCTTTATCATTGAAAAGTATTGATTTAGAGCATAAATCTTCAAGAGCTCAAAGGAAGACTCCTTGCAATGGTCATGGTTGCCAACTTTTATATAGTTTTGTTGCTAATTTTTCAAAGTTGAATGTTCTACTGAAAACCTCAGTTCCTGGAATCAGCTGAATAAATTAATTAAGGTTGCCATGTTAGAACAAAAAGGAAAAATCTAGTATTTGTGACCATAGAAAGAATTAAATAAATGAACTTTGAAGGTATAAAAATAGAATGCAGCATCAAGCATGCAAAACTAGCACTTTAAAACATATTTCAGTATGCTCTTTGAAGGGAATAATTAATTGAATGAACCAAATGAACAAAACTTCAGTTGAGAACGGTTTTTCCTATTTCCTTCTTTCATCCTGACTTTTGAACTTGTGTTCAGAGGCAGAACTTTCCTCTTCCACTATGCTGCTAGAACAGGTAGATTTATGTTATTTCTTATAATGCTTTTACAGAGAGACATGGGGAACATTGTGCTGAAAACAGACAATCAAACAGTCTGTATTGCGTCTTCTCTTCCACTTCTCTGGTATACTAGCTTTGGACAGCACTCTTCTGTGATAAAGAGCTTGTATATTTTAGCTGCTGTTTTGGAAATGTACAACGCAGTCAATGGAATTTCACACTAGAAATCTCTCTATAAATGAAATTCTTAGGAGTGTTCTTATGACTGTTCAGATTCCTCATATTTTATTGATATGTTCTTTGGATGTTAGCAGAGGTGCTGATCAAATTTCTGCATTGGTGCTCCATGTCAGTGGGCTTTGGGGGCTGCATGCTTTGTATTCAAGCCTGGGAATAGGGCCATGGATGCCTGCATGGCTGGCTGAGTGGGACTGGGTGAAGCCAAAGACTGGTGACCACTGAGTAAGGTGGTGGCACTGGGTGAAGCCAAAGACTGGTGACCACTGAGTAAGGTGGTGGCAACAAAGTGGGACAACGGACTGCGTTAGGTGTGGATACAACATAGATGGAACATGACTTCAGTGGGAGAGAAGTGTGAGGGCTAAGAACATCTCCCAGGGGAAGGGGGGCAGCCCCCTGCCAAGTTGTCTTCTAATTTTTCTCAGTAGCTTTATGCAAGGTCACCAACTGCACTTTCTCTAAGTTGGCCCTTAACCTGGGCAGTCAAACCCCGAGGAGCAGGGGGATGTGCTTTAAGTGCTGTCTGTTTGCATGATACCGTAAAAACAGAGGTCAGATAAACAAAATACCTGTAGCAGGTCAGACCAAAGTATGTTCTAGTTCCATTTATTACAACCCCTAATAGATGTCTCTGCAAAGAATATGAGGACAGGACACCAATGTAATTGGTACTTCTCCAAGAACTTGTCTGGTCTCTCCTGGATGTCAAAGAATATCTTGGTGTCCTCAGAATTTGTTCATTTATTCAACTTATCACAGATCCAGGTTTCTAGTATCTTTGCCTCAATCTTAAACCAGTGCATATAACAATCTCCCAGCTTTCCTGCTGAACACCAAACCATGCATAGGAAATTTTGTCTGAACATAAGGAGAAATGTCTTTATGCTGAGGACAGCTGAGCCCTGGAACAGGTTGCCCAGAGAGTGGTGGAGTTTCTTTCACCGGGGAAGTTCAAAAGCCATCTGGCAGTGGGGTGTGACTAGATCATCTCCAGAGGTTTCTTCCCACCTCAACCATTCTGTGACTCTTTTGGCTAATGCTGCTCTCAGCAAGAGGCCTCTTGCACAGATCTTTCAGGCTAGTTGGTAGAATTCAAGGATTTGGATATTTCTTGAATATCCTGAAAAAGATACAAGCTAGATAAGGCTTCTGGATTCAAGTGATTGTTAAAGGGTTTCTCTTGCATGATCTCTTTTAATATTTCCTAGGTATATCTGGGGTCCACAGCTTTCTCTGGAAAAGTGTTCTACTAGATAACTATACTCAGAATGAAGCATTAACTCTGTTCTGAAACCAGATTTTTTTTTTTTATGGCTTTTGTTCTCGCTTTAGAAGATAAGGTGAATGGTTGATCTCTGCCTACCTTCTACATGGTGCCTGTGGTTTTACAGAACTTTATCTTAATTCCCCAGGATTACCTCAGGCCAAATGAGTGGCCTAGTCCACTTGGTCATTCCCTAAATTGAGGCAGTTCCACGGTTTTATCATCCTCTTCCTGAATCTATACCAGCTCCAACTGTATCCTTTGAGATGGGGAGCCAAAACTGCACAGCACTGGGTGTGATGAAAACCATGTTCTGTATGACATGAGAATCTTCTGTTTTCTTTCCTGCTGCATTCCTAGTAATCACAGTGCTGCAACCCTAAGATCTCTCTTCTGAGTGTTAGCTATCAACTCAGAGCCTACTGCTTTGTGTATGATATTAGGATTTTTTTTCCCCCATGCACATTAATCTATACTATAATTCTTCTTTCATTGTCAAATCTGTGGAGGACCTTTGCAATTCTTCACTGTTCTCTACTACTACTACTACTTGGTACCAATTGGTATTGTCAGTGAGCTTTCTCGCCTCGCCATTCTTTCTCTTTCTAGGTAGGTTATTAATGTGTTGAACAGCACAGTGTCCTAAAACAGATTTTTCTGTATTTCTGTGATGATATTTCTCCATTCTATTTTCACCCTATCTTCTGTTTCATTGCCTTTTAACCAAGTATTTTATGCCATGACTACCTCATTTCCTTAAAAGACATAGGAGAAGGACTTTTAAACACTCCCTTCCTGACTGCCCCAAACAAAAAAAAACACTTAGGTATTTTAGATCAGATATCTTTGCTTTTTTACCTTGTAAAGAACTCCCACAGGTTTGTCAGGACTGTTTAAAAAAATGTTGTTTTTTTTTTCCAGTATATCTTCTGCATGACTCCTAATTCTGTTCTTTATTCATTTCTATTAATTTGCCTAGCATAGATATGGACAGAGTTGGAAAGTTATAGCTTCCTGGCAGATTATTTTTAAACTGACATCCCATTTACCAGCTTTCAGCCCTCAGATGTAGAGGCGATTAAGTGAGAGGTTACAAACTCCAGCTCTCTCCAGATGTTTGCTTGAGCTCTTTTATCACATGGAGAGCATATGAATCCTGATGATTTACTACTGTTTATTTAGTTGGTTTGTTGTACTGTAGCATCTGCTGTTGTCCCTTCTATTTAAAACATATCCTCAGGGTTCCTTACAAAGAAGCCAACAGGGTGGTAACCTCTCCAGAGTTTTCCATAATCAACACTTTCTTGAACTCTGTTTCAAATCCTTTCAGGTAGAAATCTTGTCACCTGAAGACATCTTCTTTATAAATAGGCCAAAGAAAACGCCTGTCCTCTAGCTTATGGTGTGTTGATGCTAAACCATGTAGTGAGTGGCTAACTTGTAATATATATGTTAGCTCAGTAGCTTAAACTCTGTGTTTATCTTGTGCATTCTGCAGAAAACCCAAATCTTGACAGTTGCACTTCATACAATCAGATAAATAAAATTACTTGGCTCTGATTGTATTGCAGTCATGCTGGAAGGCGATTACTTTTGATTAGTAATGGGCTGGACATGCTCGACCCTTAATGACCTTATGGAGAGTGACTGTGATATTTTATAGTTATATCAATTCTAATTGTTCACACAGATGTAAAAATCCAGACAGTGTAGAATTCCTGTCCAGAAAAGCAGCATTCTGACTCTAAAAAGTACTGGTGATAAGGGAAAAGTAGAAAGAAAATCGTTCATTTCCTTGTTATCTTCTGCACTAAATTTGTCAATGGCATCCAGTCTTTCTGTGTGCAACTTGAAAGAAATTATTTCTTTTTCTTGGGGCTATCTCAAATGTTTCAATGCTTACAAAAAAATATCTTTTAATGCTTCCACATCGGAATGGAAGTGAGATTAGCTTGTGCCTAAGCATGTTGCTGAATCTCGCGATACAATACTCAGACTCTGTAGGTCAGGGCTACCAAATGTACTCAGCTTGTGAAGCATTACATAGTTATTGATATGGTCTGTGTACCAGCAGCAGCCATTTCTAGCTCCATTTGTGCACAGCAGGAGGTTTTCCAATTCAAGCAGTGCTATGGCAGTACTAGTGATAGGCAGACAGTTTGAGCGACCACTGGCTCTAGACATTCATTTTGCCCTCATTATAATTTTTTTGGTTATCTTTGATAGAGCCCAAAGGTACGTCTTTATCTTAAGAGTTTGTAATGTAACGACTAGACTCTTTAATAACCTAGACTTCATTTACAAAAAAAAGACAAACTCTGCTGAGAAGTATGGATAACAAAAGCTTAGGGGGTGAAGTAATAGCAATCATTGTGGTAGGCTTGGTAGATTTGGGTCTGCTTCTTTCCACTACCTTGAGTTCATTAATGACAAGTGTGTCCTCTTACCAGTTTCAGAACTTTCTCCATCAGACCTTGAAGTTTTCTTACTGTTTCTATTCTTCAGTGAGCTCTGCTATCATACCTGAGATTATCAGATGGTTGCTTGTTTTCTGGCTTAATTATGCAAATATGCAACAGAGAAAATTGAGTATGACTCTTGGGCCCTTCTAGGACTATCCTGAAAAAGGTTGTCAGCAAGTCTTGGGTTACTATGTGGCATCTTAGCTGTAAAATGTCACATCCCGTCAGTAATTCCTTGAATTCACAAAGCTTATTTTTTAAAATTTTAACTGTATTGCATATAAAACCCTGTTTATGAAATAAAACTCAGAAGTTAGAAAATCTACAGGCTATAATAAAGTCATTTTGCTCAGTCTAGACTCAATACTTGCTCATACACATTGCGTTTGAACTAATGATCATGTATTTTTTTTCCCTCATCTGACTTTTGACTCAGTGCATAACATGGTGAGGAAATGACCAGATTTTTTTCCTTTGTCATTAGCCTTTATTGTTCAGCCCACATTGTTTGCTGTGCAGTTGGAGCCTGGCCTCTTTTGAGTAAGTGTGTGTATGTAAGACACATCCAGGCAATCTGAAGGATTGATTTGAATGTTTAATGCACATTTTGTTGGAGTAATCTATTTTAGATACAGGTGCAACTTACTGGAGGTCTGAGAGGACTGGACAACTTCCTTACTTTCCTGCACCATGCAGCCTGGGTCCATGTAGTCCGATGGGGTAAGGGCTATGCACATGCTTGCTCAGCATCCTCTACATACCCCTCTCTGTAAGTGTGAAGACTAGGATGCACAGAAGTGGGCAAGTGTAAATACCGCCATTAGTGCAAATACTTAAATTTCTTACAGGCTTTACACTGGGCTCAAAACTAAGGAAATATCCATGGCCTTTCAGGACTTTGGACTACAGGGTCTTAAGGGAAGGGCAGTCTATTAGTTCCTTTTTTTTTTTTTTTTTTCGAATGGGAGAGAATGGGATTGACGTGAGATGACAACAAAAGAAAGAAGAGGAGGGAGGCTGGCGGGAGGGAGAAGTAAATATGCACATGACCAGGCATGGTCAGACAGTAAGAGCAGTACCCTTAGAGAAGAAAGTATTGATGGAGAGCTTCTGGACCCTGTTGTCTGGAAGGTCTGGAGTTATGAGGAGGGAGGTGAGCTCTAGATGTCTTTTTTTGGGGGGGGGGGGGGCGGGTGTTGAAGGAAGCAGGATATTGTACATTCTTATTCTGTATCTGGCCTTCATCAGAGACACCTGACCCACATATCTCCTTTTGAGGGTGCAGTCTTCAGACTCTTGGCTCTGTTCTCTCTGGTTTGAGAGACGTGCTTAGATTTAAAAAACACGTTTGGGCTAGAGATAGCAAGAGAACTGTTTTCTTCCCCCCTAGGAGTCCTGCCTTCTACAAATGTCTACTTACTATAGACAGCAGATGCTCAGTGCCAACTGTTTTGGCGTACAGGTCAGTTTCTATTGTGACACATGGCTTGCCAACAATTTGCCCTGTGATCCCAGGTATAGCAGATATTAAAGTTTGTCTCCATACATCATCAGCTCCAAATCTTCCCTCCAAGTCAGGCCAGATGTTTAAAATCATTTTCATATTGACTGGACAGAAAAAAAAAAACACTCTATTGATTCAGTATTAATAAAGTCACTGGAGTTTGCACCCTGTGAATTTAGTACTACTATACTGAATAGGAATAGGATCTGGATTGTTGTTAATTGCATATCTAAGATAAATAAATGAGAATAGAGTAGTACTTAATAAAAAAATAAAAGAAAGTCTATGCTCTTCTGACTTTAAGTAGGTTCTGCAATTTGTCATGCAAAATCTAAAGTCTATAGGAAGCCTTTAGCAGGACAGATGATTGACCAGTCTATAGCAAGAAGTGTCAAACATTTTTCTTTATGCAACTGATTAAATAAAAAATTAAAAATCTATATCTTCTCATATACTTGCATTCCTTATCTTTCACTTCCATTCCTCAGAAATGGAGTACAGTAATGAATCTTGTAAAAGACAAAAGCAAGCAATTTTTTATCTTACATGTAGCCTCTATGAGCCCTTCAACCTGTTATGTTTATTTTGTAGTAATAATGATTTATTAGCACAGCTTAAATCCACAGTTTATTTACTGACAGCATTTCAAAATGGAGGTAGTTTCACTGCAGAACATACCAATGTAGTCACATCTCATTGAGAAACTTAGTCTGTTTCACTAAATGGATGCATTTACACGATGCCTTTAACAAGAACAAACATTCAACACACAAGATCTCAAAAAGGTTCCTGAGACCAAATGTTATGAGTATAATCCAAGACATATTTGCAGTGTTTGTCCCACTGAATGTGAGGTACTCATAAAATTCAAATAGTCCAAACAAAATTAATAGGACTGCCTGGCAGTAATATCCCATTCTATATTTTAAGTTATGTCTCAACTATATTTTAAGTCTTTTAGCATAAAATTGCATTGAAGAAGGATTCTTTTTAGGCAAAGAGAGTGAGGAAACAAAGTTGAAGTGGAATTTTTGACCTCTTCCGACTATACTTACGGTTCTTCATTGACTCAAAAAGAGACAAAACTGCAGTAGAAACATTGTCCAAAATATTTGTTAGTAATAACACGATACAGACCCCATAGTTGGGTCTGGAAACTACAAGTCTACAAAACACTAGTATCACTGGGTCATAGTACTTCAGTCAGTTGATAGCACTTGTGAGAGACAGGAACTCATCAGTAATTCTTTTTGTTTTTTAGTGCTCACCCCTGTATTAATTAAAAAGAGATGTCATAGTAGGGATAAACTTGTTTACATCATGAATGCTAAGCTATAGTAAAATGTAGTAAAATTCTTATTCTCAGTCTCCTTAGTAACTTCATTTTGATTTCTCCTTAAGCTGTAGTAACATCTTTCCTGTTTGTTACAGTACTGTTTAAATTTTAGATGGTATATTGATCTCCTGTAGGCAGAATTCTTAATTTCAATGCAGCTTTAGGGAATTAAAAATGGATTTTAAAGGGATGTCCAGCTGCTCATACCATTTGGCAGAAGCTGTCTAAAATATGAAAGTGAGAGACAAATGCAGACATTTTCGAGCTGTTCTAACCTCTTATTGACAAGACATCTCAGTCCATTATGAATCCCTCGAGTCAGATCATCACAGAAGTAAATTGCCAGTTTCCTTGGGCCCATTGTTTCTGTGCTGACTTATGCCAGCTGGGCCTTACATTATCCTCATTAAGTGGACAAAACAAACCAAAGCATGTCTGCAAGACTCAGAGCTGAAATGCATTTCTGTAAATACCACTTTGCTTTGGTAGCACCACTAATGCACTGAAAGTCCCCAGATAGCCCCAGAAGACACAGTCTTGGAGGAGTGAGCAAATTAGGCTAATACATCTGCAGCTGAGAGCCTTCAGAGCTCTGGAGTTCAACTCTGCCTGAATGAAATGGGGACTAGCTGTGCCAACCAAAGTGGAAGATCATGGCTGATGTTGGACCTGTTGTAAACAACACTGCCATCCACGCTATTTTGCTATTAGCTATCGCCAGGCACCCTGGCTGCTTCAGGAGCAGCTTGTTCACTGGACACTTCTTCTTTCCTTGCTGAGGAAAGGCTTCTATAGGATAGAAAGCTGTTTCCAAAGGTATTAGATCTCATGAGTTTTCCTCCCCCTCATCTCCATAACCTGCAGAAAGCATAAGCACTGAGCAGAGAGAGTGTGATAGTTTGGAATGAGTTACTCAGGATGTATGAGCTGTAGAACATCCTCTCTGCAAGGGAGGAGGGAATGCTTTTGGTATGTAGAAGAGTCTTCCCCATAGCATAGACTTTCATCCATGTTCAACCATCTGGTATCTGAGATAGGAATAAGGCAAGCAGGACTTTTTTTTTTTTAATAATGGTTCTCATATTTTTTTTTTATTTATCTCATGTTGTATGAAACAAGTGGGTAGGTGCCTAATCCATATTAAACACTAAGTTCCTGGGCACAGTCCTAATACCGCCAAAAGGGGCTGTCAAATCAATTTGATGCAACCTATCTGGAAGTACTAAAAAGGCTACTGCTTCTGAAGGATTTAAAATAAGTTCATTGTCTTCACAGGACTTTTTCCTTCTGTGTCTTGTGTATGCCACTTGTAGGGAGCGATGTGTAGTCTGTATTTTGTTAGAGCCTTGGCATCCCGCTCAACTGGGAAATCTTACTGTTCCTCAGCCTAAAAAAATGGCAATATAGTATAATTAGTTGTTAACAATGAGACTATTGATATATGACCCATTAACTCAGGTAAATAAACGTGTGTGACATATTTAAATATATTTCTAAATAGAGTTCCCTTTTAACACATCTTAAATGAATTAATGAGCTCTTAAAAATTAAAAGGAATGTTTCACAAGTGACACAAAGGGCTACTAACTAAGACTTTGGAAGATTTTCATGGCTCAGGGGGGAGGAAAAAAAAAGTGTTATATTGGTTGAGTGCTCAAAATAAAGCCAGCGTGCTACACTTTTTATTTGCTGAGTGGCCATTTTGAACTTGCCTCTGCTGACTTTGGGCTCGGTTTCAAATCTCTCTCAATCCTCCACTGAACCTTTAATAAAGCTGGATTGACGTTAAATCAGTACTTAGAAACATTAATTAAAATAAAGCAGGAGAAACCAAAAGATCAAATGATCCATTGTGGTGGTGTTTAAATCAAAGCTCTCTCTTCCATCCCTCTCCAGAAAAGAGCAAGCCTTTGAAGGCTGCAGCTGCAAGACTTCCAAGATGTTTTCTAAGCTGGCCTTAGATTGTAATTACTTTTGCTGTTTTGGGTTGGTATTTTCTATATTTTGAAAGAGATGTTTGTGACTTTTTTTTTTCCCCCTGTCTTCCAAAAAGCCAAGGATAAAATGGGTGCGATTGCTCCAAACAGTAGGAGAAGCCATGACAAGCCTGCTCTGTCCAGACCCTTCTGTGCTTCAGCGGGTCTGCTCTCCTGCAAAGCCTGGAAAGGGCCATGGAAATTTCTCTGTGTCCTGAGCCAAGTTATAATAGCTAGCAGATCCAGTGCTATAGCACTGTCTTGTGTGTGTTTTTTTTTTCCTCTCCTTATAATTTCCAAGTGACTCTCCAGCAGCCTTGCTGTTGCCTTGTGCCCAGAGCCACATGCTTCAGCCACCGATGCCCTGTACCCGCAGCAAAACTCCCCAAGGCAGGAGGAAAGGCAGCTCGCACAGAGATGTTGGCTTCTATGACTGCTGATATTCATTACATGGCATGGTTGCACTTAAGGAGCTGGTTGATGGACACCTGATCCTGGCAGTCTAGCCTGCTGTTTCATAAGCCAGTGACCTCATCAGTTGTTCTTAAAGAAATTGATCTATCTTTCTTGTATTGTTTAGTAATTCTTCTGCTCCCTTAATACGTATCTAATTTCTGTAGCAGTTTGCCTGTACTTCTTTTATGCAATTAGGCATGTGAGAAGCCTATCAGTTGTGTGAGAAAGAAACCTAATAATCAGTAGTTAAGTCTCTTTCGTGTGTTAGAGGTAGAGACTTGAAAATGCTTGATAGCACTTTTGAAATGTGGGTGTATATACACAAAAAAAGATGATGTAGCTACAACTATCTAAAATATAACACAATCTTACTCTGCACATCTATGAAAAGTCACCTCTTATTTACAGAAAAGGAATCAGAAGAAGAGGGCTTGTATAACTTTCACCAATGTGTGAGGGATAGGAAAGTTGGCCAACAGCATCATTCAAGTCCCAGATCTGTTTCCAAAACTCTTTTTTTCCAGGAAATTAGGTTGATATAAATGTGTAACAGGTAGTGCTGTCCACTGAGGAAGAGAGAAAAGATGCATAATTTATAGCTGATGATTTTGGGTAGCTTCTGGCTTGCTGTGTGGCCTGAGGTCCTTGAGGTGGTTGACCATCCATCCTCTTCCTCCCCAAAGCCCATGTCCAACCTTCAGGAAATCTGCTGGGGCAGACTTCTAAGGCTTGTAGTGATTTCTCAGGTTTACTATGATGCCAGCCAGCAGCAAAGGTGGAAATTTCCACATCTGTGGAAATCGGCACTCTTGTAAGCTAGGATGAATGGGGCCTGTATTGGCCTAAAGTGATGCTACTTGTCAAGTAGTCTGATCTTGCAGCCCAAAGAAACTTGTGGAGAAGTAACTGTCAAAAGGATCAGTCTGGGATGGTTATTTTGTACAGTGGAGAAACTGCAGGTGGGGGTAGGAGGTGAGGAATACTTTAATTTCAGGCCAGAAATAGTTGTCACTTGGAATTGAGAGGAGTTTTGCTGCTCATTTTCAAAAGAGTAGAAGCTCTATTCTCTTGTTCTATGTTAAATCCCAAGACTGACTGGGGTGTCTTGGGGAGGGGACAGCTGGGGAAGGGTAGAGGGACAAGTAAATATACATCTACTAGGTGTAAGTGTAACACTTTTTCCATTGCATTGCACTGGTGCCGAGTAGGAGGCTGTCAAAGAGTTGTCGAAAATAATTATGGAAAAAAAGCAAGTAGAAAATTCGAAAATGTTGATAGCAGTTGCAAGCTTGAAAATGGGAGTTCAAAGTAAACTGCTACTTATATAGTAGTGTAGTAACTTCTCTGGTGGCCAAACTGCTTTTCCTGATACAGTCACACACCATTACTCATATATCCTTTTTAGGTGTCAGTCTGAGTCTCACCTTACACTAGTTATATGTTTATGCACTAGCTTATAAAGCAATTATGTTCTCTTTCTCTCTGTCCTGTCTACTCCATTTGCAGTGTCATCTGAATTAAGGAAACTTTCTGAAAATATTGCTGCTTTAGCAACGGCAATTCAGACCTGTCAAAAATATGGTAAAGGATATGAGTGTGGCTATCTCTGCTGGGAGAGAGAAGGAAGGATGCAAGAGGGGAGGAAACCCTCCCCGCTGCAGACCGCTTTTTCAACGGATGTAGATTAAGGTAAATATATTGCCTTAAATGTTTTCTGGCTGTTCTATTCCTATGGAAGATGTAGTTCACTGCCACAGTTCAGTTTGCCATATGGCATGACTTCAGCTTATTTGGATACTGCGTTTCTTTAAAGTGCTAATGTAGTCCCAGCACCTATGATAGAAAAGAAGTTGTGCCTGAATTAGGGAAGAAAACACACTATAAAATGATATCTGTTTAACTAAAAATCAACTTTATGCTCTTTATTTTTTTTATTTTCTTCAATAAAAAATACAATGATTTCAGCAGATAAGACAACACCCCCCTTATTATGGGAGAGTATGTGGAGACTGATGGTCAGAGACTGTGTGAAAAAGCCCAAAGAGAAAAATTAAAGGGAAAGAAATAAGATCAAAAGTTACAAATGTCTGAGAGCATATATATAGACTTCCACGAGATCTTGAAGTTTCATTTTGTGAGGGAGTTTGTTTAAATGTATAATTTTACATCCCCTGAGGGCTACTTCATTTAATTTAACATTGCAGAGACTGAAAGTGAAACTCATGTAAAGACAGCTAACTGTATTTTCATTGGGCATACTCAAAATCATCTGCTTAACACAGTTTTTGATATCCTATTTTAAGTAACTTGTACTAACTGCTTTCTATTAGTCATTAAAATCCCAGCCAGAGGTTGGAGTTCCATTTTCATAACTAGTGTAGATACTCTTAACTATGTCCGAGTTTATTGTGAAATATATATTTTCTTTCCTTAAAAATCTTACTACCTCACTGCAGTTCATGTCCACCTATGCAAGATAGCTCGAGTACTGCTAGCAGTGTATTCATGATGCTTAGGGCAGGTCCCCCTTGAGACACTGAGTAAATTTTTGAGCTATTTAGTACACTTTGAAATTTATAGTCTGGCTACTTTTTTGCTTGAAGTAATGATGTAAGTACTTTGAAGTCGTTTCTGAAATGTTTCTCTGGTCAGCAAGGACTGGGGAGAAACACTATTTGAATAAGAACTCTGTCTCGGTTGCTCAAAACTGCCTCCAGGCTCAAATTGCAAATGGTTCAACAGCTCCTGCTGCTTTTTCTTTAAAGTGTTGGGCAAGTTACAAGGACTTAATGACATGGTTGGATCTGGAGGGCCGACTCATTCTTTGTGATTTTGCCCATCCCCAGCAGATTGTTTGTCCTCTGGAACAGTTGTGTTTGGCTGATCCTGAGGGCCTGGAGCATCCAGGTGCTGCTAGGGCACCATATATAATGGCACTGGTGATGGCAAAGGCTGCTGCTGGTGCAAAGGGCTAAGGACAGGATCTCTTAACAAGTGGACAGAGTCACTGAGAGAAAATCATAGTAATAGCCCTGCTGCAAGAGCTACTATCACTGAGAAATGACCAAAAAAAGAGAAGATGGTTTAGTCTGATCCGAAGGGAATCCCATGCTAGCTTTTATGCTGTTTTTTCTCTTTATATAAGGGCAAGTTCTTTTTGTAGATATCTGAGAATGAATATTCTCTTTATGAAGAAGTACTAATTTCAACTATTCAGAATAGGAAATTAAGCACCTCAGAATCTTTTAAGATTTGACTTCTATTATTTATAAAGCACTCTGAAGAACAAAATGCGCCTAAAAATAACTTTCTGGCTTAAGTGCTACCATGCAAGTTAACCAGGAGAGATTTTCATCCTTTCACTAATATTTTACTTGTCATCATTATGTTAATTCATATTTTGAATGAGGTTGAAACAATCTAATTCTCATTTTTGTTGTTTATGAAGCACAGATATGGTGAATTTTCAACCCTGAAGTTTCCATCAATCTATGAAAATTAAGTAGACATAACCAAAATATGACTGATTCCCTCAGCATAGCTTAGTGAACTTGTTGCATTATTGGCTTTGGTAGAAAACCAAAGAACTGTTTTGCTTGTTTTCCCTTTTGTGCCATGTGCCACACAGTAAAAATACTGCTTTAGGAACCAAAGTAGGTTAATATAAGGTTAATATAAGCTGTGAAGTTTAGGCGGAAACAATTCTATTGCAGTGTGGGCCAGGTACCATTACAGTACTTCCAGACCCTTCCAAAACCTTTGGTTGATCTCAGAAGCTCAAGTCATTACTGAGTTGAGGTAACACTTTTTCCATGCCCTTACCCACTCACTTGGGGGAAGCATCTGGGTTTGAGGGGAAGAAAATTTAGCCGGAGAAAGGAGATAAAAAGGCTAAAGCTGGCCTGCTCATCACATTACATCAAAGGGGTATCATTTGCATTAGCCCAAGATGCACATCATTAAATGAATCATGGCATTTTTCTCTCCTGTGCTTGAAAACCTCCAAAACCAAAGAACTTACTGCTAGGCAGCTCTTACAGAAGTGGATGTGGTGTATGGAGAACTTGACCACCACTAAGTCCCTGTGTTGAGTTCAGCAGAGGGGAGCAACCAGCACTGCCCAAGGAGATGGGCACAGGTGTCCAACTTGTATGTCCAGAGCCATCTCTATAAGGCCTTTAGATTAGTCTAATCCATGCATCATACAAAACCAGGAGATGTGGTGTGAAAGAAAGAAAAAGGCTGTGGGGGGAAAATAAAAAGAAAAAAACTTGCGGGAGTATTTTTTCTTTGTTTTGGTTCCTGCAGGTTTGTACAACTTTAGCCTGATTCTTTACTATCTGATCAAGATCTGAGTAATAAGCTCTTGCATCAAGTCTGAGATGTCACTATGTTCTGCTCTAAATTTAACTACAGGAGGGCTCTGACAGTGAACCTGCCAAATCCAGTCTGGCCATGTTTGGGTGAAATGAGACCAAATAGATGATTTGTGGTGGCTACACTGAAACCAAAACATGAAGCTTAGCAGTGTTCTCTTTTCCTTGAAACCTCCCAGCAAGTCTGACCTGTCTTCTGCATTTCTTATTTACCTTGCCTCATGCTTGCCCTTCTTGTCAAAGTTTCTGACTCCAGCAACCATAGCTCTCAAAACGTAGGTTTAAATGAGACTATCCTAAAAAAATGCTGCTGTCATTTCTTTTTGAAAACTCCAAAAATGCTTGCATCACCCTGGAAAATGAAAAACAGCAAAGAAAATAGAGTTTTTTCTTTCTTCGTACCAAGTTAGCATACTAACTTTTCCACTATAAACATGCAGCTTCAGAAAGATTTGACAGCACAGAATTTCAACTCAGTCTTTAATGCATGTATGTTTTTATATATCTTGAAGCATTTTGTGCAAGTGAACGTGCTGTCAGAAATATGCTTTAGAAGTACCTACTTTATGTAAAAGACCTGCCTTGTAATTCTGGTCATACTTATTTCTCAAGGTTCTCTTGCTTCCTGGCTTACTGTGACAACTGTTACTGACCAGGTCACCATGCTTCAGGGCATGAATAGCCATCAGTTATGTAGCATTACACTGACCAGAGCTGATGAAAGCATTTGGGCCAGGGTAGCTTCTTTTGTGGACTTTAGTCTTTCCTTGCATGCTGTGAGACCGGACTGTAATTCTGTGTCGTGTTTGTGTCCATGGAAGAGGAGGGTTGGACCTCTATTCTTTCGGTGCTGGGAATCAAGAGCCATGTCTCCTTACCTATGTTTTAGCTACCCATTTTGTGAAGGCCTTTTACACATCCATTGTAATCCAGTCTATTTTATTTATGAGAAAGTCCAAAGAAGCCTCTTGGCTGACCATAGCTTTATCCAAAACTCCCTTTGACTGACATATCTGGACTTTTGCAGCAGTCACTTTCAAACAAAAAGACCAAAACTGGTGTAGTAGCACCTAGGAGGAGCACAACTGATATATTTTATAGTCGTTCTGCTAGTAGCATTCTGTTTAGTATTGTAGTGTTAACTTACCATGCAACCTAGAAGACTATTCAGGCGTTTTCTTTGCTCTGCTTACAGAGAAAACCTGGGAAACATGAATCATGTGTGGACAGAGCAAAAAGCTTGCAGCAGTAGTTCTGAGAGGCGTGAATTGCCCATGCATTTCAGCTAGCTAGTAATGTCAATTTAAATGTCAAACTTGTTAGCAGTTTCATTCCTAATGAAAGGCCAGGCTTTACAGATAGCTTTACTGGATAGCTTTCCTGACAAAACCCTACAAATGGAATCACAGTTATACTTGCAAAAAAGTGCTACTGTTAGCATAGTTTACAGTGGTTCAATGTGTGAAATGTGACAAAAGGACTTTTGGACAATATAACGGCTTTGATGGTATCCAGCAGATTTGTGGTGATGGACTAAAACTAGACGGGTAAAGTGGTATTGCCCACAACTTTGATTGGAGTCTATTTCAGTACATCAGGCTGAAAACTGAGATAGCTCAGGATTCATGAGTGGATCGGGTGTCCCTGCCTGGCAGTATATGTCAAGGTGTGGAGGACACCTCAGTAACTTAATTTTAATCTGCTGCTGTAAGTATGTCAGATCACTAAACAGAGTTTAGGCAGCATAGGTATAATATTTAAAAATCAGATACACACTTTTGGATTTAATGAGTATAACTAATCCAGATAAAATTTTGCATGCAGTTTTTTGTAAAGATCCACGTCTGCATAATACAGTGGTATATTGGTATATATGCATGTTTATTTGAGGCCAGAAGTGGTGGTATTTTTCTTTCCTTGATCTTTCCTGATCAAGGAGGTAAGTGAAGAATCCTAGCAGAGCTCCTGAGTAAATCCAGGAAGCACTCAGAGGGTCTATCAACACATTTATATTTTGAAAATTTGTGTGATGCATGGGGTGTCAGGTGATGAGTCAGGTAGGCAAATTACTTGGCTTCTGCCCGTACCCAGTGTGGAAGCAAATTGCCTCCACATGGCCATCTAAATCTCTATCTAATATTCTGGTTATTTAGACAATAATCACATCTCACACTCCAGTTGTAGATTAAAACACACTGGGGAAACTTTGGAGTAAAGCTATGTATCAAGGGTTGCTTTATGGTTTGGTGCAGGCAGTGCGAGACATAGCATTTCCAAATGTGACTTTTCAAGGTGAAAGTTTGGCTTTGCAATTCCAAAGAGCTGGAAGAAGGGCACCTTGGGGTGCACTGTGCTGAGCTTGTCCTCCAAGCTGCTTGCCACAAAAAAAAACACATTCCCTATTCTGTTAGGGGAAGGCAATAGACTTGTGACTATGCTTTATGACTGAAGTTTAAAGATGTTTACCCTGGTTCCTGTAGTGCCCTTTTACGTATATATTACATTCTAAACTGAGTCTGCAGTTTAGACTCTTCCTCTGCATCACAGCACTGGATCAAAATAGAAACACCCTCTCCCTGTATCCTATTAACCCTCCTGCACCACACATCCCGACCAGAGGGCTGCTGTTCAACTCCACCTCTCACCAGCATGGTTCCAGGGTCAGGGTGGGGGGGACATTTTAGAAGGAAGGGTCAACACCTTCAGCTTGGGCAAATTGGTATTTCTCCGAGAAAATAAATATGACCGTGTCACCAGGATGCCTCCGTCTCTCCGCAGGGCCACAAGCACAGGTCCTGGGCACGTCAAGCCCTCTTGCAGCAGCACTTGTTCACTGAGAGGAGCACTGGCAGCTCACTCATTTTTCAGCTGCAGGGAAACATCTGTAACTGTATTTTATGGTAAAATGGTAGTTTTCTCTAACTCTATTGATAGTCTTATCTGTCATCAGAATACTATGGGCACAAAAGGAAGCTGTGATTTATCTGATAACACATAGGGCTGGGATTTGTGAGCTATAAATTCTCATCCTGGATTTGTTGCAGTCTTGCTAGGTGAAGCAACAGCATATGAGTAAATTGAGCTCTTCATGCCTATTGCCTGGGAAAGGACTGCAACCAAACTTGTTTTCTAACTGGGTCTTTGGATGTTGACTGTATGTGTTGCAGAATGACAAGCTGTTAGCTTTTGCCACAAATGAAAATGGAAAATAATCTTTTTGTCCTTGCATCCATTGAATTTGAACATAGTTTTGTTTACAAAAAACGTGATTTTAATGCCAACCACTGTATAAGTTTTGCTGAACATTGACTTTTTGTTTAACATTATTTCATAGAGCAGCTATTGTGCGTGAATTACGAAATATCTTTCTGAAACTGAAAATGTATGGCTGTAGTCTGCAAATGTTTGAAGTGCATGACTTTCGTTAGGGCTCTTGTCTTTTGAGGAGTGAGATCTTAACTGTGTTAAAATCAGTACGGTTTTTGCCATTTGTTCCAGTAGGCCATTAATTTTTCAGCTGAAAAGAGTTTACCAGATTGAGTGCGACATTCTCGTCATCTTTGTGGTTTCAGAATTATGTCCAGAAGGAGCTGAAGTAGCTGGAACATGGCTTTCAAATATGGGTTTGAAAATGCTTTACAAGTGCCCCCAGCAGTTCCCCTGCATGAGCTAGTAGTTATTCCCATTATAGGGGTGAGAAAACAGAATCAAATATACAAAGATTGCACAGAAACAGTCACGAAACGAGGAGCTGAAACTCTGGTGAATCTCAAGCTCTAGTTGTCACCCTTCTTCTTCACTCAAGATCTGAGTGGCAGGTTCAAGTCTCTTAAAGCCAGCAAAGGCCATGAAGGCTTCAGAAGACATGGGTAGCACGGTGGCACATGGTTTAAAGATTTTTATTGTGCTGATATACTAGTTTGCCTTGTCCCTTTTCATTCTCTCTTGGCTCTATATGCTGTTTCTTTGAAGTTTGCGTCCCTTATTTTAGAATTCTTTGTGGCTATGAAGGGCACTGAAGAAGCTATGGCAGCATACTTGGAAGTAGGGTGAAATGATGGCTTTGAAAAGCAACAAGGTTAGGAAACTATGCTGTTGCATATATATTTAAATAAACCTTACAAGTAATAGAAGGTTGTTTACACTCCACCCTTGGAAGAAGGATGGAGGTGGCAGTAAATCCAGATGATAGAAATTAAAGGCTAAACTGTACAGAAAATACATCGTCTCAAACCCACTTTTAGCAGAAAGGTCAAGAACGTATTTGTTTCATGAGGACTTCCCTCCCCACCTCCTTCCCCCCTCTCTCCCCCTACTTAAACCTTTCTAAAGTATCCATTTACACTCCAGTATCCTAATGCATAATGCACGAGCCACAGAAGGTCACAGCTGGGGTGGGGGAAGATTGTGTTTTTCTTTGTTGCCTTAAGAGAGTTGGTAGCTCCTGCTATATCTGTCAGACTCTGGTAGGAAGAGCAGCTATTTAGCGAACTGTTGGAGCCAAGGCTTTGAAGCTCCAAGCACTGCTGAGGGTTCCCAGTTTTCAGAATAGACCAAAGTCTCGACAATGTCAGCCCTTGGATTTTTTGTCAGTACCTAAGAGCAGGCTGGTGGAAATGGCATTGTAAAAAGCACCATCTAAATCAAAGTTTTTCCAGTGAGGGTATTTCTATTGTCTTTGAGGCTTGCCAGTATTAAAAAATGTTTTGTTCATTGGTCTCTTACAAAATCTCTCTCTCCTGGCACTGGCCGTGGCTTTAGGAAGTGGTGCTGGTACTGCAGCTCCCTTGAAGAGAGATGCCCTAATCCTGAAGCGTTGCACTGGGTGGCTTGTGGTGGAAATGTGCTCCTTACAGTAAGTTTACATTTTTTCCCCCTTAGCAAATCACAGCTCTCTGAGCCAAAAAGGGAGGAGAGAGAGCTGCAACCTTGTAACTCAGGGTAAAATAAAGCAGATCCACATGGCTAATCTGCCAGCTATTGCTTTCCTCTCCCATCTGGTGATAATCAATAGCAGGCCTAATGTAAACACTCCACGCTGGGTTTGTGGGCATGCGCGTGTGTGAATCCAGCACTTCAGATCCGTTTCAAAACTGCGTCTGCACTTTATTAGGGAGCTGCTCGGACACGATCGTTATCAGCGCTCCAAACACACTGCGTAGCTCTGCTCCACACTGATAAATATTTAACGTGGATGATTGTGTGTATGCAGAATAAAGTGCTGCGCCAGAAATGCCGCTGAGTTGCTGGAGCCTGTGGAGACTATCAGACGTGGACACACGTGCACATATATCCACACACGCATACAGGCTTGTCCGCTGTCTCTCATTCAGTCACTGGATTTAATGTTTATTATCACGAGGAGGCTCTTATCCTATTTAATCCTGTCTAGATGGCTCTAGAATTTCAAATGAACACCCGGACTGGGAAAGCGTAATCCAATAGGACTTTGTTTTAGAGAGCTGCTGAATGGGCCAGTGCACACCAGTTCTGCTTTAGCTATTTATGAGGTTTTTTCCTGTCCATCATGTTTCAGAAGGAAAGGCTGATTGCCTTCTTCACCCGCTCTCCTTGCTCACTAATGTGCTCTGGTGGCCATGACTATAAGAATCAAAAAGGCCTTGTTGGACTGTAGAGCTCTCTGGTTTAGATAGGCAATTATTAATTTTTGTAATATTTTCTGCACAGGGATGTGCGGCAACACACAGAGCATTTAAATTTAATTGGTTCCTCAGCTTAAGGAGGGCTGTTAGCAAATGGAGGGATGGTGTGATATTCCTCTTGAGTTTGCCTCCAGCGCTTCCATGAGAGATTTGGAGCCACTCGACTGTCACAGCCAAATGTAAAGAAGTTCTGAAGACAGCACCCTAGGAATAGCTGAGCTGTGAGGTGATGAATTTGTAGGGAGCTAGGTAACTTGTCTGCGGGAGAACTGAGAACTAAATTAAAATAATAACCATTGTTTCTCCCTTCCCCTCGCACCTGTGTGCCATACTCCAGGGAATGAACTGTTCTCTGATTTGACAACAGCGCGCACAGTGTGTCAGGTATTTGCTTGACAGAGAATAAAGAAAAATGTGTAACTGTAAGGCATTTGAATATAGGCTGCAAAACGTGGTAAAATTGAAGGTCAATAGCTCTAGCATTCAATCTGGCCAACAATCTATTTAGCTTGATTTATCTGTCAATATTTAGAACCAGTCAATTTTTTTTTTTACGAAGGAACATTTACACTTCAGAATGTAGTTTCACTAGATTAGTTTCACCTGTAAGGCAAAGATGTTTGCCAGAAAAATAGTTTTGATTTTGTGTTGAAATGTTAGTTCATTCATTTGACTTTTCATCTCAGTATGGACTGGGCTAAGAGGCATCTAATTTTATGCGGTTTTAGTGTAAGAGTTAGAGTGAAGTCAATACATTTTTTTCCTTTAGAAAAAAGTTAAACCCTAAGTTGTAATGAGAAAAAAACATAAAAATAAGAAACTTTAGGAAGTTAACTTTCTGCTTTAAGGGAATGCTTTTAGCGTCCGCGTTGTGGAATTTCATCAGTAATGATGGATTACTAGTAGGGTTGGAAATCATCTTCACCAGCCAAGTAAAATCCAGTGCACCCTACAATTTGGTTACCAGGCAAACCCTAGCTATTCTGACTTTTCTAATTCAGATGGAAAAAATATACCCATGGAAGTTATATTTATCAAATGTTCAAAGCTAGGCATTTTTTCCAATATTTTTCTTTTAGATGAAGATCAGAAAATATACAGTTATACTTAAAAATATACTTAAAAAAATCACCTATACAGCACACATTATTTTATTTAGCTTCCTTCAAGTATTGTCTTTGCAAAAACAGAATGTAGTTGTGGGAGAGATGATGTACAAAATGACAATGCATCTTGTCCAATGATAAAAGTCTTTGTCACAAATAGATATCCTGGGTTTGTGAAAAATGCTGCTCACTGACTCCCCGCTAAATCCTGAGGCATCCCTGGTAGTACACTCTTGTTCGGCGTCTTGCATCTCATGCAATTACACCTCATGCAATTATTTTCTCCTCTTCCAGGACACAATAAAGCTGGAACAGGAGACGCTCTGAATAATAGATGCAGAAGAGTGGGCAGCCAGCGTTGTTGAGTCCTGAGCATGTATGTTAGCGTGCACAGATTAATCCTAAGTGCAGTATTGATCTGCGATCTCAAATGGCACAGGATACAATTTCCTATCGTCTCCTACTTTGGCATGTGCTATGAACAGAGTGATAATAGATCACAATTTTTGTATAAAAGGCTCATTCTTTAGGAAATACCCAGAAAAAAATCCCTTCTCCCCCTATGTCCCATGCACAGAGATAAAGCCTTTTGCTAACCCCCCCTTTTTTTTATCCCCCTATTTTTATACTGTGAAAAAAAAATCTCCATCAACAATGCCCAGAAACCACAGCCTTCTGCTGCAGCCAGAAGGAGACCCAAGGAGTAGCTGGGTCTGCCCTTTCCCTTGTTCATCAAAACTGCACATGAGGCCTTCATAGTAAATAAATACAGTCTTTAATTTTTGCAGGAGTAATAGTCAGTCTTTTGAAGTCTGGGTGGTTGATTTAATTAGAAAGTGAAATTTAGGACGTGGTCGGTTATTTCCTCTGTGTAATTTTTTGCCTGCCCAGGGCATATTTAGAATCATTCTTTTTTGAACAAGATAAGGGGAATCCTGTTTGCCTGTGCTGCTTGCTGATGTTGACAGAGCCAGAGTTGCCTTCATAGGTGCTGGGGCTCTTGGTTAATGTGACCTAATGAATCTCAGCTAGTGTTTTTTTTCCTTAAAGACTACAGAATTTAAATAAATGCTTTTGTAATGTCATTGATCATCAAACCCTGAGACACAGGGTATGTATGACCGAGTAGTTTATTTCAAGGCTGGAAAATTTCTCTAAATATTGATGTACCCTTTGAAAAGGGTTCCTTCCTCTTCCAGGTTTCATGTGAACTTGTGCTTCAACTCATGTGTAAAACATACAAAAAAAAAAAGAAACTACCCAATTTGCAAGAGGATTCTTTCAACGCAGTTTCTGTGTAACTCAATAATTGCTATTACTCAGTATCTAAAATAGTTAACAAAAAATGCAGTCACATGAAAGAAAAAAAAAGTGTGTAACTTAAACCTTCAGTTGCAAAATGCACCATTTTTTTATATTCATTGGACTGTTTTCTTTATTATATAAACCGCTATCATATTGTGAAGGTCTAAGGACTTCAGCAGTTTCTTTCAGCTAAGCAGATGTAACACAGGTACTTCATGGTCAATAGATCTTAGAATTTTATGCCTAGGGTGAGATCACTTAGAAAGACTGGAATGTTATTCCACAATATGCTAATAAAAGAGTTATTCAGCAATGTGTAGGTTTAGCAGGATAATTATTGCAGATGATTTTTTTTCTCTACAATAATTGGCACCAGACATGTGACTACTTTAAATAAATGGCAGAGCAAGAATTGACATTAATTCCACTTACTTACTTTTTATGGCTAAGATGCCCCTATTCCCTATTTTGCAGTGGAGTCAGATGAATGAATCGGCAGAAACATTGTGCAGCCGGGCTCCTGCAGTGTGCTAGCCACCTAGCCACTTAACCTTTGTTTTATTTTTATTTTTAATAATAACTATGCCATCTTATTAATTTATCTTAGACATTTATGCATGTTCTTTTAGATTTAAAAGAAAATGGAGTGATGCACGGAGCCTGAACTTACATGTAAGTGCTTATGTTTCGTCAAAGTGCTTCCCTGAATACTGTCTCCAACAGGGTGCTGACGTTACTGGTCCTATTATTTGTATTTTCAGTGTAAAGAATTATATCACTGTCACAGCCAGTCATATGCTGGTGCAGAGCAGAAAGCTGCTTCTCTGATCAGCTGCTTTGTCATGCTGGACTCACAGGGCTTCTCAATTAGGGCAGTACAAAGATTTAGAAAGGAGAAGAAAAGGAAAGTTCTGGATATGACTAGAATTTATGTATTATACAGATGTCTACCTCACTCTTGTCCTCCCCTACCTGAAAGTATTTTAAGAATTTGTTTATTTTCATGAATTAAAATGACAGAATAATAGCTAGAAGATCTCTCAGGACATGCAGCATTTGGAAAGTATATCCATTTATATGATATTAATTTTGCCCCAAAGGCTTAGGGTTCTCCATCTGCTCAAGTCTTTCATTACCTAGATTATGAAAGGCTCTAAAATGATTTTTTAGTAAATTCTTGATCTCCATGGAAATGGTTACTTTCCTGACATTGCAAGTCAGGTTTGCCATCTAAAATTCTGGTTATTGCTGACTTCCTTATGAACCTGTTTGCTTATGCCTGGAGTTTCTGACGCTTCCCTACTGATACAGTATCTTGCATAGCATGCATTAATTCAGTTTAGTCAGGTCAGAAGGGAACTGTGAGTTTATGGGAGCACTGCCAACAGACAGCCTGATTTTGTGCTGTTTGATTTGTTTAGATGTCTCATGCAGGCTGATTCATAAAGGCTGAAAGAGCTCACCATGCTCAGGTCAAGTGAGCAGTGGCAGTAAAAAAACCCTTGTATAGGGCATGTTTTCATATAAAGGCGTCCAGGGGACTGGAAACTCTCACATTTAGTAAACACACGAGATGATAGGAAATTTCAAAGCCTATTGTCTAATGTCTCCCACACCTACGAAACGAAGCAGGGACATTGCCATTAACTTGAACTCCGGCTCACTGATAAAAATAATTTAAATAGGAACTTCTTGAAAGTTTCAGTAAAGCCTTCTAGCTACTATTTTGATGACTGCTGCTTAGCGAGATAACCCAGGAACTTAAAGGTTCCTTTATATCAAGGGATGACAAGCAACGGATAAGCATTAGGACATGTTTCATTGCTTCTGGTCACTTTGCAAGTATCTGCTAATTTGGGAACTGGCTTTTCCTAAATGTTTCATGATATTTGACAGCAAGTTCACCTGTATAAGGCATTTTTCCACTGTTCCTTACTTTGAGTGGCAGATTTATGTCCTCTAAATCCACTGGAAATCTCAGTTCCTCTGGATAAAAACATTAAGCTCTTTGAAAGATTTGAATTAGACAAATATAAAACATCCTATTGAAATTGCTTAATACTTGCTAATTTTATGTAGTTCCATGTGATTAGTTCCATCTTCAATAGTAAGAATTTGAGCCTGAGGTTTTTCACTCAATTCCAAATAATTTCATTTTATGTAAAGCAGGACAATTAGATGGTGTTTTAGAGATATTGGCAGCTCTCACATCTTATGTTAGTTAGGCACCAAGAGTCTCCAAAGACAGAAGGTAAGCCAAGTGCCTGTGACAACTTCAATCTGTACTGGGAAGGCCTAATTTAGCACTGCACTGTTTCTCAAATTAATGCCTTTAATCTGTCAGCAATGCTGAGCAGGGGTGGACAGGCTGACAGAAGGATGGTCTCATAAAACCTTGATGCTATTAAGCCATATTCTGTATAAGTGCAAAATTGAAGAATAAAGACAAGAACTGACCAGCAACAGTATGAAGGAGGGATAAGTCTGGTTAAGGAATAAATTTTATATCAAACATTGTTAAAAAGCTGAAAGAGTTCAGTATACATAGCAGTATCTGCAGGAAAGGGAAGAGAGAATCTCCAGCTAGATATTCTGACTACTGTGTGCATATGAGCACCATATATAGGTAGGTTTCTAGAAGTACTGTTGCTGTCTTGATTGAATTACATACTCTCCTTCTGTTCCAGGATGCATACTTACCTAATTGTTGCACTCACTGATTAATAAATAAATAAGTAAATAAGAACAGACCACATGCGGGGGGACCTAATTGGTTTAGCATGTAATGATCAAGGAGGTTAGTGTAACACTTATTCAGATATACCTTACCAGATCTCAGTTGAAAACTATCAGTTCAGAGCAGGAACAACCCATCTGCTGACTCAGATTAATTACCACATTCACTGCTAATGATTCTAGGATTTATGGATCCATGTATATTTTATTAACCTTTAACATCCTTTGACACTGGTTTGTGATAATTTCCTTTCACTTGCTTTCTGAAAAATACAAAAAGGGGAAAGAAAAGATTGATAAGACTAAAGTCTGTAGAACAAAACAGGCATTCAGACTATTGCTTAGACCATTAGTAAGTCTTTTCTATGTTGCTATTACATGCATCCATTCCAGAAGTTGACAGACATTAAAAGAGAATTTTAAAATCCATTCTAGAAAGTATCTCCCATTCTCGTTTAGCACAGTTAATTTGGTGTTTAGTTAACACCACTTTGGTACGACTGTGTTACTGTTATAGATGTTACCGCAGAATACTATAAAGGTATCCCTGCTAATTTCAATTTAAATATTTCAAAAGTCATGAGCTGTAAGCTGTGATAGCAGAGAGGAACTACCTTTTCCAGAATGAGAATTAGGTGGCAGCTCCTTGCGAAGCACACATTGGAATTGGGGTGCCTGGTGCTGCAGGGTGTTCTGAATGCTAAAAAAGCACATAGATTTAAAGTTTAGAAACCTCTATTTAGGGAAGAAAAATCTATTGTGGGCCCTCAAAGATAACATCTCTGGCTCAGAAAGTATCTAACTTGCACATTAAGAGTGACTGGGTAAATATTTAGTGTGTTGTTTGTATGACTTCTTTGTTTTTCTCACTCTTCTTTAGGCATCCATGTTCAATCAGTGGTGAAGATCAGATGCTGATAGTTTTGTCTGTGTAGTATGACCATAAGCTAAAAAACCTTTCAGACATACACTTTCAAGTAGAAACATTCTGTACTTGGCTGCATGTTCTCTGGAGGGATCAAGAGGCAGTCACATGGCTGACTGTACTGAGGAAAAAACTTACTTGTAGTGGCAATATCCTAGGAAGTAAAAATGTGCCTGAGGCTACAGAGTGGGCTTAAAAGAGGATCAAGTGCCAAGGAGCATAGTCATGGAGGCTTGAAGTTTCTGAACAAACCCAGGGAGCTCAAAGCCTAATGTCAAATGGTTAAAAATGAGCCTAGAAGTCTACAGAAATTATACAGGACCTGTTATGAAATGAAGTGGTAACTGCAAATAATATTAGCAATTTGAACCAAACTTATGCTGATTTACTCAGTTGGTTTTTACCTGAGATCTATCACCTGACTGGTGAGACTTCAACTACTGGAGGGGAGGACTGACGATGATTTCTTGAAAATGACTTTATTTTTAGAAATTCTTGCAACTGAAGTTTTATGAATATTGTATGGAGTATTAATCTCAAGAAGGTAGAATGATCAGTGCTTTATCAGAGGAACTGTCTTATTGCACTACTCTAATCAGTCTGTATTGAGGTAAGTGCTATTGCTACTAGATTGGTGGCGTACCCAGTTACCATCTTTAAATAAGTGTAGGCTGATCTACTTAGAAAGCAGTGTCTGTAGCTAGTACATGCGCTTTGTTAGAAAGAGGACGGGCTGCTTGCCCCCAGTACTGCTAAATGAAATCAGCTGGAGAAACTCCTAACCCTTGGCATATGATTTTTATGTCTTGAGAATGTTTACCTCCTACCTGTGATAGGATATGTAACCATCCAGAGTATGTCTCCTGAGGCTTTGATCCTGCTGCTGGATGCAGTGGAAGTTATTTACTGTTAGAACTCCTCAAGAAGACTTGCTTTGGAGTGTGGTGTGAAGAAATACTTAAGAATAAAATAAAATAGTAAAAATAAAGTAGTTTCTTCTTAATGAGAGAAAGTCTGAATTCTTTTCACCTTGGGATTTCAGAATGCCAGAATGTCCTGAAGTCATTTCAAGGAACCCATAGCAAAATGGAATGCGGAAAACAGGTGGTTCAGTCAACACAATTAGTTTGATACAGTTTATATGTTAGGAATTCATCAGGGATTGCCAGCTCTCTCTTAAAACTGCTTAAGAAAGCAAAAGCCCTCTATTTGTGTGGAAATATCATATAGTTGTTGTGCTTACCCTTTTTAGCCATGTTCCCGCGTTGCTAAAGGCATTCAGCCGCTTATTCCAGGCTAGATGAACTGCTAGTAACAGAAGCACATCACTGGAGTTTTACTCTGCCCCTGGGTACTATTCAATCAATGAGGCAAATGGCTCTTGATAGAGCCTTTAGGTTGAGATTTAAGTAGGGCATGGTAAGTTCAAAAGTTCAAGGAAGAATAGCTCCTTCCTCTTGAAGCTGTTAAGGGACACTGGAGCTAATGAGAGTTACACAAGTGATCACTATGACTGACCTGGGAGAAATTAAACTAGCCGCTCTCTCATGAGTTCTGACCACTTTGGAAGTTTAGAAATGATGCTATTCTAAGTAGAGTAGGTAATCATTGAAAATATGATTATAAGTTTGCCTGGGTTATGCCTGATCTTCTGGAGTTGATCTCATTTAGCTGGAGTTCAGATGCCTGGTTGTTTTTAGAGCAGAGGAAGAAGCAGGGGCACAATCACCTAAAATCCAGGAGCATGTGATGCAGACTGGATGGCTGTGGGAGCTGGAGACAAAGCTGTGTGATTCAAGCTGACTTTGATCATGGCGGTGGTCTCTTGTTGGTAAAGTATGATGTGTGTCAGGGAGAGGGCTGCTGCATTGCAAGCCTTGTTCAGGGGTGTCAGACATCTCTAAACAAAGGATCATGCTCAGTAGCTCTATTAGTTTTACCTACCTTAAACTGCTCTCATTCAAAGACAGTTCTTGAGTCAATGACCAGGCATTTGTACCCTCTTCTGTGTTCAGAAATTGGCCTTAACAGAGGCAAAGTTTTAGTAAGGGGGTTGAAATTTGCCTCGTTTATATTCAAGTACTTGAAAGAGCAAAAACTGCCATTGTTACAATAAAGTGAAGGGAGAGGATATTATAATTCAAAATGAGAAAATCATACTGTTCCAAAGAGAAATGGGTATTTGTAGCTCTGGCTTGAGCTTTGACTTTTGTCTTTTCTTTAAAAAAAAAAGGATTTACAAGGATGCGTATTTTGACACTGACTTTCCTTTTTTGTGAAGGCTGCAGAGAGGAGAGGAGTATTCATGTAAATGAGCATGAGCACGTGCATTCCTGAGTACACACTTGTCCCTGGATGCATGCACAGTCACTGCCGAACAGGGGAGCCTTTAACTGCAAATGCTCAGGATGACATGACCAAATGTTTTCCAGAGACAGGTATAGTCCTAATACTGACTAAAAGGATGATTGTGTCATTCCTTTTGTACTTGTCAGGCTACATCCTGCTTTGGTAGTAGCTGCAACAGGAGATGCTGGTGAGAGTAGAGTCCCAGGCCCTAGAGACAAGAGAAGTCTGGAGAGAGGAAGACTTTCCCTGGGTAGAGGAAGACTGGGTCAGAGAGCACCTAAGGAAACTCAATACCCACAAATCCATGGGCCCTGATGGGATGCACCCCAGAGGTCTGCATGAGCTGGCGGATGTCATAGCTAAGCTGCTCTCCATCATCTTTGAAAGATCCTGGAGAACGGGGGAGGTGCCGGAGGCCTGGAAGAAAGCCAATGTCATGACAGTCTTCAAAAAAGGCAAGAAGGAGGACCCAGGCAACTACAGGCCAGTCAGCCTCACCTCCGTCCCCGGAAAAGGGATGGAACGGCTCATACTGGCTGATGTCTCTGGGCACATGGAGGACAAGAAAGTGCTCAGGAGTAGTCAGCATGGATTCACCAAGGGGAAATCTTGCCTGACTAACCTGATAGCCTTCTATGATGGAATGACCAGCTGGATAGACGAGGGGAGAGCGGTGAATGTCGTCTATCTCGACTTCACCAAGGCTTTTGACACTGTCCCTCACAACATCCTCCTGAGCAAGCTCCGAAAGTATGAGATAGATGAATGCACAGTGAAGTAGATTGGCTGGATGGCAGAGCTCAGAGGATGGTGATCAGCGGTGCAGAGTCTGGTTGGAGGCCTGTAGCTAGCGGTATCCCCCAGGGGTCAGTCCTTGGTCCAGTCCTGTTCAATTTATTCATCAATGACCTGGATGAAGGCACAGAGTGCTCCCTCAGCAAGTTTGCTGATGGTACCAAACTGGGAGGAGTAGCCGATACCCCAGAGGGCTGTGCTGCCATCCAGAGGGACCTGGACAGACTGGACAACTGGGCAGTGAAAACCCTCATGCAATTCAACAAGGCCAAGTGCAAGGTCCTGCACCTGGGGAGGAATAACCCCACACACCAGTACACGCTGGAGACTGACCTTCTGGAGAGCAGCTCTGCAGAGAAGGACCTGGGTGTCATGGTGGACAAGTTGACCATGAGGCAGCAGTGTGCCCTTGTGGCCAAGAAGGCCAATGGGACCCTGGGGTGCATTAAGAAGAGCGTCTCCAGCAGGTCAAGGGAGGTGATCCTGCCCCTCTACTCGGCCCTGGTGAGGCCACATCTGGAGTATTGTGTCCAGTTCTGGGCTCCAGAAAAAATATGCACTGGAATAGGCTGCCCAGAGAGGTTGTGGAGTCTCCTTCTCTGGAGATCTTCAAAACCCGCTTGGATGCAGTCCTGTGCCACGTGCTCTAGGTGACCCTGTGTGTGCAATGGGGTTGGGGTAGAGGACCTCTAGAGGTCCCTTCCAACCTTAAGCATTCTATGATTCTATGAGTGTGGGAAGGAGAAGAGGACACCATGCAGCGCACCACAACCTCAGCACAGCATTGCAGCTGCTCACTAGTTTGGGGGAAGCTGCAGGGAAGGGCACTGTGCAATAGCTAGAGTAAGCTGTCTATGCTATAACAGGGAAATGGGCAATGCATCAGTAGGACAGGCTTGTGGACAGGCTAAAAATTGTTTAGGTTTGTTGTTAGATCCACGCTCAAGTTGATTGATATAAAGTGATAGGTGAAAAGGTGTTTTTTTTTATTTCTGGGTCAGAAGTAGTCAAGGTAGCAGATAGTTCAGTAAGCAAATCCCACAAGGGCCTGGGCAGTTACTTCAAGGCAGCATGTGAGAGTTAATGCTCCTTGTCTGATTTTAAACCTAGCTGAATTCCAGGGACCTGCAACAAGACTTCAAACTTAGGTGATACTCAATTCAAGCCAGGTTAAAATCACTAGGATCAAGTTATTTTAAAAGAAGCAGAAAAGGATAGAAAAACAATCCATTGCAGAGTTAATGTAGCAGGGATACATACAAAAGTTGATAACGTCCAGGAAGTGGCTCAAGAATTAACTCAGAAGGTTGTACAGAGAAAAGCCCTATGAGAGAATTGGCAAAAACATGACCCAGAAGATCTGCAGTTTCTGGGGGGTTGACTGCAATACAACATTATTCCAACGCTCTTCAAAATGTCTTCACATCTTCGCTGCCCATAGTTGTTTGCGGCTGATCTCTCCGCTTTCTTCAGGGGAGTTGCAACATGCCCTCACTCCTGCGAGCAGAGCTTTGGCCTGCTTTTGATCAAGAAGTTCATGAACTGCTTTTGAAAGCTGGGAACTTTGGTTAAGAGAATCAATAGATGAAAGGTTTGAGATCTTAGAAGATTTAAAGGGATATCTGGACATTCAACTTAATGAGAACATCAGCTTACTTTTGCCTAATTTGTTATTTTATCAAACAGAAATGTGATAGAAGTATATAGAAATCTAGTCATTTTGTGCAATGTTAAAATATGCAATTAAAAAAAAAAACTTTTAGTGACCCTCAGACACCTACACCAGTGTACATGTTGATGGAAAATGGAAACAGAAAATGACAGCATAACTTTGACATTTTTATAGTTTTAAGGGAAGCTGATGTGGAACATTTTCCATTTTTATAATTGGTGCAATTTCAAATGGTTTTAATGGACCTGTGATAATATATATCATCTGATGATCTGTTCTTGTTAGTTGTGATTGCTTCAGAGGTCATGGCTCTGGATTTTTCATATATATGATCAGATTAGTTTCTGGGGTAAACAATTCCAGTGCTTTCAGTGGATTAAGGTCTCTGAATGAAGCTCTACTTCATGAATGTGAATACAGTGTTCATGAAGAATGAACTTCTGTGAATGTGGTCACACTCCTTAGTGTTTCTGTCATATAAAGCCATTCAAATATCTGCAAGGGAGGACTTGAGAATAGAGCATCTTCAAAGAGGATCGAGAACAATGTGCAATGAGATTATTATTGTTACAAGAACACAAGGCAAATTGGAACAATACATTTTGCTGCTGGCAATAAATTCATTATTGTTACAAAGTGATTAACAGTCTTGCCATCTGTTACAGGTGTAATGGTAATTGGACAGCTTCATTCCTATCTCACATTAGTGCTTTTGTTTGTCCTGTCTTTTCCATTTAATTCTACTATTTTTGTCAATCCATATCCATATATTTAGGTTTGCTAAAATAATATTCATATGAAGATTTTTTTTTCCATTCTTGGGCATTGCTCCCAGTCATCAACTGAAGATTTTAAAATAGCTAAAGTATGATACCAAATGGGAAAAAGACACTCACCTTCAAAGAATTTTTCATACAAAGAGATGAGATCATACTGCCTGAGACCAAATTCTTCTAGAATTTGAACAAGACCTACAATGTAGCTGAATAAAGACAATGTTCCATCGTTTGTCAACAGAAAACACGTCTGAAAAGGAAAACACTGATCACAAGAAACACGATTAAAGTATATTCTGTCTTGTGATACAGTTCTATAATCAGAATGGGTCAATACTGGAATGCCACGAACAGTTAAGTGCTGTGTAAAAAAACAGTGATGAAGATCCTAATGAGTCTTAATAGATATGTCTTTAATATATGTCTTATGCAGATAGCCTACTTTAAATACAGGAAAATATAAGAAGAGATGTATGGTATAAGAAATCTGTGAGGATTGTACTTGTATTATAAATAGTTCTGTTCCAGTAGTTACAGAATATATTCAGATATATTCGCAAATAGAGGGGACCGATTTATTCTTGTACAGTTTCCTATTTTCAAGAATTTAGAGGATCCTTGGATATTCATAAAATCTGAGATTTTTCTAACCCCATGAGAGAGGATATTACACAACTGAGGATGGCAAATAATGGGCCTTGTATCTCTGTATCTTCTAAGGCTCTTTGAAAGTCATTGCTGCAATATGTTATTGGTATATCGGGTTTCCCAAATGTTTTTAAGCCATATCTTCGCATGCTCTGAAGAGGCTTTCTGCAGTTGTATAGTGTCTATTGCAAATATCTTATTCCCTAGTACCTCCATACATAGAACAAACTCCATATCAACAACTTATGCACAGAAACAGAAACAGGAGACTACCGAAAGGAAATGACACTTTGTCTACACATTTTCGAGCATGTGCAGGTATCAAATGGAAATTTTGTCTCCCCAGCGAACTGAGAGAGAAGTCTGTTCCCTCCCAGCATTTGCAGCAGGGCCCAGGGTGCCTGAGTCACATCCCTGTACCATGAGGTAGCAGGTCTGGTGACAATAACTGGGGTCAGATGCAGCCTGAGTCACCAGGCAAGCCCAAAGCATTGAGGTAGGTCCGTCTTTGGGTCAGGGGACATCCAAAGCAACACATAGGCAGGAGCAGGCATGGCTGGAGCATAGCCCTGGTGGGGGACCAAGGATAGGGTTTGGGCTGAATGCAGCTCCTGAAGGAAGGGGTCTCATGTCAGAGCCAACTTCAGCTGTTTGCTTAAATACAGAGACTTATGCTGCTAAAGATACCAGCCCCACTGATGATTCAAAATCACTGTGTTGCCACATGCTTGTATTCAATTTGCTCTTTTAAACTCTGTGAAAGGTCATGAGCTGAGCTTGAGTTTGCCAATCAAATAATGCATTTAATATGTTCCTGTCTGTCTGTTTGTTTTATTCTTTTCTGTTAGCATCTACTTTGTTCTGTACACAGCATGGATTTGTGTTTTTATTTGCAGTAAAGACTAGGGAATGATCGTTGCTGCAGAGTCAAGATATTTTATGCTTTTCATTTCGGTGCAGGTATAATATATAATTAAGCATGCCAAAGAGTAAGATTTGGATTGGTAGTTGTAATGGTAATATTTATTTTACCCTCCTTTTTTATGGCTTAGACTCCATTTACAGGTGCAGAAATTCAGATCTGCTTTCTCTGAACCTGGAAGACATCCACAGAAGGAGGCAAGGACTCAGAGGAAGAGGAGTATTACTTGGTTAAAGCAGGCAAAGTCTCCTGCTTGGGAGATGTCTCTGTAATGACAAATCTCACTTGCTCTTGTTAACCATAAGCCAGAGTTTCGAGGCATGTGCTAAACTTTCACAGCTGCTACAGAAGCCATTGGAAAATTGAGACTTGGACACAAAAATAGCTATAAGAAGGCAAAGTATTCAAAAAAGTGCTATTCTGCAGGTAATTAAATCCAAGAGGTAGCCCTGCTTACAGTTTTGTTGTCAACCTCTGAATCAGGGAAAGCCTCACTACCTTTCAAACTTCATCCCTCCATCCTCTTCCTTTCAGTAGAAATTCTCTTTTTTTGAAGTGCTCAGCTATTGTAGTGAAGAGCACCATAGAAAATTCTATGATGAATCTAATAATTCTCTCTTTGGAGGGTGTCCATCTATTTTCTGCATGTAAGGTAATATTGAGGACTGAGTGTGCTTCTTACAGCCCCTCCTGCAGCCTAATGATCTGCTGCCAATGGAGTGTATACCATGGGTCAGCCAAGGAGCCTTCAGTTCTTTCCCACAACCCTGAAGTGAGCACTTGCCTCTGTCTTCTGACTAAATTTATTAGCCATTCTGTTTTTCTTTAGGGGACATCATTAGTCTTTCTCCATGTTCCTAGCCCAACCTTTTGTATAACGTGCTTGCCATTCAGAATGTTTCCCCCACTTCCAGCTAAAGAGCAAAAGCTGAGCACCAAATGGAGTCTTCAAAGGAGGCTTTCATTAAGGTGTAGAGTTGTCTCTCCCTGAATTCACACGAATGGTTTGTGTATGTCTTCTGCTCTTAGGATCAATACACTTTAAACTCAAGATTTGACAACAGAAGTTCAGTCTGGCTTTTTTTGTGACCTTGTCTGTGTTTTTTTGTGACCTTGTCTGTGTTGGGCTGTAAGGTCCCTGAGAATTCCTTGTTATCACACCCGTTCAAGCATCACCTTTGTTTTTAGATTTCATGATGACAACAAATATTGGAAGGAAATCCAAGTCTGTGTTGAGTATAGATCAGTTAACAGTGTCCTCATTTTCTTTACTTCTTGTCTGTAGTAGGAAACTGAATTTTCATCTGTTTGACATTTTGTGCTATTTTAAACTAGATCTAACACAAGGATACCTATAGATGCCTCCAGCTGTATTCAGTTGTGTCTGGACACATATGATGTTCATACAGGAGTCTTTTGTTATGGAGGATAGATTCTTTTAGCATATGCTTGTTCTCTGAGTATCTTTCAAAAATCCATTGTTTTCTGTTTTGATGAAACTTCTGCTTTATTTTCAGTTTACCCCTTGATTAAAGGTTTAGCTGAGGAGCTAAATCCTGACTTTTCTTAGTTGACAGATCACTTCTTTTTTTTTTTTTTCATTATGTTTGGAAAAACGTCATCTTCATTTCAATCCTTTCTGGATGTAACTGTCTGTAGTCCTTTGCAGATATCACTAAAACTTGCAGTGTTTGGCTTCACACCTGTGCTTGAATGTCTGCAATTCCAAAGTTCAACCTGCGCTTTTTTGTTTATTTTTCTGGGGCTTGTCCGGGAATGTCAAATCCCTTCATATATGTTATTGAGAGATTCGTGTCCTTTGCAGAGCACTTAGTCAAATGTAGTGGAAAAAAGTCTGTGAGCCAAGGTATACATACAGGCAGAAGAGACAGGGCATGTTTTGTTTAGTGGTGGTTTAGGCAATGTTAAGCAACATTCTAATTTATTGATGTTAATCATGTTTCATTCTTGTCAGAGATACTTTTCTCACCATTTTTCAGTCTCTGCTATATGAGACTGAAGTACTGATAAATAGTTGCCATCAGTGACTTTGGCTCATTTCATGACTTCCCCTCCTGATGTCCAGGTAATTCTTGTCACTTCTTGTATCACTCCAAGGATTGTTTCAGCATGTCACCTCAAGGAGGAATGAAAGCAGGTTGGTTGACCTGTCATCATGTGATATAAACCTTAGTTTCTTCTCGGTCTCTGGTATGTTCTATGATTTGCCCATTTCTTCTTGGGTTATTGAGCTTTAAAAACTTAACTTTCGCTTGATATAATGTATATGTTAATTTCATCTTTAATATTTGAGGCACTAATTTAAATGTTGAAAATATATACTTTCTTCTGGGTTTGCAAGTTGCTCATGATCAAGTAACTGAATTATACTTGTTGTGGACATATGAGACATAAATGTGTTAACAACAAAATTCAAAGAATACAAGATTAAGAACAAAAGTATTAACTGACTGGCTGCTTAACGTTTCAGCAAAAACAGGCTAGTTAACTTGCTTACCCACAGCTTCTCTTGTTCTCCCGTGCTAATCAGGTGACACAAACCTCTAGCCATCAAAATACAAAACTTCCTAACAAGTTACATTTGTCACTACAGAACTCTATTGAATAAAGCAATTTAGTTACATGACCTTGAACTGACTTTGAGTTCTTCAAATGTGTTTTTTTTTTCCACAGCTGAGGCCTTAGTTATACTAAGGCAAACACAAAATCCTGGGTCTGAACCTTCTGAACCTTTAGACAGCTGGAGCCTTGCTTTTCCATCAGGCATATTGATATGGCTTGGCAACTTTTGTTTCTGAAATCATATCAAGTAGTTAAAACTTAATTTGTCCATCTGTTCTCTTGAGCTGTGGTCTATACATTAGAAGCACTGAATGGAAAATAAAGGGGAGAGAGGGATTCAGTTTTCAGCGCTGCTTGAAGGAGCTTGAACATATTGCTGATGCTCACTGGGCTGAATTCAACTTCTAAACTGGGGCTGATATACCAGCTGAAAAAAACCACTGAGCTTCTAAATGGAAAGGATACATGAGCATACAAAGTGAATTTTTTTTTTCAATTTGGCCAATTTTCCAGTCACATTTTTTCCTCATTCTGTGCTAATCTAACTCTCTACCATTTCTTCTTGTCACACCTCCTACATGCTGCGATCTGAAGATTGGAAGTCTTGAAAATCTCCCGGTCTTGTCTTTATGAAGAAAGCTAACAGAGAGAGAAAGTTGACAGGAACGCAGCCCTAACAGAGCAGAGCTATTAGAGCAACAAGGTTAATAGAGAAAAGCAGCAGGGAACAAATCAAGAAAGAAAACCCCTGCTGCTGTAATGCAGTAACGTGTGCTCGTCTGCATCGAACTGAAGCTCCTGGGATTGAGTACAGTGATGTGTTATAGAGAAACAGAGTGGTATTGCATGTGGTGGTGTTGGTCAAAGTAAGATCAGAGCCATCTGCATTGTCCACGCCTATGGAGTGCACTGCAAAGTTCACAGCTATGTTCATAGTTTTCCAGCCCTTTTGAGCACAAAAGGTACAGTGCTTTATATAAAAGATGAATCACACAAGGGCTGATTTTTACTAATGGTTGAGGCTGCATCTATACATTGGAAATGATGGCTAAGAGAGATCTTCACTGCTCAGTGCCTGTATGGATGTTGAAGAGCCTTGAATTTGGCAATGAGAGAATTGTTTAATATTTCTGAAGGAATAACTGGTGCAAAATCTTTTGTCCATTACATTTAACGCTATAGCTCTAAACTATGCCACTGCTTCTCCGAAGTACTTAAAGGTCTCCTTACTATCTGTTCTTTTCTGCACTCAGTAACAAAAGTGATTCTTTTACATGATGGACAACTTTATGCTGTCAGACTACGGATAAAAAGTAAATCAGAGCCAAATTATTTGCTGGTTTCAAAAGGTGCAGTTCTACTTATTGTGGGAGGATATCACTATATACCAATAAGAAATGCACTTGCAATTAATGGCACACAGTGCCAGTCTGCTCACTGGATCATTTGTATGATCATTTGGTAATCAACTGACGGACATCTGATGTTAAAAGCCTGGGGCCTTGCTGGAGAATTTGGATTTCATGCAAAGCCAAATACTAGGGACTTGACTGCGGACGCATGTGTAATCGTGAATCTGGTCATGATACCAGACGCAAGGAGAAGGTAGTAGATAGAGCAAAGCTTTGCTGGATTTCAAAAGATGCCAGAAGGACTACTTGGTATAGATAATTTTATGCACTTATTTTTAAAAGGTATGGTTATGGAAAGGGAACTAATGCCATTCATTCCAAAGTCTTTGAGATTAGTAGAAATTTATGCATTCATTCCAAAAAGTCTCAGAGTAAGTTTATACAGTGTTTCCTATAGTTAGGTAGTAATAAAGACCTATTTATTTATTTATTTATTTATTTATTTTCTGTTTAATTTAGTTCATACAAGTGGAGGAAAAGAAAGCCATTCTTCTAACCAGAATAACATCAGTAGCTGTCCAAGAAAAGCTTCACTTCAGAGATACTGTTTTAAAAAGCTGTCTCCAGCTATTATTTAGGTTTAAGGTATTTTTAGTTACAGGAAGATTAGAAAGAAAATAGTGGCTTCCCATTATCCCCTGCAATGACACAATAGAAGTTCTGAGCAGGACTTTTCTTCAGTCTCTGCTGGGAATAACCTACCTTGGGATTCAATAGGCAGGGACAAGTCTATGTTAGCAGTCGGAAATAGCTAAGTAAATGTCTTTTTTATTATTTTTAAAATAAACTGTGAGCTTTCACCATGTGCTAGAAATAGACTCCAGAAATGTATTCTGGCTCTGTGTTGTTACTTCTTCAGCCTTCAAAAGGCTAAGTGCATGCCATAAACAGAACATATTAGCACATAGTAAAAATAAAACCTTTTTTCCTCTTTTTCTTCTTCAAGGAGTCACTTCTCTCTCTTGTGGAATGTCCCATGGTTGCCTCCTAAGAGGAAAAGGCAAGCTATATTCTTTGTAAACACATAAATAAAACCACAGGGAAGATCTTTCAACTTTTTGGGGTAGTTTTATTTGCAGTTAATCCCTGTCCATTTTCATTGGTGATATTTTGCAAGATGAAAGGAGAGATTCTCCAGTGTCATCAGTAGGGACCTATTTTAAGTGAGGGTTCAGGTACAGCAAGGAGAGTATCATCTAATTGCTTTAAGGGAGCTGATTTGTGTTTAGTGACTTCTTTTACATGATTATGTGATGAGAAACTCATGGGAATAAAGATCAGCCAGTACAAGTCTTAAGGGAAGGATTATGTCTCTAGGACAAAATTTTTAAGAATTTTAGCCTTCATGGCTTAATGGCTAGATTTAAAAATGTATATATTCAGGTGCAGATAGACACAAATAGCCTATTTATTTCCTCATTGAATAAACTGAAGTAGACTCAGTTCAAGAACACTTGAAAACTCCCATAGGTGTGATTTTTGTGTTTTAAATGACCTAGAAGGTTCAGTTCTTTTGCAAAAGTTACTTAGGCAGTCCTGCCACATGATCCAGTTTTTCTAAGATACCTAGAAAAAAAAACCTTGAGGTATAGTTGAGTCACTTTTAAGGATAATATATATAAGATTTATATAAAACTCATGTGTCCTGCAAAGCAGAACTTGGAACATCTTTAGATGTTCGGGTCCTGGTATGGTAGCAGGAACACGTTTATAGACTTACTCACCAGACTTAAATCAGTTGTTATCACGCAAAGAAACTGGGAGAATGAGACACACACTGTTTCATCGGATGCAAATTGTTCAGAATCTCAGGTATGCTATGCTCATAGACCTAATGAGTTTTTGAATGGAAATTCAAAAAAAAAGGCAAGATAATAAAACTCTGTGTACTGTAATAGATTAATGGGAGTGGCAGCTGATAATACACTATATGATACCTTATCTGTTATTAGTCTTAGGAATTATTTTACTTTAGGAAACAGACTCGTGTATGGTCTTTATGAGTAGCCTTTGTGGGAAGAATGCATTTTTGAGGAGATTAGTATAAGACAAATTAAATCCCGAACAGTAGGAATTGGTTAATTTCGTCAAATAATTAAAAGCAAAGTGTTGGTCCTGGCTTGGTCCCCTTAGGGAATTTTGTTTCTGTTTACATAGTCTGACTACAGTGTGATATTGCTTCCAAACAGAAACCAGACTGTGCTGTGTAAACAGTGAGTTGCTAAATAGTAATAACAGATAAGGGAGTGCAGCAGACTCGCCTGCTACATTCGATTGCCTTTACCTTTGGAAAGGAACTCCTGGTGTAGAAGCTAGTGATTCAACATCTACACAGAGCCTTGGCTGCTCGTTTTAGAGGACGTTGGAAGAGATTTGGGCTTTCTTATTTACTGTCTAATGTTCCAAAATAGTTACAGTAGGAAAATACTTTGCTTAAAAGCAAAGAATAGCCCTGCTTATTCTGAGCTCTTTCTAGAGAAGAGAAAGAATGATATTGGTAGCCTTGAAGGTAGCTATCTGGTGCTAGCATATGGGGGCTACAGAGCCCTCTAGGCTACAGAAGGAAAGGGGAAAAATGGTTAAGCAATGCAGAGAGTGTTCCTGACAGATTTGTATTTTACATTGAATGAGGCTGGTTCCTCTGATCCTGGGAGAAGAAACAGAGCAGTAAGAGATTGGTAAAGCCATTTAATAGCTGGTTTTCACCTCTTTGAGTTCAGCAGAGCACTGCCAGCTCAAGGATGAAGTTGACTCTTGTAATCTCAAAGCCCCTAAAACAGAGGAAAGTCGAAAGGCTATGCAGATATCCAACAAGAGACAGAGGACAACAGCGAGGAGGAAGAAAGGACCCTTTCTACACAGCCACAGTATTTTCTTTGTTGATATGTCTCAGAATATTGAAAGGAAAATAAAAAGCTTTTATTTTTATTCGGGCATTGGGTAAACATTTAAAAATGATGCATATTTTCTTCTCAGTAGCTCACCAATTTGTTGTTTAAAGGACACAATAACTTTAAATATTTGGTGCAGGAGACAGTGAATGAGAGGGAGACAAGAATATGCTTATTAAAGGCCTATGGGAAATTGGAATGTAATTTCAGCATTTTTTTCCAGCATCCTTTTACAACAAATGCAAAGCTAAAGAATCAGGTTTTGGGTGGTGTAAAATTACCAAAGAGCTGCTAAACTTAGGAAGATAAGAACAATTAGTCTGGTAGGAGATCCCTTCTGTTGATAATTAAAGGCACCAGAACCTCATTCCTGTGGCACTATTTCAGAATCAGTATTTTCCTTGTCTCAAAATGATGGGGCAGTTTGTAACTCTCTTTGGCTATAGTGCATAGGTGAGTAAAGCGGCCAGCTAGAGAATTCAGTACCTGAAGTAAACAGTTAAGGGACTTTGCAATTGAAATGCAAAGCAATTTTCATTTTATTTTGCAGTCTTTATCAATCAGTCAACAATTAAATTATCATCATCAATTTTATAGAATGAAGATCCTCTTCTTGGAAAATAATATTTGTTTAAAATAGTGTGCTTTTCAATGGTAGTCATATTTTCCTATGGTAGTTAATTTTCCTTACCCATTGATTTAACCATCTAATTGAGACTAAGTTAAGGTTAGTGGAAAGCCAAAATAAAAGCTTATCAAAGTTTGTCTCTAGGCTGTATAAAGTATTTGGAATAGGTTAATAATAAACCAAGCAGAGTTTTAATAAAGCGATGTTAGAGAGTCCCAGAAATCCATGCCCCATTTGTAACATTGTGTTGTTTATAAGTTTATAATATCAATGCCTGTAGCATGCTTGTGACTGCTACTAAGACTCTCTTCGTTATTCATAAGCTTGGTAATCCAGTCACAACTAATACCTCTAAACCTTTTCTTTTCTCCCAGTTACATTGTCTTTATTAGTGAGGCATGTGCTGGTGTTGCTCTTTTTATTTAAATAGATTCTAGAGTCTTCCAGTGCTGTACAATTTGGTTTTAGCTGGAAATTTGCCTAGAAATACACTGCACATGTCCAGCAATAGTTTATGTTTCTTATCCTCCGGTGAAGTGATTCTGTGAAGTAAAGTTCTATCAATCATCTCTGTTGTGTTGCTGGGTGGCATGTAACTGAAAACACTGATTTAAGTTAGAGTGCAGTGAAAATAACTCTTCCAGAGAAATAAAATTTCTCTACTGGCACCACACTCTTTAAACTTGTCTTTAGCTTTTTAAAACTTATTAATATGTATATCAAAGCAATTTTTAAATACTATTTCTGCTAGATTTGGCTATCCTAGTTTGTGAATTATGAAGTCTTATTTTAACGTATAGCAGCTACTGTAGATACTTTTCACTGATTGAGAGTGGGTAAAGGGAATTGTATTGGCAACCAGAACTAAGAGCATTCTGAATACAGTTTTCTGGTCACGTTGTTGCATAACAAACCTTACTTTCACTTAAATGGTATAGTTCTGTAGGGGACAGGAAGTGTATGAGATATATGCTAGAAAACAGCAGTTATATCAGCACAGAAGTTATTAATCACAAAATAAGAACATTTCTCTAGCCCAGAAGGCTTCAGATGGAAGCATTTTCTCTGGTGACAATCTTGTATTTTAAATGAAATAAATTCTTTTTTGTGTGTGTTGTGTTCAGCTTTTATACCAAGGAACTTTATTAAAATATAAATCTTATATTTCTCCTTAATCCAGCATTTATTCTAATGAATTGTAATCAATACAATTCTACACAATACAGTATAGTAGATTTTTTGTGTCTGCTCTTTATACTCATATACTACCTGAGTCAAAAAAAAAAAAAAAGTTGATAAAGAATTTCACTTTTTTTTTTTTTGAAATTCTCAGATGTTCTCAGGTGTAAGTCTCAATTCAAAAAGTTGTTTTGGTCTTTGCAAAGTGGCTGGGGGAGTTATTCCCAGCACTCATATGACTGTAGATTCCCTTGGGCCTGGAGTTTCTGCTGGGCATCAAGAGTGACTTTTAATCCCCATCAAATGGGATTAGCTTCCATCTGCTCGTGTCCGGGTAAAGCAGGCAAAAGATCAGTGATAACATCCAGAGGAAGGTAACTTCTCTAAGGATCAGTGTTAAAGCTCTATTCCTAGGGGGTGTTTCTTCGGAGGTAGTTAGAGGAAAAAACATTAGGGAGGAATTATTAATGAAACAATCAGTCTATATTCAGTCTTATGAGACTGAACTGACAGCACTGAGATGCTGCCCCTTTGCTAAGCATTGCTGTCCCTAACAACATGGACTTGATAGAAAACAATTTGTAGCTGCACTTCCAAAGCTCCAGTTCATAAGTGTCATTTTAGAGCAACTCTTTCAGTGTGGTTTAAGCAAAGATATTGGAGTGAAATAGACAGAATCATCAGTTATTTTCTGAATTTTTCTTTTTCCTCCTTGGGCAATGCAATAGACAGCTGGGGAGAGTGCTAAACTGCCAGCATCAGATAGATGGCCTGTCCTTCATCTGATCTTTGGCATGCCCTTGCCCTTCCAGCTCTGTTTGAAAAGCTCATTCTGGCATGGATAGAGCAATGCAGGGCCATTGATTTTCTTAATTTCAGCATGTTGACCCTCAAAATCAAGGTTATGCACCTTTATCTTTTTTTTTTAACCATGCTCAGAGAATATGATTCATGGTCTTGCCCTGCTGCGGCTTCTTACAAACTCCTATGCATGGTCCAAGTGCCAGAGGCATAACAAGAGTTACAAATTTACCTTATTTACAGAGATACTTTTGCTCTTTCTTGTCTAAAAATCCCTATGACGAACTTGTGAATGGACTGTTGCATTAAACAACAGCCAGCTTCTGTTTCTGGCTCTATTTTTAAAATGAAACATGTTACAATCCTAAACATTTCTCTCTGGAAAACTAGCCAATAAGGGATAATTTTCATTAGTTTCACTGAAACTGTGGAGGGTGTAGAGCTTAGCAGCACCTGCAGGAAGTGGTAGTACCAGAACTCACGATTTTCAGGGTTGGCTTTGCAATATGGTTTTTTGGATACCCCCCTCTCTCTGTATGCCAGACAGGCACTCTTGGCTGTTTCCTGTAGCATACTTTCCACTAAAAACCCACAAAACTTGTGCTGTCTGTCTGTCTCTTCCATCTCTTCCTTTCTGCTTTTGTTTTTTAAGGGGATATGAAAACTGTCAAAGCAGTCAGTGAAATTACAACAGTTTGGGTAGATAGGTAAGTTAGTGAAGGTGACAGATCCAATACATTGTCTGAGGTTTGTTTACAACACAACCAAATTTATCTTCATGAAACATACACTGAGAAATGAGTGGGAAACATATGTGGTAAAATGAAAATGTGGCTTTGAAACAGTGCCGGGGGTGGGGCTGGAGGAAGGCTTTGGGTATTTTCTAATTTGTCCATTTTAAATTTTAACTTCTTGTAAATTTTAATCTTGATGCCAGTCATAGACTTACAGAGAGAGAAAAAAAAGCTTTTTAAGATCAATTAAATGTAATTTAAAACTTTATTTACAAATATTTAAATGAATGTTTTCAACTTTATTCTTGTTATGCCTTTTCAGTCTGATGCACTGCTTAAACTCCATGATTCCTGCTCATATCAGTAACAGCTTTACAACTGACATCATTATGAACAGTTCTAAATCTTGTGACCTGTGGTATATGAACAGATCTTCATTTAAAAAAAAAAACTTTTAAAAAATATTTTAGTGAAAACTTCTTCCTAAGACAGCTTTGAAATATAAAATTTACCATACATTGATCCTGAATGCTCATTTGACTCACAGTAAAAAAAAAAAAAAATCTGTGCATATATGATTGCTCCTGAGTTTAGTTTTATGCTGGATATGGGGATATAGAGATATAGCCCTTTGGAAGGTAGCACCAGTATTTCTGTTAGAGTGTTGGAACGTCAGAGTGGTGTATTGGAACACCAGAGTGGTGGTGAAACACTGGGATCCTTTTGATGGCCGAAGAGCCCTTTACCTGTTCGGGGGAAGAAGAGGGAAAAAAATCCCACAGAAAAATAAGTTCATTCAATTGCTCTCCTTATGAAACTTCATAAAAAGTTCATGTTAAAGTAACTTTTATAATGAACATAAAGAAATGGAGCTCAGCTTCGTTCACCTATTGCTGGGCTCTAGTTGTTTGAATAATAAACTTAATAGTTCATTAGCTATTGTATAAAGATACAAATTTCCTTTAGTACTGTTTGTTGCTATATATTTCTTTGACTTTTAAAAAAAAGGGAGAGAAAAGGTCAGTTTAGGATAAGAACTAGTTTACTTGGAATTCTTGGAAATCTATGTCAAAATGAAATTCACTAGGACCAGACTAGCCTGGAATTAAACCCAACCACCTACATACTCCTTTTTCATCCACCTGTTTTTTTTTAAAAAAATCAATGTATAAAGCAAAAAATGAAAAAAGATTACATTTTATTTAAATAGAGGTACATAGCCCTGTGAGTGTCTCTAAGAACCTGTGTATTTGACCTGTGGCACTGTGTTAACCAGATAGGAAAGACTAAAAAAATCTCAGTCTGCTGTGCTAACTGTCACAAACTCAGAACTTGCAGGTATTTTATTGTACTTTAGTCTTTTGCCTGGGAAGAGCCAATCAAAAGGAGAAGTCCTCTAAAATGTAGAGATAGCTTTGTCAGACTATACAGTGAATGATAACGTTAAAAGACTTACTACAAGTAGTGTGCCCATGTGGCTAAAGGACAATATGAAAAATGGTGCTGTCTTTTTTTTTCCATTCATATGGTGTTATTACTTCCTAGAACAGATAAGAAGAAATTGTAAAACAGTTCAAGATATCGTGTTTTCTTTTAAGAAACATTCCTCATTATCTAAAAGATCCCTCAACATATTATTAGGTCTTTATTATTAACAACCTGCTCTTGGTTTTGGTGATGGAAAGAAATATAACAAAAGACAAATAACACTGGGTCCAACTTTTCCTTGAAAACCAAGTGATTACCGTGAGAAACTTTAAGGTGGTTTATGAATTGCAAAAGATGATTAATATAGTGAGAGCAGAATGCCCAGTCTGCCCAACTCCTTCCAGTCTGATAGGAGGATTAATGTGAAATGTTGGCTCCCGCTTGTCTTTTGGTGAACAGTGACCCAACGCCATGTGCAGCAGCTTGAGCTGATGATGTTAGCAGTGCAAGGGACCCTTTACACTGCTTCCCTTCATGACTCCAGGGAGTAGAGCCGCGTCCCACTCTGGCATGTGGCTGCTCTTGGTGCTGGGGTCATACAGGCTCCCCTGGGTCATCCCATTAGATGACTTGCACAAAGACCAGTCAAGCTGTTTTTTTTGTGGTCTGCTACATGGCCTCAGGATTAATGTCTGCAGTGACACCTCCTTGGTCCTCATTCATATTCTCCTGTGTTGGTCCTGTATTTCCGACTCCTGAATCAGGAAATCCCGAGGTAGGACTAGAGGAAACTGCCTAAACCCCTCTGTGAGAGGCTTGGAGACAACTGCTAGGTTTTTCTGGTGTAAACCCCATGCATCGTCTAATTCTGAGAGCTCTGATTAATAAGAACAGATCACGGTTTAACCTTCCTCCTGGCTTTAGCCTCGGGAGGTAATTAGACAGAATTTTGGTGGAAGTGACATCAGGGTAGCGTTTTTTTTTCATCCTGGGAGCTGACACAGCATTAATTTTACTTCTCTGCCTAGTTTGAACATAAGCAGTTGTGGTTTGCTGACATAAAATAAGTCAAGGATTAAAGTATAATTAATTACATACATTCCTTATAGTGTATTCTCAAACCCTGCGGCTGAATGAATTCCTCTAGGTACATACCACATTTTTTTGAGTCAAGACTTTTTTGTGTGTGTTTTGTCCTTTGCAGACAGTACTCACAGTTTGCTCAGCCCCTGGGCTTGGTAATGTTGATAGTGCCCTTCTATCCCATGTTCACTTGCTCTCACTTATTTATTCACTTTGACAGATATGATTGCGTTTAGCTTGTTCTTATGGTGGAAAACTGTTTTTGTGATGCACGTTACTGAGCTTCCCTAGCAACGCTTCTAGCCAGCATAATAATACATTCATTATAACAAAATGCTGTAGGTGTGTAACTGTTTAAAGGTGAGGTTGCTCCTCTTGGGCGTGCTCTGAAGGGAGGGAGCTGTCATACCACAGCATTAAAATGCTCCTTTGCAGCCGGAGGCATTGAAGTACTCACAACTGTTAGTGGAACTGGTGGACAAATTCAGGGCTGTTGAGGTGGCATCTCAAGATGTGCTTTAAACTTGCCAGCTCAAGTACCGCTGGCAGCCCAGCTAGGCTGAGCCTGGAGCTGAGGAGCAGCAGGGCAAGCAGCCAAATTTCAGCTCCTGCAAGAAGCCCAGCTGCTGTGGTGGAGCCAGTGGGAGAATGGTCTCATCCATCTCCTTGCTCTCTAGCGAGATCCCCTTTTGCTCTGCTGCTGGCTTGCTGTCCCAAGGGGAGCAATTAGGAGGCTGACGGCTGCTCAGCCAGGCCTCCAAGTGAGGAAGGGACAGCAGGGGTGAAGGCTCTGTATTGACTCTGTCCCTACTGTGCAGCTGCTCGTGTGTTGGGCAGATTGAAAGCATAAAGCTGTTTGCAAACAACTGTGTGCATAACATCAGCACATGTATGTCTGTGGCAATATGCAACCTGCTGTTTATGCTTTGCTCTTTTCCCTGGCTTTGGGGCTCTTCGGTGCACACCCAAAACACATTGCTGCCTCTGCTGCCAAGTTTGCTGCCTTATGTGCATGCGCAAAAAGCTCCTTATAGTCAGTGTCTTCTGGGGCTTGGTGCTTATTAGAGTTAACTCCCTGGTGCTGTTCTATCCACAGTGTCCTGCCCCTTCTGCTTAGCAGAGATGACCAAAAAATATTCATAAAATAATATATTTTATTAACATGTCAAATTTCTGGTACATTTTGACTGGCTTGGCTACTGAGTTCTCATCTGTTGTGATTCTTCCTCATGGGCAGAGGAGACCCAAAAGGGCAGCCTTTGGACTCGAGGGAAATGGATTAATTTCTACACTTTCCCAATGCTGGGTGTTGCAAGACAAAGACTTTGTAACAATGCTGGACATATAGTCTTTATTAACAAACTCATTTATTGGAATTATTGCTTCCAGAACTCATCCACCGAATTAAAGCTCTGGTTTGCTTTGTCTAAACAGAACCCTTGATGCTACAGAAATGATCTTGTGAAACAGCTCTAAGCTCTTAGTTCCTATTTTTACCGCTAAATTTGCCTGCAGCTGCCAGTTTGAATTACTTCCATCTCTTCTCTGCTTAGAACAACCAAAGGAATAGAGAAAAGAGAAAAAGAGAATCTTTTAGATCTTGCTTCTTCAAGAATTAATAAAAAATTGTGTCTCTGAAATCTCAGACTCAAAACCAGGACAGAACAATTGATAGTTTCCTACCTTAGTCTGCGTGGGTTCCTCCTTTTTTTCTCCTGTAACCAATTGGCATATAAACAACACAGTACAAATCCGTAGACTAGCTGGGCCAAAAAGGCAAGTTGGTTTCCAGCAGTAATTTTATTCAACTGCTATGCATCACTGATTTTTGCAAGGTTGAATTTACCAATTGAATTTGGTAAAACTTCCCAGTTTTGGGAAATTGACCCCTCCCTCCTTTTTTTCCTTCTGTTTTTAAATTTATAAAACATTTATGCTTCTAATCTTTTGTGTGATAAAGAAGAAAGCATAAAATAGCATGAAGCAAGCCACTGCAGTTTTGATTTATACAGTCTGATATCCATTGACCTCGGTCTGTCTACGAGCAAGACAGTCTCCTCTTATCACTTATATTACAGAGATCAGTCTACTGTAATATTTATGTTTCCTGAGATACCGGCAGTCTGGTGTTTCTCAGGTTCTACTCCTCTGTGATCTAAAAGTTTGTGTTAAAATAAGAGTGCTAATTGAAAAATTGTTAGTTATAGTTAAGGGTAAATTTATTTATTTCCTCCCCTATGTACTTCTGTATATCAATGTCATGTTTCCTTTCAGAAATAAAGATATAGCTATGGAACTGAGGCATTTTACAGCAAGCCTCTCCCAGGTTTCTGTCATGTATTAAATCCATTTCCTGCATTTTTCCTAGCTGTACAACTGAGAGAGAGAAGTGATTCTCTCCCAAGGTTCTCTCCCAAGATGCATTCACAGTAAAGATGTTCAATAACCATGCTATTTTTTCCTCCAAATTCCAGTCATGTGACTTCTCTAAAAATAACTCTGCCTCCGACTTATTTATTTATTTATTTTTGGCTTTGTAGATCTGCTATATTTAGGGCAAAGATTAAGAGGAGAAGCAGGAGCTTGAGTAATAACTGACTGCTCAGTAGTGTGTCTCTATCAATGAAGGTGTATTTCTTCATACAAAGAAATAAATATTCATTGAAAGGATTATTCTGGAATATATTTACTTAAACATCCAAATAAGACTTCATGTGTGCAGGCAGGCTAGGAAAATTAAAAGCCTTCAGAACATTTTTTAAAAAAATCTTGACTTCTGTTTACTCTTAAGATGTAAGCCTAAAGGTAAAATTAGGAGGCTACTTTATGCATTTTCTGCCTTTTTCTGGAGAAGGCACTAATAGTTAAGGCAAAAAAGCAGATTCTCCATTACCAAGACAACAAGTTGAATAATACCAATAGTACGAACACAATGAACTTTTATATATATGTGTGTGTATATATATATATATAAATTAGGATGGGTACTGATTAAGTAAGGGAGGCACTGGAGTGCCTTAAAAAGTATTATTAATGAGCCTTTTAAAACCTACCAAAAGGAAGTTTATGTGGGTTTTTGCCTGGGAAATATAATGTGGAGGAAATTTGACACAGTAGGCAAGAGCCAAGAAGACACCTGGTGTTACAAAACAATAGCCTACTATTTCCAGATAGGGTGCAAAATGAAATGAAAAATGAAAATCATGAAAACTGAAATATGCAAAGTCATAAAAACTAAATTTCATCAGTTCCTGCTGAATTCACTATCAAACTGAGTCTTCACACATTCTCTCAACTGAGTTCTTGGTTAATTCTATAAAAGCCCAGACCAGAGAGAAGCATGTGTTGGCTTTCTAGAAGAACTCTGGTTCTTGTTGGCATTATAGATTGTTACATGACTTTAGAAGCGATAGAATCAGGTTTTAGAGATGGAAGTTTCTACCTCTCTCTGCCTCGCCTTTCATATCATGATACTAAACAGACAGAAGAGCAATAAGAGGCCAAAAGAACTCTGCAGAATTTAGATGAATGAGAAAGCCTCCACTGCTTGCTTTGAGCTTAAAAATAGGATATCTCGTTCAGCATATTGGCAATGATATGGCTGGTGATGAAGATGAAGGGCAGAGGCATTTAAGTGAAAATAAAAATACAGCAAAGATGAAAAGTGGAGGATGAAGGAAAGAAAGTCAGAGAAACACTTGAACAGAAAGATGTCCTTGCTTTTTTGTACAGTTCTGGGAAGTCCAGGACAAGGGAAGAGTATAAGGAAATTTAGAAATGGAACTCTAAACAGGAGGAAATCTTTCCAGTGGCACAGTAAAACTGGTAAAAATAAATTGGTAAAAAATGGATGTGAGATATTTATATAAACTCTTTTCAAGAGGCCTGAACTACCTGCACCTCTGGAATGTAGCCATTTACTAGGGAGATGTGGATAGAGCAGCACCATGAAAACCTCAACCAACTCTGCCTCCTAATGAGGATTAGGACAGTTGAGGAAATAAGGCTGTCAGGGTGCATAAGGATGGAAACTCTAAATAAGGTGAACTGATGTAGAGGGAACAGAAGATCTGTGGATGCTATAAGAGGTGTTTCACTGGCAACTAGCTGCTTGGGAATGCAACTGAATCTCTTACTGTCTTTGCTCCACATCTGCAATATAGGGCTAAACAAAACAAAGTTTTTCTTTCCTGTGAAACAGATTAAAAGTCAGATCACAATGTTTAGAGGGCGATCTGTCTTTACAATGCCATCAGACAAAGAGCCTGTGGGAGCAGAAAGGAACAAAGTCTAGGAAAGGCCAAGCCCACAGGAAATATTTAGCAGAACATTTCTATTGATATTGTAACAGCAAGGGCAAAATTAACACAAACCAAAACTGAAATTGTCCTTGCTAGTCATTAATTATGAACTTCATCAAAAAGAAATGCTCAAGCCATATTTCCTCAAGCTGAGCTCAAAAAGTTCTATAACGAGAATGGTAAATAGAGATTTGGTGGAGTAAAAGTATTGCATTGCCTACATGAGCATACTCTTTATCATACTACTCATATCCCAAGGATGAGGCAGGACTGACCCTCTGGCAATTGCTCTGTCCAATCCTTCATCCATCTACCTGTTGTAAAAATGTGTTCTTGGGGCAGAAGGCTGGGGGGTTATGTTCCTTACAGCAATACCAGAGACTCCCAGCAAGGGTAGGGATATAGCAATACTGTACTTTACAAGAGAACTATACTTAAGAAGTTCAGGATGGTTTTGCTTTCAGCATGGTGTGTTAATGCACAGAATGCAAGAGAAGTAGAAAAGGAGCCAGATGAAGGTATTCCCTCTGTGAATATCAGGACATTTTCTAATGTGAGCTTAATGTGGGCTTCTTCCTATGGATTTTTCCAATTTGTTTGCGCAACAAAAAATCAACTTCCTTCTCCAAGTTGATAAATCATTCTGTTTTAATCCCCCTCTGCTAGTGAAATGTTGGGGAAGTTGAGTTGCTCGAACCCAGAACAGTGAACCCAAGGCTACAAAGACTTCCTTCAAGTCTGGTTCTAGGGGAATTTTAAGGGTTCTAGTGGGATTTGAAGTATTGTGTTAAAGGCACAGAAAAGCATTTGGGGGTGGGGTGAGGATTTTCTACCTGAACCTAGGCTGGTGAAAGAACAATATTACTGCATTAGCTTCCAATGTGTTGACTTTACCTATCTGGGTATTTGCCTCCTGCCTAATAGCAGCTCTGGCCACTTCCCACACCACCCCCCACCAAGTCACAGGGAACTTAGTTTGGAGCTGCTTTTGTAAGAATTCATTAGTTTTCATCAAAATTACTCTTACTCCATCCTTGCAATAACTCAACTGTCAATTGGCTTCAAAATCTAATAAAATTAGATTCTAATGAATTAGAAATTCTAACGAGTTAGAATTCATTAGTTTTTCTGGAACTAAAATCTTTTTGGGGAAAACCTCCTCTAATTCTGATCTGCCCCACTTCCTCTTTCTTTTAGTCAGTCTTTTAATCTTGTATTTTTTTTCCTTGAGCTGTGATTCTCAGTACTGCTCTCCTCCTACCATGCTCTATCTGCTGTGTTGACTATCATAACTCTACTTGTCAGTCTACACAAATATTTTATGTAGTTTGCTTTGCCAGAGTAAACAAGCTCCTTATAACAGATAAATCCTCAGACCATGACTCTACAAGATTTATCCTAATTAAGATTGTTGGGGACGTATTTTGTTTTAGCTCATGTTTTAGTTTATGGTGTATAAGGCTCTGGCAAAATTTTTAAGCCATATATAGTTCTGAGGTGCATAATTTCAACCAAAAGAACTGTGCAAAGAAAGCATATTTCAAGCCAGAAACACAGACATAAAGAGTTAAAAGAGAACTTCCAATCATTTCCCAGCATTTCCTGGGACTGGATTCTCAACCTTTACTCTGCCACAAATTAGTCTGGGAAATTAAATGTAGAAAGTACCATAAACATTCCTGTCAAACCTCAACTGCTGGAAATATAATTCCAGTCTTGCAAGATGATGTAATTGGTTTATAAAGACTGGTAATGACTGAAGAATGTAAGTGCTGCTCCAGAATATCTTAATGGATGACATGGAAGGTTGTTTTTATTTTTATGCTTGAGTTTAATGCATGACTGTATAATTTAGGGTTACTGTGGTGCTTGCCAGACAGGCAATCAAGTGATCTCTGCTTGTTGTCTTATTTCTTTCTGTAGTAGATCTCAGTCAAAAAGTAAAAATGAGAGGAAGATTTACTTTGCTAAAATCTTCTATGGGGTAGGCTGGCCTGATGGCTCGTCTGACAACTGGCCTACGCTCACTGCTTTCTTCTCCTTCTCTCTTGCTCACATACAGGTTTCAGGAAATTTGTATCTGTTTGTAGAGAAAGCAAAGCCCTCCATGTACTAGGCAATATAGCCCTTTGTACCTAGAAAAGATGTGTCCATCAGCTCTTCCAGTACTGTTAGCTATAGAAGTATTATGTCGTTCATGTCCTCAGGATCCTGTCTGTTCAGTCTACCAGCTGTGCCACTCAAAGCTTGATGCCTAGACACCTGAACTCAGCCCAGTAAGTTTTGTTTGTTTGTTTCTCTTTAGGTGGCTTTTGTAGTTTCCTAGTACTTTTTCACAACAGTTCCTGTAGAGATCTATCTTTCTTTATTTCTCCCACTAATTATTTAGTGTAAAATTATTTCTGAGAATATTTCAAATCTATACAAAAATCTGCATCTTCAGAATATTCTGGTATTTCCAGTGACAGAGGATTTTAACTGTTCTCACTGGCCAGAAAGTTGGAAACACTTCTTTGTTTAATCCAATCTACAGATGATTATTACAAGGATGGAATAATAGTAGTTTGGATTAAATGGTCTAACAGGCTCACTGAACCAGTTTTCTTTGCTAGTTGCCTGAAATACGTTAATTTGCTATTTTTTCCCCATGATAGTGTGTGATAGATGTATTTAAGTAAACTGACACATACTCATGACTGATTTTTATGAGGTAAGGGGTTAGAGAATAAAGAAATACAGAAGTATTCAAGGATCAGATTCTAATATTCTTACCGTTGTCAGACATGTCCACTTATTCCAGTGGATCTAAAGATAATATAATTTAGTCCTCTCAAGGACTAATCTTCTCAAGCACAGTGCTTATGTTTGATGCTGTAATAAATTGAATTCCAATCATTTTGTTTAGCTAAAAGATTGCTAACTAAAGGCTAACCTTGGCTTTTATGGGTTAGGCAGTTAGCCACACACCTGTAACTAGTGAAATTTTGCACACCCCTTTTTTATCAAAATTGCTTTCAATTCTTTTGTGAACAAGGCAGGATCCAGAGAATTCAAATATCTGGTTGGTCAAAGTTCCTCAGCAATGCTGGGTGTTAGCTTCTGTTCTTTGCATCTACTTACTAGCTCTCTACAAGACTGCACAATGAACGTGTTAGTGTAATAATTTCATTTGTCTTTAAGAACTGTCTTTTACCTACTTGTCCTTAACTGGAGCTCCATTATTCTGACATGTTTCTCATTTGAGCAGAAGAAGAATCCCAATGAAATCTCAATGCAGTGTTATTTTGAAGGAACTGAAAAGTAATTAAGATGATTTATTCTTTATGATACAATATCAAATAAAACTCCCTACCAAAACAGGAATTCATAGGTTTTGTACCACAAAATGCTGAAAAACAGATGCTCTTTCAGCAAAATGAGATCTCTACCACTAAATTTTGTCCAAGCAACCTGTGGTGAACATTTACATCAGATGTGGAAGTGAAGATTCACACCTATATTTGATTATTGAGATGGTGTATTTATCAAAATAGCTTTCCCTGTATGTGTTTTTTCAGTTTACATCAAAAAGTCCCAGCAGAATCTGGGTTAATTTGTTAAAGGGAAAATGTTTGTGTGTTTGTCTTCCCCTCGCCTCCGATTTCTTTGCTGTAAGAAGCATTTCACGTAAGAAACAGATGCATAGAACATGGTTAACTAGAGTCAGCATTTGTTATTTAATTTTTCTCCATTTTGGCAGTTCAGGTATGAAAGGAAACAACATGAAGTTTAAAGACAAAATTAAGCATATGAAGCTACTACTACAGGCTGTTCGTGAGATCAGTTCACTTGATGAATACCATCTACTGTAAATCTGATCTTGTTCAGCTCATAAAAATCACAGCCCTCATATGTTTTAATAACATGGATGCTTTGGTTGGGTCTCTTGGTGAGTATTCTTAAGTCTATTTTCTAGGTATCTGCACAGATTTAAGTAGATCCAGTGCTGAGGTGAGTTCCAGTAATATTAGGCTGAGTGGATAGATATCTATCAATGAATAAGAACCTACGTTGATGTTTCATTTGTTCTTCTGTGGCTAGATATCTATTTCTATAGAGATAGTAATTGTTTCACTGCAGTAGTGAAGACTCGTGTATTGTGGGCAGATGAGTACTTTTTTTTTTTTTCCCTCCCCAAAGATTTGAAATTCTGAAGCAAGATCAGATTACTTTATGGCTGCACAAATGTTTTGGATGCCCTTTTGCCTCTTGGTAGTATGGCTGAAAGGGAGAACAGATCCTGTAGTGGGGCCAGTAGGAATAAATATTTGCAGCAGAAACCTTCCTCTCTTCTAAGTGTTGTCCTAGATGTCATGTTTCACCCAAGTGAGGAAGGGATGCAGTTTGCCAGAGAAACATACTGTGAGCAAACTCTGACCTTTTAGACTCAGAGGTGACTCTCAAGTCAAGCTTCTCGCTGAAGTTTTCCCTGGTACGTTCGCTGCATTTGCCTTTTTCTATAAATAGTGAGAAAATGCTTATGAACCATTTTTAAACCATTTTGCCCAGTCTAAGTTTAGGTAAAGGGAAGCAATTTAAGCTATAGCAACACCTTATTAAAAATAATTGATTTTCTTTTAATTCACTTATGTAAGAATAGGGTAGGGAAAAATCAGCAGTCCAAGTGATAGATGACATCTTCCTCTGTTTGCACGTCTATAGAAGACTTCCTCTTTTCATCTCATCAATCTCGTGGTGCAGACAGCAGTAAGGCTAAAACGAGGTTAGCTCAGAGATGGATTGGATCTGTCAGTGAACACCAAACTTTGGCAGGGTTCCACGCAGCCTGTGAGTCGGTGAACTGAGATGAAGGAGCACTTTCATTGCTATAAACTAGACGTGTCAGCATGCTGACGCCTAGCATCCCGAAAAAGAGAAGGGACGGGACGAAAGCAGCTTTCAGGAAATGCCACACTTGTTTCCAGTAATAAACAGTGTTGCTTCCTACATGTTCCCTTACTCTGAACCGTGCACCTCTTTATTCTACCTGGCTCCACAATAGTTTTTTTGTTTGCATTAAAAATTATTTTTAAAAAGTAAATCCCACTCCCAGTGCAGACATTGATAGAATATAATTACAACCATGTCAACTAGTGAAACTTGTCCGGTGGATTTCATCATCATTTTCAATACCCATATAGCTGTATTATCCAGCAGTAGATACGTCAGGCCTTCTGTTTGCCTTTTAAAGTTCACAAATGTGAAGTAGGATAAAAGCATACAAAGCACTTATACTGGAATGATCTCTACTGTGATGTGCGCAGTTTGTTTTGTTAAAAAGAGAATAGAAAACGTTGGATTTGTTATTTGCTAGATTGAAACAAATGTCATGTTGCTATGTCTCCTTACGTGCCAACATTGAATAATATATCTTGGAAAAATGCAGTCTCATTTCTGCTTTGGCATTCAAGGGGAAATCTTTTCTTCCAAGCAAAATATCTACTTTTAATTTAAAATGGTTAAAGTTGGTCAGATCTGACTACAAAGAGTTGGTAATGATATAATGAATAAACAAGTTTCCTGCTGATCAGCAGGTATTCCAATTCATCAGCGCTTTTAAGCATTTCTATTGGAGCTTTGTTCAACCCTGTTTTCACATGAGCAACATTTTGTAGTACTAGAAAGCTTGGCGTATAAAACATATCAATACAGGAAATGGCTACTAACAGCAGGTGTAATTAAAAAAAATACAAAAGATTACGAAATCATGAAAGCAGGAAAACATACATGAAATAGATTTGTATATTACTGTAACAAATCATGCATATTACTTCATTTTTGATTGTTTTGGCTGTCTTTTAAAAGAAATTCAGATTATTTTTTATAAAGGGTTTTTTTTTTTTTTTTTTTTTAATACCAGCCTAGTCCACTTTAGGACCTGAAAGTAACTCCATCCTGCTTACCATTTTCTCAGTAAAAATATTTCCACTTGTGAACAATTTAAAAAGATCTAACATCTCTTAAGCAAAATCTTGTCTTTTCAAGAGCTGCAGGCATAAATAATTTTGGTAGTGTATCTGAGTTAGCTCAGTACAACAAAATTCAAACCAGGTGAAGGAGGAAGCATCGCCACCATTCACTTCCCTAGAGCTGCTGCTTTTCACATCTGTTTTTCATTTGTTTCTTCTAGTCTGTAAAACTTTGTTCTAAATTCACAGTTGAGTATTTCATGAGAATCTCAGCATTTGTTTTTCCTTTACAAAACTAGAAACACAAAAAGGACAAAAATGAAGGGGGAAAAAAGAAAAGGAGTTTAAGACCATTGCAAAAACTTTATTATCTCCAGCAAGATTTAGTTCTACAAAGAGACTAAGGCTTAGGCAAGACTATGTCTTATATGCAATACAAATTCACTTACTCCTTCCCCTTACTGACTTGTTTCTGTCATAGTATGGATTACCAGATATAAAAGTACTGTATATACGGTATATGGATATAAATGTACTGTAAAAATAAATTTTGGAAGTATCTTTCCAAGTACCTTCAATTCTCTGTCCTGCAAACAGAAATGTTACTTACTCTTCACCTCAATCATCTGAATGCTCTAAATGCTGATGTTCATAACCAAGTACATGAGAACTTGGTTAATGCTGCAGTTTGATACCTCCAAATCCTGCTGGGGTTGGTTATTGGAGTGAAAACATCTTCATACTTAGGCCTAACTAAAAATATCTATAATCATTTAGAACATGGTTTATTGAAGATTTTTTTTAAGGGGGAAATCAGAGTTCTAAAGCCTCATAGACTGTTACAGCCCTGAATGATATTATGACTAGCTGGTTCATACTTTTAGTTTTTCCAAATGGTCTGTCATCAGGCCAATGAGAATCTCAGACATCTCTCTCCCAGTCTTAATCAAACCACATGATAAACTTGTGATTTTTAATTCAGTAATGAAACAGTGGACAAGTAAGCACCTTATTGCTCCTTTGCTCTATTGCTTTGAAAAAAAATCCCTGATCTTTGCTACATGAAGTTGCATTTCTGAACATCTTCTGGTAAAAATTGCTGTTTCACCTCAGAAATTGAGCCTTTGAATTTATTTTCCTAAAAGTTTGCTTAAACAAATTTTGGGTATATCACTTTAAAATTTTGGGGATCTCCACTCTTGCCTTGTTGTTATTTTACTGGTATAAGTGGGAGTTTTATCTTTTGCTTTAACTGCTGATTAGTAGGGCGTTAGGTAGAATCTATATGCTTCTACTGTGTGTGAATCTGCAATGGGCCAAGGATGTATTAGTACTTCGTTAGCATCTCTTTCATTATAATATTGATCGAGTCTTGTCTGTTGTCCAGGTGAGACATTAAGCTGACTGTTGACATTGGCACTGTTTCAGGTCTAGGCCTCTAAGAGTTATGTATTCCTGAATGTACTTTTGAGTCCATATTTTCAGTTTAACAGCTACATAGACATGCACAAAAGAATAAAGTCTAGTAAGAATGAAATCCCTGGAGATTCTAGTTTTATGGAATCACATGAGTCATCTGAAGTGTGACTCTACCTACTGTTACTGATAAAACAGAAAACTTTGCCTCAATGTGTTTTATGTTTGATATTTCTTTTTATATGCATACCTGATTATATGGGGAAACTTCAGCTGAAAGTTTCCCTTTCAATTGCTATAAAATGTCTGCGCTTGGTCTCAATTTTACAAATTAGCTATCTGAGCGCAGTGAGAACTTTAAAATAGCACTATAATGTTGCATTGGCAAGCCTTTAAATAGTCAACTGAATTCTGTGCCTTTATCCAATATTTTGGCACTCTATAATTGCCCTACACTGGGGTCCAGTGCAGGTTGGAGACCTTGAGAAAGCTCACTGACTCTTCTTTCAGCCCATATGCCAGGGCTCTGTTGCTGGAAGGATGGGGGGACAGTCAACGAATAGTTTGCTCTACGGATGGTATGAAGTTGAGCGATGCTGAGACATTGAGCTTGAAGTGTTCCCATGCCCCATAATGTGTGTGTGTGTGTGTGTGTGTATGTAGCTTTGTGGGCCTGGCTTTGTAGATGTCAAACCTGAATCTGCAGTGTGCTCTAGTTCAGCTGCTCCATCTCAAATGTGTCCAATCCTTTCAATTCTGAGCACAGCTCCCGCTTGTGCATTTAACTCCTCCCTTGCAGGCCAAACCAGTGCCTGATGCATTGCTGTGGCAGCAGGACCTTATAATTTTGTTATGCAGACTTCAAAATTAACACAACAGCCCTCCTGGACAAACCATTTATAATGCTTAGAGCTGAAGTGAGGCAGCTCTGTCCATTTTTTCCTGATGCTTGGTTTTGGTTAAACATAGATTTCTGTTGTTTGACCATGTGCTTGTAGACAGGAAGTTACAGCTGGTGGCTGCTCCTTTCTCTCCTTCGGTGTCTGGGCGGAGATTTAAAATCAATGGTTTTACCAGAATGAGCAGTGCCATTTTCACTAGGATGGCACCACTTAGGAGGTTGTCTTTGACTACTCTGCTGCAGTTTCTACACTGTGTCAACATAGAAAACTACAACTTCAAAATGAACTCCCAAAGCCACTTTAAGACTGAAGCCATATATAACATGCCATTCACAAATTTAAGGTGAGACTCTGAACCAAGAGACACAAATTACAGAGAGATGGATACTTGTTTCTTCAGGTGTTGAAAGATAGACTGATAGAGAATTAGAAAATATCCAAAAAACAAGTAAAAAAAAAACCAAACAATCAAAAAACAATGGACAGGGTTGGATAACCAAATAATATTTTCCATCTCTGACTTGTGGAAACATAAATATCTGCATATATGAGAGTAACCAAACACCTTTATCCTGAATATCAACTTATGAACTGCATAGCAGAGTTGAGATCTTGCATCTGGTTGGAAGGGTTTTATAACATCACTTCAATCTTTTAAATAATATTTTCCACCCAAATATTTACACACAGCCTCTTTTTTTGGGGGGGGGGGGGGGCGGGAATCTGGAAAAAAAGGAAACTGAATTTTAGATTTGAAAGAACTGACCATTTTATCATCTGTTTAAATTAGGGTAATTCCATGGATTTGTAGCAGCCAGGCACCTGGCTCAGAGATTTCTCTAATCTGGGCCCCAAACTCTGATAGATAAGGAATTCCAGTCAAGGCTTTTGAAGCCTTTTCAAAGTTCTTATTTTAAATTAGGATGCATCTGCAAAAATAGGCTAGAGAAAGCTGAAAGGCTTAGATCTCTTCTTAATTATAATCTATTTTTCTCCATTGCAGCTACGTTTTAAGGGCCTTCCATTTCTGCTTCTTACCTGGCAGCTAGCATTTACAATTATCTACAAAGCAAAATAGTGAAATGCATGTAATCTTCCCCTGGGGCCCCCAGAACAGGGCACAGTCATAACTCTGTATAGGAGCTTATATTGACATAAATTTAACTGAAGAATTTGGTTCATGTTTTACTTATTCTGCTAGTCCTCAATTTCCAATTTTTTTTTTTTAATTCAACTCTCTTCCCTCTTCCTGTAGTCACAGGCTAGCTCTATAGCTTTGAAAGACTGTCTTCTACAGAATCATTTTCTTCTGCATTTTTTATTACAAAGTGTGTGAATAGCTTTGAAATGACAGTATGATTCATTATCGCGCTTAGGAGTCAAATGCTCGATTTATGTGACAGCCAAGTGAGAACTTTCATATGTCGTAATACACAAGTATGCAGCCAGCCAAATGGCTTTGTGTGTATGTAGCAAAACATTGAAAATCAAAGGCTAAAGTCAAAAACTCCAGACAGAAGAAAATTTTATTAGAAAATTTTCTATTAATTAGAAAATAACATTTTCTATTTTATTTTTTCCCAAAGGCACTGAATTCCTATAATGGGAAGAAAATTAAAACATTTGGAATTAAAATTACCTATTTGATAGAACAGTAACTGATTCAAGATAGTTCTGAAATGATGCAGGGAACTGGGAATTTCTTAGTATTTAGCACACATACATATCTTTTCAAGTTATTGTCAATTAAAAAAAAAAAGGCATCTCCATGGGTCCTGTTTAAATATTCCACTCAGTGATGCTCGCAGAATTGTCACTATTTTTTCAGTTTGGCTTTGGCATATGTTTTATATACGAGCTTGTGTAAAAATACTGATCCTAATACCGGGGCAGCTGAAATTGGAGCCACATCTGTTCCGTGGGGTGGCATTGTAGCCGGAGGTCATGGTTTTCTGAATCTGCCTAAAGTCATCTTTAAGCCCTGACCCTGTAAGAATTCAAACATGTGCTTAATTTGATGCATGTGAGCACTACAGAAGCCAACAGGATGGCTTACTGTTTGCAAAAGCAAGCAGGTGAGCAATCTTCCTGGCAAAGGGATCTTTGTGAACGGATATCCTGGTCTGGTTTTGTGGAACGGGATAACAGAGTGAATTCTGGCATGTTAATGGTCCTGTCACTGCTCTAAACAAAAAATTGCAATATATCTCTGGCCACTGAGAAATGTTTGGATAATACAGCTGGAAGCAAGCCATATTGCTTATAGGAAAAAGAAGGGAAAGAATGAATTGCTATAGGCACATGTGAGTGAACTACTGAGTGCATTCTAAGTGCTTGAGAAGTTCTGGGCAGCTCATGTTTGAATAATTTTTGAGAGATTTGCCATAGTATGTGTCAGCCTATATGACACATTTTATCTTGGAGCAATATCAGAGAAGGATGTCTTTAAAAAGTGAGTTCAGATGCAGTGATTAAACGAATCATTCATCTAACATAAAAGCAGGTACCAGGAGATTTAGCACAGCACTGAGCTATACAATGAAAAGGAACCCATAAAAAGGGAAGGATTTCTACCTGTAACCTAACACTTAAAAAGTATCTGCAAAACGCTTATTTGTGACCCTTACTGGTCTACTAAAATGATTAAAGATGTTAGAAATATAATTACAGATATGTGCCTTATGCATTCTCACTGTTGGTTGACTGAGAGTAAGAAGGGCCACTGCTAAGGGTATAAATCCTCTTTGAGAATAATGTTGCAGGCTCTTGCATGAAAAGCAGTAGGGAATGATGGCATATGCTTAGTGCTGGCACCGTGGAAAATTTTGGTGGGAAAATTGTGAGTGTCTGAAGATTGTTTTTGTCTTCAGAAATCATGATTTCTCTTCGCTTCTCGTTGCTTCCCTCTACCTCTCCCTTTCCTTTTCCTTTTTCTTTTCCTTTTCCTTTTCCTTTTCCTTTTTCTTTTTCTTTTTCTCCTCTTCTGATTCCTTCTCTGTGGTGAAAGTCCAGGAAGCTGTTTGTCCTTGAACAACCATCTTGCATCCCATAAACTGTTCTTTGTCTTACACTTGATATAGAGGAACAGATAGAAAAATGGGCTTCTCTTATATGTTCTTTCTTCCGCTCCTAGGAGCAAATTTCATTAATTCCGAAGCTGCTAGCATTACAGCCATGTTATTGTTAAATCTGCGCTATAAAAAGTCTCTTTAATTGTGTTTCTTTATTTAGGACTCCTTTTCAATATTAGGGAAGATAAAAGGTTGCAATCAGCCCTTCACCAGATTTCAAGACTTACTGTCAAGTGGAAATTCTCTTAAATGAGAGAACTGCTCACTAATATATTGTGGTAACGTTATACAAATTGTAATAAAGACATCAGTTATCAAATCAGATCTCAACCATTTTTTTATGGACAAACAGTGGTTGGCCCTGGAAACCTCAGTTCCTCAGCTAGAGCATCAACAAATAGGGCTTGGGCCACTGATAGGCAAAGCCATCTATAATAGGGGGTAGGTGAGAGGAGAAGGGATACAGTTTGTGTACTCCTGGAAAGTAGCATTGTTGCTCATCTCCTGAATAGTTTCCGAGAGCTTCCTGATGACATCCTGACCAGGTCATGGTATTGTCTGAGGGATCATCCATAGCTTTCCTATAGATTTTTAGCTGTATCTATTCATATGATATGGGAAAATCATACGGTTCTACCTCTTGTGTAGGTTAGACAACCTGATTAGTACCACTCGTAGGACAGTGTTTATTTGTCACCTGGGAGGCCTCATGTGTAAACAGAAAAACTTGTAATAAAAACAAGGAACAAGGCAAACTGGCAATCTAAGATGCAATGTGAAGAAAACCTTAATATACTTTACTGTTTTTCAGATGGCTTTGTTTGATTCTTGAATCCAATGCAGCCAAATCTGGAGACACAGTGTTCAGTTCTGCCTAGGTATAAAAGTTAGCTGTATTCGTGACTTGAAATCTTGGTCTCACAGAGGTGTGGGGATTGGTTTGTTTGTAGTGAGACTAGGAGATGGCCCAAATCAAATATACAAAGCAGATATACATTCTGCTTTTCGAGCTTGGATAGGATGAAGTTTGCTTTCAAGAGCAGCAAGTGATATCTCTGGAGAGAATGAATGGGGCAGAGTGGTTTCTTTGCTGTTTTCATAGCTTAACCTACCTGGCAATAATATTGCTGCTATGTGAATACTGGCATGATCCGTTTGAAATCAGCTGAACTCTTCCCAATTTATATGTACTTGATGAGGATATGGTTCTTAACCTCCCATTTAGGTAACCTAAATTAGTGTGAAGTTATTTTCTATCAAATAAAAATGTTGCAATGCAGATCTGGAAACTACTTTGTCAGTGCTTTTATGAGATACCTTCATTTTAGATTTTCACGGAGAAGATGACATAAAGTCTGTCAATAAGTCAGAATCATAATTTTATAATGAAGCTAGAGATTTAAGAAGGCTGGTTAATGGTCTGCGACTCCATTTTGGGTGCTGAAATAAAATTTTCTTTATTTTTTTCTTAAAGAATGTCTCCAAGATGCACAATCAGTCTCACACTTTCTCTTGTTTTTCATAATGTCACTTTCCAAAGGATGGCAATATGTCATAAGAGATTAAATGTCTGGGCTCAGAGTAGTGAGTCAATAGTGAAGCTGATCATAAAATTTCCTTCATAGGCAGTGGGAATAAAACTCAAACTATTATTTATCATGATCTATACTGCTATACTTAAGCTGAGAGATGATGGCACAAGACAAAGCTACGTGCAACACTGTGAAATTATACTGCTAAACCATATTTAATTTTTGTTTGTTTTCTGTTTATGTCTCCTGAGATTGCGACGCCTACATCTTAGTCAACTTTCCTTCCTCCCTCCCTCCAACTGAATCCTGGCCTGCATAAACCACTACATGTCCCTCCACTATTAGACCTAACTGAAGATGACACTGTTCCTTTTGTAGCACAGTCACAGACACTGCTGTCTTGAAGCTCCTCAATTTATTATTATTGAGCAATCCAGCAATGTCTAGTGTCCTGATGACTGACTAGTTTGCCAAAAACTGGGAAGGTATATTCAGTTTCCTTGAAAGGGGATGGTCAGAAAGATAACCTGCTCTTTGAGTAACCCGGAGAGGTGTCCCTAGACTAAAGCTCACATGATGCAGAAAGAAAGCCACACTGGAAGCTTAAAAAAATTCCTCTTAAATATGACTTTAATCCATTTCACATACTTAATCTCTGCTTTTGCAGAGAATTTTATCTTGAGTTCTTGGATATTGGTAGTTTATGATTTATGACATGAACACCTGTTGCTTTAACAATGGCTGCCATAGTTTCATAGTTCATAGTAGAGATAACGTAACCCTAGAAGCAACGGGAATGTAACAGAAAAGTCATTTATCTCCCATGGAGTGAAAGAAGATCTTCTATCACCAAGTTAAAGATTTGCCTGCTGCCTCATCTTGACACAGCTTAATGTAGGTAGAATATAGTTGTTTTGGTGCAATTACTTATAATTTACTATGTAATTAAAATGTCATGATCTCTCTTCATATTGTTCTTTTCTCTTCTAGCATGACTTGTACCCATTTAGCATAAGCTAAATGCTGAGGTTCTTCACTTAGAAAAAAATTGCAATTATTAATGGACATTTTCCTGAATAACTTCACCCCAAATTTTGTCTTATTAGGATTCATTAGGAATGTCAGCCTTGTAGAAAAGTTCTGTTAGTCAGAAAAAGCTTATGGCCAAAGTCTCTCTGATAGCAATGCTGCTCTCCATCTCACTCCTACCAAAATGGACAAATCCAATACACAAAGGTATGGGAACTTATTTCCTTTCTTAGGGAGTGAGTAGATATTATCTCCATTTTTTTTTTATCAGAAATTACTGTTTCATGTGTATGTGGCAGATTTTAACATTCAAGTGTGGGGGATTTTTTGTTGTTGTTTATTTTTTTCCTGAATGTCCAAAAGACAGAATACTACACATTCTGTTTTTCTAAATACATCAGTTAGTTAGATATTCGATTTAACTGGTACATTTCTTGTCTCTACTGTATCTCTTAACATGTTTGTTTTGAGAAAGAAAAGATTTATTTTTTGGAGTCTATTTATTCTAATACTGAACTGGACAGCTTTGAGAACCTTTTTTTTTTTTTTTTAGGAAATAAGAATTGAAAAGTATAAACTCGTGCCTGTATATGACACATATGCCTGTCTAAAGGTTTATCTGAAAAATTGTAGTTTTAGGTCTTTTTTTTTTTTTTTTTTTTTTTTAAGAATACCGTTGGAATTGTTTCTTTGTGATTTTGTTCCATAAAAATACCAAAGAATGGCTTGGAGAGAACAACAGCACTGACTTTGAGGAAGAATGTCCCCTTCAATTGCGTCGTGGAGCTGTGGATGTACCTATTGGTATTGCCCTGAAAATGATACAAGCCCTAGTATGAATGGAAGTCAAGCATATGTTTCTATTTCTTTTACAAACACACTGCTGTCAAAAAGCAGTGGAAGAGGAATGCCAAAAGGAACCATAAATTGTTGGCCAAAAGTGTGTTTTCAGTCCATTCATAACTTCGAGGAATAACGACAGCAAATGAGAGGATGCACTATCTAAGCCCTGAGTGTTGCCACTGATGGGCACCTTCCAAGCCATCTGCTCTTCTCTGTAAGGATTGAAGAATATTGCCTCATGACAAATCTGTGACTAATTTAATAGCTAACCAACTATGAAGACTGGGAGGAGCTGGAGTACTTGGATGTAATCTGGCTAGGACATGTTTAACGTTTTTGCTGACATGGGGTAGCCGGTGTCAGTGACGCACTTCATGCTTCTGTTAAAACTACTGTCTCTGTGGGAGACTGTGTGTGCTATAAATCATCTATTGCCTAAGAGATGCTACTGCTTTTTATTTTTGTCAACTGTATGACAGTAGAATTGGCAGGTACATACAGGCACAGTTGGGGCTTGGCTCGAGATCCCTCCTAGTTCCTGTCTTGGAGGTACCATTGGCTGCTCTACTGTGCACAAACGGACAATCTACGCATCTGTTGTTAAGTCCATGACGTCCTCATGGCTTAGTCTACTTGCTGTTATACCTGTGAATATTTTACAAGCTTGTGGTGAGCTTATTAGGGCAATACAAAGGCAGATGTTTTCTGTTTTGGACATTGCATTAAAAAAGAGGAGCTCATAGCAAAGATGCTCTTTTCTTTGATATATTCTGGACAAGTTCTTCCATTTGTGGAGAGCCAATGGCTCGGTAAAGCAAGGATCTTGCAAGGCAGTGATTTTTTTGATTTTTCACTTGCTTGATTTTTCACACTGGAGTGGTCGTTAGCAGATCATGTATCAAGCAGATCTCTTGGAAAGTAGCACATAATGAGCCCAGATTAATTTTCCTTTCCCAGGTAGTTGGAGGTATGTTTCTGGTTCACTGCGCCTTGTAAAAATTAAAACAAACACCACTGATGGGAGAAAAGGTAGCTGAACTGTCAAGGAAATAGCTGATCTCTGCACTGTGATCTTGAGAAATCTGCTTCTTTCATCTGGGCAAGATTTATTAACAAAGATTTAGTTTATGGGTAGTTTATATAATTAATGTCTATGTAATTAATTTAGATATCAGTTATTGCTGCAGCAATTGTCATTATTATCACATCTGCCTTTCAGTGTATCTATTCCCTTACCAGTGACTTCCAGAAGTTAGATGGACAAAGTGGGATTTACAATAGACAGTTCACTGAGTGGGCAGCCACTAATCCAGTTCTAGCTCATAGCCCCTGTTGCAAACATAGCATGTGTATGTTATTTTAAATGTCAGTGGGTAGAATGCATGAATAATAAGTAACAGGGACTAGAAGCATGAGATGATCCTTTTTGATCCTTTTTGTGAAAATCTAGACTTTTTACAATGATGTCATATAGTTTCATGAAGTTGAGTAATGATGCTTGCAGTAGCTGAGAGATGCCAATTGTCAGACCGCTAAAGGACAAAGGAAAAATTTCCCCCTGCAGTACAGAACCCATATTCTCTAGATACTTTCAAAATCCCAGAAGATTATTGCATAATCAGATTAACAACTGTAACATTTCTGGTTTTTAGTGTTATTTAATTTTAAAATGTGGTTAGACAAGTGTCTTCTCTCAGTTCTTTTCCATCTATAAACTTTTTAAGCTGTGTCTAAAGCTTTTATTACTAAATTTTTTCCTCACTTCCCGACACATTAAGCCCAGTGTAACTGTTCTGAAGTCAGGGGAATCATTCTGGCTTTTTAGCGTCGTAGCTGAAGTAAAAATACAGCTTTTAGCATCATGCAATATTACGAATCTTTATGAAAGTAGTTCTGTTTCTCCTGAAAGATCCTTCTTTTTCTCTCAGAAAACAGGTAATCAATGCAATTCTACTAGTACAGAAAAACATCTGAAACATAAAACAGAAGTAAAGTGGAGCTTCTGACCATGGCAACTTCTCTGAAATTCGTATGTTAAATGAAACTAAACAATTTATATACAAGCTGTCAGAGAATAAAACCTCATCCTCTTTTAGCAGGAGGTAGTAATTTCTCTGCTTTACAGATAAAAAGACAAATCACATTTTATCATGTTCACATTAAACGTTTGTCTGGAAACTATTTTACAGCAATTGCAGTCCAACCCATACGTATATTTGCTCCTAAAATTGGATGCATCATAAACCAGACCTCTTGTGCTATCTCCAGAAACTTTGGATGCAATAATGCTCTCGTTGCATACAATTATAATGTTGTGTCTATGTCTCGCTTCCCATGCCCCTGCTGCCCAACAGTGGCTTCAGCAAGACAAACCCAAATCATCCTGGATTAGAAATGGCTCTTAATGTCATAGTAGTTTTGCTGGTGTTAAGTTTTGCAATGCTTCAGGGCAGTTAAAAGGGGCAGAGTTCCTAACATGTATTCCGTATCATAAAGTACCTCCAAGTTGACAACGTACATTTATATTTCTTTGTGAAACAGATACTTTTTGCTTCTGCAGAAAAAAATCAAAAGCAAAGAAGGGATCAGTGGGAAGCCAGAAGCAAATAATCAACGTGGTGCTACCCAGAATGGTTTCTTTGTTGTCCCTTACCATAGCTGAACCATGCTTTGAAGTTATAGCAAAAGTTGTGTAAAATATTCCAAACAAATACCTACAAGGCCTCACAAAAACATAGTTTTCAGTAAAAGCAAAAAAGCTTTGCTGTTTTAAACCTTCTTTAACATGAACATGTACCCTTCCTTAGCCATTATTCATGTATTTTTCACCTCTGTGTGGTTGTAACAGATAACTTGCAGCTGTTACCTGAACAAGGCAAAAGACTAGCACCTTCTCTTTCACAGCAGCTTCTGCTCGATTCATTCTCATAACAAGACAGTATGTATTACCCAGATTCCTCCATAATACCCTTGTTTCTGTCTGTATCCATCTTTCAGGGCTCTCTTGAACTTAGGTTAGTCTGAATGGAGCATATCTGAAGAACTTCTGGGATATTTCAGAAAGTAACTTCTTCAAACCTTTTTTTTGAAAGAATTTTAAATAGATTTAGAAGATTCCTTTGCTCTTTGTGTTGAGGTGCATGCTAAAACTGTTTTCCTCCCCCTTTTTTTCCCATGGTTTTATTTTAGAGGACTTAAATAGGTAAACATTAAGCTGTGGTTTGAAACATATTATTTGCATTTGTTGTGTTCAGGGGGGACAGCTCTCTTCCTGAAATGTTTGCCCAGCCATACACCAGAGTAATTCAGTAAAACTATAGGCAAATCAGGTTTACATAGTGCATTGCTAAGTAAAGTACAAGCAAGAGTGACTGAGTTTTCCTGAAAAAAATATTAAGGTATCTGAGAACCAGATTTTCAGTGGGAACTACATACCTATATACCCTTAAAAACCTATTTCAGCCCATCTAACAGTGTCAACGGGTTGGCTTTGATCCCTGCCTAGTCCGGGGAGAAAGGCACTTCCAAAAGAAGACTCATGCCATCTATCTTAGGATGGGATGAACTGCCCATGCACAACAATCCATGTGGTGTCCATCAGTGATGAGAGCTTCAGGTGTTTTGATGAGCAGCTTGATCTGGACACCTAACATTCAGGCAAGTAATGGTATATGAAATAAACTCTTCCACTGAAGATCAAAGCCACTGTAATACTCATTGCATAAAATTTTTTTCTTGCTCTGCCACAACTCCATTGTGCCTTCCATCTGCTATTGGTCAGTGTGTTGATTTAGGATGAACAGCAGATATAAATATGGACTGTCTTTTCAAATCCTGACAAGAAATATGCATTTCTGACATTTTCATGTTGCAAAAAATACCTTTGCCCCAATATAAAGTCAGCTGAGAAAGTTTTCTTCCCCAGAAAAAAAATATTAAGTCTGGCTCTTATATTATTTCTCTGGTAATTGAGAAAATGCAAGAGAGCTTGAGTAAGGAGAGAGGGAAATCTTACCTTGCAATAAAATAAGTGGTTAAGAAAACTAACTTTCATTGCTCTTCATTTAAAAAGTGGAAACAGGCATGTGGCAAGAACTGCTTGTGGGGTAGATAAGAATCAGCTGATTTTTACTTCTGCTTCTGTGTTAGATTTTTAGGTATTCAGCTGTACTGTATTTAAGGAACTTGCAGCTTTTGGGCAGTAGTGTTGCCTTTCTTAAAATGTGGAAAGTTCTTTCTATTTCTGCAATAACAGGAATTAGGCTTTTCCTTCCTACAATTACAATCTTTGCTTTTAGAGACTGGCAACTGGCTGTCAGTTACATTTTCATCACACTCTGCAGCAGAGGCAAAAATTTTGGCTATGGGATTTTAGTCTTTACCTTCCTGCTAGCTGAAGTATTTCACACTGTCTCTTTCCCAAGGTAGTTGTGGACTCATTCCCTTTTCTTGCTGCTTAGCCCTTGGGGCTATAGGAGGGAAAGAAAATATTTCCAGTAGTGTCTGATACTGGAGAAGCAAAGCAGATTGGAAAGTTTTCTGGAGCTGATGCCCAGTTTGTTGACCTGGGTTGTAAACAATGGTGTGAGAAAGTGTTTTGAGGTGTCTTACAAATTGAAGTCTGAGAAAAAAGGCGACAAGCAAAGCTTTCTGGAATTTCAAGGAATAACTAATGGCTGTAGTAAATACTGGAGTCTCGCACTGTTCCTTTTTTTGCTTAACTTGATAGGATTTTTCTCTTTTTCCTTTTCCAGGGAAGAAAAAAATCATGGAGTTACATGTAATATTTAAAGCAATGCAAATCCATTTCTTTGCCTAAAAGATTTTGGCAGGTACATGAGGCTCATGTAAGCCGAAGATGTCAGTATAAACCTCCTTGCCAAGGCTATAGAGATCAGGCTGCAAAAACTGTCAAGCGCATGAAACTGGCATTGGATAGAAAGGCAGTCTCTCTAAAGTCATGTTACTTTGAGTATTTGCCTGTTTTGTGCCCATAAGCAGCTTTCGGGATGCTGAGACCTCTGACCATGTGCTGCAGTCCAGCAGATACTCAAAGACCCCTTGGTCTTACTAATCTCAAAGGAAGGCAGGGAGATGGGCTGGTGAAGAGTCTGGGTGTGTTGGCGGGCACAGAGGGCACAAACCAGATCTGTGTGTGGCCGGCTCCTGTCACCTCCAGGCTGGAAAGCATGTTGGACCTTGCTGACAAATACTTTATTGCTACAGTGAAAGCCATAAAGCTGCATTAACTCTCATTCAGGTATCATGGGAGCTAACAATATTAGCACGTGTGTCCTTGTACATTCCTGCAGATGTACATGGAGAGGTATTCAATGTATATTTCTTAATGCATGTACAAAGATTCTTTTGTTTATAGTCTTTTCTCCACCTGTTTACTATGGTGGTGTTGAACTATAGAGAAGTTATTGTTTTTTGAGAATTTTATCTTTCCAACACTGCGATATAAGAGATGCAACAACATGGGTATTGAGACACAAGAGAGACTCATGATTTCCTTCTTCTGCTGGGGCTTGGGCCTCAAGATCCTCTAAAATCTAAGCTTTTCAAGCTTCTAGCTGTTATATAAAAGGATCAATATATGTGGTTTCCACTGTTGTCTTTATAAAAATAGCATTTTACTGTATTCTTCCAACAACAACAGAGGATACATGCAACATCTTGTTTAAGATTAGAAATACCGATTGTTAATACTCTCACTTGTTTTTACTTCCAAGTATTTCACCTGCCTCATCCGAGTATTGCTAAATTGTTAACATTAATTCAGTGTGTTTTAGCTACTGCTTAATCTGTATTTCCGTGCTTTCCAGTTTATCAACACACAGGATTTTTTTTTTTGGCTGCATAAATTGTTTGCATCTTTAGAGAAATTGCTGATTTTAGAAAACACATAAGTAAAAAAATTTCAGGTGAAGTTATAACATTTTAAATGAATCATATTTACTACTACTGAACACTTTAGGAAAGTGTTCTCTTTGAAGGATCTCATGCCCTTTACAGAGGGTCAAAATTCCCCCCAAAATACATGGTGTTTACATTTTATCCTGCCAGATTCTAGGTAGCTTCTGAACTGTTTCCCTTATTTCAACTCTTCGAATCACTTATCAGATGTGACTTTCTCTCCACTGCCAAGAAACAGGAACACAGAAGAAATTCAAACAAACTATATATGTTGTAGGTAGAAGCAAAGGTTTGCAATTGCATACTTTAAAAAAATATATATTTACAGTGCATCCAGAAGCAAAGCATTTCAAGAAACAAAATGTATAACCCATCTAGAATGATAAGAATAGGCAGTAGGACAGAATTTCAATGGTACTTCAAGTCTCTCTTCATTTTGTGCAGGGGAGAACATAGATAATATCCAGGGTATATTTTAGAGAGTAAAATGGAATAGTCTGTGTTGTGAAGCCTGAATGCTTCACAGGAGTCAAACCTTAAGAATCCTGTTCCTCCTGTCTTTGTAGTTGTTTGATTCAATTCTTACACTCCTTTTCTTCCAAGCATTGCCTTCGAGCTTAGGTAGGCTCAAAATCTTTCTTCTTTTGCTTTCAAATTTCTTAGGTCTTGGAGCTTTTGATTTTGCAATGAGAGAAAAAGTCAATTTTCTAATTGCAGAGAGTATACAGAAAGGAAGCCAACTTCTCTTCAGGATATAAGAGAAAGGAGGGCCTTTCCAAAATTTTTGAGTATTTGAGCTGCAGATAATGTTCTAAACTGAAACTAGAGACCTCTTGAGGTTTGCTCATCCTCTGTTAATTCTCTTAATCTATTTTTCGACCTTGCATTTTATCTTGCAAAGACAGATATCATCTTCAGGATAGGTGTTTTCGTAGTAAAAAAATCTTTCCTTATGTCATGGCATTCCTTATGTCACATTGACCTACAAAACATAAATGGCAAAAGGTTATATAAGAGATTGTGCTGAAAACCATCCAAGATCCTTGTAGATGAATCTTCATTCATCATTGGTGCATGTGGTCTAAAAAGTTTTAGTTTGTTTTTAAGCATTTTCCTCAGCTGATTTATGTTTTCTTTCTTGCTGTACTGAATTTATAAATCCACATCACAGGTATTGTTCAAATGCTGCTTTGTGCCAGAAAGGACAAATCATGAATCAAAAGGTTCATGGGGGCCCACTCTATCAGAAAATTTTACAAGAGTGCCAGCTATAATCACAGAACTTTCACTGCAAAATCAGGACTCACTTAAAACTGCACTAGCTGTTTCATGGCCCTAGCTGTCCAGCAGCAGTCCTGTACTTGAAGGTGGTGTGAAAGTATGTATTTCCTAAAACTCTTACTTCTCAGTTGTCACTGCTTTATGGGATGCTTGATTTTTGCTTATAATTTGTAATATTTGAAAGAGGAAAAAAGGCATGTTATTTATTAATTTAATTATAAAAAATGTATCAGTTTCTTGAACATTTTAGTGTGCAAATAACCCCAAAAGGACTTAAGTCATTCTACTCTAGTTAGTATGCTTAATATACTGAAAACATTTACAGTAGAAATATTTCACCTTTTCAGCATTTTTTCAGCTTTAGTTCTGTTTTTTAACTTCATTTGTAGTGTTTGATTTTCTCTAACTGTAGATAAATCTGCAGTAATCTTCTTTGGATATCTTCTCTGCTTAAAAATATCTTCCGTTCCCCTTGAAATGTTTTTTGTTGTTGTTGTTTTTTTTAGTGGGGGGACAGGGAGGCTTCTTTTGCCTTCACATTTGAAGAGAATCAGGTCCTGACAGCTTTAATCTAATTTATATGAACGTTATGCAACATGGCTCTCTGCTCAGAATTAAATGATTATTTTTCCTTTCCTAAGATGCTGGGCTTCTGGGGGCACTTTTGTTCAAGTTACATCAGAGATGAGGAATCCAGTGGAGTGAGAAGGGAGGGAGGTGTACCAGATTATACTCTTTTTTTTTTTTTTTTGGTCTTGTGAAACTTCTGACATTTTCAACACATTGTGGATCCCCAATCACTTTTGAACATGGAATGTTAAATATTTTTTACTTGAGGGAGGAGGGCAGAGAAACAAAGTGATAAAACCACATTTACCTTTCATTTAGCCATCCTGCTTCTGCACAAGTTGCTTGGACTACTGTATACTGTTTTGGTAGTGCTCCTCTGCTTAAATACTTTTAGGTGTAGGATCTAGAGTTGTCCTGTTGTCCCAACCCCTTCACCCACCCCCTCGCCCCCTCCTTGATTATATATATTTTTATCATAAATTAATTCTGTTTTAAACCTATGCTTCTGGGTAGTTCTGGAAAAAAATCATTTATCAAGCTCAAGTAGGGGACAAGACCCAAATACTGCTCCATTATTGCTTAATGTATAGCTCATCTGATGCCCCCACAACAGAATGCATGGGGACTTTAGATTTTTCTGAAAGAAAATAATAATAATAATAATAATAAAAGTCCAAAGGGGAACGGCTGCTGCCTATAATAGCTGTGAAATTCAAGGAAAAAGACAAGTCTTAGTTCAGAAATTCCCCACTGGTAGTTACAATTTCAAATGGAATTGTAACAAGTTGAACTAAGAGAAGAAATCAGGAGTCTAGAAGTATAGCTGAAAGTGAGGTAGCCAACAGACAAGTTGTCTCTTGCAGCTAAATCAGCTCAATTTCCCTGTCATAAGTAGTGGAGAGTAGCAAGAAGAGAAGGCTGGTGATGAGACTACATGAGTAGAGACTGACAGAGTTGCAACTCAGGAAAAAAATGATGGCTGGGAAACCCCTAGGCATTCAGGACTGTGTTTGTCAGGCTAGAAGCAAGAATATAACATTCCTACTGTATATCTTAGCTGCTTATGCAGCACAAGATTGGTATGTGTTAATCCCCAATTGTCACTGGAGCAGGCTGTAGCCAGCTGAAGAGCATTCAGAGCATCTTCATAGTGGAGGTGGCTAGCAAATGAGGGAAGAAAACATATCTGTTAAAAGTTCTGCTATGGCAGCTTCAGGGTTGGGCTTGCGCTAGGTTTTTGAGCAAGCTATTAACTATGAAACTGGATCAATGTACATTGTTTCCTATATACTGGCCAAGAGAAGTGGAGGGCTGACTTTTGTGCAGCAGTTACATGAACATCACAGATGTTGAAATTGTGAATAAGTGCCTAAGTAGTATCTTAATGTGAGCATCTTTCTGAGATATTATTAAGGTCCAGGACACTAAGACAAATGAGAGAGGTGAAGGGAAATAGAAGTTGAGAGTGTAGATCCAGAATCAAAACAGGGAGCACCTTGGAGTTTCAGAACAATTCCCCCCAAAGACAACACCACTTCTGTGCAATCTGAGCATTGCCAATGCAGGACAGTTTCCTCAGCCTGGACTTTCTGAAGGGACAAGTTGAACAGATTTACTGCCCCCTTTCCTGCTTTCTGTATTCTGTACACTAGTGAAATGGTCATGCTCCTTGTTGAGATAAATCATGCTGGTGCCAATAACCCTATAGATGAACTGCTCTACAAACCCGTGATGAGAATGGATTCCTGAAGTCCCACCCCTCAAGGGGAGAGCAATGAGCCGAAATGTGTCTGGAATAGTAAGTAGTGACTTTGTCATAGGTTGCTTGCATCAAGATAGAGGAACCACATTTAAATGTAGTTTGAGACATCTCATGCTAAACCAGTCATAACACAGTCAGATTAGGTAAAGGCAAATCTGAACTGCTTTAGCATCACTTCGTAACCTAGATGATGCATAGTTTATGGAAAAAAGCTGCTATGGTTATTTTCTGCCTCAGAAAGGCCACAGATTGACACAGGAATTTTCATTTCCCTCTTACCTCAGAGACAGTCCCTCAAGGACAAGTTCAAGGCATTTTGTTTGTACAGTGAGTAAAAGTTGAACTGCCTGTGCCACAGATGACTAAGGACTTCTGGTTTCTGTAATGTCACTCTGGTTCATTTCACCAGCAATAAATGCACTTAATAGAAAAAGGGGAATAAAAAGTAACTGCAATACCAGTGTACTTTGTGAATGAATGACCTTTAAAATCATTTTTGTTCCTTTCTACTTCTTTTTATTTTTGTATCTTGCTTATTGACACTGGATGGCAAGAAGTATATTCTAAAAAGAGAAACATCCCTCTCTAAATTAAATAAAAGGGAATAGCAGGGATTTATATCTCTATGAATCAAAGAAGTGGTCTTTTTCTATGTGAAAGCAAATGAAGGAAATAGAGAGCTATATTTTGAAACTTTAGTTATTATATCAATGACACATGCAGTACTCAAGGCCTTTTATCAAAGAATACATTCTTCACATAATATTTCCCCTTACTAAGTAAGTCTTATGACTGGCCTGTGCTTACACATGACTGTAGTTGTTCATCATTGGACTTGGCCTCAGATTTCTGACTTGTTAAATAAAGCAGTAACAACAATAACAGATGATTGAAGTGGGGGCTTGTGTCTACACAGCTAATAAGGAAAATGTTTTCTTACTTCTCTTGCACTCAAGATGGAGAAATATTTTAGCTCTCCTTAAGATAATGCAAGTGTGGGCATAGTAAGGGTGATGTTTTCGCTTTTAAGAGAACACATTTCATTTCAGACTGAGATTCATATAATAATTGCAGCCTGTGATAGCATACTTTTAAAAATCAGAAGTAACATCTAATAGCTGTTGTTTAATATGAAGAATTTCAGAAGGGGGAAAAAGAAAAGCTTTTTTTTTCTTTCTTACCACTGAAGGAGCTTTCAGATATTGCACAAATGAAAACCTTGTCAGGCACTTGACTCTAAAAAAAGAATTCCAAAATAATCCCCAAATCAAGGTAGATGTGAAATGATAATCCAAAAAACAAACTAGTTATGAAATGTCAGCATCTGGGAAGGAAAGTAGCTCAAATAAAGAAAGCAAAAGATTATGTTGTCGGAATGACCTTTCCTTGATAGTGTTTTGCAAAACGAAGAAGTATTAAGTCACTGTGTATCTCACTATATCCTACTCTGCTGCCATAGGCTCTGAATTCTTGTTACTTCGGAGCAGATTTTCAGAAGTGAGCAGCTTTTTTTCCACATTTCAGCCAGGTTTTCAAGAGGATCTTAGCAACTCTGTAGCCTCTGAAGTAAGTGACTAGACCTTTACAAGGCTCTTAGTGTTAAAGGAGGTTTTTCGTAATTCTGCTTTAAGTGTCAAGTAGCAGTGCTTGAGGTCACTTTAAAACTCTGTTTGCAAAAGTTGGGCTATTTTGAAAACCTGGTCTCATTGTTACATTATCTGATTAATTTTATATATTTGTATAAATATATAAGTTTAACTATGACATGCAAACAGAATTGCAAGTGGACTTAAATATCTGTGCAGCTCTGTATGAGTAGTCCTTGGGTTGGACCATATATGTAACTTTAAAGTGCATGATTAGTAAAACAGAAATACTACAGAGGAGATGTGTAAATGATCAAATGCTCTGCTGCATGATAGACCCTAGCAAATATAAAGCCAGATCATGCACATGTGGACTTCTGGTACAAGGTACCTGGTTTGGGAATAATTTCCAGCTCCTATGAGTGTTTCTGAATGTTTGCAGAGAAAGTAAGTAAGCACTTTTTAAAACTGCATTTTATTTAAAAATATCAGTAGAAAAATGAAACTTGCCATAGTTCTTTGATAACTTTACTTTTTTACACCATGGACTAGATCTTTGCTCAATATGTGTTTGGTTTCCCATGAATACAAAACACAAAATCCAAGGTATTGCCAATAGAGCTTTATTCATTTAAGATGGTGTTATAGTAGCTTCTTTGTCCTTCTCTGATTTAGTTTCTGATTGTTCTGCCAAATTTTTAGCTACAGTTATGTAAAATTAATATGCTTAACACAGGCTCATCATCCCACTGAAAAGATAGATGTTTGCCTATTCCTTAGTGTGCAGTCTGGTAAGAATATTTGACATGCAGTCTATAAATCTGCTATGCGCTCGATTAGGTTTTGCAAACATTCATAGAAAAAGAAAGAATTGACTCTTACTAGCTAAATATGGAAAGACAAATGTCTTTACCTCATGCATTGGGGAATTTGTGAAAACTCATATCCTTCCCATTATTTATAAAAGACATCCTCTTGTAATAAAAAGCTTAGCAATTACTGGCCAGCTTCCCAAATCCTCAGAACTGCACAGCTACTTCCAAGTTCTCTGCAAAGTGTAGGTGCTGGATCACATCCTCCTGTTCACTGTCAGTGTGATCCTGCTATGATCAGCTAGAATTCAAGATGATGTAAAATAGAGGATGGCTGTGTGTTTCGGCCTAGTCTTTCCAAATGTAATGTTTAAAAAGGAAAAATATCAAATGAAAATGCTTAAGTGTACATGCATATAGGCATTACCTGGAGCTTGCACAACAAAAACACCATTTATTTTTGTAACTGCATCTGCAGGTGCCTTAAGTTAGATTATTGAAAATCTGTTTTCTACCACATAATTTGTTGCTCTAACTTTCATGTACGGGGATTTCATTGCACTTCCTTGTGGCTTAGTTTGTTGACTTTGTTTGAAGGATAGTTAAAATAGGTTTGAATATGTTCGTTTTATTTAGGCCAAAATCCTTCTGATCAGCGTGAGACCATCAGATAGGAGTGTGCTCACTGATCATTTCAAAGTCAGGCTGTAATTAATATTTGCAAAATACTTGGAGATAAGTGGATCAAAGTAGCTCAAAGCATTTTATCATTTGTACTTAAGGTATGAACCTGTTTGCACATCTCTCTAACCTGCTCAAGGTTATGTTATACTGAGGATGTACGCAAAAACTCCCATTGGTGGAACAGGTAGCATGGATTAATCTTGCCTCTGCATTAGGCTTTCTCTCATATCATATCAAAGATGAAAGGCATTCCCTTATTAGAGGACACACAGTCTCTCTCAGCTTTCTTCTTAATGATAAAGTGGACAGTTTAGAAATGTGGGAGTAGAACCTTGTAGTTGCCTAGGTAACTGTTGCAGAGAGAATCAAATTGCTGGGGAAAAAAGAGAGGATGCAGAAGTTCCCTCATTAAGGGAGAATGCGACGTATGCTGCAGCAGACTGGAGCACAGCAACACAAAGCATATAGAACACACAGAGGAAAAAAGAGAGTGCTGCTAGCCAGGCTTTCTTAACAGCAGAATTATATTAATCTTGGCTGCATTTCCAGCAAAATATTTCAGTGATTTCTGGCTAGACAGGTATTATAAATCAACTTCTTGCTGGATGGGTAGCTGTGATTTCACTTAATGTAGCAACTTGTTATTGAAACTGGAGACAGTGACCTGTAAGCCAAAACTCCATTGAGATCTTGGGAAAGCACTTATTTTTCTTTTCCAAGAGTCAAAAATGTTTTTACATGGACACTGAAGAAGAAAAAAAAAAAAAGAGTAAAATAGGAATAAGCTGTATGTAATGATTAACTCTTAATATTTCCCTACATCCATTTTTTTCAGGTAAGAGAACATTGCTAAGAGTAATGGGCTGAGGTGAAATATTTAATTAAACATGCTTTTTAAAGATTCTAAAGTATTCTACAAAAAATAATTAACTTCTAGGAACATGAACAAATAAGCAACAAACCATGTGCCTAATGTGATATATAGATATCATGTAGGTATATTATGTATAAGTAATACTTCTATTGGAATTTCTAATTTATTTCCCTTTGAAGATACACAGCATCTACGAGCATGGACAACAGAAAACAAACTCTTTATCCCATTTTGGCTTAGCGTTCGTTTCCAAGTTTTATTTTGGGCTGTGGACATTTCCTTTTGGGGAGGTTTTGAGCATTGCTTTGGTCAAAGACTTCTAGGGACAACTAACTGGTGGCCTGGGCTGAGTTCTTCCATATCTTCTTGGGACAGAATGAAATTTCTGATCTTTAAATCAGTCCCTAGTATGAAAACCTGCAATGTTGCTAGCTGTCAGATACCACAGTGATTTCCAGGAAGATGAAGATGTCCTCAGATAGCTTCCACCAGAAGTTGTACTGAATCATTAACCAGGCTTTAAAGGCTCTTGAGGTAGTTAGTAGGCAGAAGGTTGCAAAGTTCTCACTTTGTATGTTCAGGAGGAGCAGAATAATTTGCTTGTTTTGTGGACTTCTTGTTACGGAACAATTTTACGTAGCTCTTCACTTAAGAGCTAGGTCTTGAAAAGCACCGTTCTGTAAGACAGTTATCAACAGTCATATTTTTTTCACTGAAGAGGGTGTCTGCAAATGGGAAGACTCTAATGACTACTGCACATGAAACCAACATCAAGATTGATCTTACTTGATCTAATGGATGTGTTTATACATTTCAAAAACCTTTTTCCAGTTATCCACAAGAGAAAATATTGCCCTCTAAACCTAAATATTTTCAAAATCACATAGCTAACAAATCTGCTTTTCCATTTCTTTTAACTGTAGCTTATCTTCATGGACTGACTGAAAGAGGCTGAGTATGATTTTGTGGTCAATCTTTTTCCAATTTCTAAATTAGGAAATGAGGGATATTACTATGGCTTGCCCTTGTACAAAGTCCTCAGGTGAACAAGATGAGATGATATAAAATTTAATTACCTTCAGTCTCACATCTATAAACATTTGTTTATGTCCACTAACAGTCAGAGTTTAATCTATAGTATCTAGACTGAGATCGCCGTAATTACATTTTATAGATCCTTACTTTACTCTGTGATAAATCTTATGGCAATCAATTAGGAGAAACCATCTAGTCATCACTGTGGTGTTCAATGGTGTCACAGTTTCAGCACTACAAAGAAAGTTATCTAAGATTTTCATTAAAGAAATTCCAACAAATTGGACTTCTACAGACTCTATTACAGTTCTTAAAACCCAGGGGTCATAGGAAAGACATTCAAAAAGGTCATAGGACCTTACGCATCAATATCCTCACCTACTTCTTCCAGAACTGTGGCTGTTGGACTGTATTAGCATGTCTGTGTGGGGAGGTCACTTTAATTACTTATTATTTTTAGGCTTAAAACTAAAGACGTCACTACTCAAATGACATATCTCCTAACTCTGGGGACCAGCTGGTCATTTTTTTTTTTTTATTTCAGGAAAACCAGGATGGCAAGAGACAATATAATTTTTTTTTTTAATTTCTTTTGCTTCTTTGTTTCTTTATAAAACTCTCAGTAGAAAACAATCAGTTTCGGGCCTTTAGCTCAGGAGAGTTTCTTTTGGAGGAAGAGACAGTAAATTCTTCTAGTATATCAGCAGGAGGCATAATGTAATCTGCTACAAGAAAGAGCTGGTTAGGTGTCAGTTAATGGTTGCTAACTATTGGCACCATTCAATTCAATGAACTGTTTTGTGAAGGGCAAATGTTTTGAAAAGGAAGCATCTTCTTGGTAAAAGCTGTTTATCTGAGAAACTTAGAGACTAATTGTTGGTGGACACATTCCTCAGGTGTTTTTCACCACACTTTTCAATTTTGGGTACCCTGGCATACTAGCAATGCTGTGGAGTCTAGGTTAACAACTAAATATACAGCATCAAGAATAGTTTTTCATATGCTGTGTATTGTGTCAAAAGAAGAAGTATATGTAATCTCTGATTGTAAGGGTACAAAAGATGTAGGTTCCACAACCAAGCTGAGTAGTGAAAAAAGGAACTGATTTGTGGTACCTCAGATTATGATCACAATTTCAGACAGTATCATGCGAGTACTCATTTGAGATGGTGTAAAAGGGAGAATTCTTAGATGTTACAAAATCTAGAGCTAACCAAACTGCCTGTGCATTGCTGCTTGTTTATGAATACCAAGATCAGATTGTTTTCTTAATTGAGATATATTTTCAAAGCAAACCACATAAAAGTAAATCATGTGGAACCTGTCGTAACTGCTTTAGTTTGAATTCAAGAACTAGACTTTTCCTTATATGCACTGGCATTTTGCAGTTTTATTTTTTTAATCTTAGAAGGGACAAAAATAAATAAAATCCCTACCGAAAAGAGAAAATCCATCCCATTCCTACAAACTTTCTGATTCATAAATCCAGAAATCACCCGATAAAGGACCTAATTCTTTCACCTATTTTTATTATGCTTAACTTCACAGCAGCTTATATTTCTAGGTTTTCTAAATGGAACCGCTCGTGGAAAAAGCCCTAAGTAAATTAGTAAAAATAGACCTCTCTTTTTTTCACCTGTCTGTCAAGATAAGCACAATCTGTGAAACTTAACTTGAGACTGCATGAGTTATGACAAAAATAACTTTCTTATTTTTCCCTCATGGGAATTTTACCCATTGAATTTAACTAAGGTTTTCAAACGGAGGGAGGGGGAAAACCCTTCCAGCTAGCAGGATGCAGCTTTTTTTGCAGTTCTATTTTTATTTTTAATTGAATTTAAATTGATCCGTGCAAATGCAATGGAAATGGAAGTCCACTCAATAGGACACATACAGGACCACAACAGCAAGGAAAGTACATCAAAGTATGATTTTTGCCAGTGTGGCTCAACCTCAAATTCATTTCTGCTTTCTTTATTAAGGCTGTCAATGATGAGGATGGTTAGGACTAATTGTAACTAGGTGTGTCTAATGACCAGAGTGTCTTAATGTACTTAAAAGGCAATGATGTGTTAATGACCTTTGGTTGCTACTGACTGAATGTGTTGCATTGCTACCTAACATTTCTCTGGGGTAATGAGACTGTTGTTGCCATTTTGTCTTTCTCTGGCATGACCTGGGCCAGTAATTTCAGCAAATGATTTCTACACTGCATGTATAATTTTTGAAGGAGGCAGTGCACATTGACTGGGAAGACGTCCCACTTTGATATTCAAGAAACAAACACGCTCTTGGGTCTATTGAGGAGGTTTACATGTGATTGATTATCATTCCTTCTCTGAATGAGAAGTCTCTTTTGTTGCATTTTAAGATGGCTGTGTAGACATAATAGTCTCAGGACCTGATGGAAGGGACTAAACAGTCCAGCTTTCTTTTTCAGAAAGTAAAATGGTGAGATTAAGGCAGAACCTCTGGATTGGAATATTTCTCCAAAGTAATGGTCTCCTACTGCAATTGAAATATGCAAAGTCTGAATTGGGGACATTTCAAAGTGGTAGATACTGATGCTTAAATATTTTCATTTAAGGAGTTACATTTCAGCTATTTAAATTAAAGATGACTTTGCATGATAAGAGCTTGCACAAAAGAGGAAACGGTATTACTATACAGTACTATTTACCCTTGCAGTCTGTTTGGGCAAAAGAAAAAAAAAAGAATGAGCATTTTACTATGTTCATTCTTGTCATATTACTTCATTATTGCCACATACAATTATGGTTACTCTCATTAGTGAAAAAGGGAAGTCGGAGATCAAAGCCCTCTAGACAGTCTAAACAGAGGTGATTGTTCAGAAAAAAAGTGGATGATGTGTTTGTCACTAGAGGTAATTATTGACTCAAAGTATCTGATATAACAGAAAATCTTTAGAATAGCATTAGGTATGCCCTCAGTATAAAAGAGATGGTGCTTAATTCAGACAAGTTTGGCGCAAAGCAGTCAATAATATAAAACCAATGAGTGGATGTGATAGGTAGGAGAGGAAGCAATGAATAAACATTTTTAACTTATTGATCCAAATTCACAGAAAGCTATATGATTTAGGACTAATTGTGCTATCACAGTTGAGTATGTGTAGTGTATTTTTCCCCTACCTCGGAAAATAACCATGAGCATATCAAAATGCCGTTATTTGCATCCATGGTTTTAATTTAGTGCTAAAAAGTCTGATCTTATGATTCTGTAATTGAAAACTGTCAGTTTCTTCCACTAGTCAAAAAAGTGAAGTTCTTTCTGCTCTATGAATGAAAGGGTTTGCAAACTTTTCTGGCAGAAGTAAATAATTTTTAAAAAAGATGCACAGGTCACTTGCTGTGAACAATAAAACATATTTCATTCTGTTAACTTTTTTTGGCAAGAAAATTAAAAAAAAAATACCTTTCACAGAAAGCAAGTGCAACACTAAATGGACATTTAATTGCCAGACTTGGGTATTTTTCATTACTCACCCAACTGTAATTTCACACTCCAGCCTTTGGAGAATCAATAAGCCTGTAAAACAAGGTGATTATATGCATATGTAAGCAGACTACTGGAGGATATATTCAGCTTTTAATATAAATAATGACCTTGGTTTTCAGGGTGGTACAGAATTAGTGTTTTTAAGTTTTGGTATCTTAAGTATATCTCTAAGTGCAAGTGCATGTACAAATGCACATATTTGTAGCAGTGTGCAAATGCAGAGAACATGCAGGCTTATTTTATACAAGCTAATGCTGCCATGTTAGGTGGCAGGTGGCACTGGCAATGAGAGCTGACACTAGGGCTGACTCCACAGAAAACCAACTTTTCTGCCAAGGGCTTTACTGTATCCATGAGAGTCATTAGCTTAGGAATAATATAGTATAAAAGTAAGAAGAATTCTATTGGATCTGAGCTGGTGAATTGGATCTTGGATCTGAGCAAGCTCCTGAGCTTCAATTATAATTAATATATACAGTGAGATATATGTTCATTTACAAGCTAGCCATCTCTATGCAGAGATTAGGCTGCTATGAAACCGTACAGAAAATTAAACAGAAACTGGGCTCTGAGCCCAGAAAAACTAAACCACTGCTGCCAAAAAACAATAAGCTTAAACATTACGCATCTGACATAATACCAACTAGTTTATTTGGCTTTGTGTTTGCAAAATCTTTTCACAGCAATGTTGTTTCTTAAAACTTCCTCCAACTGGCCCTGCTTGTAAGAAAGCAAATGCTTCTATTGTAGGTTGTCCTGTATTGTTCCAGTGTGTAGACCTACAAAGCCAACACATTACCCTTACTTGCTTTTTGGTTATGAAATAGATCTAAAATCATGTCTCAGCCCTTGAAAATGACTTAGTTTGAATGCCCTCCCTGCGGTCCCTCAGCAGCGAATTAACAGCAGGCGCTGTGTATAGTTCAGCCCCTTCTCCCAACCCAAAGCGTGTCTTATCTCTTCTTGAGGTGCAAATGGTTCAATAGCGGGAAATGCCAGCTTCAAGCCCTGCTGAGGTTGTTCAGGAAAGAGCACGCTATGGGTTTTGTTCAATAAATAACCATGCTCTTTTTGCATGGTTTCTCTGAGGCCTTTGATCACAAAAAAAAAAAAAAAAAAAAAAAAGCCTGTGGTTGTCTCTATTCATTTGTGTTTTCCCCCTCCTGTTTACAAATGCCTGACTCACCACTGCATGATCCCGAGGGGTGCACAAGCTAACAATGGAGTGAATCAGCCAAAACAGAGGCATGTCCTGCTTTAAAAGAGCGGACTGTGCATATTCAGAAACACCTCAGCTCCAAAAAGCAAATTGCTTACCCTACTGAATGTTAGGGCTACATGCAAAGGAGTTTGCCTGGCGCTGAAAAGTACACTCTAGTAGGAATTTGGATATTTGTATCCTATGTTATCTGCAGGCTGCTAAGAAGCCTGGCAGGATACAGATGTTTTCAGGTGCATTTGAATTGGACAGCTGACGTAGTCTGTCACATCCCATCTAATCTGATTTCAAGGCACTACTGAGGTGTGTTTGCACAGTAGAGGCTATTGCATGCAGAGCAATATTATTTGAAAAAATGTTGGCCATCTCTGACATAATTGAGTGTATTTTTACATGACTACATGTTTTGGTTGTAGACAAAGTAAATGTTTCATTTTTACGGACATAGGCAGTTTTATTTTCATTTCATCTCCTTGTCACTCAGGATTCTGAAGTCTCTGCACAGTCAAAATGCAACAGTGAAAACTTCATCCTGAACTTTCTTGGTCTGGCTTCAGCAGATCCTTCGTGCAGTTTTAGTTCTAAGTTCTCCTTTTTTATTTTTGTCAGATAGCAACATCTGCAGGAATACCACATTCAAGTTATAAAATTTTGCAATGGCTTGGAGTAGTAACTATGGTCTGGATGACCAAAGGTTGTCTAGCATCTCATGATAATCTTGTCTGGAACATGACAAAGATAGTAACATTCACATAGGATATCAAAACCTGATAGGTTAAAGACACAACACTGACTAAATATTATACACCATAAAACTATTTTTTCTCATATCTTGCACCTTATCAATTAAAGTGTAAATGCTAAGTAAATAAAAACTACTAAACTAAAACTTTAATATTTTCCAGAAACTTTAAACAAGTTGAAATGAAGAAAGTGATTCTCATTTGAGGAACTGGACGAACAGTCCCAGATTAAGAAAATTGGTTTTAGAATCCATATGGTTTCTTGTATTAGCATACATATGCCCATAAGAATGTATTTAGTAGGAAATGGCCAGATAGACTGATTGAAGAAATTTACTTTCTTTAAAGCAAGAACAGAAAACTGTTCGGTTGCTTAGGAATTGGCAAATTAATGAAATCTTTGAAGTCCAAATCCATATTCACCCTCGTAAAATGTATACAATGTATTTTATGAAAATGTATACAATCTTTTATGAAAAGAATGTGAAACTGATAACTGAAAGTGAATCCCTGAATGCTTCTGCTAAGCTATGACTGTATGAAGCTTAGTGACTTAAAATAACCTTACTGTAAGTCTTCAGGGAAAGAAAAAAAAGACACTGGGTATGCTAGTTCCAGTAAGCAATGCATTAAGTCACTAACTACTGCAAAAACTGTCATTTATAAAATCTCACCACGGAAAAGCTATCATTTGACATTTCAGGCATTCTGCCTTAAAAAAAAAAAATTTATTCAAAATGAAGAAGGAAAGTTACCCAGAGAAAGCCAAAAGAACAAAAAAATGCTTTAAAACAGTGTGCTTTTGTAGTCTCAGCTAGTCACACATGATCAACTTAATGAAGCCGTAAGACATTTATTCAGTCATTGCTAGACTTCTACTAGTACTCTGCCTACCTGCACCTGTTGTCTGCCTTTCACATTCATCTGCTTTTTCTTTGTTATATACCAAGGTTTTGTTTATTTGTTTTGTTTGTTTTTTTTCCTTTTTCTTTCCTTTTTTTAGATGAGGAATATGATGAATTTTGAGGAAAAAAAAATCCCATAGGATGAATCAGTAAGAGAGTCCATTAACATCCAGGAACCTCAGGCAAGCAAGGTAAAACTGTTGTTGTTGCAGAGAGCATACAACCACAGGGGCAGATCCTAGAGACAAACAGGTGAGGAAAGAGGTTGTGCAAGAAACTGGGAAATATTCTCATTGAACAGGAGTGCAGTCCTGATTGCCTGGTAGCAAGGAAATAATAGTATAAGTTTCCACTTACAGCTGTTCATTTCCACGTACAGGAGTAAAGAGCATGTTCTGGAGAGAGCTCAGTCTGCTCCGGTTAAAAATATCTTTCTGGCAGGAGTCAAAGGCAGCTTCTGACTTGCCTGCAGCAAACCTCTGTCTAGGTTCCTCTGGACCTCTGGACCTGGGTTGTCCATCCTCCCCTCACAGGGTCCCCTAATAATTCGATATGTAATTCAATAACACTGAATTAGTTTGTGAATTCTTAATTACTTATTTGGAATATACTGGCAAGGCCTTTAGCAGATTTAGCTATAAGAAATCATGTTAGACCCACCCACGTTAAGAAAGCAATGAGTGATTTCAAACACTTGGAGAAATACGGCACTGTAGTGTCTAAGAAAAATAGGTGGTATCTTTCCTCATTATTTGACCCCACTGGTAAAAGGCTTGAAAAGAAAGAGTGAGTGAGCTCTCTCTTCCTTGGACTTATGCTGCATGTCAGGCTAGACTTCTTCTAAAGGAGTGAAAATCATGTTTTGATTTTCAGTTCTGCAGTAGTAGTCTGGCCATCTGCCTTCCAGTTCTGCAGTAGTAGTCTGGCCATCTGCCTTAGTCCGCTTTGATGTTCTATGCATGAGTCCTCTGTCTTCTGGTTGATACAGACACCTCTTCCTCTCCAGTAGGCCACCTCTCAGTAGGCTCCCTCAAGCACTTCTGGCAGCAAAGTAAGTTGTATAGGCCTCTGGTCAATGTATTGCATCCAGTCAGTATCTCTCTTCTGCTTTTTTGGTACAGCTCTGTCCCTGAGACAAGCAGAGCTTTAACACTCTGCTTTGTAACATTTGTCTAGTTTGAATTACCACCTTGTAGGTGGTCTGTCTCCAGCTACACTGTAGTGAAATGGAAAGGTCATTTTTTAGGGGAACCAGCTGGTCTAAAGTGCACTAAATTCTAGAACTGGCTTCAAAAAATCCAGCAAAACATTATTTTTACTATATCAAACTCCTTCATGGGCCTATTATGATGTTGATGAAATACTAGTAGAAACCTGTGCATTCACATTAGTTATCATACGCTTTTCCTTCTTGGAGTGTATAAGAAATAGATAACTGAATTTTCATCAAGAACAGGAATAAAAATCTTTCACAGACACCTCCACGCCCCATAGCATAGGCTTTGTTTTTCCAGCTTGTACAAGTTTCATTAAGCTATTGCAAACACCTGAGCAGTTGCTTTTATCTTCATCTAAGAATAACTTACTGCCATTCAGCAAAAGTGGAAAAAAAAAAGTGATTTCACAGCCTTTTGAACATATTCGTTTGAAGCAGTTTGAAGTGACTTAAAACTTCATAATGTCACTTTTTTAAAGTTAAAAGATACAGCGTGGCAAAAAAATAAATTCTTTGACCAAAGTTCTATAGAAAGTCTAAAATCTTAAACATAAAGAATTGAACTTGACTTTGAATTAAAGTACAGCAGGTTCACTGGCTAAGTGGGATAGGTCAGTGAGTCTTCCTCTAGGCAGCATCTGACCTATAATGAGGAATCTGAATGTTTAGGTCTTCTGTGTTCTCTTTTTCTCTGGATGAAACATGTGTCTCTGTGGTAAATCTATTGCAAAGCACAGAACAACAAATTACTAAGTTCTTCACTAGTATTTCTGTTATCTGTAACACTGAACTATCTGATTTCTTCGGATAAGTGAATTTTCATTATAACTTTTGCAATAAATTGTCATTTTCATTTCACCGATAACTTCATAAAGTAGAGATTAAGGACATGATTCTGTTGCCTAAACATAGGCATTTAAAGGAATCCAAGGGAATCCAAAGTATGCACATTAGCCTAGCCTAAATAACAGAGAAGCTGTAACTGACTGGACTTGTAATTGAAGGTCATGTGGGACTTCATCAGATGGCTTAAGAAGATTTAAACACATATGGGTAACTGAAATTGATCCCCAAGTGTCCATTAATTTGGGCTGCCAACCTGAGAAATGCCTAAAACCTAGGTTTTCCATAGCAGCTTGGATTAAACTGGCAGTAAATTTGTTCAAATCACATCAATGTCTATTTACTATGGTTGCAGATACTTTTGTGTTCCAGCAGAGGGTCCAACAGAGGGTCCAGAAACAGTCACCACTGTTGGGGTTTTTTTTTTGCTGGATGTTAATTGCTCCCTTTGTCACTGCCTACCTTTGGGATTTGATTATTAGAACCCTGCTAAAAGCCATCGGACCCCAGATTCTAGGGATCCACCAGCTCCGGTGGTGCCCCGACAGACACAGAGAAAAGATGTCCCATCACATCCTCTATATTGAGAGCAGTAATATGCTCAAACACCATTTGCACTTTTCTTGTTGATTCCTGATTTTGCATAGCCTGAGTATCTTCCAACTCAAGACAGTAATCCAAGACAGCAGTTATTATTTTTTTTTCATACAAATGCCATCTAGAAAAACAGGAAAACTGAGGCATGCACATGTACTCGGAATAAGCTAGTATCTTCAATATACTCCACTACAGTATCTTCTGGTGTAGTTGCATCCTCTTCCACCCACTGAAACAACCAGCCGCTTCATGCAGTAGATAGTGTTTCAGTATTGACACGGTGAAGGCGTGTATGTGGATAAGCATAATTTGAGATGAATGTGGACAAAAATGGCTGGTGTGCCTGGGCTGATGATGGCCATTCTGCTTGCAGAGAGGCCCCAAGGCACCTGAGCAGGTCCCAGGGAGCGTCAAACAGAGCACAGGCCACTTCAGACATGGTTAATAAAGACAGAGTGGGACAGGAGGGGTTGCAGTACACATATATTGAAGCATGATGTGCAAGTTGTATACATGCTTTCTGCTTAACTTTTATTGCAAGGTTGCAATATATCATTGAGCCTTATTGCCAATGCTTTCTTAATTCAAATTGTAGCTATTTTGAAGAGAAAGATGACGCATTTCACCTCCAGGGATCTCTCTCAAGGTAGTAACCTGTGTTTGATCAGTACTCATTTTGAGGCTGTCAGCTTTGTGCTCCCTGTATGTCATTTTTGTCTTTTTTTGTCTTTTTTTTTTTTAAACTCCTGTTCAATCTCCCCCATGGCATCATCTTTCTTTTCTTTTTTTCTTTTTTTTTTTTCTCCAGTAGCTTTTTTCATAGTTCTTGCCTGCATCTCTCAGGTTTCCAAAGCAGTGACAGAGAATCTAATAGCTGAATGACAAATGACATCCAGGGCAGTGAGCATGTTTAGTGACAGAGTGGGGAGGTCTGATAACGCTTGATACAAAGGGTTTTTTTTTTTTCTTTCACAGAATGGCAAGCACACTACACATTTTTTTTTTCCTCTGAGGGATACAGACTTCAAAGAATTATAATAATGCTAGCGAAAATGCCTGTCTAGCTAAAACCATGCATTTTCTTTACAATAGTAATGGTAAAACATGAAAATGCTTTTGAGCATGCTGGTTTCTTTGTGCTGAAGCTCTTAAGGGATGAGCTGCAACAGCAATTGCTTTCATGCTAATCATTGCTACAAGAAAGGCCTTAATTTTGTAATTCATAAATATCATGAACTTAAAAACACAATCCTTTCAAGATATAAAGTAACCATCCAGGACAAAGCAATTAGAATTCTATGTTGTTGTGTTTTTAATATAAATTCATTATGTCTGTCTGCACAGTCTCAATCTTATGGTTGCCATTAGAGTGTATTAAAGAGAACACTAGACTAAGCCAGTCTCAGCAACAGCAGCTGTACCAACAAAATGCTCTCCTGAGGAATATTGATTTCCCTTCTTGGATGTACTTAAACAAAGGCTGGTATTTCAGACATCTTAACCTGTGTGTGCTTTAGTCTTCTGAATATTACTGCACTTTTGTCTTTTATTTAAGAGAGAATTATTCTGCACTTTGACAGAAGTGTGGTCTGAGATAAGTAGCCTTAATAGGTTACTTAATAGTAGCTAACACATGCAGATAAATAGTCTTAGCTGTTTCGCAAGATTACACTTTTCCAAATAAACTATTTCACTGATTATGTTTTCGGCATAAACAAGAGAAGGTAGGTAAGGGTGGAGGAGAGCATAGAATATAAAAATATATATATATGGAACTCCTGGTAGTGAAAATTGGACATTTTCCTGAATAAAATTGTGTGGCATTTCTGTAAAAGCTTCAGAGAGGACATCAAAATGGCTGTTTGAGATTCCTGGTGCTTGCTGCTTTCCATTCAGGAAACACACTGTCCACAGAGCTAACTGCTAAAGATCACAGAAGACCTAGACAAGTATTGGCTGGAGAATTTTGGCAATTCTTGCAAATGCAGTCCATTCATTTGTCTTGTTGGCATTTGCAAGGATCTTTCCTCTGCACACATTGTGAGCACGTGCTGCTTTAAGCAAGGACAAATTTATGAGATTCAAAAGTGCTTTGGATTTCAGTGTGAGTTATATATCTGTTCCCCAGAAATGTGTTGATGAATTTTGCACTTATATTGACAGATTAGGTTTATAAGTAAATTACTGCATGAAAGAAAAGCAGTTCTACAGGTAGGCTGAAGGGAAGGCAGAGTAGTAGTACTTAGGTGTGGCCATTTTCATAGCTCTCTATTAATATCTAAGAAAAAGCTTAGATGCTTCTTCCTGAACAAAAAGAGGAAAAAGCCCAAACTCCTAATTAAAATGCTTAGCAGTGATCAGGTTGAAGAGTGGTTACCAAAGCAAACAGCTAAGATAATACTCATGGGCTCCTTCTTCCACTGTTGCAGCAGGGTATTTGCATTGCATTTCACCTGTTGAATTGGTGTTGTCCGCAAAGACGCACTTGAGATCCCAGGCAGAGGTTCAATAGATGGTCAGCATAAATGCCACTGCCAGAGGGAGGGCAGGAAGCAAGTAATAGCAACAGCTATCTGCAGCAAAAGAAAAAGAAAGGATGGAAATGGAGACATATGCCTTTGCTGCAGCTAAAAGTTATGGGCTAAGGAATTCTGCACAGGTCATGAGGACTGAAAGGGGCCACTCAAGTGTTGGAAGATCATGATTATGTTCTATGATGGATGCTATTAATTTTATTTATTTATTTTGTTGAATAATAACTGTTTACACCCAAAGGTTGTGGTTAAGTCCTGAGGAGGGCGGGTAAATGCTTCTTGCCCTGTTTGATGTACATTGGGGTGGCTGGAGCCTCTTGGAGGAAAGGAGAGTGGTCTCAAATGAAAACCTGAGCCTAGTTGGCAGTACCCTTACAGAGCATGATGTAGGGCAGGCAGAGAAAGTTAAAGAGCGAAGAAAAGGACCCTACGTGCAAAGCAGCCAGTAAACTGATAAAAATAGGGAGCAGAAATAAACTAAATGCTTGGGATGGTGAGATCTTTTTCCCCAGGCATATTTTTTTCCAGAAAGCAACTATTCAGTTAGACTGAAATCAAGCCTAGAGCCAAAGGAAAACTTTGGGAAAATTGTTTACAAATAATTTTTATTTCTAGCCATCTCATTATGACCTTTATCTGTTTTTTAAAAAAGTTTAATCTAGTTGTGGTAGCTTGTTCTAGTTTTAGGATGCAGTATGGCTCTAGAGCTTATGAAGCCCAGTAAGGCTCAGCGGAGGATGGGGCTCACTGAGAAATAATGCTGACAGCATGCTGTCAAATTTGAGATCCCATCATAGCTCCCCATCTCTTAGTGACATATCAGTGGCCTGACTTCTAGCTCAGGTAGAGTGGGATATCAGGTAAGGAGACAAAACATGATTTTTATTAAAGCACTTTGTGTATGTTACTGGACTGCCAATCATTGCTGTTTCGGGCATATCAGAGAACCACAGAATGACTGATGTTGGAAGAGACCCCTGGAGATCATCTATTGTCCAACCCCCCTGCTGAAGCCTCCCTGTAGCTTTTGAATATCTCCAAGGAAGGAAACTCCTCAGCCTCTCTGGGTAACATGTTTCTGTGCTCTGTTACCCTCACAGTGAAAAGTTTTTCCTCCTGTTCAGACAAATTTATGTGCCTGTTGCCTCTTGTCCTATCACCGGTCAAAGAAAGAAAAGAGTCTGTCCCCATCCTCTCTACATCCTCCCCTTGGATACTCATACACATGTGTAGGATTCTGCTCAGTCTTCTCTAGGCTGAAGATTTCCAACTCTCTGAGCCTTTTGTCATAAGAAAGATGCTCTCTTCCCTCAATTATTTTAGTAGCCCTTTGTGGACTCACTCCTGTAGCAACATGTCTCTCTCCTGTTGAGGAGCTCAGAACTAGACACAGCACTACAGATGTGGCCTCATCAGGGCTTAGTAGAGGGGAAGGATCATCTGCCTCAACCTGCTGGCAATGCTCTTCGTAATGCAGCCCAGGAGACCATTGACTTTCTTGGCTATAGTGCATAGTGCTGGCTCATGATCAACTTTTTGTCCACCAGAACCCCCAGGATCTTCTCTGCAGAGCAGCTTTTTAGCAGGTCAGCCACCAGGTGCTAAAATTATTTAGATTTATTTGGTATGATACTTCATAGTTTTTCTTCTACTTTCTGTTTCTCCTCCATCAGTCCTTTCCGCATAACTCAGTCTCCAACCAACACAGAACAACTATACCTAGATTCAGTTTTGAATTTTAAATGGCTGCCTTCTGGGGATGATTTGGGTCTAGGCATGATTTTACTTTCTATGGATATCTGGTCCAAAATCTAGGGACTTCACTGTGTTTTCAATTAGGACACAAGTTTATTGTTCTGTAAATCAAAAAAGAAATGTAGTATATAATAATTATGCAGATTTCTTTTTATTAATAAATAGAATACCAACTCTGACATGGTATATTGAGTTGGCAAGAGTTAGCTCATTTTTCAGGAGCCTTTCGAGTTTCAAAGCGTTAAAAACTCATCCCAGAAATTACTCTTTGTATTGAGCTACAGTAGAAATTTTGTGACCTCTTGTGTTGTCCTGTGTGTTTAGTCCAGAAAAATCTTCTAGGAATTCTCTCTTTTCCATGTTCAAGGCATTATTTCTCTGTGTGTGTGTGTGTGTTTTTTCTTAAAAGTGGCTTAATCATCTGCTCCATGAGCCACATAGATGGTTAAATGTGGTTAACACACCATTTTCAGTTTCAAGATGATGTAAAGAGAAAAGTCTTTTAAGTGGATTTATGAGGTGAGTAGGGATAGGAGTCAAATGTGGCTGTGGCTGTATTAATTTTCATCAAATGGATCCTATAAATTATAAAGCTGTCTTTGTATTAATTCCAAAGGGGTTCAACGCATGTTTGCAAACCTTAAAACCTTAAAAAACAAAACAAAATGAAACAAAACAACCTCCCTCTGCCCTCAAACATTGCCATCCCTTGTGGGGTCTTTCCTTTCACAGAAACAAGCTGGCTTACCATGACCAATGGCTTTACAGCATTATCAGGATAGGATATGTTCTAGGCAATGACTGGTAACAAAGCGTTGGAGAGTTGTGCTTTCACACTGACAAGATGGGGTCTTTCCTAGCACTAAAATCAAGTTATGGGTGTCAGTGAAATCTGAGACATCCCAGTTGTGTCGTAAGTTTGTGAAAACTTATTTTCCGCACTGGTTTATGTTCAGTTCTTGATTACCAGCCAAGCCCAAATGATGAAAAGCTAAATACTCTGGACTGTGCTGTGTGAATTAGTATCTTCATAAAGTTCAGGACCCTAAAATATGCCGGTGACTAGTGTTCCCTGTTCTGCAAAACTTTAGGTCTTCTCATTTACCCTGCTTAAAGTAAAGAATGATGAGTTCACTTTACTCATCTCTTAAAGTGAAGAGATGAGTCTTTAGAAGAATGGCATTCTAAGAGCAACATGTATATCTGAGTAACCTGAGGTAGTTATTATGTCTTTGCAAGGACATCCCATATAATATGGAGTTGGAATGTTCCCTGAAATATATTCTACCTTTCAGTTATGACAAAATTCCCAAATAATCTTTCACTGTAGCTGAAGCCTGCACTCTTCAGAAAATCAATACTTTTCATTAAAGAGAAGTCATTAATTCCTTTTACATAGAAACTTTTTTGAGAGAGGTCACAGGGTCTCACAAGGAGAAACTAAAATTGTCATTTCAGCGCTACATATCTGTGAATTCAGTTTTCTGGTCACATGATTGACTTTTTTGACATACTGTAAGATGACACTGTTAATCATTTCACTGAAATAATTGTATCTTCTTTCAGTTTTTACTTTCTTTTACCTTTGCACATTTAAATCATTCAGTAAAATATTTAAGATTATACTGAAGAAGAGACGCGTGATGCTGTTATTTTCATTAGAGTACTTCGTGTCCTGAAGCATATTTTGGATGTTTCTACACATAATATCAAAAGCATGAACTCAGCAGTAACTCTTGTTGTACTTTGAAAAAATGTGAATCCGGTCTTATGAAACAGTGAAGCGTTTGTCTGTTTGAATACTATTTATGCTCATAATCAACTCACTGTATCGTTCTACAGTCAATTCATTTTTTCTTCTCTTCTCTCTTGTCCCAATTCCTCCTTGTTTTCCATTCAAATACCGCCAATCTGCCTGTGAATAATCCCAGTTCTGTAGGCTGCTAAACTGTTTGCTTCTTTTCCCCATAAGACTGCATGTATCTATAAATACTTATTTCTGTTTTTGTGCTTAGGAATTTCTGTACTGGACCAGATATACATGAATGGCCTGCTTTAGTTAGTAACCAGCATCAGATGCTTCAGAAGATAGGAATCCCGCAGTACGGAGGCACAGTATCATCATCTTCCTCCCATTAACATTTGTCAGGCCCTTTCTAGCCGTTAGCAAAGGGTATAAGTCCATAGGCAAAATCTAGTAAGTGTTTATACTATTCACATGTACTTACACTAATCATGTGTATATATAAACATATTAAGAGTCTGAAATCATATGGCTTACACTTGTCATTTTCCCTTTTTATCTAGCAAATACACTATGCTTGTAACATGTATATTGTCAAAACTATAGACTGGGAAACTGCTGACACATGGAACACTGATCTACTTTTGGAAATGCATTGACAAACTTGTTTTATTTTAAGTTTTGCTTTTTTTTCAGGAATGTGTCATTGTTCGTCTTCTATTCAAGCTTAAAGCATTACTCTCTGGTCTGATAAACCAGTGTTCTTCACCGATGTTCTTCATCTGTCAAATGGATTCTCACCTTTGATCATCAGTTTTCTGTTATAAGCCTTATCCCATGCTAAAGGAAATTAAAGACATTTCTGAGTAATAGTGAGTAGGAGAAATATTTATCTTTGGAGGTTAATGAAAAGTAATTTCCTAAATTTTCTGCTACTTTTATGTATATAAATAATCTCTCTGATATGGAGAATATAAGTTATCATTGAATGTGACTGTGACGGGTTGCTTTGTTTCCAGCTGTTTGTAGTTTTTATATGAATATTATTTCTTTTATATAAGTTTAGGTGTAGGGAAAGGAGAAGCATGACGTTCAGAAGGAAAGTTGTCACTCCTTTGGTAAGGGAGGGACAGAGTGTATGTGGGGAAGGGCTCCTTTTTCAGAGGGCAGGGTGGAAAGAGTGAGAAGTGAGCCAAAGATTTGCTCTGCAGCTTAGCACTGGATGGAAGATAGCTGAAAAAAATAGGGAACAGACATGTGCATGTATGTACACACACAGAGCCTCAGAACAATAGCATGTCTTATCTACTTGAGGATACAGAATTGTTTACAAACACCTTTATTTCTATTCTGGAAGTTTTTCTGTTTTCTTGTTTTTTTTTTTTTTTTTTTTTTGATTGCCTCTTTTTTTTAAGAGCTGTTTTTGTATTAGGTCAGCTTATCTTGTCAAAGAAAAGATGCAGACAGATACATGTAAAGATGTGGTCAGTTTGTGGTGCTGTCACAAAAGTACATTCATGTTTCTGATAGCAAAGACTCTGGTGAATAATATCTCTGCTAAATCAGTGGCTTTCTAGCTCTTACAATTTTTAGACAATTCTGTATTTTCCATAAGAAGAAATCTTTCAACTTTTCCAAGGGAACCCTTTAAAAACATCAAAAACAAACATTGTTGTATATCATCTGTGACATTTGTTAGTCATGTCTCTTGGTCATAATTAGATCCTCAGAAGCTGCAGACCACAGATTAGAAAGTATTGTAAAAACAGAGATTTAGATTCAGTCTCACACTTTATTCCACGTAGTTAGATTTCTCCTCTTAGGGACTTAGGGATCATCTCTCCATAGAGGTGATTGAGGCCTGGACAGAAATGTATCTATGCAAAAGAAGGCTGTGGGCTTAAGGTCATAACTTCTGGGGAATTTAATGGTGGGTTTGGGTGCAAAACAAATAAATGAATTGTGAAGAGAAGCGATGGAATCTCTATCTTTGAAGATACTGAAAACCTGACTGGATAGGGTCCTGGGCAACTTGCTCTTTGTGACCCTGCTTGAGCAGCATGTTTAGACTATCTGGTCTCCAAAGGTCCCTTGCAGCCCCATTATTTCTCTAATACATGGTACTTGACTCAACATCACTGTGCTGAGCCACTGCAATTTTGTAGGTGGCTATTATTCTGTGGTATAGAGTCAGTTCACTATTCCTTTCCAAAAGTCCTAGACTTCACTTTAAAATTATGAAAAATAATCTTGATCAATTGACAGATCACATCTAACCCACCCTCTATTGAAGTTTTTTATCTTCTTCTTGATTTGGATATATAGACAGAAAACAATGTATCTTAAGGAATTCTGTACTGATGTATGTATACTTACAGTATATATATAAATATATAAAATATTTAAATATTTTTTAAAATGTTAATTATATAGGGATTGATTTGATTTTCTGTTTAAAAATCCCATACAATTCTATTTGGGTTGCTCCTGCACTAAGCTACTAGAGACTTTTTCTTCTAAAGCATACGGAATTAATTTGGAGATGTTTTTCTCATTGATCTTTTTAATAATCAACCATTGTAAAAACATACAACTAGCTTCTGATTTAAAGTCACCATGCTTGTGATTTTTTAAAAGCAATTTATTTTTTTTTCAGGTTTGAAATCATGTTTGTTCCCTGTGTGTCTTTTTTTTAAAAAAATGGTTCTTCACTGTAGCTCTGTTCAACAGTCTTTTGAAGAAAGCCCTTTTGAAAGGTTAGTTTCTGAGGATATTTTTATGTTCCAGACTCCTAAGGGCAAAGCACTGGCCACGCCCTAGGGAAATGCATGTATTTCAGTAAGTGGTCACCAACTTATATGTATGACTGTTCATTATTGGTTTATGCCTAGCATACCATGTTGACACTTCATCATTATTTCTCCTCTTTTTTTTTTCTGTCTCCTGTTTAATCTTAATTTCCTCTGGATTTTATTTATTAACTGTTTTTGTCTTTTTCAGTGTCTTATGTTCTTTGTGCCATTTCTGTCCTTCTACACCCTTCTCGTTCCTTATTTCCCGTTTAATTTGTGTGGTGTATTTTATTCTTCATTTTAACCCATTGATCTTATCTGTTAACCTCTGTGTCAGATCTACCATTTCCCTCAGCCAAGTTTTGCTTTCCTATCTCTTATTTTATTGTTGCTTGAGAGTGTTTGCCATGACCATACATACTCCCTTCACCTGGCAATTGATAGTGGTATCAGTAATGCCAAGCTACTGTATGTCAGAGAGATTCAAGTTAGGCTAGGAGTGTCAGCTATTTTATTTTCCCCTTCAGGCTATGTACTTTCCTTTTTTTTTTTTTTTTCCCATATACTTTGTTAGTTCCAAATTCTTGGGCTAAAATATTCCCTAGAGCTTGCAGTGCAAACTGTCTTGAACTAATGTATGCCAACTTTACTCGCTCTTACTCCTGAAGGGAAAGACAGAGGAGTTAAATTTTAAAAGAATCCTTGTTTTACAGAATCCTGTTTTTTTGTTTTGTTTTGTTTTGTTTTTTGTAAGGAGATAATATTGGGATTATTGAGTCACCAAGAGCTAGAAACCATTTTTATCGACTGCTATTTCTCTTTGAGACTCAATCAAGAAATTCAAAGGCAGCTGTAGTGTTTATGCATGTCTGCTGTGTACTATTGAAGGGATATGGTTCAAATGCCACCAGCCTTCAAATCTTAATCCAGAAGTTTGACATGAGATTTCAACCACAGCTTCTCATGGAAACTTTTCCTTTAGTGGCTTGGCCCTGCTCCATGCAGAGTGTATCCCTTTCATCTGGCTTGCTGGAGAGCAGTATTTTCTCTGATAAATCTGAATTCAGATCAAAATAATAGAAGAAACAACAGCTATCAGCATCTGAGGTAAATTTGATAGTTTATTCAGTTCAGTGAAAACAACTATCTGTTGTACTGGTAAAATAGCTCACCAGTAACCCTAAGTATGGTGTTGGCTCAGGAAGGAAATCTGTTTCTTCAGTTTGATGTTACTGTTTTCAACAGAGATGGAAAGTACAAGGATGAGGACAAATTAAATCTGAAATAATCAGCTTTTGGTGTAATTGAGTAAAGATAATTTCTGGCTTTTATATAGCAGATCTCTGCTATTGACTTAAGTGGATATTGGTGCTTATTATATCCGGACTAATGTGTTTTCCCATTGACTTTTTTCTTCTGAAAATAAAACAAAAGAAGTCCTTGGGATTCTTAATAAAATTTTGCATATAGTCTTTCTCCTTTTACTAGACACCAGACAAAATGTTCAGATGCCTTTCAGAACTAGTTAGGCTAAGCTTTCTGCAAAGACTTTCTATTTGTTTGTAGGAAATAAGAATCCCCTCCTCTCTAGAGGTTTGAACAGATGTAGATTGTGGACTACTGTAATGAGTCATGTGTCAGAGAAAATAGAGTTCTGCTTCTCAAAGTTGTCCCTGCCATGTCTTCCGTAAGATGTATATACCATTTACATTGGTAGCCAGTAGGTGCTCCAACTTGATGATGAGATTCTTGAGGTATATCTGATCCATTTCTTCGGAGATTGTTTGTAAAAAGGTGGAACAGAATTATTTGGGGTATATCTTAGTAATAAGCATGAAAAACATTCTTTTACTTGATATTGATATAAGAGCTGAAAAAGGAGAAAGAGTTCCTTTGCTCCGCTTTTCAGTGGCAGAACTGAAAAGGGACTGCTCACTTGCAGTGAGGGGTCTTACTCCTTGGCTTAGAGGTGAAGAGAGCAGAAAAAAATGAGAATCCTCTTTTTGTAGCTACAAGGAAAGTACTATATACTCTTAACTGATGTCATTTTTCTTTTTTGTGGAATTTGTTTTTGCTGGGTTGGAGCCAGTTTTTTTGTTATCTCCTGGTAGTTATTACCAATAATTTTATCATTTTTCTATTTTCTCCTCAGGAAACAACAAACATAACCAAAAATATAAAAACATTCATTGTCTCTCTGACAATTAGAAAGCTTGTACAGTTTATGCATAGGCCATTGTGTTTGGCATTCTTGAACACTAGAAAATAAATCTACTCTCCAAGATGACCTATCAAGGTTATTTGAAAAAAGTTTGCCCTATTTTTTTCTTTTATAATAACCCTTTCAGGATCATTTTGCTATTTATTTTTAATGACGCTTAAGTAGAATGCATCAAGTTTTATAATGAATGTGGAATTGCTGTTGCTTATGGGATAGTTATATGCTGTTTATGACAACTGGAGGACAGCCACTTCCTTCTCTTGATTTAGTCCTGGAAGATTTTTTCTCTGTAGAATTATGAATATAATTTTACAATTAATGTTGACAATATATTTTTGGCTAGGCAAATTTCATTATTCTTTTGGTAGACACATAGTCATGCAATGAGAGAACATATAATTCATCACAGATCAGGAACAAATATTATTGAGGTAATATGTTTTAAGCTATCCAGAAAGAAAAAAAAACAACTTTCATTATAATATATAGATGTATTTCTCAGTAAACTGACACATCTCTAGAAATATGTTCCTGTGGTTGTCTTGATGGCTGTAAAATGTGTTGTAGACAAATGACATAGGTATGTGTGTAGACTTTATCTTGTTACCGAAGAATTGCTGATAACTGATTTCAGTTCTGTGAAAAGTACTCTTCTGCAAAATTGCTTAGGGAGCGGCACTCAGTTGTGTAATGCCTGTCTTTAACCTCATTTATCTATAAAAACAATTGTGATCTTTTTTTTTTCCTAGAGACTTTCTGTAAAGTTTTTTGGGGAGTTTCTTATTATTTTCTGTCATGAATGCAGCTGTTACTTGTCTGAAAACTCTGGAGTAGACCGAATTTGATGAGAAATCAAAATAAAAATATCACCATCACTATTGACACCATCCGAGAAATACCACTTCCCTTGCTAAATTTACACTTTAAGAAAGGATAATAATAATAAAAAAAATCCTCCTAGAACTTTTTTTACTTTTTTGGGGGGGAATGGGGAGGGAGTGGGAGGGGACAAAACAAATAAACCCTGGCTCTTTTGTTCTGAAAAAGAAAAACAGATCAACAGAAAAAAAAAAACTGAAACAAAATATTTATTTTTCAGACCTTTTAAAGGCCAAAATCTTTTCAGAGTTTGACTGATCTTTAACAACCTGCAAATAGAATAGCCTGTACCAATGCATGTATAGGTACATGCATATACAGATTATCAGACTGTCAGATTATCTTTTCCTTCCCCTCTCTCCATATAATACTACTGAATCTTAGAAAGAAGGAACAATAGCCCCTTCAAAAAGCACAAATCAAATCTAAAAGGGTGTGGTAATAAGAGAATAAGGTTAAAATGTGCTTGCTTGTGGGGACGGGTCTAGTTAGGAATATCTGAGCCTGCTGTGAGGTATTTGTAAACGCAAAGGGTGGCATTGGTGTGTCATGCAGCCTGTAACTCATCAGGGCAATGGTAATGTTGGGTGGTCAGAATTCTGGTGTAAGGGCCCTCAAAGCAAAAGAAGTACATGTTAATTTTGCTCGGAATAGTCCTTTTTTTGGCTCTGCCTGAACAAGAATTTTAGATACAGGACAGCATCATGTCAATCAAGACAGTGTGCTAAGGTTTTGAATATGGGACAACTCAAATGGCAAGGTAGAGCTGTGGATGGTGTCAGGATCATTCTGAGTTCTCTCTGGCCAAAAAGATGGGCAAGTGAGTGATATTATTTTTCTTCTTCAAAGTCTCTGGAGACTCCAAAGTGAGCTAAAATGAAAGGAACTGCTCAAGATTAGCACAAAAATCAGTGTAAGCACTAGCAGTATGTATTGTACGTTGTGTCCAGGTAAAAAGAGCATATTGCAGAGGCAAACTTATTTGACAGCAAATAACCACTTCTTTTTACTATGTCATGTTTTTCTCTTCTCTTCCCTGGCAAATATGGTTAGGGTTGCTTTTTTTTTTTTTTTTTTTGGTCAATATTATTGCACCTTTAACAATCACTTTGTCTTTGCAAGATCTCCGTCTCTTGCTTCTACCTCTCCTATACCTGCATATACTGCTACAACTGTTGGATAATAAAACTTACTGAATGGAGGAAATAAATTCTGCATTATTTTCCAACACTTACAGATACTAAGGGCCTGAAATAAAGTGCTTAACATTACCTCTACATTTAATTTGGTTCAGAATTTACAGTTAAGAAATAATCAGGAGAAGGAGGATCACTGATCTAGGCCATTCAACATTTTCCATAACTTACCAAAGCTTAAGGTTTCTGACCGCATTTCTTTCTAAAAGTATTTTGGAAGCGCCATTCATTTACACAAAAAGCAGGGAAAATGGCTGCAGGTATCTGCACCTGTAAACATCCTATTAACATTGTTATAAGATATGTTTGTATGAACCCAACACCACTGAAACAGTAAGCAAAAGTTTTTTTCTAAGAGCTATTTATGCAACAGCTTGGACATTGGGCCCTTCAATACCATTGCTTGCAAAATTAATGATAATGGACAAATATGCTTAATAAGAGTGTTGTTTAAAAGATGTAGCTGATAATTGTCTTTTAAATGGACATTATATTAAGATATTTTACAGAATTTGTTATCTAGCTGCAAATGACTGTGTGTTTTATGTAGCAGTTGCTGATGAAATAATTTTGGCAGACAAGGCTGGCTAGATGAGAACAATCCCTTTGGGTCTCAAGCTCTAAGACATGTCTCTGCAGAGGTCAGTCATGCTTGTGACACTGACCTCGGTAAACGCAAGACATCTGGCCTTTCATCAATCACTCCAGCCTCTAGCGAGAGAGCCACAGCTGAGATAAAAAGCTGCCATATTCTTGGACTCAAAGAAAACATGCTAATTTGGAGGAGTTTGAACTGAAATGGGAATACAGAGATCCTTTAGATGCGAACGGACAAGCCCCAGAGGCAAAAGGGAAGGCATGAAGCCTAAAAATGTACTATCAATTTAACGAAAAGGAATTTCCATTTATTTTTATCTGAATGCCTGTGCTGTAGTGCTTGATATTACAAGGCCATTCATAGAAGGCAGCTTATTGATAAACTAAAAATTCTCAGTTAAAATGACCAGGAACAACTCTTCTGTAGTGGAATACTAAAAGTATGACAAGAATCAATCCACTCCATTCTTCTGGAGTCCTCAGCCTTCATCTGGGATTTTAATATTAATCAAAGAAAATTAAGAGGCAAATCAAACATGAAAAATATGTTCCAAATATTTCTCATTTACAAATAAAATTCTTCTTCTCTTGAAGTAGTTCTTGTTTTATTAACTTTGAAACAGTACTCAGCATCACTATCAGCAACCAAATAGTAAGTAAGTGTTTAGAGGTTCAGTCCTTTTTATATTGAACTTTAGTGATAAATGGATTTCAGAATCCTGAAGTATTTTTGAATAAGTTATACAGGTTAAGAGACTTTTTAACACTCCATTTTGTAAAAGTGGACCATTGGAATCTTATAAACAATGATTCTCTTTCTCCAAATTATAATACTTCCTCATTTTTTATCATAATTTTAAGCAACTTCTGTGGTATTTCTACTCTTTTTTTTCAGTCCCTTCCAAAAGTTGAACATGTATGTGCCAACTTCTATGAGATGCACTTTGAAATCCATACCAATTAAGTGTCATTTTAGAGCTTCTTAGCTTCCTTCCCTCCTGTATTGATTTACAAGCTGGTAGCATTCGATATCCTCAGAAAAATTAGACTGCATGTTCTTAATAATGTTTCTGCCTGCATGCTTTCCTTTGCAAATCTCAGCAGATATTTTTTCACATCCTGCTTTAAGTCATTGTGGGCTGTTAGTAATTGCCATGTTTACTTTAGAAATGACTATAATTCAGGACAAGGTGCTTAATCTTTATGCTATCAGTAAAAGCTCCTAATGTATTTTTAGGTACATTCTTTTTTAAACCATTAGGTAAATGTCCTATCAAATATTTAAGTGGAGTTATTTTTCAGCGTTTTTGAAGGTGAGCCCACCTGAAGCATGCAAGTTATGCACTTTAAGGAGCCAGAATCAAGAGCTGGACTTTAATTTTGTTGTTGCCTCTAGGTATGTGGGAGGTAATTGGGTAGGACTTTGAGAGCTTGTTCACTTAAGGGGGTGAGTTGAGGATGGTTGTCAGAAACCTCTTTCACTTTCCCTTTTAAAGGGTTAGCACACAGTTTTGGTGCTCAAGCCCTTTCCTTGGTAGAAAGTCTAAGATTGCTTTTCAATTCGCTGAATATGCCAGGATTTAATCCTGTATTCTTTCCTGCAGCAGCTGAATTTCTGGTTTTCTGTTGGTGCTTTCAAAAAAGCTAGTTTCCATGATTGCTGCTGACCTGGATTGAGTAATTACTACCCTATGCTGTTCACCAGCATGTTCTCTAGTCAGTCACTTTGAGTGGTTCTTCCTTAACCTGGTTCAATGAAATGAGTTTGGGCTAATATTTAGTTGGGAGAAGGGAAGGCAATAACCCCAAGTGACAAGGAGGCAAAGAGCTGTGAGTAAAGGAGTAAGCACTTACATTCAGATTAGTTTGTAGCTAAGGAGAGCCAAAGATTTCTGGTTTTGTCAGCCTCTAACATTCATCTCAGTCAGCCAGTGAAGTCTCTATTCTGTCTAGGTTAATTAGCATTTGCTCAGGCCTTTCCATGTGGCCCAATGACCAGACAAAGGATTCTTTTGTTCCAGTTCTCTTCTCTTATAGAGAAGACTTAATTACTTCTCCCAGTTAGTCAACATGCCATTTAGTTTCAGTGAAGTTTGCAATTGCCCGTAGATCAGGGATAGTCTTACTGGCAGATACCAACATCCTTCAGCATAATAATGCTAAACAGACCGGAATATGTTATAGCTGAAACTGTGGGATTTGTGAAAATTGATTATAGAGTGCTTAGTTTCCTATGTCTGGTGAAATGTTTAATAGCTGGAAGGTGAGGACAATCCAGATTATTTTTGTCTGTTTTAAGATGCAATTTCAGAATAATTGTTCTAAGATTTCTGGGCCACTGTAAATCAAAAACTAGATTTCAATTTTGTAGTAGTGCAGTCATAAGTGTGCTATGCATTAATGGCTATTTTTTAGCAAGGCATTGAGGAAAATACTATGTCTAAGAATTTTGCTTTTGCTTTTCAATCTTAAAAATTAAAAGGAAGTAAAGGTCCCAGTATTTGAATTACTGGGGTGTTTGATCTGATAGAACATGTCACCATGCTTCTTCAAAATGACTGGAGAAGGCTTGGGAGCATTCATTATACACTAGTTTTCTACAATTGCTTTTATAGTTTGCCTGGCAATTGAAGTTCTGAAAGGGCAATAATACTTGATACCCTCTTGCCTTGAGGAAGGTATTAACATGATAGGGCTTAAAATCATTTTGATTTTGAATAACCTGAACGCAAAAAACATTTCAGGGGGTGGGTTACATTTTCTATTAGGGTATAATATAATAAGGAAGAACTATGCAATTGTATGCTTTTAAGTAGTGTCTGTAATATTGACAGATTCTTGCTTTTAGTAACATTGGACTTGTACACGTTTTATGCATTTTAGCTGACTGTAAAGGTGCACAGCAGACCTGAAATGAAAAATAAACTCCTTACTCCTAAATGTGTATCTGGTTGCATTAAAAAAAAAAAAAAAAGATTAATTTGAAATTAAGATTTGGTGGGACCAAAAAAAAGCTTTCAGTTTAAAATATTTTAGACTTTTTATTTTGAAGTGCTTACCTCTAGCTCGTTTTGCACTGTTACCAAGAGGCAAGAAGAGCCCAATAGCACTGTTCCTATTGTAAATTAGTAGCAAGCTTGCAGCTGTGTAGCTCGTTAAAAATTGTATCATTTAGGGATATTTTGAAAACACAGAGGTCTATTAAAAAGACTGGCAGTGTATGGTTGTCAAACAGACATGCAATTATTGTCATAATATTGTCATCAATTGGATGGGAGAAATTACATGATGAACTGAGAAGCTTTTTAAAATCCAATTGAGATTTCCCAGCACAGTCTTCCCTTTGTTCAGACCAGCCATCACCCCTCTCTGAATCTGCGAAGTGTGAGGAGTCCTCAGAGTGTTTGCTGGAATGCCCCTGGGTGCCAGTTACAATTTCCTACTATGATTTCTTCTTCACTCTGCTTCCTGAGATTTTGCTCCCGTCTGCTACTGCCAGCCTACAGCCACTTACATTATCTCATTCAGAAGACTAGCTTAAAAGTCCAGCAACATCTCTCCTTGGCATCCCCCCCCTTTCTCCTGAGATGTTGCCCTTCTTCCCTGCTTGTATTGCTTGAGATAAAGTGGGTCTCAGAATTCCTCTCACCCCGCAAATCTCACTTCCTCTCCATATGTAAGCAATGAAGCACTAGCAGTGTCCTGCTCCACATAGTTGGGTTATCTTACGGTTGCTATACAAGTGATCTGCATGTTTAGCTCTGCACTTACGTGATTATTTCCAAGGGTGAGTAAAGCTTGTTAGCTCTGCTCAGGAGTCACTTGCTGTAAGCTAAAAAATACCCTCCCCTCTTCTCAAATAGCTATTGCCTTCAACATGCGGCATTCACATTCACCAGCAGCATTGGAGATAAAGTGAAAATGGGCTTATTTTCTAAAAGAGTTGTTCTATCTTTCCTCAGCCAAAATAGGCATCTGCCTGCCTTGCCCATGTACTTTGATTTGCCTGTGCCCAAGCCTGTCTTTCAGGCAGAGGTGAAAGCAGAAGAATCACAGTGTTGTTTCAAAGAAAGGTGTTTCATGTCTGGATCGCTGTCTTAGTGGGTTGTTTTGTTTTGTTTTGTTTTGTTTTCCTGGAGGGGTAGGGGAGGAAGCTTTCTACTTAGAGTTACTGAAAAGGAGTTTGAATTTCTTTAGATGGGATCAGCTAGTTAAGTGTAAAAGCCAGCTAAAGACATGCCACACACTATCTATTTACATGACTTTTGTCTTTACCAAGGTTATCCAAAGATGTCTAGAAAATCAAGCAGTTTTTAATGTATGACAATATTACCCTTATGATTACAATGACTCCTCATACATTTTAAGAAGCTAATATGCAACATAACAGGATTTGCTTCTAAATATATTGCTATGTTGCAGCTATTACTTATACATTCCTGTTTAAAAAACATTTCTTGCAGTTTGTGATTTTTATGAGAATTATACAGATCTTGGTGTTTAAATCCTGTTTGTGGACAATGATGTGACCTGTTTAAGTGACTTGTAGTATGGATGTTAGAAAACACTTCCACAAAATGGTGATGAGGGACTGCTGTGTTGTTTTTAGAAAAATCATTTGCCCTTTCCCTGTATATAATTTGGCAAAGTTTCATTCAATTCCTATCTTCCTTCTTCCTTCTCCCTTTTGGTGAGGTGTTTGCAAGGGGAAGACAGCAGAGGGGAAAGCCACTAAGGTTCTTTTTTTTTTATCAAACACTGCCCACTTCAGTAGTTCACTCATCCCAACAATTATACTGTGAGTATTTTTTAATGTTTATTTTTCAAAATATATTAAATGGCTCTTAAAGTGCTTAAATGGCTATTAAAGTGCTCTTACCAAGATGTGCTCTATTATCTAGTTCCGCACCTGTAGTTTTGGAATAACAGAATTCACAAATGAAAGAAACAAACATATAAAAATATGCCTAGTTACCAACTGTGGCCCTGCCTTCAGGTAGAAGTAGACAGAGTACACAGCTAATATTTTTGAAACTAAAAAAAAAAAAAAAAACTGGCAGTTGAAGGAGCGCTTTCAGAGGCTTCAGGGTCCTTTGAAGACTAGTTTTTCTATTGGTGAAGGTGGTGTCTAGAGGCTACCACAAAAAAAGAAATGGAGGGTGCCGGATGATACCAAGAAGATGCACTTGAGGAGAATACATTTTAGGTGATGCAACAAGCATATGCAAGAGAAGAGCAGAAATAACGATTGAAAGGAGGTGAGACCGCAGCTTTATATCACACCTATTCATGATGGTTCTGCATAGGTTTCAGCAGCCTTAATGCTGTCCAGAGCAGTGCTTGCAGCAGTAATTGGAGACCCACAACATGCCTGCTCCCTTAGCATTTTTTCTCTGCTATGTTACAAGTCTGAAATTTTTGGAGGCTCTTGGGAGAGGACTTCATTAGGACTTGTGTATGTCCACGTACTTAGCTCTTCCTGTATACTTTCCAAGTCATGTGCCTGTAAGAAGCAAGATGGAGATATTAAAATATGTATGTGTGTGGGTGTGTGTGTGTATATATATATTGCTGGAGCTGCCCAAAGGCCTGGCTTTGATGCTTTCTGCGTTACCTGTAGTACCTCTTTTAACATTTTTAAAATTTTACTGAAACCGTTACAGAGCAGAGCAAGCTGTGTGGTATTCCAATTATAGAGGTTTTGCTTTTCCTCCTGAAATATACCTGCAAGCTAAACTTAAACTCTCTGCTGTACTGGATGCCTAAAGACTCAGATGTGCATGTCATAGGAGTTTAACGAGACAGGAAGCAGGGTTTGGGTCCAGTTGATGCCATTGGCAATTTATCTCCCAAGGCATTCTGCTGTTTTCCTGCAGCTCCCATTAGACACTGAAGCTCCTCTGCAAACCTAGTCCCTTAACAGTCAGATTCCTCCTTACTTTAGGCACGTCCTTCAGGCTTACTTCCTCTTGCTATTTAGGATATTCTTGCATCTTCCAATTGCCTATAGTGAAAGGTATTAGGATGTACAAAATTCAGGGTACTCCTTCCAATATTACACGTAAATGTAGAGCGGAGACTGGCAACTCCCTATTAATCCTTAAATGGTTCTGATGGCTCCTCCTTTAAAATCCTGCCCTTTCTGAAAAATTTATCTTCCTCCTCTTCTGCCTGTATTTTTTTCCCTTCTTTAAAACACTGGCTTCCAGTAAATCTCACCACTATAGTACCAGGAAAAAAATTATTGGCAACTTCTATGCGTTTCAGAAGCTTACCTGTATCTTTTAGCATCAGAATACATCAATCTTTTGTCTTGCAGTACATCTTTGTAGAAATTTTGAAACCAATGCCAGGGATTTGCAAGGAATTTGGCACTTTCTTTCTTTTTTCTTTTTTTTTTACAAAAAGGAGTCAGACTCTCTTTCCTATTATTTCTCTACTTATATTTGATTTTTGTTTTTATTTTTGGCTTAAGTATTTTCACTGTACCAGTAAAAGCACCAAAAATAAAATTAAATTTTAATTGGAGGAAAATTTAATCTATATTTTTGGACTTAATATATGAAGTGTAATATGCTACTACTATTTTTAAAGAGGCATAGAGATTTTCTGACACACTTTTTAACCACAGAAAAGCTAGGTTTTACTGAAGAGTGGGGTAGCTTTTTGAGCAATAGTAGTTTTTTAATAATTATTCCTGTAAATATGCTGGTGAGCTGGTGATAATTTTGACTCCTGTCTAATAAAATGGATCCTGCTACCTTTTGATATCTGTTGGTCTTAAACTCAAGTGCTGTATTTGTAAGCTCAGGGAGGAAAAAATTGCAGTTGAACACAGAATGCTTGTTTTTTTCTTTGTTATTTTTAACCCATGTAGATTCTAACGTAAAGCCACAGCCGTGGTGCCACTGCATCATTAATGCTGACATGCAAAGATTTTTTTTTGTGTAGGTAGCAGTGATAACTTATATGTCATACTAGTATGCAGAGATCTTGTAGATATTGTATAGGCTTGCCCCTACTGTGTGGTATGAATGATATATCCTTGACATATTTTGCTAGATTTGTATCATCTGGTTTGCTTCCAAAACTCATGCACGTCTTTAAGAAAAGCTGGGTCTCTTTATACTTGGTGTAATTCTACTCTGTTCAACATGCAGGATTTTTACTCTGATTTTACCTCTCATATCTTGGTATGTGAAATACCAGCTTGGTAGCAGTGCGATGGTTTTTCTTCATTTGACAGTTATTAGTGACTGTAAAGGAATTCTATAAACTGGATGTAATAACATGATCTTCCTTGTTCTGGTAACCAGTCAGTGTAGGCAGACAGGATACAGTCTCACCTTCTCCTTATAGAAGATGTTTCTGGCTCATGATTTTGGAAAGGATTGGTAACTTATTTGTGATGAAATGCACGATTGTCAAGGCTGAAGATCTGCCTTCTGCTAGGACTTTGCTTGCACAAGGTCAGATGGGTTGAGGGCTGAAAAGTCTGGTAATTCTCAGTGTACTTAACTGCAAGCCCATTTATCATGCTTGCTATTCCTCCAAAGTCCTAATAAGATTTAACAATGGGTAAAATCTGTGGCTTTGAGCAGTGACCAGGCCTTGGTTTAGGACATTTAGGTTAGACAAAAATATACCAACAACTTTCAAAATTATGACTTGTGACACATTTGTCATTTGTCAGGCTCGTAGCATCAATCAAATCTTGCAGTCAGTGACTGGAGTAATTAGCTTGCCCACTGCTGTCCCATCTAATTATTTTAATAGACATTTTCAGGGCACAAAAGATATAAAATGTTTTAAATCTCAGCGGTATAGAAACAACTGCTTTTGTCAGTACAACATCTTTATAACTCAGTGTTTTTTGTTCATGTATACCACCCATTCACCCAGAGTCACTCACTGCTAATGCAAACACTCTTGTCTGTCATCAGCACTTCGGCCATGAGTCTTTTCTGTCTTTCAGTTCACCTGTTCTTCTATCTTCCCGATGTTGTATATATTGTGTGAATGTAGATTTTAAGATCCTAGGCAGAAATTTTTTACTTTTAAATGGCCTGCTCAATTGGCCCTGACAGTCTCCATACTTTGATATTTGGTGTGATATTTTGTATTTCAGCAATACTCCAGAGAAAGCATTGGAATTGCAATGTCTTCTGCTTGCACAAAAACTTCTAGCACCTTTCAAAAGACATAAAATCAGTCTGCCTCATACAGCAAGCAAAAATAGCAACAGTGACTACTCTTCATTTCAGGTTGGTAAATACCAGTAGGAAGAGTGTTTGGCTAAGGTGTGGGTGAAAGAAAAAGAGCTGGGTGTTGCACTTGAAGACCTGACAGAATTTTCTACAATGGAGAAAAGGACCCTGAAGCATGATGGAAGTAGAGAACTGGCTTTAGCATCCTGAGGTTCAGCTCAGTGCTTACTTGTGCAAAAGAAGGGGAAATGTTTTCAGAGCACAGAAGCTGCTCATACTTGCTGACCAAGAAGATCCTTCCAGGCTAGGCAAAGGGAGGAAAGGGAAGGTATGTCAGAAGCCTTGTGCTTCGTGGAGCCAGGAAAAGGGAGACCAAACCCGGAAGAGTTTTTTATAGATAGAAGTGAGATGGTTTATGAACAGAAAGTAGATGTAAAAATAACATTAAGTGTGTGCGTTTATCAATCTCACTACGCTAATGTGAAGAAAGGATAAGTGAAGATATCTTTCTTTACCTTTTGTGCTAAGGGGGCAAGGGAGTAATATTGCTGGATCCTACCTTGTGACTAGGATTCCTATGGGAGACTGACAAAAAAAAAATTGTGGTTTTCAGTTAAGACTACTGGGCTGCTCTTAAAGATAGGATGGGCGGTTTTGACTCAGTAGTTTATCTGAGTACTTGATAGAAGTAGCACAGTAAGATCTGACATAGTTAAAGCTAAAGTATGGAGCAGGGGACCAAACACCGAACTTTGACTGACAGAGAGGTTAGCTTTGGGAAAAAAAGTTTGGCAATAGCAGACTTGATGCTTGACTCAAGTATCATATCATTTTTGTGTGTATTGGGGAAAGAATTAAAAGTACTGCTTTGGCTTGATATGTGTGATTAAGCAGTGACATGATCTCTTTAGATAAGGTGGTTTTAGCTTGAGTGAACTTTAATATTAATACGTCAGGATTTAATAATGCAGTGATAGCTTGTAGCATGAGGATTTATTGTCTTACTCATTACTTGTTTTTAGTTTTCATATCCATTTGTCATTTCCTTTTTCTTCTTGTCTATGCCACTACTAGATAGAATTAGTAGGACTTTACTCTTTCTCGACATCTTTTCCAGATCTTGCTCAATTTACTTGGTTAAAAGGAAGAATACTATTTTGGGCCTATTTTCTATTAAGAGAGCAGTTTAATTACTTCTGTTCAGTTAAGTTTATTTCCAGACTTAATAAAGTATATGCTCAAGGAGGACTGTTTACAAATCACAAAAGACTAGGACTCTGATAGTAAACATGTTTCTATCTACCTATGCACAACACAAATATCATCTGATCATATGTCATAGAAGTCACAGACTTCTAAATGTCAGGAGTGTTTCCCAGACTGATTGATTCCATCATAGGAAAACACTGTACTGAATTATTGATGTTAATGATATGTTTTTGAAGAGTTTTAATACCAACTTTTTAGCTAAAATATTTCATGTATCATAAAATAGTTAGGGTACTACTTGGGGAACTACCTTTTCATAAAGGTCAGCTTTCCAGAACTAATCATCTGGAAACCTAGTTTTAACATGGGAAATATTTTGCCATGTTAAAATAATGAATTATAATACATTATTATATTACAGTGAATTATGTTCTTCCAGCAGGAATACAATGAATTACGCTTTTTGGTTCCATTGCTTGTCCTTGTTAGAGCACTAGATTTCATAAATTCTCTTCAGAAGTTTCAACGACTGAAATCTAACCAGTTTGCTTCCAAGCATTAGCTGTAAACATACAAAAAAGAGGTCTCTTTTTTTGCTTCTTTCAAGGCCCAGGCAGCCCTGGTTTTGTTCAGCAACCAAGGAAAACACGCATATTGCTGTCATTGATAATGACAACAGAAAACAAGCATTAATTTCTTTGAGCAGCAGCAGAATACAGGAGTCCTGCAGGGCTCACCAGTTGCTTGGCCCACACAGCTGCCTTCCCAGCTGCGAGTCCTAAATCAGTGCTGTGAGAATAGAAATGGCCAGGATGCGTTTGGTCATGACAACAATTTTCTTTACAATGGTAGAAAGGTATTCAAGAAATACTCTAGATTTCTGTTTTCCATTTGTGTAGTTCTTATTTTTCCATATCTTTGTATAAATTCAGTCAACACCATGCGTCTTGATGGCGCTAAGAGTCTGACCTTGTCATGGGTTTACAGAAAACAATAAAATGGATAGAGCCACTCAGACCAAATGTACTTTATTTTTGCTCTCTCCACTCCCTCCACTGAGTTCATTTAAAGTTTTGCTTAGTCAAATTCTGCTCACATGACAGATGTAGAGCAAAGGAGACAAGAATCTTCAAACCTCATTAGACCCATCCCTCTAGCACTGTCTGGGAACTGCTTGGACATGGTATTTCTCTTGCCATGAGAAATCTGTTTCCTACACCCTCTTCCCTGGGAGGTCAAATAGGGACATAGTAGATGATGTTTCTCACCAAATATTAGGCATTTATGGAGTAACTGTATCCCTCTGGGGTAGTCCTTAGATTATTTCATGTCAATGGAGAAAGTTTTTCTTGGAGCTATTCATCTTCTCTAAAAACTTCAGAAATCTACCTTCAGATAGAATTAACTATGCCTAATTAGTGTCCCCTTTTTCCATTCTGACTATAACAGAGTTAGTGGCTAGCTCAGTTGTAAATGTCTAGGTGAAGTGAGACAAATCCCTCCTGAGGTAACAATATTGGCTGTGTTACTTGCGAATTGCTGCTTGCCAGAGACATCCTTATAATCTGAAAAGAGGCATTTATCCCCTGCATGGTGTTGATCGACTGAATAAAGCTTGAGGCAGGTGGCTGATGGATAGATACCCCTTTGGAAATACAGCGGCAGCATTCTATAATGTCACTTTGTTTCTTTACAAATTGAGAGATAGGGTACTAGGAAAAAAGTCACTAGCTGACCTACCAAGTCTGAGTAAGTTGTGTAAACAAAATATTGAAGTTAGGCCAAAACCTCTAAACGGTGAGGAAGGACCTAGCAGATTTGCTTCCATGCTGTTAAATGTATGCTGACCACAGTGAGTTTGGCAATGTGGCTCTGCTGGAGCTAGTCCCAAAATTTGAAGGGAAGTATTGTATGTTTTTTGGCTACTTGCAGTAAAAAATTGATATCAAAGTTTTCTTTCTGAATGCATCATATACATAGATACATAGAGATGCATATACATATAAGAATTACATACCAGTTGCCCTTTTTTTTTTTTTTTTTGCTACCGTAGACGATGTATATTGTCTATGTGTTTTGTTATGTGATGTGCTCTGTGGATGGGATTCTCAGTAGGTACCTGTCATTTATATAAAAAAAATGTTACCTAATCAGGTATGTATTGTAACCTACTTGGAAGCCATTTACTGTGTCACTGAGTGCTTAGATTTTGCATAATATGGATAGCAAGCTATTGAACTACTTGGTCTTCTAGATGTAATTTGACAGCAACATCCCATTAATTCTTTATCCAAGAACAGTGGTGAGATTAACTTTCATAATAGATACTTAGGAACAAATTCTACTTTCTTCCAGTTCGGTTTGTTGTATGTTTTACTGAGCAATAACTGTTGAAGCCAACTAGTGTTGCTGCCAGGAAAGTTCTCCATGTTTCTGTGTTGCTACTAGTGAAAGGGCATGAAAAATATAAATTATGCATTTTGGTAAAACGTGACAACAATGTGTTTGGCAACAAGAACACTAATCTGAGCCTTAAGTGACCATAGTTAAGTTTCTTGTTCCAACATGCATATTGTGTGTGTTTCTGGATGTGTCAATTTGGCCTGGATTTACACAGGCCATACTTGCTCTGGAACGCCCTTTAAAAGAACAGAGGGAGGAAGGAAGGACAAAATTTGTTCTGAGATCTGCTTGGGATTTCAGCTTCATTACAAAAATGTCACATATCTCTGTCTTCTGATTTCCAGCCAAACCTTAGACCATCTTCCACACCTGACTACAATAGCTTGCTAGCATGAGAGGCTGTTCTCATCATAGTTGCAGTTCACCTGAAACAAGATATGTCAATAACCTTTAAGGCATATCCTCTTGACACCAAACATATTCAGAAGAAAAACAAAAAAAGGCAAAAACAAAAATCAACAACAGCAAATAAAGCCCACCTAAGATGCCCACCTTTCAAGCGTTTTGTGGCTTAACCGTTAATCTGTGTCAGGTTTTTCACCACGATTTTTTTTTCCACGTGTCTCTAACAAATCATTTGTACTCACGCTCAGTTTTTCTCACAGCCCTTTTGATCTTCTTGGTATTTGGAGTCCTTTGCTTCTTGTCTATTGTGAGTAGATAGAAATAAAAGTGTCTGTGCGCTGTGCACAGGAGGTGGTGTAGTCTGGGCTTAAAATGTGATATTTTATGCCAGCAGTGAACCTCACCTTCTCAGGAGGTGAGAGAAGAGCAGAGAAGCAAAGATTTGTTATCGGCTGAGATTATAATGCCACCTTGGGTTGCACTGGCACCTGGGGAGAGCTGGCAGCTCCTGCACCATTTCTTGCTGAGGAGGGTATAGCTGGGAAACAGCCCACAGACAGTTTCTACCAGCCCATGGCTAGTAATTCCTGTAAGATGCCCCTTTTAATTAGAATCATAGAATCTTCATGGTTGGAAAAGACCTTCAAGATTGTAAAGTCTAACTATAAACCCATCGCCACCATGACTGCTAAACTGTGTCCCTAAGTGCTTCATCTGCACATTCCTCGAACACTGCCAGGGACAGTGACTTTTATGGGAATAGATCATTACATTTTAAGAAATTAAGAGTGATTTTTGAGCTCTAAAATTCATAAAGCAATCTGTGGCAGGACTCTTCTGTACACAGGACGCTTTGCTGTGTCCTGTGGCTGTTGGACACACAGTGGGCCCTGAGCTCCTCTTGGTCTCCTGGGGGCAGCCAAGGCCAGCCTGGAGATGCTGCAGAATTGAATGATGTGGGCTTGTGTTAGCAGGAGCGGGAAACGGGTGTGTGATCTGCATCCAAACTGCTCCAGGTACTTGGGCTGAATCTTCCTAGCAGGGACCGAGGGGGATATAAAATGTAATCAGATTTGTTGCATTTATGGAGAAAGCGTGGGGAACTTTGTAAATGGGAAGTCAGGACACGAGGTGCAGCGGGGGCCAGAGAACTCGAGCGCCTTATGTAACGCAGGCAGCATCACGACAGATCACGCCATCCACAGGAAGCAGCCTGGAAAACCTGGGAAAGATGGAAGAGGAGCCTCAAGCCCATATTTCAACCTGCGCTGGGCGGAGTCCCCCCCTCCTCTCCTCCCCAGAGAGGCTGTGGATCCGGCAGCCCTGTCGGAAGGAGCCCAGCTCCCTCCTGCCCCTCTTCGGTTGAATCCCCACCGCCTTGGGGGTTTAGCAGCTCCGAGCTAGCCTGACACTATTTATTTTGCAAAATATTGAAAATGAGTGCTTTCATATATCAATACAAAATAGATTTTGTCTATGCATTTGTGTGCGTGTGTATGTGTGTAGTATTTTAAGCTGTCTGGCACATTAATTTAGCCACCTGTTCTTGCCTCTTTCTGCTGCACAAATTAGATGGTCTCAAGGGAGCCTATGCAGCTGATTGGGTCTGCCTCGTTACTAAGGCAACCCCTTTCCTCGCTGCTATATGCTCTATAACTCAGATTCAGTAGGCAAAAAATGGAAGGAGGAAAAAAATTTGCTTCAGACCCTGGGGATACCAGTACTTAATAGCTGCTCTTAGCAGACTTATTTATTCAGACAAGAATACAGTTTCTAAATGTGGAAGAAATGTTGAGGCAAGCAAAGTCAAATAAAACAGTGCTATATGAAGGAGATGATAAAGACTGAATTAAAGGTTTGTGCAAACACAGGAAGAATCTGAAATTAGCTACACTGTGTGTAGTTCTTGTGAAGTATTATCATTGAATATATGAGCAGTTTTCCCTTTGAAGGTCATCTCTGATTAGAGCAAGAGCAAAACCCCTTTATGCTATGAAAAGCCACAGATCTAGGGAGGAGTCTGCATGATAGATTGGCTATAGTCCAAATGCTGTCTTAAGTAATTTTGTTGTTGTTGTTGTTTTTTAGATTAAAATTATTACTCTGTGTTTATTTCCTGCTTTTACGTGATCCCTATTGACTGAATGCACCACAAATGTGGTATACATTTTGTGCTAACATAGAGCCTTTGAAGAGAGGCTTTTTTTCTCATTAGATCTTTGTCAACAAATCCCGGAAAAATTCTAAAATAAAGCAGAGTAGACTCAGAGATGTGCAATAATGCGTGCAAAGACAAAGCTTGGATGAACCTTTGAGCATTATGTCCCCGCCTTTCCTTCAAGAAGTCAGGTGTTATTAAAGCTTGCTTTTGTGTTTGCACTGGCACAGGAGAATAACATATTTACATGTTTAACTCCTCCTCTTATGACTTGTTTGTTGTACACAGATAACCTCTAATTTTTTACTGAGAGGATGAAGTTGCCTTTTGTTGGACATGTAGAAATTCCTGTGACAAAAGGACTGCAGTATAAGCTTTTCTGTACTTGGGTATAGGTGCTTTTGATCTCAGTAAAGGGCTCATACGCTGCAGCTGCTCACGGAAATGCAGGTGAGGGTCACAACAAAATCATAAGAAAAGAAATTGATTTGACTATGTATACCAGGTTAGCACAATATTATCATGACGTTAGTTCTTGTGGATTTCTTTGTCAGAGCTAGAGCCAAGGATAATTTTGGACTCAGGCCTTGAATATAATAATTTGAGGTCTGCCTTAATTTGGATATTAATGGACTTTATTTTTAACATGATATTACATCATGTTAAAAAATTACATTTTACCATGATATTACATATGATATTACATTTCTAAATGTTATTCGATATGAATATAATGTAGTCAATTTTCTGGGAAGACATTACTTGCGAAAACCTTGTATTTCACAATACCCCCCAGCATTCATTCCATGTTGCAGGTATTCCATTAGATATGAGACCTTGTGTGTTACGTGCTTACATTCTGCCTCCCTAATTAGATGGGGTATTGCTTTCTCTATCTTCCTGTCTTGATGCTGCTTCTGTTAATCTTACTGATGGTGGACTGTAAGCTATCGCTGTTCATCTGCTGTCCTGCTTCATTCACTACGTGCTGCAAAGTCAGGGAAGGCTTTGAAGCACAAGAGTGTACTGATCTGGTCCATAGCGAGCTGCAAAGATGCCCAAGAAGCCGCTTCCTTTCTGCTATGTCCCCTTTCTTCCTCTCACTGACTGGAGATGCTGCTGCTGCCTCCTCCTATTCCCCTTCCTCTCCTTCCTTCTCTCCACCTTTCTTCAAATCCAACCAGAAGTTCTTTAGATGCTTGTCTGAAATCCAGACTCATATAATGATGATGTCTTTGTGGTGGGTTTATTGTTTAAGTGCCATTTCTCATGTGCTGTGGATAGTCATGCTTGTATTTTGCTTGACGGTTGTTTCAACTGTCCAACTTCTTGCAGAGCATTAGCTAACTACCTTAAAAATAAAAATAAAATTCACAGTCTGCAGCAGATTTTCCTCTGCTTCTGGAAGGCAATAGAAAGAGCGCAGTGTAGGTACCAGTGACAGAAAAATTAACTGGCTATTTTGGGCTGAAAAATACTCAAAATGGAGTTGACACTTTCCAGATCATCCAGAATACAGCTCTGAGGAAACTGAGTTCCCTTTGAAATTACCACTAAGATGCTTTAGACGGCTAGAAATAAGAGGTTATTTGCTTTTCAGTGGGACTGTTGTGTTTTCTTTCAGGCCTGAAAATTCATGCAGTGTTGCAATATAAATGTGAGTGGTGGGCACCTTTCCCCTGAGATCTAGCATGTTTGTGTTCTTGATCATAAAGAAACCTGTCTTTTCAGGCAGAGAGTAATGGCAAGTACTACTATCAGCAGAATTTGAAAGCGATATTTCTTTCTGTGGGCTGACATGCAGTGTCCAGGACACCTTGCTCTGCCTTTTTTTTCTCCCCTCTGTTTAGCCAGACATACATGAATGAAAAGAGGAGATTCTTGCAGCTAAGCTTTTTGTTTAATGAAATATATATCAAATCTATTTGTGCTGAGTCCCTAGTTAACCAAATCTCAGAAAGTCGACATATCAATGCCATAGGAATACAGAAATGCCCTTATAGACAAATTGAAATTTCCAAGTTGCACCTATACTCTTTTTTTCTTTTGAGAGAATAGCAAAAAGAGCTTTTGCAAGTTGCAGGTGACTGAGGTTTGATATAGATTAGATCTAAAGCAAACATGTAGTTGGTAACAGTAATGATCAATGCAATTTTCCTCATCAGTCACAAGATTTATGTATTACTTTTAGTATGGAATATCCATTAGGAAAAGAAGCTGTTGGTTACTTACAAGAAAGTATTGAAACTGGCCCCCTGAAAGATATTTTAGGAGAATGATGTGAGAATGATGACTGTCAGGCTTATCCTCTGTTTATCCAGTGCGGGAAGAATTATCTGCAACATGAGCACAGTTTGTAAAGAGGATGTTTGCTACACAAATGAATGTAGGTTACACTATCTCTTACTTCCCTTCAGCAGAAGAGATCTGATCCTCTGCTTGATTCCTTAGCAAATATATTTAACCCTGGATGAAATATCATCCTAATTACCCTGCAAATTGCTGACCTCTAGAACAAGCCAATGTCTTGCAAGATAGTGCAAGATGTGCCTAAAGGACAGTGAGAAGTGTTGACTATAGGTATGAGGTGCTTGTGAAAATGATTCAGTAGAGCAGGAGGGAGGACTTCATTGAGGTATTTATGCCCCTACATAGGTGGGCAATGATTGGCCTTAACTGGTGGGGAAAGATTGGCCTGAACTGGCAGGGAAAACTCTCCTGAGACCCCGTGGCTCTGAGATGATAGTGATAAGAGGGCCCATTGGTTTTCCCCTCTGTAGAGGGGGGTGCTTGGAGTGATGCCCAACCAGGAGACCCACAGGGACAGGGTGAAGACAGAACTGCCTAGGCCCCATGAGTGTGACATGAGTGCCCCCAAAGGAATCCCAGTCAGTTCAGTCAAAAGAAGCAGTGGTGGTATAGAGGTTAGTTTTGGACTAATCTTTGAGATTCAGCTAATAAATACAGAACAAGAATCTGTATGTGAAAATTGAAAACAGTTATTTAAAAAATGGGGACAGATAGCTAGCAGCGTGGTAAATTTGCATGCAGAATGGCTGTTGTATCTCTAGGTTTCATCAATGCAAGGTTTTGAAGAGATGCATCTGTTCAAAAACTGCTGTAGTCAGTTTCATATTATTGGGCTCAGTTTAGTGGAAAGTGATGCATGCTGCTATGTACAAAATGTTTGTTATACACAAAAGAGTGTGTTAGGGCTATTCAGACTTTTATTCAATGAGTATAAATTGCCTTCCACAAGCATGAGCTGGAAATCTGGATTTGTTTTTTAATGTGTTAATGAAGATGCAAATTATCCAAGTTCTACTTCCAGTGATCTTAAATAAAATCCAATTTAGCATTAGCAAGGTTGTGATTTCTATAGAGAATTAATAAGTTACCTCACAGGGATCACTCTTATACAGAGATCGCTCTGTAGTGTGTGCCACAAGGAATAAAAAAGGTGCTTTTTATATAGGAAGGCTTTTTACTTTTGCAGGGTGTTTTCTTGTAGTAAGCCTGCGGTATGAGGGTCTTTTTTTTTTTCATTTTGGATGTTTGTGGTGGTATGTGCATTTGTAAAATACCTAAATACCTATTTTTTATCATAAGTATTTACAGTTTAGTAACACAGAAGTGTGAAAGCTAGGGCCAGAGCTCTAGGTTAGAGTCCAGGTACCTGCTGCTATATCATTCTCTTAATGTGATCAAATAATATCTTGAAAATCTGGGAGTTTCTTATGTTCTCCCCCACCTCCCTTGCCCTTTTCTTATGGGGAAGGTGTTGATATTGTGTTAGCTGGAAACTGTTTGATTTCCAGTCAGTTTGTGACCTTTTTTTATGTGTCAATATAGCCTTTAGCTTCTCTCTCTCATGCTTAATCACAAGATGTATTCGTAGAGAGAAATCAGAGCTCTCTCAGCATCTACAGGTAGAATAGGCAAGCCATGATCTTTTAAGCCTTGGTTATTGACACTCTTAAGCATCCTGATAGCTCTTCCTGAATAATTCAGTTTGAATACATCTTTTCTGTGAGTGGGCATGCACAGTACAGTACAAGGAACAGGTGTATCTTAATGTTTTGTGTATTTACATAAATATTCCTCTAAATCTAATCAGAAATATTTGTGCTAAGATCACATTTTGTTCTCTGCTAGCCACCTTAAAGTCACCTTTGAATTCATGTTCTTCAGATTTTATTAGCAGGTGGCTTCCAGGTGACAAGTTCTCGTAACTTCTGCAAAATGTGCCATTTGGTATAGTTAAGGGCATTTTATTACTTATCCAGCTCTTACTATGACAAGTTCCCTTTATTGTGCCATCCGCTAATTTCAGCAGGAAAATCTTAGTTTATAAATGTAGGTCAAGATTAAAAATATTTTAAAAGCTTGTGTTGTGGCACTGTAAGAATGTGACGAATGTGAAGATATCTGAGAGTAGACCAAATTTTGTGCTGACATTGTCAAGAAAGACATATCAAAACCAGGCTTTGGCATATAGGAACCAAAGCCTTCTCTACCTGCATCAGACTTGTAGTAGTTTCTTCCTTATGAAATTGAGTGTCTTCAATAAGCTCAATATTTATAATTTTCTTACAGAAGCAGCTAGTGTGTTTTTTCTCTTCTAGATCTTTGCTCACCTTATAAATGTACGTGTGTACTATAATATGTGATTGCTAACTGATAATTTCCCATATGCTCATGTGTTAAGAGTTTAAATGAAGTTTAAATAAAATCTTGCTGTGTTTATTTTATCTACAAAATTACTGATTTTATCAAAGAGGAGACCTGCATTTTTAGCATTTTTCATCATATTCTGCACTATGTATAATATTTGTCTTCAAAACATCTTTGGAACCTTATAAACTGGAGAAGCCACACATGATCTTGTAGTTGCAGAATTATTACGGGAGGAGCTTTTGGGAGGACTAGTGCAGTTTTCTTTCCACATTTGATGGGTCATTAAAAATCCTGGTTACAAAATTTGCAGAAACATGCACCAGTTCTTCCAAGAAATCTCAAAAGAAGATTTTCCATATCTATCTCCCTACTTTAGAATATATACTTTAGCGCAGCAAAGCTTCTCAAGTTTGTTTCTCCATCAGCTTTGCTAATTTCCATGTTCAAGTTTACGTTCCCATGAACTGTTTGCTTTGTGTCGTATCTTCACGATTGCTCTTGTTTAAAAGCTAAGGCAAAACATTTGTTTATAGTCCTACATATATTTAACTTCATTCTTAGTGCCTAATGGCCTGGTTTCCTGCTTCCTTCCAAATTTATGTTAATTATGGCCATTGTGCTAATTGTTTTTAATACTCTATGCATGATTTAGTTCAGGATAACTTTTGTTGATTTACATTTTTCTCCCATGCTGTATGACCTCCAGGGAAGAAGTATTATTAGTATTTGCCATTTCTCTGTTTTTGTTGTTATTGTTTTGTATTGTTTTTTTTTGCCTTGCCTACTTCTATGGCAGTTTTCCTTATAGTACTCAGCCCCTCCTTGAACAGTTTTTATCTGCTTTGTATGCAGACTCCAAAATATAGATTTAAAGAATGTAAGCCTTGAAGTTTAAATCTTTAAACTCTTCTGTCCCCTTAATCCCTCAGTGTGCTTTTTCCTAATAAAGTAAAATAAGTTATGGACTTGGTTAATTTTCTCATGATTCCATTTAAGTTGAAGGAAGTTCACTGGATCCATAATTATTTTGTATGCCTGGCTCTTCTATAGCATAATCTATATTTTATATTTTTTTAGTTTAAAATAGCATCCTCTTTTGTTACTGCTATTACACTTGTGTCACTTACTGTCCTCTCTAGTTTCACACACCCTCATAATTCCTGATATTATTAATCTTGTCAACTGTATTCTTATCCACATCCAACCACAAATCCTAGACTGGACATCATCTGTTATTCCAGAAGAATGGATGCACATTGCTACTTTTTGGGTTAGTTTACAATATTCTTGTCAAAATCCTACTTCTATAATTATGATTTTTGAATATATTTTTCCTAAATACCCTGTGGTTTTCAGTATTTTTATTCTTGTCTCAAACACCAGTCTATAATATCTCTCTTAGTCCTGAAGTATTACATACTTTGGGGACATGTATATTTTTCTAGTAATACCCTGTCATTTGCTTGATTTTCCTGCCCTGATGTATCAACATCATAACTTGGCTTTGACACCATCCAATTTTTAAGTGGATTAAACACTGTATTTCATTGCCTATGTAATTGACTATGGACAAATACTTTTTGAAGAAATGTAAGTGTATTTTGGGAAAGTGGTTTTGCTTTGCCAAAGCCATTACTTGGAGTTGCAGCAAACTCATTTTTCCTCTTCTTATCATAAGAAGCTACAGAAAAACTCTCTGCACTGTATTCCCATTTAATAGAGTCCAGTGTGGCATCTCCAATATGATCAGGAATGGTTTTCCTACAACCTAAGAAATGTCCCACCCTTCGTAACTAAAGTGTTTGGAAGCACAGGTTCACAGTCAGTCAGTGGCCTATCAGGGTGCCCATCAGGAAGGTAAATGGGACATTTGCCATAGAGGGCCCCTGGCCATAGAGCTCTTTTCTGTAGAAGGTGAGAATGAACTTGGAAATAAATCCATGGACCATCTCTGACTTGGTTCTCCCTAAATATCTCTCACCTGTTTTCTTTTTTCCGTTTATATATTTCCTTTTATATATATACATACACACACACATACACATACAATCTGAATCTGAGAGGTGTTTGTATGCCACTCTTCAATATAAAGACCTAGAGTCAAAAATCTGGAGAGTGTTTAATATTGAGATACTGTGAAAGACAGAGTGATGCAATTCAATTCTCATTGTAAGGCATTTAACCTCTTTATTAAAAGCAAAATTTATGCAAAAAATAAAAAAAAATTAAAAAAGGACTTTGTATGAAATTCTAACTCTTACTTAAAGAGCCAAGGAAAGACTGATTACATTTGCTTAAGAAGAAACTGTTGAAAATCTCTCAGTTCAAGTGGATTTCATTAAATGATCACGTGACTCCAGAAAAGGAACCACTAGCTGAGCAGAAATGAGGCTCCTGCAGTCTTTGTGTGCTGCAATAACTCCCAAAAAACCCTTTGTTTCTGCTTCCTTGCGACCAAGGACCCAAGTTTGCAACTGCAGTGTGCAGGAGATTTCTACATTGCATATAAATTAAGCTTATTGGTTTGATGTCTAAATGTACGTGTCTAGAGTGAGAGAGACAGATATAAATTTGCAAGTCTATTCCTATCTGCAGCCCTCCCTGGAGTGCTGGCGGGAGGTGATATTTCAGCTGTGGGACGTGCTTATTTTTCTCAGGAGCCTTGTGTCATCTCACCTGTCAGGCACACTTTCCTTTTGTTGGCCACTGTTACTAAGGAAACTTCTCTTCTGTATGAGCCCTAGTAGCTGCTGCGTTTGGGGTCCTGGCTCTGGGAGCACAGCCACGCATAATTCCCAAATTCAAGGCTGCCCTGCAGCTTGCTTAACCCGTGATGTGACCAGAAATGCGTTAGGCAGTAGTATTAGTTTCCGCTCCCTCTGTTCAACACAGATGCTGCAGGACAAGCCCTTCAGGATGCAGCTCTCATCTCCCCAGCTCTGAACAAATTAGCAAAGCACCTTGTAACCTGCGAGGCATCGGAAGGAGACTGATGTAAGCATACTTGGAAAACCTCTGATTCTACTACTTTAAAGTAGCATCAAATATTAACTATAAGATCTAAAGATAGTTTCTTCTTTGTTGAAGCTATATATGTTACATATATATGACATGAAATTATATATGACATACCCTATATGTCAAATGAGCTGACACATATGGAAGAATATATGTGAACTTGGACTCTCCCCAGTCTCCTCATTCAAATTAGGTGTCTGACCTAGAAGGTTCAGTGATTTTAAAATAGAGTGACTTAAGAGACCGCTCTCGTTGCCCTACATAGCTATTGATTTAAAAATCACTTTGTCCTCACACGTGCACAAAAAGACACTCCTGAATTCAACAAAAATGACTCCTTTAGATATCATAGATGTATGTAGAGATGTTTAGCCTGGCACACCGTTAATAAAAACATGTAAAAAATTAAATGCAGAAAAATATGTACCTGTGAACATCTGAAACACTGACATCATTGTTCTAACAGCTAAACATAATATTGATGAATTAGTCAATGTACAGGTCTCACTGTTGCAGAATTTAGACTTTGTCTTAATTAACTGCTAATTTAAGCTGTGTGGCATTCAACAGCACAAGCTGCAGGCTACAAATATTACCGGTATAGGTAGAGGGGAAGGTGGGGTTTAGAGTGTGGGTATATTGATCCTAGATTCATCTCAGAAGTGTCAAGATTAGCTCCCTTTGCCTTACTGTAAGAATTTGAAGACAAATCCCAAATTCTGAATGAATAGTCAAAATAGGAGGGCATAGACATACATATATATGTATATGTACACGAGGATTTACCATGATAGAGAAATGGGAAGGCATGGTAGCTTACTGGACTCTTAAGCTGACTGAATGCTTGTAAATATTCACACTAGTACCTAAGCAATGATCAAAATGGGACTTAGTCCTGTGTCAATCAAAGCTCTTAATGGATAGCATACGCACGATCCCCTTGAGGATCCTAAAACATCTGTTTATATGTATGAGTAAAAATAAATACATATTAAAATCTTTTTTCCTACCTTCTCCCTAATTAGCTGATAACTCTATAACTCTCAAGGGCAGGGGTTGTCTTGCTTGCATGCTCCTACGGTGAGTAGTACAATAGGTCACTGGTCTCAGCTGCAGCCTCAGTCTCTGCCATGGTGCAATAATGGTCTTCAAGAAAATGAGTAATTTGGGCTGAATATCCAGCACAAATGGAGAAGAATTTTAATAGCTTTAAGCAGATTGTATGTTTACATTCTTCTTCCTGCATTTAAAACCTGCAGTATTTAGTATGTCAGCTTTTTCTAAAACAGTGCTATGCTGCTTAGAGTCGAGCAGTAGATTGAAATTATTAATTGGGCTCTGGATTTCATTGCTGCTGTCAAATGTAAAGCCCAACATTAACGGTCTCACCTGATTCAAGAAGAGAAAGCTGAATGATCTGTATAGCCAGAAGGGTACTATTTGCTTAGCTCCTTCCTTCATTCCACATGGCTAGGAGTTTTATAAAAATAATGAAATGAATTTCATTTGAGTGTTGCTGTTCATAAGACTTTCATCCAGAACTAAGTTTGTTCTCTTTATATTGGATATATGTGATCATAAACCCCCTCCAGCTTTTCCCTTTTGCCTTTACTCTTGCTCATTTGTTGTGTGGATATGTTTTACACAGATAACTTGGAGCTAAATGTACAAGAGCGCAGATGCCTTTATGGGCACATGATGAAGGAGGGGAAGGATGGTGTGTAGTTGCGGCAGATCCTCAGCTTTTAGAAATACATGGGTTTTTGCAAATACTTCTGATGCCTGCAATATGTGCTCAGTGTAAACAAGACATTCTGTAAGCAACTGATGAACTAATGAAGACAGATTTCCTACTGATTTTTTTTCTAGCTAGGGCAGAATTTCACATTACACTTAAAATGTTCCTTGTGGTGTGCCAAAAGAGACAATCCTACTTTCTTTACTAACCTCCAGCTTCCATTGCTATCCCTTTCTTTGCATCAGATACAGCAATCATAACGGCTCAAAGTGAATCTGTAAACTAACTAGTGTGTCTGTGTATGTTTCTAGCTAAATCGATGAGCTGATTATTTCTGAGATTAGGACCCCTCTGTCAAGTCTGAAGTGTAGTCAATGAACCCTAAAGATTTTAGACAGAGACATGAATGTGTGTGCAGTTATATGCACTAACTGGATGTTTAAGTGGTATGCCTGTGTATACTGCAGCTTAATTTTTAAAGTAAAGTAGGTATATAGTAAATTTATCTCTGAAATGCCTTTATATCCTACACCCTGTGACAGTTCATGCCAGAGAAGTACAGCATACAATGCTTCAGGAAAGCAAGATTATGGTTAACTTATGCTGCAGCTGAGGATGCTAGTATGCAACACACCTAAACTCTTTGCTGGGATCCTTAGCATTTTTAAGGAAGTGATATGTGTTCACTTGAGATGAATATGTAATTGCCACTTGCAGGATATACAAAGACTTTTTCACTCGCTGCATGCATGCAACAGGAGGCTGTTGAAAAAAAAAACATTTGTTTTCAATGTTTTGTGCAGAGTAAATTCAGGACTAGCATCTATGTTGACTAGTAGTTGACTAGCAGTGGAAGTTGCTAGCCAAAATGTTCCCAGGAAAATCATATCACGGGAATAACTGGTTGCTCTGAGGGTAATAAATGACCACTGAATGATCTACTGTACTCTAATGCTAAACAGACAAGCAGCCAAGTGTCTAAACTTTGGATTTATTTGAACTCAGCATGTGCTTTCAGCAACTGCCCTCAGAAATGTTACTGAAACGTGATTCATGATGTTGACCTTAGGAGATTAGATAGATGTTGCTTCAAGTGCGTTTTGTTGGCAGTTGGAGATGAAACAGAATAGTGTCTGAACTATATTCAAATGCGCATACTAATGTGTTAGCTCCTGACACTATTAATCCTGGTCCTTGTTCTTCAGCCCCTTCCTAGCTTCTTGCACATTTGTGCCAGGCATCGTCACTCATCACTTGCTTTGATAACCATTAGGCCAGCTTAGTGTTGTACTGGTTATCTGAGGTGAGCACTAATGTGAAGAGCTGCTGCCTTTGACTCCCTCTGTAGACATGGATGGCGCAGCCGTTTGGCAGAGCCTTCTCTGTCCACATGCATGATACCTTGGAGACCACACATCTGTGTGCTGGCTTGTGTACAGCAGTCTGCTTTATAGCACGGTCTTTGAGAGTAGCATGTAAACGAATTGTCTGAAGTGACCGTTTCCATGCCCCACTCTACCACCTGCTTTTGTTTTTGCAGCTATGTGACAACTAGAGCTATCATGATTCCAGGATTAAAGTGCTGAGCTGGCTCTCTGGACATTAGGACTCTCATTACTGGTTTGATGGTGGACCAACTTGAGGCCTTAGCAGAATCACATTCTCTATTTCAGCATCTGCAAAATGAATGAAGTGATTTTCACTGTTCTTAAAGCACCTTGATGTATCCATGATGTGTGCTAAGCTATACCACTGATGACACCTGTGCTAGTTCTGATCCACTCTCCAACTTTCGCCCTGCTGAGAGACGTGCAGAGTGGGCCTACTCAGGGGAATATTAAATGCTAAACAGATTTCTAGTCCTTTACTCGCATAATCACTTAAATTAAAAAGAAGAAATCTGCCATAGGATTTAATTTGCCATATATTTAATTTGTTAATTATGTTAATATGTTAATTAATGCCATAGGTTTAATTTAAATAAAGGACAATGATTTTCCCAGTCAAGAAGACTTAGTACCATTTTGGGGTTCTTTTGCTAATATTAGTTTTGTATTTTATGTTAAAATGTCATAACTACCACTACAATATTTGATGCCTAGGAGGAGGAGACTACTTAAAAGGGAAACTGAAAAACAGGTCATTAGATTGTGGCTGCCCAAGAATAATGCTCTTTCTGTTCAAATACCTGTATTTATTCAGAATACTTTCACTAATCTTTAGGAGAAACACAGAGTTTAAAACATCTTAATGTGTGGAGCATCTCTGAGATAGGCACTGACCATATTTTTTTCCTAGAGACTACCGTCTAAGAGTGCCAGGCCTATATGCTCATAGTGAGAAGGAGACATGTGGACCTGTTTGTTAGGTGGGTTATGATGGCAACCTTTCACTTAGCAGCCCTGACTGCACATGCCGATTCTCACCAAAGAAATCTTATCATCTAGAGAGATCTTTAGTTCTGTTTAGACTGCAAGATTTTCAGTTTTGCATACTACAGCAGATCTGTTTAGTTGCTTCTGGTATAATGTGCTGTGCATGATCAGGGAGGTGCCTTTTCCTTATGAGTCTAGATGAGCTGACTTATCCGGGGTTTGTAAAGGCAAAACTATATATGAAAGGAAAATATGAAAGGGAATTTTCCTCACTTACAGGTGAAAAGCAGCTGTTTAATAGCACACATCAGCTTTGCACAGTGCTTTGGGACAGCAGCTTTCTAAACTGAAATTCATGGGCAGGAGACAGACAATTTTTTTTTTTTTTGGCCGTAAACTATTTAAAAGCATAGTGTGAGAAGGTGCAGCAAAGTGTATACATTTTGCTGACCCCAAAAGAGAAGCTTTTTGGTACTCAAAAGAAGTTTCCTTTGTTACTAGAAAGACCTCTTTGCCTTCTGCATGGGAAAGCAAATGAGGTGACTTGGCCACTTGATCTTATTTGTTGAGTTGTTTCTGTGGCACGTAGGTGATCACCCAGGTGGGAGATGCTATCGGCCACAGTCAGCAACTTTGTTATGTGCATTTGTTTCAGGGATCCTGGAGTTCATAGCTGCTATGATGTTTTAGTTCTTCCCTACATCCTTGTTTTTGGACAGTTTTCCTAAAATTTCCTTTTGTGCTCAAGTTTCTCCAGTTCATTCATTACTCAAAACAGGTTTTGAGAAGCGAGCTGGAATTTAATTTTTTTAAAATATAATTATTGATTTATCCTGTTTTTGTCATTTTAGACACAGCCAAATACTTGAAGTGAGTGTTTTTCAGCAATTGTCATTTTTCAGGCTTCTCAAGGGACAAGGAAGATAGCTCAGGCTGATGATTGCTTCATTGTTCTGGAGTAATCCACTAATGACTGTGTGTGAGCATCCCAGCCGGAGAGCTTGGCCTGAAGAAACTGAAATAGGCAGCATGCTGAAGTGGCAGCAAACAAAGCAAAAGTTCAGGTATCAAATGTTGAGCATTTGTGAAAAATGGCCTTGAAAAGGCTATGAATGAGTGGTATCTGTGTGAATTAACTGTTGGTGACTTGGTGTGTGCATGTGTTCGGTTTCCATGAGTGTCCATTCGCTATGCCCAGGCAGAGCTCTCTAGGGCCAGCTTTTTCTTCTGCCATGTTAATACAGCAATGAGTTCAATAAACTTTATCACTGTGTAGACATGTTATGAAAAATGGTGTGATACTGGAAACACTGGTGTGAAAAACTGGAAACAGTTTTTTTTTTTCCTCTGAAATGGTTTACTGAATTGCTGCATAAATTACAGGCAATACTAAAATATTAATTTAACATTAGGGAAGTTAACATAGGAGTCGTCCCCTCTCCCCCCACCTTCTGGCCCTTCCCGGCTCTTTTCATGCTATAAACATTTCAGGACATCTCTTAGCTGCCTACTTTCAAGTAATCATCACTTAATTGTCACCAAATTCAAACATGTGAAATGGAAAAGAGTTTAGTACCCAGATTTCTTCTGTATCTTCAATACCGAAAGTAACTTTTGGGGGGAAAAAAAGAAAAAAATGAAAATTGCAAGGAAATAATGTTCTAATTTAATCTCTTTCTTTTTGTGAAAAAAAAAAGGATATCCTGTTGCTTTTTAGTCTGTTCAGAGAGGTAGGTAAGAAATTACGAGTCTGATCTGGGATGACTGAAGTCAGTTTAAGTCTTTCTATTGAAATCAATATTACTTAATGCCTTGATGCTGTGCAAAGGGCAGGGATATTTTTTCTTACAAAAATATAATAATGATTCCATGCTCTTGAGAAGAAAAATAAGATTTTATTTACTAGTCCTTTCCCTGCATGGTCTCTTTCGTCTGCATCATTTATTGATGCATAATCTAATGAACTGCTAATTACTGAGGGAAATATTATTGAAATAATGATTCCTGTGGTTTCTGAAAGAGAAAAAAAAAATCAATACATGAATCACAAACAGAACTCCCAAATCCCTTAGTTTTAATTAGAAAAATAAAAAATGAGGAATTCGTTGCCATGAGTGCATTTGAACTTACTCTTAAGAGTTTACTGGATGTTAGATCTAACTGGATGTAAGATTAGAAATGCTCATTAGAATAACAGAAAGTTTTTCCTTCCTCTCTAAATTTGGAGTAATTCAATATTCTTGTGATGTGTGTTAATATATAAAATCAAAAAGTTCTATTAACAGAAGCAGATGATTGACCTGTGTTCATGAGAGTTAAAATAGTATGAGTTCTCCTGGCACATTATGCTTGCCATGGCAGATGAGCTCTCCTCTGGCCTCCATCTCCAAAGGGAAAGAGCTGGAGGTTAGGGCAGCTTTGAAATATTGAGACATTTATATTTAGTGACTAGAGAAAGACTTAGTAGAAAAAAAGAAGAAGAAGAAGAATTAAAACAGCACTTAGAACTTGAAAACAAGGGTGTGGTTAAGTGGGGATATAGTGTGTGCCGAAGTGTAGTTTTGCCCTTCCCTGTCCCTAAGCCCCTGTCTGTGATGCTTCTGGTTATTCAGCCTTGGAGAAAAACCCTGCTCCATGACCAGATCTGATCCTGGGCCAGCGTGGTCCTGCATAGTGCAGTGATGCCAGGGCTCTTAATGACTCTCCACCGAAGCGCTTGGTTTTTCCACCCCCATCTGCCTGGTAAAGGCTGATGACCTGAACTCATGGGTACCCATGGGGACGTCCCTACTGCCTTGGCTGGTGCTCAGCACTATATCCCTCATGTCAACCACAATGTCTGTCTCGAGACATCTGTTAGGGCATCTGCTCTCTGCCTCTGCTCTCTATTTAGTGGTGCTGCTTGTCCCTGCCATCCCCATTGGAAAACCATGGAAGTGGCAGTTCTTGGTATCCAAGAAATACATATGTAGATAAATAGTTATTGCACCTCTAGCATGCTATTTTTTTATCTTTACAAATTAATTATGAGTGTTTTAAAAGATATTCTAAACACCAAATCTCTTGCCATATTTACATAGGACTTCAATAAATGCCTCAACATAAGCAGGCATCACCTGCAGATACTACACTGTAAGCATTCATATTGTAGCAGAAATTGGCATGTGATTTGTATTTTCACCTTTGTTGTATCATTTAACAGTTAGTGCTTCCTATTTAAATGTTTTCATCTGTGAAGCCGAGAAAATGAAATGCTCTTAATCAGCAGTAGAAACTTTATGAAAGTCACTTTTTGAAAAAAAAGCTGCTGCTTGAAACAAAGTCAAACAGGGTGTTACATCAATGGCACATATAACATCGGTGGCACTTATAACATCAATGGCACTGTGATTCTGCCTTTGTGCCCCAAACAAAAGCCAAATCACCACCATCAGGAGGCTCTGCTTAGTGAGAGGAAATACCTGGCACATCACAAATGCGCTAAATGAGGTGCAACACAAAACATGTGAAAATCAGTCTGTTGGATTTTTTTTTTTTGGTTGGTTGGTGGTTGTTATTATTTTTTTTTTTTCCTGCCAGATGGGAACTATGATTTAGGGGAGTAAGTCTCTTGTCTATTGATTAGACTTATCAGACCTGATTTCTGCCTTGTTTGTTTGTTTAGTACCTGAAAAACTGAGTAAGTATTTATACCTGCTAAAACGAGAATGCAGTAAATTCCTCTTTTTTATCAGCTTATTATTAGTATGGGAACTACCCTCTAAATCTGAAACACAGATATATACCTATCTACTGAAGCTTAATGAGGCTTATGGCATTGGGGCAGTTTTCATCATTGCAGAGAACACGAGCTGGTGGTGTCTGTACTTGCAAAGCAAAACTCATGCAATGTAATCACAGGCTTATGTTGTTTCTAAAAGAGGAAAGAAGCTTGTCTCCTGCTGTTGTTTTATGATGTCATTTGATATTTCTTAGCAGGAATTCCCCTATTTCCTATCTATCTGATTCACCAGAAAATGGAGATTGTGCATTAGAATATTATTTCATTCAGTTAAAACATGGATTGTCTAATTCAGATTGACTTAACAATGCTATGACTTAGCACATCATCACTGAAACTCTAGTACTTATATGCAGTAGCTCCTCTAAAATCAGGTTGGTAGTATCAATTCTCACACAGGTATGCAAAGCTGATTTAAGAAAAAAAAAGAAAAAGAATGAAAGAAGAGCCATAGACTACTCTGTTTCACTGATTCTTAGAATAGGAGAAAATGATCAAGGAACATCAAGCCATGCTGTAAATGACAGGAGGGACAAGCAGCAGAATGGCAGCTATGGAAGGAGTAGGTAAAAGTGGGCAATATTCAAACTTGCCCTATTAGTATCAGTATTTTATTTCCAAATGTACTCCTTCTGCATTAAAAATGATAACAGACGATTCTCTGCATCACTAGCAATCATTTCTTTATGGTAGGAAGCACTACTAATTACTCTTTTTAAAATGTGTTAAGTTATTTTTCATGTAGTTATTCTAGTAAATAGCTACAATATGAAGGAATATTTTTGTAGTCCCATCACAGAAACCTCCATTTTTCCTATCAGGTCCCTCTAGAGAAGATTAACCATTTTCTGGGCTATTTCATTGCAGTCGTCTTTTTTTCTGGTGCTCTTAAAATTTATTTTAGTTTTGAGAATATGTTAATAATTTAACAGTTCCGATGACATTCTGTTATACTGCAATCTCATACATTTTGTTGTATTCAAGCTCAGAGATGACTTCACTGTCCTGGTCAAAGCCTGAAGGACTTTACTGGATGAAAAAGAAGAGCTTTGAAAGCTGAGGCCAGAATAACACATACAAATAACAGATGCATACGCATATAGCAAACTGACCAAACTCTGGTCATTTTCTTGACTGAACACCCTTGTATAAGCAAGTAAGTTCAGAATGGCATGGTCTCAGGCTTGTGTAACATCACCTGCCTTATTAATGCTTAAATTCAGCTTAACCTTAATTGCAAGACAACATATAACACTGTTAAAACAGCAGGCGCAATACATTAATTCCAAACCTTGTTCTTCTTTCAGTACAAATGAAAAAGAAAGCAAAAGAACAATGCAAAGACTTTGATTTCTTTTTCCACCACATATATTTTTTTTCCTTTATATATTCCTCTTGTTGTTCTTGACTCACAAATGTTTTTTCAAAATATATACTGGTCTGCTTTTATCCCCAACATGTAAGTTAGTTAAGCTTGCTGTCCATTGTAAACTTCTGAATCTATGTTCAGATATTTTATATTAGCTATCACCCTGTCTGCTAGGCTTTGTCTTTGCTCCTTCTAAATTTTACAGATAGCTTTACAGATTTTACATATTTTACAGATAGCTGCAGGTTCATAACTACTTTTTTTTTTTCTGAAAATCCTGTTTGAAATTATAGAAACTGTGACTTCTCATCACAGTTGAAATAATTGTCTCAACCAGAAAGGGAGTTTTGATTCCATTTTGTCACTTAACTTTCCAAATCTGAATGTTTGCTATTACAGAAATGTGGGAGGGGATCGCTGGCTGAAAGGTTTGCACATACTGCTTTCATTAGTTAAATTTGATTGAATGATAAATATCTCTGTGCTGCAACATCTTCTACACACCCACATAATGCATTTATTTTATGCTTATTTCATATACCCTAATAAATATTATATTTTTGTTATAATAGGTGTTAAAATAGTTTTTAAGCTTGCAAGGTTTGATCCTACAGGTACATATATATCCCTATAACCTTAAGCATAAGTATAACATGTGAAACTTCTTTCTTGCAGAAAGTTAAGCTGATAAATGTATTTGTTTAAGGTCTGTTTGTTTGTTTGTTTGTTTTAAGCAAATAGAATTTGGCCTCGGTTGAAAAAGTATTTTTTATGTGAGTATATTTTTTGAAAGAACACAGAGTTGTCCTTAGGCTAATGTATTGTTAATGCATTGTAACTGAGAGGAATTCTCTGCAATTACTGACTTTTTAAGATCTGTGTCAAGATATTAAGCACAGAAACCAAGGCAATGACAAATAGGCTATGCCTTGTTAAATACTTATGAAAGAGCTTAATTTTAAGCATGAGAGTAATCCCTCCTGTATTACTTGTCATTTTGCAGCTCATTGGAATACCTTACATCTTATCCTAAATGTGTCTACTAATTCACAACCTCTATGTGCCAATTGTCTTTCCTTCTAGTAGGGATAACACTGGAAGAATAAAATTAAATCCTCAAATGCGTATTGACAAGGGCAAATCAAAAGTAAAAGATGAGATCCATTTTTAGACCTTTGTTGTAGAGTGTGAAGGTAAACTTCATCTAGATTAAAAATGTCTCCAAAATGTTTTTAGAGGTAAAAATAATTACATATATTCCTATTTTAATAGGGTTTAGAAATAGATGAATAGATCTGGAAAGCTTTTCAGCTTATTTTTCTCGCTTTCTCTTTAAGAATGCATTTGTATTAAAATTACAAGCCAACTGTTGTAAAGTATTAAATATGTGCCTTGCTAGCTAGTCGGTTGCAGGGTAGATAAAGCTATGAACATGTTTAAAGTTTTAAGGAAGAAAAATGTGAGAGAATGTGGTAGAGGACAAAGGAGTAAATATGTATAGGATTGTCAGGACAAAATGTAGGGTGCCGAAATAGCATCAAGACAAACAAAGAAAAGTGTTGATCATGATGGTTAGAAGGAGAGATGTGGAATCTTTAGATGTTTTTTTCTTTAAATTTGGTGTCATATTTAAAATATTATATGTGAATTTTTGCCATTAATGATAAGCAAAAAAAAAAAACAAAAAAAACCCCACAACATTAATGAATACAGCACCAAGAGCAAAGTAACACGTTAAAAAAGAAGTTGGTGTATACAGGATGCAATGGCATCTTCACCCCCTGTGACATATGCCAAGCAGAGTCTTATCCAGATCTCTGACGCATATTTGCATACACATGTATACTTCTAGAAAAGTAAGGAAAATTATTCAAGCTTGAAGTTAAACTTGCATGCAGAACTGGAGCATAAATAACTAGCTCAGAGCTACACATAAATATCATTTATATTAAGCCCATGGCAGGGCTAGGAGCTGAATTAAGATCTTTTAAGCTGTGGATGAGTGAGTCAACCACAAAGTTAACTTTCCTGCTGTAGAATTTTACCCTAAGTATGCAGCTTATCTTTCAGCATACGCTTAAGTCTGTTTCCATTCATCAAAATGCTTAAAATCATAATTTCCACCATAGTGGGAAAAAATGAGGCAATAGCCATGAACACAGACAGCGGATATCAGCTGTCACTCTGCTAACCCAATATGAGAGGAAGTTAAAAATGAGACAGTGCAGTTCTATCAATTTGATTTTCAATTATGGTGCCTAGTGTCTGTGTGTTTCCAAACAAAAAATACATTTTTAAGTTTGTGGAACGTGTATTTGGCACACTCACAATTGTGATATGGTAGAGCTTAGTTTAAAGGGGCAAAGATGGCCTTATTCTAAAGGAAGAGGTGAGATGCCACCACCTCATGCAGTGTGGGGCTGTACCCAGTATTCTTGATGAGGGCATTAGATGTTTAAGGCCTGTGGTAAATCCAGATCTAATTAGATAAATCTGTTTGTTTTATGAAGCACTGTAGAAAGGTAATAAGGTAGGACAAGTATGTGCATGCAGTTAAAAATGAAATTTCATGGAGGTTTTTTCATGGAACAACTTAAAGAGAAACAATGTGGAATGAAGAAGTAGCAGAGTAGACTTTTGAAAGTTTCTCTGAACTCTAAAAGGGAGTATCTCGATTAGAAGGTGGATTAGATCATTGAATTATAGAATCATGATGGTTGGAAAAGACCTTCAAGATCATTAAGTTCAACCATAAGCCCTTCAACACCATGCTGGCTAAACCATGTTCCTACGTGCCTCATCTACATGTTTCTGAACACTACCGGGGATGCCGACTCCACCATTTCTCTTGGCAGCCTGTTCCAAGGCTTCATCACTCTTTCCATGTAGAATTTTTTCTAATATCTTAAACCGAACTTCCCGTGGCGCAACTTGTTCTATCTGCATTTATTCTGGAGAAGAGACCGACCCCCGCCTCACAACAACCTCCTTTCAGGTTGTTTTAGGGAGCAATAAGATCTCCCCTGAGCCTTCTCTTCTCCAGACTAAATAAGCCCAGCTCCCTCAGCCGCTCCTCATAAGGTCTGTGCTCCAGCCCCTTCCCCACCTTTGCTGCCCTTCTTTGGACACTCACCAGCACCTCCATGTCTTTCTTGTAGTGAGGGGCCCAAAATAACACAGTATTTGATGTGTGGCCTCACCAGTGCTGAGTATGGGGGGACCGTCCCTTCCCTGGTCCTGCTGGCTATACTGTTCCTGGTACAAGACAGGATGCCGTTGGCCACCTTGGCCATCTGGGCATCTAGAGAAAATGCTAGAAGTGACTGAGACGTGTTAATGAATAGTGGTTCACCTAGGAACTGAGAACAGAGAAAAAACTATTATTTAAGCTGTTTTTTTTTTTTTTTTACTGACTATGCAGTCATTTTCAATTGAGTGACACTGTTTCAAAATTTTTGACAGACTTGAATGAAAAAAAAAAAATTTCCTAAATTTTCATCAAGTTATATAGAAGGAAATGCAGCTCTCCTAACATTATAGTGCTAATGAATGAAGCAAAGATTACTCATGATGTCTAATTAAAGCAGCTGGCTAATGAGAGCAGCCACAGACAAATGGAAACCTCAGCAAGATTTCATTTGAAACAGCTAACTGACAGGAAAGCAGGGAGACTGGATTCAGGGATTTAAGGCTGCAGAAATCTGAGTCTGAAAGAAGTGATATAGACATCAGCTCACTGGCAGAGAGTGCACCTTGAAAATCCAGCTGGGAGTAGTAACACATTTTTTTTCTCAGAAAGAAAGGGAAGTGACAGGATGAATAGAGATGTGTAAGGAGAGAGAGTTTTTAACAATCGCTCTTTCCTAACCATATGGTGCCAGGTAGGAAAAACTCAATGTAGGGCTTCCCAGCTGAAAACGGGTAAAGAGAAAGAGAAGTGAATGAAAAGGTCCAGAAAAAATCTTTTTGTTATTGTATGTTGATTTATTGATCCCCTGGCTTGTTCAAGTGCCTCACCAAAAAAACAGAGAAAAGGCCTGAAAATGGTTGTACTTAGGGGAAATGGTGAATGGACATTGCGTTTATAGCTCTGTTGCTTTTTTGTTCTGTCTGTCCTACTTAAATAAAACAGTCTTTTTTAAGCCAGTTGATGCATGGCTTGTGCAGGGGGAGAGAATTTCATGGCATGTTAGCCTGCTTTGTTAAATAATCCTAGGTGTCTGGATGGGAGCTCAACTTGTTGTTCTTTAGTGACTCTAAAATTTGAAACTGGTCCTTGTTGCTGCCAGCCAAGTCCTCGGAGAAAAGATTCCAGTAGGTTGCAAAGAAGGTCTCCTGGTGAAGAAATAAAATAGATGAGAAGAGAAATAAACCATCAACATAGGCTTATGTTTATGCTAGAAGAAACACTGAGTTGAATTTTTGAATTTTAGCCTTTATAAAATACTTAAATGTTAGGCTATACTTCCTGGAAACTGATGTATAACTGCAAGATGTTCATTGTTCTTACAAGCTTTTTAAAACATACTGTACTTGAAAACTGAAATTTTAAAAAACCCACTATTTTAACCCACAAAACATTGGCTGACTTTACAGGGGAGTTTCGTCATTTGCAAATGACTGATCTACACTTTATAAAACAGAAAGCAGGTATCTGTAAAAAATCTCTGAGTTATTATAATATTTCATATTTTGGTACATATACTCTTAAATCTGCATCCCTAGACTAGTATCTTCTTCTTTCTGAAAGATAAAATAAGATAAAAATGGTAATGTGAAAGTGCTGGAGTCAAAATGTGAAAGGCATTGATTGGTGTGCATCTAAGGCTATGTTATTATGTATGGTATGTGTAAAAGCTGTGTTACCAAGAATAAAAGATGTCATCATTGCTCACACAGCTATTCATACATGCATCTTCTTACAGGTCATCCTACAGGTCATCTAAAATGACTGTGGGGTAAGTTTTGGCTTTTATAAATGCTATACATTCTTTGTATTTTGTTTAGAGTATATATAGATTCTCCTTCACAAGTGATTTAAAAATTAGTTTGCAGATGTTACAAATCCTTTATGAAATGGCCTACCATTTTAACAATTCCACCTGGCTTATACTCCAGGTCCATATCTCCAAATTCATTTCAGAGGAAAAATATCATTAAAATTTGGTTTAAAATTCAAAATGCTTTGTTGGCTGTAAAACAGTAATCTTTCTCTATTTCTTTTAAGTATCTTGGGAATTTCTAGGGTTGTGGTTCAGAGGCAGAAGTCTGTTGCATTAAACTCTAGAGATCTCTTTTATATTTTTAATATAAAGTCTGTCCCCAAAGAGTCATTAAATCTGGACCCTTTATAGAAAGATATTTTTCTATTAAAAATACTTCATGAACATTTAATCGCTTTTTTTTCTGACATCTTCTTAGATCCTAAAGCCAGGAATCATTAAATCATGTAGATTAAATGCCGTATTTTGCACTGTTATTCCTCTACTGAGACCAATAATTTGCATTTGATGTAAGTAATTTTTCCCTAAAGTACTGAAAACATCTGCTATTTCTTTCACTAGTGACTGAAGAATGATCTTAATAATAATAATAATATTTTTTTCTACTGCATGTTTATTTGCTTTTCATTTCCAAGTTTTGGTTATTCTTATTCCTCTCCCTACTAGGTTAAGGCCTTTGTCACTCCCTTGAATAATGTTTTTTAAAGAGGTTTAGAACACAGTACCCAGATAGTTCATTTCCCCTTTTTAACAGCTTTTTCAATAGATTAAGCCTTCCATTTTCTTTCAGTGTGTTGGTATTAGTTACACGTGTGCTCTACCTAATATGTTGGCTTGAAGTCTCCCCCTTCTCAGGCCTCCCCCTACTAGGAATATGCATAGAACACCAACATCTGCCCTGCTTGGAGAGCTGGGACTGTGAAGAAAGACCCCACACATCTTGGGGGAAATGAAGGTAGGAAAGACGCTTTAGAACTACATAGACATAAAGTACTGCACAGGTTGTAAGTTTATTTAATTTTTCTTCGTTGACACTGTTTCTTTAAAATTTCTCAGAGGAATGCACATGTACCATAATGAACACCAGAATCATAGGTTTTATGATATAATTTGACACACAGTCTGCTTGAAACTTCTTTTTGAGCTGGAATATACTCTCAGATACCTTTTCTCAAAAGCTACCCAGGAGCAGTTTTGGCAACCATTGTCAATTTAAAGTCTCTCCACTGCAACTCTTCCTCCACTAGGGCCTCATTCCAGTGGTGCCCAGGTACTAAGTCCTCTGTTGGATTTTCCAGCAAATTATTACACAGGACTTCAGTAATTCTGTATCACATAGAACAACTTCTGGCCTGAAATGTCTTTATGCTGAGTTCTGTACAAACCCAGAACAAAGAACCATACTGATTTTAGAGGTTGTGATGTAAATGAAGTAAAAACAGGTAGAAAACAAAATATATTAAGGTTATAGTGGTCAGATATTTTGTTGTTATTTTTAAAATCTCCTGAATAGGAGAATTATAATGTGGATTTTGAAGGGAAATACTGCGGTACATGCAGATGTTAATGACTGATCCTCTCAAGTCTTAGCAGAACACATTTAGTGTACAAATATAAGTAACTGGAATAGTGGACCTCCTGGCAGCAGGAGGAAACATCTTCTACTGAAAAACACCTGGAAATGCTTTATAACGTGATAGATTTCCCCCTGGTGCCCAGAATAGGGAAGAGGAACAGCCTTGCTCAGTTGCCCTTTCCTGCTCTATCGGACAAGTATAAGGAGGAGGAGGACAGAGTACTCGAGGTCAGGGAAGGCTCATTTCTGCATTACCTTCAGTGCATTGGAAATTTGCCATCCTCAGAGTCTGCCCTGCCAGAGCGCTTCCTCTGGAAGAGGTTAGCAACCCAGATCAGGCAATGAAACAGCTCAATGGTACTTCCAGAGGCAGAGTTAAGATCTGGGAAACTACCAGAAAGAAACTCTTAGTAACTGATTTTTAAGCAATCCTACCTGTGCAGATGAGGAAAAGAAACTCTGAGATGGGAGGAAAATAAGGTTTCTAGAAAAACAGACAAGATGTAGGAATTAACAAGAGAGACGAGTAACCAGCTTTGCAAGGTCCCTGGGAGCAATGGCTAAGTTGGAGTTCTCCCATTTCACTCCTAAGAAAGTGATTAAAGAATGAAAGACAAAGAAGTGCAAAAGTGCAAGAATGGCCCAGCATCTCCTGCTCAGTCCCCAAAACCACAGGACCCCAGAAGAATTGGGAGCACAGGGCAAGAAGCTATATCAGTTTACTCAAGGAGACAGACCAGAATGGGGAGCCTCTCCATGTTCACCATAGTCTAAAATAAGCTTGACTTGAAATAAGCATCATCACATTTTGTAGTGTGAAAATTATCTTTAAAATAGTGTAACGATTATTTTGTTTTATTTGTTCCCCCTCAATCTCATACTTTCTCTCTGATCCAAGCAAGTTCTTGGTAAAGAGGCAGAAAGAATGTGTTTGGGGAGGGTACTTTTGCTGATTGCTTCTTGACAACTGTATTACCCATTTCTGCATACACATTCAAAACAACTATTAGTGTAATACCACACAAGACTGTTTCCATCCATTTTCTTTATATCCCTGGATCGTGCTGTCCCTCTGTCAACATATCTTCTCTTGGGATTAGCATTATTCAACTTTAAAACTGTACTTTCAAATAATCAAATAACCATTCACTTCTTATTTCTGCTGCCTTGTATAACACTTCCTCTGAATAGTGATGATTTCTGTCACATAAATGATATCACCTTAGAGCGTTTTTTATTCCTTGGTAACATATATGTATTCAGACCCATCAAAGTACAAAAATTCCTAATTTTGATAACATATGTAGCTTTTTTTCAATACTGTGGTTCCGTGTGTGTATGTCTTCCCCCTATTCTTGCAGCCCCAGCTGCATAAATTTACCACTCAAGCCTGAAGTTAATGCAAATGCGGTTTACACTACTGTCATGTGTCTTGTATTTTACTCTGCAATAACAAACATTTTTTGTGACTTCATAAAACCTTCAATTAATCTTCTGATGATTTCTAAATCAGCACAGTATATACATATCTAAAACTGTACGTAAGCAAGATGTATTCCTCTGCCAACTATACATGCGCTCATGCTATTAATAGTCAAGTAAAACCCATTCTGCTTTCTGATTAGGTTTCATTTCTGCTTTACAATATATATATTTTTCAATGTCACAAAAGTGCTTTGATGTTTTTGCAAATGAGTCCTCTTTCCCCTCATGCCTTCAGTGAAATATTTCTGTTTGGAATATTGGCGAACAATGAAGGAGTTGATATTTTAATTCAAGTTCTACAATGGATAAAGGAAATGAGAGTGAAAGAGCTGACCATGTTTAATCCCCATATACAGAACTGCCAAGTAAAAGACTGCTTACACTAAAACAAATAATATGATTTGTTCTTGAAGTCACTTGTGGGTGGGCTGTTCATTTTGCTCTGCTGTGTCGTATCTGTATCCTGCTGAGTGCAAGAAAAGTTAGCCAACTCTCGACCTTCCTAGAACAAAAATCAGCATGTTGCCATTTTTCTTCTCTCCCAAAATGTCATATACAAGTCAACTTCCTGTTCGTTCTTGAGTATTTTCTTTCTCATTTGATTCCCACCATTATCCAGGGACAAACTGCAGAGACTTCTTTTTGTATCTTTTGTTCAGAACAGAAAAATATGGTTCTGAATTCTGGATTTTCATAGTGCATCTGGGGATATAAGCAAAAAATAAATAAGGTATTAAGTATTAATATATTTCTCTAAGTATATCCTCCAATAAACATACACTTTTTTTTTTCAGTTTACAAGTTTGTAAGAAGAGCTGATGGAATTCTCCACACACTATTGATTATCTTCCCATATGACTGATGGCGGAGTGAGTGGCTTATGGCTTGGGATAAGGATATTGTTTAATGTGAAAATGATTATTGCATATGTGTTACAGGAAGTATTAGACAAGTATTTTGAAGGTAAAAGGAAAAGCAGCAAAATTGTGTATTTTTGCGGGGTGGGGATAGGTATGCAGTCAGTTTGCAATGCTCTGAGAACTTGATTTACAGTCCTTTAGAAATGCAAGTACAAGTCAGAATAGGATTTCAAAAAGCTTTCTATTGATGCCAACTGGTTTGCAACTACAAGTGCTTTCATTAAATGATATTTGATCTAATGGAAAAAATCAGCACCAACAAAATTAGCACTGGCAAAGAAGCGCCAATGCTTTCCTCAGTAATGCTCAGAAATAACCATGTACGCTATAATAATGTCCATGAGATATAAAAAAGTACATTATATTTCATGCCTTAAAGGTCTTGCTGCTACCCAGATAAAGTGACATGAGTTTGACCTTGCAATCTCTGCATAATGCATTTACAGTATGCCAAATTTTTGCTACTGATCTCCAACTGAGTATTCATCTCATTAAGTTCTGCAGGTGCTTAAGTGTGAGCAGAATTAGGGATGCTTTCCTACTTCTAATTACTTTAAAAATAGATCTCTCCTTCCAAGTTTATTTGGCTTAGGAAGACTGTTGCTGTGAAGGTCTGAGCTTGCCGATGAACATCAGCACTGGAAGAGATGCACTGAAATGTATCTGTAGAACCAGAGGTATGAGGAAATAAATATCTATTTTACAATATTTTGTTAAAGTGCAAATGAAAAAAAAATATGGCGAATGAATTAAAGAGTGAACCTGAAGAAAACTGTCATAAGTAGGACTTGCCTAATTGCTTCAAAAGTCACTGACAGACTGCTGTTTTTACCATGGGTGTCTTGTGGCTCATAGCACTACCATTGTTAAATTTCCCAAGTCCTTACTCTTACAGTTTGCATGTCTTATGACAGAATGATATAAATGACATTTTTTTTTAGCACAGAATATGTGTCCCACTCCATGGATTCTAGTGCTGTCCAAGGGAGCAATCATGGTGCAGTCAGCTGCCTTTATAACAGTATGTGGCCCGGAGCTCTTGAAGTGCTAAGAAAATAAAAGCAATGAAAATGAATGCCCATAACATTTGGTATTTATGACCAAAAGACAGAAGCTTCTTGCTTCACTTTTTTTTCTCAATTTTTTGTTGTTTTTGAATTTTATACTGAATTTTGAGAATAATACTAAAAAATTGTCAGTGCTTCATAAGTCAATGCAGAAATTTGAAGACTGTTTGCTCTTTTAATTAAACAAACAGGCAATTTAGAAAAAGGTCCTGAAGTAGGTTACCTGTGTGTACTCTTTGTATACTTAATATAGTACAGTTATTTTAATGTAAACTATTTAATGTACAGTTCATGCTTCCCTGGGGCTGATATTACAATAAATGAAGATACTAGTCTGTTTAGAGCATAGTTCAGTTAAAGCCAGAAATGGTATCACTTAAAATAAAGGCCTCCTGAGCAATTATAAATTAAATCTGGTTATCCTTGTAACATGTTAGAAGGGACAGGTACCTGTGATATTCGGTCAAGTTTTAAAACTGTGGGTTTGTTAAAACACAGAATACAAGCTAATAAATGTTACTCCGGCCACGGCTTTCCTCCAAAGGCTAAATCACCCAAAGTGCTATTTCCAAAGAAAATGTTTGAAAATTCAATTTTTGGAGTAGTTTAAATTCGTCTCTCTCTAGGTTTCAAACAGAACTGATCTATATCCTCGTATTGTGTAGGTCATTAAAGTAATGGAGAAAACTAGAAGAAAGCTTTCAAAGAAGGTGCAAATCTGCAAATACCATTTTTGAAAGTCATTTTTGACTAGCTTTAATCTGAATTTTTTTCAGGAAAGAGAAAAGGGAAAACTTTGGACAGAGCCATGGGAGTTTAAGATCATAGAATCATAGAATCATAGAATGCTTAGGGTTGGAAGGGACCTCTAGAGATCATCTAGTCCAACCCCCCTGCATACGCAGGGACACCTAAAGCACGTGGCACAGGACTGCATCCAAGCGGGTTTTGAAGATCTCCAGAGAAGGAGACTCCACAACCTCTCTGGGCAGCCTGTTCCAGTGCTCTGTCACCCTCACTGTTAAGAAATTTTTCCTTAAGTTCCTATGGAATTTTTGATGTTTCAGTTTCCGGCCATTTCCTCTAGTCCTATCAGTGGCCACCACTGAAAAGAGACCATCCCCGTCCTCTGCACTCCCTCCCTTGAGGTATTTATATACACTGATTAGATCCCCTCTCAGCCTTCTCTTCTCCAGGCTGAACAGGCCCAGCTCTCTCAGTCTTTCCTCATAGGGCAGATGTTCCAGGCCCCTGATCATCCTTGTAGCCCTGCGCTGAACTCTCTCCAGCAGCTCCACATCCCTCTTGTACTGTGGAGCCCAGAACTGGACACAGTACTCCAGATGCGGCCTCACCAGGGCTGAGTAGAGGGGCAGGATCACCTCCCTCGACCTGCTGGAGACGCTCTTCTTAATGCAGCCCAGGATCCCATTGGCCTTCTTGGCCACGAGGGCACACTGCTGCCTCATGGTCAACTTGTCGTCCACCATGACACCCAGGTCTTTCTCCGCAGAGCTGCTCTCCACAAGCTCGGTCCCCAGCCTGTACTGGTGTCTCGGGTTATTCCTCCCCAGGTGCAGGACCTTGCACTTGGCCTTGTTGAATTGCATGAGGTTTTTCACCGCCCAGTTGTCCAGTCTGTCCAGGTCCCTCTGGATGGCAGCACAGCCCTCTGGGGTATCGGCTACTCCTCCCAGTTTGGTATCATCAGCATCAGATGACATACAAGAAGATTAAAGAGAAACATCTAGTAAAAACAGTTTGATAAAGAGAGTGCAGAAGGACAAGATATGAGAAGAATTAAATAGAAAATAAAATTTTGTATTTCCAAAATATATTTTTCATTTTTTGTTCTATTACAGCTTTCTACTATCCCTACCTACAGAAGACCTATATACTGATTATTGCAGGTATCATCCTTCTCAGTTGCATCAGTTCTCTAAAATTGCCTTATTTTAAATGAAGAAGAAATTGCCTCATCTCAGCACTACCTGTTTTACTCAGAGTCCTAACTGCTGTCCTAAGTAATTTAATTATGGATTTTCGTGTCAACATCATTTGCCATCGTTTGTGGCTGCCATCAGCCATCATTTGTAGTTGCAGCTCCTCAGAGAGGTAGAGGCCCTGAATTTTATTCCGTATCAGGAAACAAACTTTAGTTCAAGCTGTGCTGAGTCTGTTTTTTTTCTCAGAGCACGTATAGAGAATCATTTGTCAAATGAACATTTGTCTTTTAAATGCTTTTAATAAAGTGACACAGGAGGACTGACTCACTTGCCAATGGTTAGAGCACTTAGAGTGGGGAGGATCAAAAGTCTTTGCCTGAAGAAATGTGAGCTCTCAAATGTTGTTGGGCAGAATATCCAAAAACACAGTATTCTGAATTTTGCTGCTTGTATTTTCTCTGATGGACTTTTATGTTTTATAAACATTAATTGATGCAGAGCTTGTAATCCAGTAGAGGGGACACCACTGTCAGAAGCTGTTATGGTTTCCATTAGAAATTTATTTGAAGGTATGATGTGGTTAATAATAATAAAGAGATATATATATGTGGAAAACTGACACATAACCTGTCAACTCAAAAGTAAGCTAAAAAGAATCTGTTTGTTTTAATTTTTAACAGTACTAAAGAAGAAGTGGTTGATACCTTTTATGTAGAAAGGTCTATAAGTAGAAATAGATTAACACATTGCAAATAATTTGCGTATATTATTGAAACCTGGTTGAGACAGATGTTAAGAACTCAGGTAGATGTCTTTTTGTAAGGACTTTGAAAGGACAGGCAAAAACTGTAGTTCATAGTATTTTGATGTTTCATTTGTGCATCAGTTCCTGTCACTGTACATAGGGCTCATTCACTTAATGTCTGTGACAGCATCTGAGGAGCTTTCCTCTTACAGGAGGATTGATGGGCATTGACATGGTTGGAGCAGCATTATTCCTTCTTAGTTTTTCTTTCTGGGCGAGGTTGGTAACCCCTTCTTTGGGTAAAGCAGCCAAATCTCAGCCCTTTCTTTGCAGCCTCATCAGTGTATGCATGGGAGAAGAGATGACCCCGAAGTGCCCTGCTTTACAGAATCATAGAAACATTATGATTGGAAAAGACCTTCAAGATCATCACGTCCAGCCATAAAAGGGATCTTTGAAAAAGTCCTTTCCAACCCAAATTATTCTATGATTCTGTGATTTATTGTTCTCTCTGTATTTCCATGCCAAGTGGCGTAGAGGTGCACCTTCTTGTGCATGATATATGGTAGATATTACCAAATGTGTCGGTGAGATTTTTGAGATGGAGACACCTTCCTTCCCTTTAGTTCATTATTCTGGTTTTGCGAAATGGCCAGAATGGGAGCAGTCAAAATGGTGAGTCCCACAGGTGTTCCTTTTTGGTCTAATCTTAATTAGAAGAATCAATTCAGAAAATTATCATCAGCCCTACTTATATTTTAGCATTTAATGAGAAGACCCTTTGCATTTTAATTAGTGACTCCCTTATTAGGGATTGTGAATCATATATGAATGACTGAAGTGTTACAGTCATTTCACTTTTACAACATTTTTAAATTTTCTTCAGTAGTTTCCAGATCTTCAGTTAAGTAAAAGAAATTCCACTCTTTCATAGAAAAGGATTTGAGCTAATGTGTTTATGTGCTGGTGGAAAGTTCAGGCTGTGACTGTTTGCTATTTTTAAAAAGTACTGCAGCTTAAGGTATACCTACCTTTCCCTAACTCCCAACGTAACTATATATAGTTTCATAGATATTGCTTATAATAGCCAAATAATTCTATTGAATAAGTTAAACAAATTTCTCACGCAGAGTAAACTGCACTGCCAAAGGTTTTTCCTGTCAGCATAGCTCTTTTATTTAGGGTATGATTTTTTTCAAGGTTTTAATAAATGGCACTGTATTGTTCTAAACTTTCAAATGTAGAACAAGCCTGGTGAATCATTTGTCTTTTTTAACACTAAAAACTCACAGACTACAAGTTTCTTTTTGTGAATTTATATAGGTATCTTTGGATTTACCAGTGTAAACAGACAGGTAATGACAAACCTGCCCTATGCAAATAAGTAAGCAAGAAAAACTTTTCTGTTTATCCCTTTGTAAGCTGTTCTTTAATGTAAACCAAAGTGATTAATGGTATTTTACACTGAAGTTCTTCCTGGGATAAGAAGTAGCATATTGATGGCAGATTTGGGGGGAAGACAAGGGGAAAGTCAGATCAGGAATGAGCAATCTGTCAGAGATACTCCACAAACTTTTAGATATGCAACTGTTGTCTTCTTACCTGATTTTATCTGTGCATGTGTTTCTTGACTTGCGGTTGCAGCTCCTCAGACAGGAAGAGGAAATCTTCGCCTTAAAAGTAGGATGCTGTTTAATAGCTCTTGCACTTGATTTTGGAGAGCTGGTTTCCAGTAATTCATTTAGAAAGCAACCTCAAGGCAGGCTGGAGTCTGCACAACTTCTACTCTCAGTTGGTAAAAAATTACCAATAATCGTTGACTTGCATATGGTTTGACTCAGTGCTCTTCTCAGAAAAGCAAGGTTTACATCAATAATTTGACATCTCACCGAGGAAATAGATTACCTTGGTTAAAAAGAATTCTTTGAACACCATTTGTTCCTCCATTTTGTAGATGATCCAAAAGCTAGCAAACAAGGCTAGCTGGAAAATGCAATTTCGATTTTCCTCTCTGCCACAAGCTTCTGGGTGTAATTTGGCATACCATGCTTATCACCTCTATTTTCCACATGAACAAATCAGTTACAGATGTTCTATGAAAGTAGATATAAAATTGTAAGACACCTAATAGTACAGGAGTTGGAGCCTTAGAAGTACCTGAATTTTCTGGATAAATGGTTGCTGGTTTCTGTGATGTCTGTACCTTTTTAGAGGCTCCCTTTCCATGTGGGAGCCACAGAGAACTGTCACACAGTAAATGAGAAAATTCCATTTAGTTCTCAATTCAAATATTATATCTGTGGAATATTTAATAATATATATAATGATAACTTCACATCTAAGTGCGCTTTTAAAAGTTAGATAATTCATTTACTCATATTAATTAATGGAATGGAAGGAATTAATGCTTTATGCTAGATGTTACATGAACAACTGCTTTGTTAAGATAGAGATCATTTATATAATGATGTTGAGTCCATCTTTCAACACTTAAGAACATGCTTTCTCCCCCACTCAGGTCAGCTTTTCTTTCTCAGCTGTGCTCCATGATTACTTTCAGAATTGATTAACTTCCAGTTTATAATGACAACTCCTGCAGTTGTGAAATAACCAAAGTCAGCACTTCTTCCAGTGTTGCATCGTTGTGAGCTAATTCAACGCCTTTTGTAGTTATTGAGTTGGACATTTTCTCAGTACTCAGGAGATGGTGCCAGCTAAGGAGTCTTAAAGCACCCCAACCTCCAAACAATTTTTCCCTCTACTATTTTTAATGTGAGGCTTTTTCTTTATTTTTTTTTTCAAAAATAAAGCTACAGAATTAGGTAGATGGCTGAGGTTTGCCATTTTGGGTCACAAAAATGAACTCCATGGGAGCCCCTGAAAGCCAAAATTCCTAGAGACGGGAAAGGGAATTCTTCTTGAGAAGGCTGGCCAGGTCATGGACTTGACTTACCTTCAATCTTCCCTTTTTTTTTTTTTTTTTTTTTTTTTGTGAGTATTGTAAAAAGGTCAGAAAGTTTATTTCTCTTATGATAAGGCTTTCTAGAGCGGAAATTCATTATTCATAGTTTGAAATTTTCCATAACTCAGGTGAGAATCTTTTGTTAGTTTGTTGTTAAGGATTTCCCTTGTATTTTAATGTGATGGATTTAGCTCTCATGTTATTTCTGTTTTCTGTTATGAATCATGCTATCTTAGCCACCCCATGGAGTCTTGAATGCCTTACTTAACTTGTTGTTCACAAGTAGAGTCAGCTGAAAAGATCAGTTCTTTGAAGAGACAAGAGGCTTGCAGATATAGTTCAAAAAATCTCTATACAGGATAACTCCACTGAAAGCAACAGAAACCATTTGTTCACATCGAATTACTTCAAATCTAGGCAAATTTTATTAGGGTCAAGACCAAGTCCTGTCCTTATTTTCTTACTGTATCTTAAGCACAGATCCTTAAAAGGATAAAGACACAGAATATTTCAGGATATTTATTAGCAGATTTTGCATAGGCTCTCCTGGGAAACTGGTCTGAAATATGTCCTTCCCCGTCTCTAGGAATTTTGGCTTTCAGGAGCTCCCTTGGAGTTCAGTTTTGTGACCCAAAATGGAAAACCTCAGCTATCTACCTAATTCTGTAGCTTTATTTTTGAAAAAAAAAATATTAAAAAGCCTCACATTAAAAACAATAGGGGTAAAAATATTTTCATCCAAATTTATTTGTGTTATGAATTGAGCATTTATCTTTATAACTTCTCAGATTTTAAATTTCCTGCAAAATAAGTGATAAATATTCTAAAACTGTACAAAAATCAATAATTATTTTATAAGGGCAATTGGAGTGAACACATTTTGAAAATATCTGTGGGAACATTTCTTTCTCTAATTTTGTCCTTTTTAGTTCCGCCTCCTTCCTCTCCAGGGCTTGCAGTAATGTGAGTTTCACATATAAGCAGGTGTCAATTATCTTCTTATTCAACTACCCATGCACAGTGGGACCTCCCACAGGAGGTGTGAGTTCTACTAAAGATGAATGAGGATGAAAAATCCTATCTTTTAATCTCTAGAAAGAACATCACCAATATCCTTCTCTGCGTTACTACATAATTATTCCTAACTCCTTATCACAAAAGTTTTATGCCAATTTTAGTGAAGTAACAGAACTGAGGAAAGAGTGTTATCATCTTTCAATCAGATCCAGAAATAACTCCTGGTAGAAATCACTCCAGTCATTTTAGTCAGATTGTGCCTACCTAAGGCGGATATTGTTTCCCATTTTCTGCTTTTCGCATGCTAAGTTGCCTTTGCAGCTGTACAGAAAGCAGCAGGGGAGCCGGTGGTATGTTCTAGTTTCTGGAATTTCCACTTTGAAGAGCTGGGTGTTTCAGTGGTGAATACACCCCTGCCTAAAGGTTGCTGCAGAATTTACCAGGCTACAACTAAAACACAGTCCTTGTCCCTGTGCATCCGTTCTCATGCTTTTTCCCTTTCATCTTTTTTCGCAAAACTAATGAATATTCCTAATGAATTGGGAACTAATGTTCCTAATGAAGCATCTTCCAAAATGTCCATAAACTTGATGATACTAGCCTCTTCCTTGAGCTTCCTGTTAAATAACAGTATACAAATAGTTTGCAGTATGCCTGCTGGTTTCCCTCAGTCAATTAATTTTCCTCCACATGTCTTTCCAAGCTAGTTACATATATTCTGGCAGCCTCAGCCTCAGACAGGCTGTAGCTATTCTGGATTTACAACTAATGACCATGGTATCACTACCCAGGAATCTTGACTTGTCGTGTGAGTGGAAGGTGACATGTTTTGGTGAGAAACTGTAGTGGAAATTCATCTTTACTGAAGAAAAGCCAGAAAATGGAGGAAAAAAAAAAAAGATTTAAGTGGTCCCTGTTAGTCTAGTTTTTGTAGTAAGTGGCACTTATATAGCATCCAGAGCTAAGAAGCATTCATATTTGTCATCATGTTTTTATCATCACTTGTGACCAAAAAAGTGCCAATTTACAGGCAATGACACAAGAGTTACAGCAATTTTGACAGCTGTTATGACAAGTTTTGTCATTTGCTACAAAATCTGGTAAGAAATGTTCATATCCAGCAAAATTGAGTTAACTCAAACGTTTTGACAGTAAGAAAGAATGTCTCTGTAAAGTCTTAAGACTTCAATAGAGTCCTAGTTAATAGATAGGGCAATAGACCAATCTCTTAATCTCTGTAATAAATATATTTGTATATTTATGTTTCTATATGTAAAAATCATACTGATATGTCTATATGTAAACATGCATGTATCTTCTTTGCTTTTGAGCTGCTGTATATTTGTTTCAAATAGCATATATTTAAACAAATATGCCATTTCTGCTCTGTCTTTAAAAAGAGAGCAGAAAGAAGTCATACTTGCTAAAGTATTCAACGCAAATTTTCCATACTTCATTAATATTTTGACAAATGGCGATATGTGCCTATTCCAGCTTCCCTGCCAGCAAAACCACTATGACAAGTCTAAATGTTAAGTACAAGGGAACAAATAACCTTTTAAATTAATACAAATGTTTTACGATAAATAAGCAAATATTAGAAAAAATGAAAGATCTTGGAGGTATACATACTGCATTTCTGTTCAATATTATTCCCAGTCACAGACAAGTTAAATGTATAATTAGTCAAAGAGTAAGTATAGATTGCAAGACTAGGTTAATACACTGTGTGGAATCTTTCTAATAAAGATGCAAAATGCTGACTACTGGAAGATTGCTGTACTTTCAAACTACATATAATTATCCTTGCAATATTTCTTTCTATGTTTTCTATTTTACAAATATAGATTATCAGTTTTAGTTAATGTTCAAGCTATTTTAAACTTGTGAGCAGGTCATGCATCTGGGTTTTTAAAACATTATGAGGGTTGAAGTCCATACAGATTGAATTCAATTAATTACACAAAAGACCAATAAATATGTTTTAGATAGAATTTTTTAGGAAGCAATAAAGCATGAGTACAGTCTGAATTTTGCTGAAAAAAATGTTTATTCTAGTACAAATTCTGCTACATACTCCCTTTCAATAGCCTGTTATAAAACCAAATGTTAATTTTACTAGAAAGGTTGAGTGTTTGAAAAGTTAATTTGAAAACTCCCGTAGAACAACAACATCAAAATCTTGAATTAGGATTGTTTAATAAGTTCTAAATTACACAATAATATTTTATCATTAAATGTCATCCATATTCATTTAATTTAGTGATGAAGAAGACAATATTAAGTTAATCTTAAATTTTTTACAGTTAAATACCTATATTTATCAGAACACAAAACATCTATTTTTTGTCCCATATCATTAAAAAATCGAAATCTTTTCCCGCAAGATGTTTTAGTAATGGCGGAGCTGCCTTTTCCAATTAAAATTTTTTGAGTTGATTTTTTTTAATTTCAAGTTGTACCTAACTGAGTTAGGAGGACAATCATTCTTTTTCAGTTTGCTTGTATCGAAGGAATTAAAAATGTTTGTGGTCCAAATGTGTTTGTCCACATGTGTGTAAAATGCTAATAAATCTGCTAAATAGATGGTGGTAGTATAAGAATTTACCAGAGACACAAGAATGAGCTCTGTGGATTCAAATCATAGTCCTCTAGGCTCATCAACAGTACTTATCTACATAAAAAGCATAACGGATTCATATCGGTCCTTTTAGCATGCACTAGTGCCACTACAAATATGTAGAAGCTGCAAAATCGTTCCTTCTATTCATAGAAAACAAATGAATCTCAAATGCATTATATTACAATAATCAATGCCATATATGGCTTTTAATAGGTTAGGCTTTCTGATGGTGTTAAATCTTCATTCATTTATTCAGCTTGTCAAATACTATTTATAAAGACTATTTGGATTTGATAAATATTAAAGGGTATGTGGGTGATTTGCAGGGATTTTTTTTATGCCATCACAGTTTACATGTCATATATATATTACATGTAAGTGTGTAGAAATAAAGGTCGCCCAAAGATCATCTGTCTGAGGGTAGTCTGAGAGAATATTAATTGCCATGGGCAAAAACCTTGCCAAGGGGTGCTCAGAACAGAAATTGATTTATTTGTATGCTTAAAATAAAACAATTCTTATTTTATAGACTAGAAATTTTGTAACTGATGATAGCTAATGATTATTAGTGGAACATGTAATATTTTTATACTGTTAAAGCTTGTTCATTAGCCAGTTTTGCTTTCAGTGAGTTATTTGCTCACAAGGTAGACATGAATTATTTTTCCAGTGTTCTTAACATGTTTCCCTTTGTGGGCATGTTTAGTCTGTTATGTTTGCAGGCTCATGAGTTTTGTTCTCTTCAATTTGATGTTAGCACCCAAATAGCATCAACAGCTGTTTGCTACATCTTCTGTTTTCCTTTTGTGAGGACTGGTGACTAAGGAACAACTCCGATTTTGGGGTTGGATCTTTCAGACGAATATTCAATTTAGGCAATATTCTTGGACTTTTCCATCTAACGAGAAACAGCATCGCGAGTGTCAGCTTTAGTGGTTGGTATATGTGAATATTCAGCCTCAGGGATGGTGCTAGCAATCATGAGCATACATGGAATACATAGGTTTATTTTCATAAACATATATGGACACATGAATAACCATCATGACCACCTACCCCCTACCCTGGCCATTTTTAAAATTGCCAGAAGACATTTAGACTCGTAGGCCAATAGCACTTGCAAAAATAACTTGCTATAGGATTATAATCATGCTGTGTGTGATTATAAGAATAATCATGCTGTATGTGACTATGCTCCCTCACTTTATTATAAAGCTGCAAGGTCTAACTCTGCATTAGTAACTCCTCTGCTGAATGTGTCTGCTGTTGTGCTTGTCATTAGTCCTTGAGATTTGGGCTATATCTCTGATTTTGTTTATTGTTACTTTGTCCTTGTATCACTACTGCATATATAAATATAGCAAAGGCAATTCAGCTGAATTTCCACTGATTCAAAAGATGAGATATCCTACTGCTTTACTTTTTGACATGAGGACATGCTGCAAAATTCAGGCATTGTGCAGGGTGTGACAGGGATTTTTTTCTTGAAAGAATCTGACTTTATAGAGATGGAAATGTAATATAGCTGATTTTCTTTCTTCTTTTGTCCCTTCCCTTCCCTTCCCTTCCCTTCCCTTCCCTTCCCTTCTTTCTCTCTTCTCTCTTCTCTCTTCTCTCTTCTCTCTTCTCTCTTCTCTCTTCTCTCTTCTCTCTTCTCTTCTCTCTTTAATGGAATGCCTTTAATGGAATGTCTTTGGGGCCTTTATTTCTTAGTTTTGCTCATTTAGATTCATAAGCAGCAACCAGAAAGCCAGTCACAGCTACAAGTGTTCACAGGCTTGGAGGCAGTGCTGGCTTCAAAACCATTTGGGATTACCAGTCTGATCAACATTTTGACTTGACTCTCTCTGCAGTTTTTGTTACTCTGAATGTGAAGCTCAAAGAAAGTGTTTATAGTGATAAAATTTACACAAAAAAGCATCATCAGCATGGATGAAAAAAAAGTCATTTTTTTTTCACTATACCTAAATCTCAAGAAATGAATGGCATTACGTGTTTTATTTGTACTCCCTTGCTTTAGGCTTCTTTGCATTTCACTGTGAGAATGGTTTTATTGGTTGTCAGATCTGTTATTTCTTTATTTGGATATATACGTACGATTCCTACCTCTCTTTCAAGTTAAGTAGTTGATGTGGTGCCAAATTCAGCAGCGAAAACCTGTTTTTGTGCAGTAAGTACCATTGGCAAAAAAAATATCCAGTTTCATTATACTTCTACAAATCCTATTTTTATAATTCTGCCTACTGCTTGTGACTGAATAATTGTGCCATGTCATGAGGCAGATAGCAGAGAGAGAAGGTAGTGTGATTAACATATAAGGTTAATGTACCATGTACCAAAAATGTAATTAGTTTATTTGATATATATATTCTCTCAGGACTTGCTCTGCATGGAACTGGCTCATAGACCACTGCAGTTAATGGAGGCTTCACTGGACTTTAAGATGCTCAATCCAGATCATTATTAAAATTTATTCCATATATTGCAGAAACACTCATTTAATGTTCTAAATGTTATGTGGGATGTCTTGGGGCCTCAGCTGGTAGTTTTTGCTGAGGCAGCACATATATTATTAAGTAGCAGCTGAACTGAAACCTGCATTTCAAGATCTAGTCCTCTTAGTCACAGTTGAAGGTTTGAAAGGAATAACACAGAACAACACTTTCTCCATTTGTATTTCCTGTTATGAAGTTCACTTTAAAGATCATAAATTCTTCCAAGGTGTTATTCCAACAATACACAGTTATATAATGTATTATACAGTTATACAGCTGTACAATCCAGGCCCTTCTTTATTTTGCAGACTTAATCAAGGCCGTTGTGAGTTATCCTGTTATCCTGCTTTGGACAGAACTCCATTGAGAAAGGGTAATTTAATAGATTGAACGAATATCATTGCTGACTTTTTTTTTTTTATTTTGTTTTAGTTTGTTTTTTCTATAATTACCTAGGAATCCACAGCACAGTTCTATCTTAATTTAGCAACAGCAGTGGATAGGAATACAGTGTTTTAAACTGAAGAGGGTACTGATCTACAAATGTTGGCTTGCGTCCAGGTCTTGATAACCCCTTTTTATATAAAAGTGGAGAAACTAGATGGAGGAGGTTATCGTCTACCATCCTGACTTCATCTATTTCCCTCAGTAGTTTTATGAGCCAGTTCAAGCACTCTCAAATGAAACAATGCAAGTCAAATAAATGCAAATGCTCTATCACCTTGCACTGAAAAAGCTGAACTACAGTTCTCAGGTAGAAGTAAACTACATGTACTTTTTTGAGAAGAAAGTTCCCCCTGCCCCCACGTTTCTCTTACCTCTCTGGCATCTCTTCCCTGGACAACATCTAGAAATACTCAAAATCTGATTGTCTTTTCCCAATGAGTTCGCAGTACCTTTATTTTGTATGCACTTGTTCCAAACTAGGCAGAATATGACTACACCTGGTGAGTGGTCCAATGTTGGACTGCAAGTTACTAACACAAATGTTAAGAAAGTAATGAAACCCATGAACCTTGCAGGGTGCAAAGCAGCAATGGAGACAGGTGTAATGGAAGCAGCGTCTTCCCAGTCATCTAAACGTTTTATGGGAACATTTCTGTCGGTAGATGCATAACTCTGAAAGAAATCATAGCTCTGAAGGAGAAAGAAGGTGCTCCTCCTCTCTCTTTCCTGATCTAGGGAAAGTCTTATCCCTAAGGATGCAGATTCTCTATTTAGCTCTCATGAGAAGTTTTGTACCTGGGCAAAATGAAGAGAAGAGCACTTTATGTGGTGAGACTTTTTAGGAATAAATTGTTTAGCTAGAGTCATTTTTCCTCAGCTGTTTTTCCCCACATTTTTCCCCCAACCTGTTTTCCTGTCTCTTTTACCCCCATGCCCAACCCTGTGCAGGATATTCATTGCAGCTGAATTTGCACTTTTGTTCTTTTGAGCTTCAATGGAATAACCTCAACACCTGTTTTGAAAAGCTAGGTCCTGCCCTTTGTAAGAAATGAGGAAGAACGCATCCTTCATGAAGGAATGAGGAATGAAAGGGGACACTTTTTTCAGGGGTGCGGCAATCATGTAGTCTATGATTAGCAGATAACAGAAGATGTACAGGGGAAGAGAATGTGAAAGTTTCTAGATCAGGTAAATGGGAGAAGTGGCAAAAATGAGAGATAAAGTGGACATGTCAAAATGAAAGGAAATAGAAATGGTGAAGAAGGGAGAGAGAGGTTAAATTAAAATCAGATGTACATGATAGCACCAATGTCACTCATTAAGGATAAAACATCCATGGAGCTGGACAACTGAAAATGCAAAAATGCATTCCTGAACTTGTTGTGGTATGAATGACAACACAACTGGAAAGAGGAAATCTGAGGTGATACAATTATAAGGTATGGATCATACTAAAAAAATGTCGTTATTACAACAGTCTGGCCAAAATAATGATATTTGTACAAACAACCAGAACTTGGGGGTGGGGTTGGCTACAGTTCACCAGTAAATTCTAGCAGAATGTAAGGCAAACTGGAATATATGGAAACTTGAGTGGGTTGAGGAGAGGAAAAATAATATTTTCACAAGATGTCTTTAAGCATCTTCAGCAGCTTCAGCAGCTTCATAAGCAATCTGGTTTTGAAATATTTAGATATCTGCAGTATGACCCATATGCAGGGAAGAAAAGGTGCTCTCTCTGTTAATAAAAAAATAGTAATAACTTTCAATTAGGCTTCTCATCACATTCCTACATTGTTTTTCTTCTTGGAATATGCCAGTAAAGTACGGGTATCAGTGATCCTGCAGAAAAATATTTTGCTTTCTCATGCTTTCATTCTGAAAGAAATAAGGATGTGAAATAGGCTGGTTTAAAAAACAAAAAATTGCTTATAGGTGTAACTTAATGTATATTGCTCAGACAAGCATTTTGATGCCGTGCTGCCAGTGTGTGTCACAAAAAGACTAATATAAATGGCAGTGGTACAGAATAACTGCCAAGCAAATGCAGTATGTTTTTGAAAACAAATAATCACATGAATTATGTTTTGCCATGCATAAAAACAAATACAGATGTGTAACTTGGTGTTGTAAGCTAATGGTTTGATGTTGGAAAAGTGATAATATTTGTACGGAGAAATAATATCCACATACACCCATGCATGCACCTTCACACACAAAACTATATAAATTTGATCACGCTATGGATGCACAAGATTCCAGGAACAATTGCAAATATTCTCTTGAAATAACATGAAAGGAAAAACATATTAGATATGTATTAGGTGTTTTTAAACATCCATTGGCAAATTCAGTGGGAAAACAAGCCACGTTCTATATATACTTCTATATATACTTTTGCAGATATATATATATATACATATGTATATACATATTTGCACTAAAAAAAGGCATCATCATCCCCGATTTTTATCATAGCCATGAAAAACATGACTTCCTGTAGCCCGAAAAGGGGACCAAAATTAACCTTAGTTATTGTCATAGAGTTCTGTTAGTGTAACTGCTTTGGCCTTTGCATAGATTCTTTAGCATTCGCGTAGATGCTTAAAAGCTTAGACATCTCCATTCAGACTAGAATGACAAAATTACTAGAAAGAATACTTAAGTCCATGAGCATTTCCCACCACGTTCCATAGAATAACATACAGCTAAATATTGGACTAGATGATCTCTAGAGGTCCCTTCCAACCCTAAGCATTCTATTGGTATTACTGCCTTCTGGAATCAAGTGTGTGCAAATGAAACATGGCCATTTCCTTCTTCTCAAAAAAAGGAGAAAACTCCATGGATCCCATCTTGGCGCCACGGATGGCATCCTGATTTAAGTGAATATAATAAATCTATCCTTTAATCACCTCCTGTGAGAGAAAGCATGTCCAATCCATGATTCATATAAGAATGTGTGTATCTTTAATCATATGCTTATGTGCTTTTCGGGATAAGAAATGAAGTCATTGCTATTTCTTAACAGACTTTTTAGTGGATGAATCTTCTTGTTTGGTGATTTCAGTGAGGTCTTGCTACGAATCATAGCAATGAAGGATTCAAATAATCATTAAGTAGTTGTAGTAATGTGACAGCAATTCATGTATCACCGAGGGCAAAAAACCAAAAAATTCTTTCTCAATTTAAATAGCAGGCTCTGTCAAGTCCTGCCTGCCCAAATGAAGGGAGAGGGGTCTCTCTGCTCCATTTAAAGGCACTTGCTTTTAACCCTCAGTATTTTGATGATACACTGGGCTAGAGCTTCTACCAAGCAAGGTTCCTGCCAGGACTCTAGGTGAAGGCCTAACATGATGCAAAGCAGGAGGACATACAGTGCAGCTCTATTAAAGAAATACCTTACAGTCAACTTTCCTGTCAGAGAACACAGTGTGAAGTTGCTGTGTAGCTTGGATCTGGAGTGGCAGTCGTGTTTCGAAAGTAACTTGTGTGAAGCTTCAGTTTATGTCAAATGACTGGAAAGGTAAACGGTGAAAGCAAAATATTAAAATAACTTTAAAATCCTAAGGATGGAAAGGGGAAGCACAGCTTCGATCCATGAGCAGAGTCATGCAGCAACACCATGTGAAGCCCACAGCTGAGTGGTGTGGGCATAGTTGGAGGGATGTAACAGGTCTAATTACTCAAAGCTTTAAGAAGGATCTGACACAGTCCCAGTACATTACAGTTTTTATAAACAAACAACCCCTTGTCAGACTTACTAGAATGAGAATCAGGACAGTTACCTTTTTTAGACATGGAAAACTCAAAGGAGTAAGGGAAGACAGAATTCAAAGTTCTTACCCCCTTGAATCTGCATCCTTACTGCAAGCTTTGGTTATAAGTAATTCAGAAACTTGTGAATTGCTCTGCACAATCCATTCCAAGCCATGGGAAATCTGATACTGACAAGGCCTGGTTGCACATGTACTTTTGCTCCAGGACCCTGCTCTCTACTTGTGCGTCAAGCTCCTGACTACTTGTAATGTTCTCTTGGCTCCCTCCAGGAGAAGGGGCAATTGCCCTTTTCTTCAAGGAGTGCTATCATCTAACCTGGTCTCCTTGGAAGAACAAAACACAACTAAGGGCAGAAATAAAATAAAGCTGGATAGAAATATCCCTGTGGCAGGACACAAGTCTTGGCTTGTGATTCCTGTAACTCTCAGTTACTGCTGGTAGAAACTTAATCCAAGCTGCTATAAACCAAGAGGCAAGAAAGCTGGTGGAAAGCAAAAAGGCCGAAGACCTCTGAGTGAATAGCATTAAAAGGATTGTCTTAAAATTGTACAACAGTCTGCTTACGCTCCGATGCCGCGGTGTTGGCAAAGCAAGGAGTCAGTTTGTGCACTGAGGGAGAGCCCTCTGCAGATGGCAAAGGCCACCCCAGTCCCAGTTTGTAGCTCAGCAGCTGGTATCCCTTGTTTTGTGTCCCTCATTGGTCTCGCTTCCTTTCGCTTAGCCACCAGCCTGTTGCTTATTTCCCCTTTCAACAAACAGGGCTTTTGTTCGCTTCTTTCCTCCGAGCAGGCCCCTCGGCGAGCTTTGTTTCTTCCTGAATTTAGCACCGAGTTGCTGAATCATCTCGACCATAAAGCGCGGCGAGGGGGATGCGTGTGTGGAAAAGGCGGCTGGGGATGCTCGGCTAGGCCTAATCCGCTCGTGCTCGCTCCCGAAAGGGGGTGGCAGCTCACAAGTGGCGTGAGATACATCCGGGCAGAGCGGCAGGAGCTTGTCACAGGCGCCGCAGCCCCGCTCCTGGCGACGCTCTGCGGCCACTGTGAGGGCTGAGGGCCTCATGTTTGCGCTGGGCACAGGGCGCAGCTGCCGTAGTGCAGCCGAGCAGCCTGGTGACAGCACGCCACGACAGATGGCCGGGCAAGTGGCTCTTTCTTTGCACTGAGGCGGGCCCCTTCTTCTCCTCCTCCTCACGAGCAGGCTTCGTGAATCTTCTTTCTTTTCTTTCTTTCACAGGTCAAGTACCTGAAAAGGGGGACGAGTTTTGAGTTATTTCTTCTATTCCTTTGGTCTGATACAGGAATGATCAACATTTGGTGCAGCTTTGCTGTATAGGGAAGCAATGTGATAAGAGACCTCAGAATAGGAAATGAGCTAGCACAGCCATTCCTGAGTTTTCACAGCAATATCCAAGTTTGTTGTTGTTGTTGTTTTGTTTTTAAAGTGGTAATCTGAAAGCATAAATGCTTAGTTTACACATATATAAATACAGATAGTTTACATAGGGATAAATAAAACTTCTGTGCAGTTTATATTATTTAGTGACTATTGTCTGTCAAATAGAGCTAATTAGAGGACAAACAAAAAAATATGAGTAAGAAATAGCTTTCAGCCATTTTATGGTTTCCCTGCATCCCTGCAGATGCACATATCAAGTTATTGGAAATGACGCAAGCCTGCCAGGAATACAAATTAACCTGGAGGTCATATGGGCATATCCAAGCACACTGCTGTTGCAACCCACACTGGGTCCAAATTAGCTCAGCTAGGTGCAGTGCTGTTTTGGTGGAGGAGTCCACCCAAGCGTTCAGAGAGCCAGTAGGCTGTGGACAGGAGTGCCCAGGGCAACTGGCCTTAGGTGGTCACTGCTAGTGGTGGGTCACCATTCAAACGACCGCATATGGACTGTCTGCAAGCTTGTTGATGTTCCTGAACTGGCTACGCTTCTTGGAAAGTCTGGAGTGCACTAATTCTTACAAATGCAGTTGCAGATTCTGGCACAATTCCATGTCCAAGTCCATGACTTCTGGGATTGCAGGCGCTCTATAGTCTCTACAGAACCTAGGCTTTGATTCATCCTTGTTGCTGGGTCTCTGTTTTTGTGAGTGTAACACATGATCCTATAACTTTTCTGTCCCATGTTTGGAAAGATTCAAACTGCAGCCTAATTTGAAACTCAGTGCAAGCAGAGGCTGAAGCAAGCCAGAGAGTCATGCACATCTGTTCCTAGTAAATACACCATTTGCCAAAAAGGAAATATTAATTGCAGCTCTTAATGCTTCATGCATTAATTGAATTTAGATATTTTTTTCAGTGTAGTCAAAGATCAGGAATAGGAGCTAGATACTTGCACAACATGCATTTTATTTTGATTAAATTCTTCTGTGAGTGAAATTCTGTCCCTTTATTTTGAGATCTTTACGAAATGTCTTCCTGATCATCCCCTTAGTAAAGAAGTTCTCCTTCCACCTTCCATTAATAGGTGTTTTGCACCGTTGCAGTTGCCTCAGAAGAACCAGCACCCAGAGAGGCACTTTGCTACGTACTAATCTCTTCAGGGCTTTGCAGAATGTCACTTTGCAAATGCAACATGATGGAAATTGGTGAGCTGCGCTATCTCAAGCAATGGAGTTTACATAAACATTGAAATGTTGTTTCTGGTTGATATAGCCCATAACATTCATGAGCGTTCTCCTCAAGCTACTATGATTTAAGTAAGGGGAAAACATAAAATATTTTGCCTGTGTTGTGAAATAGTACCAAGTTTTTAACTCAGTCTTATGCTACCTAACTTGGCACTAAAGTGGCAAAAACAAAACCACAGTAAAAAACCTCAGGCCACAAGGCCAAGGTAGACGCATTGCAGCTACCAATAAAATTCTACAGTTCTGTCATTGTTCATAGAGCAACTTTATTTTTAGTAAGAATGTTTTCTACACAACAAAGTAAAGTGGCCTTTACCTTAGCAAACTAGCAGTCCAGAGGCGTTAGACACAGGTATGCTGTTACTTGCATCAAAAATCCCAGACATTCTCACTAGGACTACTCACAAGCAGGATCCGTACAGACGGAGCAATCAGAGAGTTTATCTGGGACACTGAAAGCTGATTAGATCTGCATTCTTCTTTAACTTGTTTCAGAAAGGATGAGTAGTGTCAGTGTTTCTGGGGCAGGCTAAGCCTCTGTGAACTTTACTGCAACTTCACTGCCTTCTCAGACTCTGGATTATATTAAGGAACAGAAATAATTACAGCGAGGGGCCTGTCCTGCATTCCTCACATAAGCAAAATGCTTATTGGATTTACAGGGTAGGTCTGTCTTTTGTTTAGGAAAACCATTGAAGCCTGTTGAACAAGAACCAAGTGAAGACCGTTGAGTTAGACCCAAAGGGAGTTCGGCATAAGTAAGAAATACTCTCCATATATACGTATGTCTATATGAAGCTGCATAATGATTTACATTTGCTTTGCAGACCCCTTGTAGCCTGCATTCCTGTGACATGCACAGCTTTCATTACCATGAATTGACTTTAGAGATGGCAAGAAATACGGCACCGTACAGAAAAGCTGTTTTCTGCGTATAAAATGTGAGTAGCAGGCTCAGTGTTCTCCACTGTCCTCTGCTGGCTCAATCTGGTCCATGCAGTTCTATGTGGAGCAAAACTGGGCTAATAAGGGAATTTTTTTGTGTGCCGTTCTTTCAGATTTGGAAACAACTCTTGCGTGCTGAAGGCTGTTTTGTGTTATTGTTCCCCTAATATTAAAAGAAAGAAGTTTCTCTGGATCAGATACCAGCTATCTAAAGGTGAGCCCATGTCTTGGGCTAGCTGATGCGGCTAGGAAAAGAAAAGATGCGAAGTCTCGGGGACAGAGGCCTGCACCACCTGGAAGAGAGAGCTGCAAGCCATGCACATGGTTAAAACAGGAGATTTGAGTTTAACCTGGCTTTTAATTAATTTGCCTCCATTGAAAAAACAGAGTTGATACCCCCCTGTAAGGGAATGGTAGAGGCAAGCATGAGAGTCCCCAACTCCCCCCAGTATGAGTCTGTGTGGCTCCCAAATGCCCCTCTGAGGGGGAAGGAAAAACCACAAGTTGAACTTAGGACATTTAAACCTTATCTTTCGGGGTTTGAGTTGAGATATAGCACCTTTGGGGCATTATTATGCTTTGATTCAGTTGTGGGTGTCTGGCTGATTAATTCTGTGTTAGCCAGCAGGAATGTGCACACCTATTTCTCTTATGCCACTTTAAAGGGCGCTAGCTTGCTGGTTGCTGTTATATGCCTCTGCATGAGAAGCTGTGATATGAGAAGCTGTGATAAAGGCTATTTATTGCAGCTAGTATATTCTGCAGTTCAATGTTTTTCCACAAGGACTTAGAGGGGAAAAAATCATACCATTTCCCTTTAGCCCTGGCCAGCTCTAAGTGCTCCCATACTTGAAGCATCAGGTTTTGCCTCTCCAGCAGAAAGGTAGGAAGGGGATGCGAAGGGAATCTGCCTTTCCCTTTAGCATGGGAGCTCAGAGTGGTGTCTGCCCTAATGTTGTTGAGAGAGGCTGCAAGTGTAGGCGGCAGCCTTGGGAAGGGAGCGTGGCTGCTCGGAGCCACCCTTTCCCTGGAGACCCCAGCGGAGTGCCGAGGGCTCCAAATTCTTCTTTAATACGACCCAGGCTGCATGCTCAGCTCTGAGCCGTGTGTCTTTTTGCAGTGCTGAAGCGGGGGGAGAGAAGAGGGAGAATCGGAGCTGGGGAGGGTAGATGGAAAATGCAACTCGGCTGGCACGCGAGCACCCTGCAAAAATGGAGGCAGGTCTGCAGCATCGCGATGGGCAGAAACGCCCCCGGCCCGCAGCTGTGTTCTCATGGCAACCAGGATTTCCATATACCGCAGGGACGCGGGAGCCTGACATCACTGTGCTGCAGGCAGGGTTTCTGTGCGGGCTGGAGGGCTAAATTAAACCCATTGCAAATGGAGAACAAGGGTCTGTGTTCCCGTCTGCATGTGTGCAGTTTTCCCCATGTCGAAGGGAGGGGGGAAGCGAGAGGAAAGAGGGTGCGAATTTTGCCTTCTCTAAGTAGAAACAGATACGAGCTTCACATAAGCACCTTCCTATGTTTATTTTTTGCCTTTTTGCCTTTATTTTTGCCTTCCATTTTAAAAAAGCAGCCAGGTTTTGTGCAGCTGGGAGCGGCGCTGCCGCAAGCAGCACGCACGTTGCCCGCGCGCTGGAGCAGGGCACGGCGGTGATGGAGAGGCCACGTGCTCCGTGCACGCTGGCGTCTGGGGCAAGGCGCACAGTGCCCTGTGCCGCAGACTCCAGCCCAGGCAGGCGACCCACTCGCTGGCTTTGCTGCCAGTGGGATCTGCCCATGCAGGGGTTTTCTGGCCCTTTGCTTGAAATCGGCTGTGTTTATTGTAGCAGTTTCCAGGCCCCTGTTTTTAGAGTCTCTATGTCTGTTCTGCCTGGGAAAGCTACAGCACGAGGGAACCTGACATGAAATTGCTGCCCTTTTGTCAGGGAGGTTGAACTCTCTAAGTTCTACAGTTACAATGTGCCTGTGTATGGACCTAGGAAAGCTTAAATTAGCCAGAGGTTAAGGGCATTGAGAAGACTGCTGTTTGGGGGTAGATTTTTTTGCAGTGGGGAGAGGCAGTAACACTGCCTGAATAGAAAGCACTTCTCCTACAGCTATTGTGGCTTGATGGACCTAAATCACTCTGAAACCTTTGACCTGTAAAGCTTTAGTGTGGGCTGACATGGCCTTTGGTGGAAAAGAAGCAAAGTAATAACACGTTCTTGCAATTATCTTTATTACTATTTTTTTATACAGAGAAATATCCCCATGGACACACAGATATGTGTGTGTGTATATATGCCATTAAACGTGAATACATGGAGCTGTTGCAGGGCTAAAGCAGACACCAGCATTATCCTGCAGGTTCTTATTGTTTCTCATGACAAATTTCTGCCTTTACAAAAGGAGCTCAGTGGAGCTGTAGACACAGGTGTGATATCCACACCACCATCTCAATTGCAGGATAAAGTGCCTTTAGTTCCTTTGGTTTTTGAGCAGGGATTTACTTTGCAATGTGCTTGTGAGGCACCAAGTGTGTTCCCAGATGATCACAAATATTTAACAATGTTAAATAAAACAGCAGGGCATTAGCTGCGAATCTGGTGTGCTGTCAAGTGATACAGCCCCTTCAGTAAAGAGCTGCTTTTGCATGTTTTCATCAAGAGATTCCACCCTTCTTCCAAATCTTTCTCCATCATTATGAAGGGCAGCTTTTTTTTTTTTTAATACACTACTTTTTTAATACACATTACACTGCTTAAGAGTCAAATGTGAGGGTATAAACAGAAATCTAAAGATCTGCCCTCTTTTTGGCGGGGGGCGGGGGCACGTGGGGGAAAAAGGAAAGAGAAGAGGGAGGAAAAAGGGGGTAGAAATAAAAGCCAGAGCTTGGTATTTTAATTGCTATATCCTCCAGCGAATTGTTTCCTTGCTGGCAGCTTCTGGTAAATGTGGAAAACAAAATTGGTGGTTATGTAATGACTTGAGAGGAAAGAGAGACTGCTTTGAACTGACAACAGCCTTGTCAGCTTCAACGCTGAGGCTAGAAATGTCTTGTCAGAAATCTCACTGCCAACATTGCAGAACCCCACTGGAGCTCTCCTCTCTGCCGGGGGGAGGAACCAGGCACCTTGACAGGTCACTGACGTGTGACAGGGCAGGGCCATTGGCCACAGTGAGCAAGGAGTATATCATATCTCCGATATCAGTATCATAAAACTGTGGTATCAATAGATGTTTTGTGGTCACTGCCTTCTGTATGCTTTTTGTTCCCTTTGCGTTGGAATGGGGTGCTGCTTTGGGAAGTCCTACCTGTATTACTTGTCACCAGAAGTCCTTTCTGATGTGTTCACGATTAATTATCATTTGCCATTTCTTTTTATAGGGGAAATGGAAAATATTTATCATACATGGGTGAGGAATACTGCCTGGGCTGGCTATGATGTGAGCTAACAGATTGCTTTCCACCCTCCTTGTCTTTTTTAATTGGAAGAGACATTCACAGTATTTTTAATATATTTGTCTGTAATAGTGCAGTGCAAGAATGGAAAATGCTTCTTTCAGTGTAATAGTATGTGAATTTCTAGGTCACACTCAAAGAATTTCCAGGCAGACGTGGGCAATAACCTGCAGATGGCATTATTCTGTGAACACGATGAATAAAACCAGTTAATAATATTGTGGAGAGAGGGAGAGAGCGAGAAAGGAGATGATTAGAAAGAAAAGGGAAGGTCTCATTACCCTGCTAAAGAGGAAGGGTGTGAGAAGGGATCTCCCGAATGCTTCTGCCTGCTTTTTCGAATCTCTGTTCTGAGCTCAAACAGTCAGGACTGACTCACAAGATCGAATCTCTCAGCTGTGTACGCTGTCTAGGCACTGAATCCTCCCTGGGACTCAGCGACGCAGCAAGGATGGTGCTGCTGGAGCTGCCCACGCAGGGGCTTTCCCTTTTGGTGCTCCCAGCACGGTGGCATTGCACTTCTGGAGCAGCCAAGCCCATTTACGCTCATCAGGGTGGCTTAAGGGCTTGTCTTATTGAGGACTGGAGTCCTCTCCAGATTCTCCTTCCCATGACTGAGAACAGAAGTGGAAGAGGGACCTCCAGCTCTAGAAAACCTAGAGAGCAACAAAAATATCCAACATACTCTGTGCACGTGACAGTGGGCCTCTTGTCACCGCAGATGTATCAACCTGACAGGAACCTCTGCTAGCGAAGGCCACGTCACTCGTTTGGCTATGAACGCTGTCACAGCAGCCCAAGGGGTAGCCCATCGGCTCTTTTCTTGATGCTGTCCGCTTTCCTGCTACAGGCACTGTGCAGGGTCTTTGGAGCTCTGCAGGATTCCACTAATATTTGTGGAGCAAAAGGATTTTTTTCCTTATGGAAAGTGAGTATCATACAAATATAATCCATGAACTATATATATAGCGTATGAATATATATATATATACACACTGTACACATATACACATACATAGTGTGTATATATATATATATACACACACTACAAGAAAAGTTGTACAAAATGTGTTTGCATATAATCAAAATAATGTGCTCTTTGGCAGTATCGTTACATTAGCTCAAGCTCTGCTGCTTTCTTACAACATCTAAGCAAAAACTCACTGTTGTTCTCCACTAACACTTTAGATTTTTGTTTCCTTTATTTCCTGTCATGTTTTAAATCAGGATTACAGGCCAAATTTGAAAGCTACTGCACATCAAAAATCTCAATGTCCTTCTAGTAAAATTCAGTGTAAATTAACTACATAGTTCTCTTTTTAACTCTAGCTTAAATTTTGAAATGTATCTTTCAGACATCTTTCAGAAAATGGGAAATTTTCATTTCAGCAATACTGGTTTCACTCCTGGGTAGTCCCACAGCTGAGCTCTGGGAGAGAGTTCACACCTTGGATAGTAACTGTAAAGCAGAGCCCCCAAGCAAAATCCCTGTGATCAGAATCACCTGAGCAAGGAAACCTGCATTCTAGGTGCTGGTGGTGATTTGCCTCATATATAATTCTTCCAGCAAGTGCTGCTGTAGCTCAGAGCTGGCAGAAGCTCCTCTTATGGTCATGCAGATGTTATGCACATAGCAATGCTCTCATTGCCTTTGGAATATTTCTGTCCTCTCTAGTGATGAAACAGCCTTGTAGGAAGAGTTAATTGTCCAAATTTCCCTATCTTCAATGCATGTAGATTATACAAGCTCCTTCAATTGGGCTTCCTTGTATGTTTTTCTGAGGGAATGGAAAAGTCCATAGGTGGTCATTCTGTGCTCCTCCTCATAATGGCTGGAGCTGTTTAATTTAAAAATTGGATTGCAACAATGTTCTGGTGCTGGTAAGCCTAGCTTGGACCTTGTTCTGTGAGGTTGCTTGGTATTCGCTCCAGAACAGCTTTTGCTCTGAGTTGTGCTCATTTCCCTTCTACCCCCAAGATGCTGTTTTATTCTGCAGCTGTAGTTTTTATTTGATTATAACCTTGCTATTTTTGAATACTACATGATGGGGTGTGCCATATAAAAATCATCTCCACCTCTTTTTATTGTGGGTTTTTTTTTTTTTTTGGCCAAGTTTCTAATTGTTTTGATTCTACTTTATTGTTTGTATAATGTTTGGTATATTTGACAATCCAGTGCACTATCATGAGTGTAATACTTCTAGTGCAACTTTTATTTAGCAAATGTGATAATGAATAGGAACAAAATAAAAAACAGACAGTCTTGCCGCAAAAATAATATGTCTGGCAACAAATGCACAGGAGGAGCATTCAAAAAATTATCTTAAGTGAGATTTCCTGGGATACTAGGTCAAATGGATTATGAATTAGAAATCTTGCTCATTTCTATGCTAATGCATTTTTTTCTTTTTCTTTTTTTTTTTTTTCATTTTTATTGTGTTTATTTGTATAACCTAAGGAAATTAGGAGAGATATGTTTGAAAGAGATAAAAGTATAAAAAAGTGTTTGGAGTTTACTCTAGAATGACCAAGCACAGAAGGAATAAAAGGCAAATCAAACTTAAGAACCACTGGAGGAACCAAATTTTCAGAGCAGCTGTACAAGCAGCCATATTGAGTTGCATGTGCTTAAGTGTTACACTGAGTATTACAGCATACTTCCCTATAAAAGATTTTGTCATGTCATTTCTCCAGAACAACAAAAAGATCAACATGGAAGGCCATACGCAGAGACAGGCTGTGAATAACAGAAAGGTGAGTCTGGGAGGACTAATATTTATTTTCATTTTAAACAGATGTCATACAAAGAATATTTTAAATGTACTAATCATAGTATATTCTACTAGAAATCTGGTCACAATGAATTTGGTGGTAGCTGTGAGCACTGTATACAGTCTTATACCAACAGTATTGAGACTGCAAGAACTTGAGCTAATAGAGGGGTGCTTTTATTATTTGTTTTTATCGGTTTCCTTAGCATGACAGAAGCAATGTTTCAATGCTTGGAGTCGGTTACCAGTACAGAGGATTCTAATTTCCATAATTGCATTTGAGATGTTCATTTGCACAGTTGCTCAATGTATTTTTCCTGGATGAAGTCCTTCCAGGATTCAGTTTTTTATAGAACTGTGCTCTTGACATTTGGAGTAAGGGGACAATCCACCATTTCTCTAAGCTGTAGCCACTTACATCTATAAAGTCCCACACTAAAATTTTGCATCAGCACCTATGTTTATTTCTTGGGTATCTGAAGATTGCAACTGATGCTCACACAGCAGTATAGATGGTCATAAAGGCAGTAAATCAGCGAAATACACAGATTATGTGTTATACAAATCAGATAGACATGCATACATTTATCAGTTTCAAATCTGTAAATGAATTTGTTGAAATATGCAAGTAGAGATGGACACAATTTAGAATGCTGTCTGGAAAAAAATCATCTTCATGTATTTTTACAGTTACTTCATAAGAAAATAAAAATCAACTGCTTTATTAACAATTATCTTTCCTTAGAAGACCTGATGTAAAAGATACATTTTAGTGGTCTGCTAGGGATGGGTCATATATGATCTGAGAACTCTTCACTAAATAACAAGTATTGTTTCTAAAACTTTTATGCTCTCATTTTCTGTTGCGAAAGACACTTTTATGTATTAGCCATAACATTAATCAGAGATTTGCATGTGAAATTATATTGCCTTTGAACATGCTATTTTTACGTTTAATGAAAACTAATATTAATGTACTTCAACTACTTGAGCAGACCTGTACATCACATACATATAGGGAGAAAGAAGCAAATACTCAAATGAAGTGATCAATAGATCTGATACTTCAAATCTGCCTCCATTTGTAAAAAGAGTGGGGTTTTTTTTCTTCCATCTTGTTCAGTCTTTTCTGCTACCTCTTTTTTGGCCACTTCTCCCAAAGTGGACACAGATCATCCCATAAAATCCTAGGTGCTTTGCATAGATTTAATTTAACAAAAGAACCAAACTAGAAAATCTCACAGACTCCAGTATACCTTTCAAGCAGGTTTAAAAGCCCTTCATGTAACCTTCAGAGCAACGCCTCCTCTTTGTGACTTTCCCTCTCAGAAACATTCCTTTTTTTTTTTTTTTTTTTTTTTTTTTTTTTTTTTTTTTTATGGCAGTCCTTCTTGTAGAAGCCGTTTGACCTGACTGGTAAGCCTGCCATGCTCCCACCTATCGTGTTTGTTCCCTTCTGCAATGAGTAGGCTGCCCTCAAGTGTCTCACCCTGGGCTTGAGCTCCGAAAAGACAGTGACAACCAGGCTGTGTGTATCTGCCCCAGGAGCTGCCCTATCTTCTGCACCTTGCCTAGCCAGCTGGATGAACTGCGCTAAATGCAGTGCATTTTGTGGGTTATTTTCTCTCTCTCTCACTCACTCTCACACACGCACTCTAATATCTGGACAGGATGTTCTGTTTAGGTTTCAACTCTAAGGCATCCAGCCCTCGGATTGTTTCCATTTTCTCAGTTTAGAACGATGTACCTGACATTCGTGACACTGGCATCTGCCTGACACACACACAGTACTTGCATGTGATGTTTTCATAACTTGTTGCAGAGTCATGCTTACAAGTGAACAACTCAAACCACATACTGATTTTATCGGGGGAAAGCTCACAATGTTTTCTGGAAAAATCTGCTTTCTTTTCTGGCTAGTGGTACAATATTCATTCCACACACGGAAAGAAAAGAGAGAGATGACAGGGTTGTAGCATACTGCAAGTTAGGTAACTGATTTTAAGAAATAAACTGAGTGAACTAAATAAACTGAAAGAATAATAGTACTTCTGGCAGTATTTGTCTAGCACATGTTTTAACAATATTCCATTTTATGACTTTACCGAAAATTAATCAGAGGAGAGTGGGGGCAAGTTTTTCCTGTTGATTTTAGAGGCTGTAGATGCCTCTCAGATAGTTTGGCATGAGACCTTGTGGGCAAAGACAAGGCCAAATTACTGAGCTTGTATAAAACTTGGTTGGACTTTGATGCCAAGAAAAACAGAATGTTGCCTGGATATGTAACAGTGAAAGAGTTTTTAAGATGAATCATTAGTATTGCTTTGAGAAGAAGGCGTTCAGTAGTGTCAGAGGCTGGTGATAAAGGTCATAGTCCTCCTACGTTCCTGCAAATCATGTTCCCTGTGGTCTTGCTGTGGGGATGCTCAAAGGCATCCAGTGAAGAGGACACGTCGGGGACAGATGCTGACATGGTGCTGGCGTTGTTTGAGTTTGGTCTTGCAGGTCACGTCTTTGCTCCTAGAGGTCAGGAAGCTCGGGGTCACAGAGCTGAGTGCTGAGTGCCTTTGATTTGGCTGGGGGGATGAGATGTGCCTTCCTGTTTCATTCAACAAGGAAACATCCGTACTGATCTCAGGGGCTGATGCTTCACTCTGGTTGGTAAACAAAGGGAGCAAGGCAAACTGGTTGTGTGCCTCGTCTGGCTGGATAGGTGAGATATTTCTTGTGACTGAGCAAAATCAGCACCTGCAGCCGTGCTGATAAGCCCCAGAGCATGGCTCTTTGAAAAATACTGAATTCAAGTACCGGCTGTCTGACAAATAGATATTGCTGAAGAAGAAAGGGCTCATTTGGCACTGTCCCCAGTATTGTAAGGGCACCTGGCAGCAGACCCTGAAGAGATGCAATGGGAATAGACTATGAGCCAATGCCCAGGACAGGATTCCAAGTCTGCCTTTGGATATGTGCTGGAACAGGTGGAGGTTGTGGCCAATAAATGGAGCGGCAAAGTTGCAAAATGAGCTCCTATAATCTTGCTATCCTGCCTAGGAAGGCCCAGCGCCATCTAGCTTACTCCTGGAATTACACGAAACTGCATCAGTCCTAACACTACACAGTTAGTACGATACCTCCAGCGAGTGTTGTCTTCCTCTTCTCTGAGACTGTTAGCAATTCTTCTCTTATCCCCCTTGCTTAAGTGCTACCAGTCATTTTAGAGAAAATCCATCGACTTATTCATAGGAATTAATCACTGTAAAGGAGAAAGTCACTTGTTTAGCCTCTTTCTTCAGAGATACATGCTCATCTAGATGTCTAGAGGCTGTAGAAAAAGACCGTAGAGACCCAAAGGGTACAGTTATTAGTTTAGACCATCTGGGAGACTTTTCAGCCAAGTATCATTCTGCTCTCATTTAGTAGGTTGCATTTCTCTGTATTTTGCAAACGCAGAATAAGTTGGTCCTGAAGCTGTATGTTCAGTTTGTCATGGCACTCTCCTTAGAGCAGCAGCATGTAGGACTTAGCTGTTCAGTGCCAGTCAGAGCTGTATGCGGTTGTAGCAAGCTAGAATACCCGCACGGCTGAGTTCAGCACAGTCCCAACGCAGCACAGCATGTGGAAGCTGATTTGCCAGCTGACAAAACACAAGCCCTGTCTTTGCTTCATGCACAATGCTATGCCAGTGTCATAATACTGCTTTTATTCCCAGCAATCACTCCCTTGGCAGCGGCGCAGGGATCTCTGCGGCGTGGCTCATTGCATAATGCAGGCAAACCGAAAGCATTTCCCCAAATGACAGGAGGCCTCTGCCTCCTGGGGTCTGAAAAACCTGAAGATGATGTACAAAAATGATTGTGTATGTGAATTGTATTGACCATGTTGGAACACGGCAATTACGTGTGCCGGGACAGGGGATAAGGGAGACAGGAGTGTGCATTTGGGAAGGGAGCTGTAGAGCAGGTTGGACAGTGCTGCCTGTGGTTATGGGCATGCAGCGGGCCACGATGGAGTCAGAGAGGGTTTAAAAAGTTGCCTCCCCAGGGCTGAGCTAACGTGATCTGTTTGCATGTATGCACTTAGCCTCCTTCTTATGAGGGAAAACACCTAGCCTTCGGTGACAGGGACTGCATGAACACGCCTCACCTTGCTCAGAGCTTGCCTGCTCACTGCTGCTGCGGCTGCCTGACGAGCCACGACTTGTTAGCCAGGTTTATGTGCCCACGTCTGATTCATCTTCCTATACCCTTAGTGTGGAGTTACTCTGCCCGTAGCAGGATTTGCTCTTAAAATGTTTCAAGCATCCATAAGGTCTGGCGTAAGCACGAGCATAGAGAATAGCTTGTGAAGAGCCCTGTGGAAGTGAAGGAAGGCAGAACGACTTTCGGAAATACCTGCTTATTACAGCATGCCAGCAAAGCCCACTGAAGCCTGAAAATATATGGAGCTTGCTTATTGTACAACTAGGTAAATAATGACGCACCTAATATGTTGCACTGATGCAAGTCAGTACAAATGTTTTACAATAAACAAAAATATCCATTTCACCTCCTTTTTTTTTAAATGAAAATAGTGATTCATAGTAAGCTAACTAAGCTAACAGTAAGATCTTGTGCATTTGGGGGAATGGGAATTATGTTTCATAAATTTGGTTTTCAGTTAAGCATCTGTTCTGTTTGTTTCTCTTGGGGTGCATGTATTAAAATTTGCTAATGTTCACTGTAATTTTTACTAACTTAATCCATTTATTCATCAGTTTTATTAATATGTTCTCTCACTTCCCATCCTCCCTCCCTTCCAAGCCTTAGTTGCTATTGCTGTTTTATAGAATTGGAAATCAACTAGACTGGCAGTTGTTGGGTCTGACTTCTTTAACTTTTTTTTTTTTTTTTTTTTTTTTTTTTTTTAATATTGAACTAGAGAAGAGTTAATGCAAGGAGAATAGCTGACTATTGAGGAGGGCATGCAAAGTGTTAAACACCTGTGTCCAAACTTCAGTTTACTGAGAAACTGTGCTGGAGAGGGTACTTAGCATTTTTACTGCTGCTTCACATAACTAATCTTCAGGCTCCTCATTCATACGGTCTGCTCTGAAGTGTGTCTGTGCCTAATACAGAGACCCACTAAGCTGTTTCCTCCTCCCACTGGTCCAGAGCAGATATAACAAGTCCAGGGAGCACATCAGGTCAGTCCATCCCTCTGTATACTTTTACCTGAAGGAGGACAGGGTGGTCGGAGCAGTCCAGTTGACTTCGGCACCACTGTATTTCACAGGCAATGTCTAATCTTAAGAGAAGAGTTTTTACACTTTTCTAGAAAGATCCTCTCTAGCGGAAAAGCTCACAATTTTGTATAGCTCAGCGTGATGCACCGAGGGTAGTTAGACCATCGGTTTCGGTGCCCAAACCTGTTGCTTATTTGGATTCCCTCTCAGCTTTTACACACAAGGAGCTTTGAATATTGCATCTGCTATTTGTAATAGATGTTTTAGTAAGGGTCATTGTACCAAATAAATTTGGTATTGCCCCAGAGTTGGAATAGGTTCAAGACACTGAGCATGAATAAATATTAAATAAGAAAAAGGAGAATTGCTGTAATGCAAGTTTCACTGGAAGAGGGGAAGGGTCTTTCATTCTGAATAGAGAATTTATGGAGATTTTCTGATGCTTACTAGCTAAACACAGGTATCAGTATTTTTTTGGTCATGCAGTTGCACTTGGTATCAGACTTGGTATTAGGTGAAGGGGAGGTAGGCATAGGCATAAAGGGAGTGTGTGATAACCCCAAACACTAGGTTATAAAACAAGCCTATATCCAAGAGAAGAGTAAGTGTGCAAGCGAAATGGTGATTGCCTAGAAAGACTTAATCATGTTTTGCTGAGTTTGATCACTGGTAGCAGCTGTTTTTTAGCTTCTGGATGAAAGATCTGAGGAAGAAAAAAAAAAAAAAAAAAAGGAAAGATCCAGATGAGCCTAACCTAGACAGCAAAGTCTAGCTGGACTCTTTCCCTAGGTATCAGCAAAGCTTCCCTGAAAGATTATTTAGCCCCAAAACGATTCAAAGAGTTTGTTTAGATCCAAATAAAAAGCTGGGGAAGAAGCATCACTTAACCTACAGGTTACTGAATCTGAAAAGCAGTGTAATTCCTCGATTGTGTAATTCTGCCTTAGGCATGGAGAGGCACAGCGGGAATGTGTGCACAGGCTCTTCCCTTCTACCATGCATGCCTGGTGGACTGGGAGAGGTCAGAATAAATCTGGGGGCTTTATATTCACTGTATTTAAGAGTCCATCTCTTATCCCTGTGTTCTTTGCTCATTTTGTACAGCAATGAAGTAGGAATTACAGAAGGCTAGTCAAGTATCTATTTATATCCTTCTCAATGAAATTGAAAAATATTTTCCTTTTATTCTCCATTGTAAATTATATAGACAAAAATATTTCAGGAGAAACTCTTAAAAATAAATTTCATTTTAAAAAAGAACACTCAATAAATAGAAATTCTCCTGTAAAAATTCCCCTGACATTTGAAATATTAAAAAATAGCAAAGACTGATTGTTAATCAAAGCTACTTGTTCATTATACTTTGTCTAAGAGAAAGTTACATTGAAGGATAAAAAAAACATAATGTAAATTGAATAATGATTCATTGTCTAATGCCATATCCACTGAGGGTAAGTACCATTTTGTGTCAAAAGAAAGTTCTCATCTCTCTTTAGTTTGCAATCATCAAAAGCTAAGTGCATACCCATCATGCAGTCCTGTTGAAGGCACACAGAAACCTTTCTTCATTTCCATAGTTCATTTACCTAATTGACTAAATAACAGTCAAGAGGAAGTTAACTCTTGATGTGGCTCACATTTCTTTTCCAAGTTTAGTTGCTGTTTTGTCCTGAAGACTCATGGGTAGAAAATATCTCTGCCTGAAGAGGAAATTTCATGTACAGTCTTAAGCAAAGCTCTTTGGAGGAGGAGCTGCTCTTTCATGAGCAGCCCAACACCTTGGCAAATTATTGTAGGAATATGAATTAGGCATTAAAGTTTAGGTCCTGGATACATCTGCTGACAGGCAGGTAAGAACTGATATTAAGTACAAAGTGACAAGATTATATGAACAGGGCACTATGGAAATATACAGAATTTTACCATCACCCACTGAAACGTAATCTGAAAAATCAGGTGCTAACCTCACCTGAGCAAGGAATGTCTTGAAGACAGAGGACCTTGGTGTGCTGCATGCCAGATTGCACACCCTCAGCAGCACCAGGAAGGAGAGGGTCAGCAACTGGGCTTAAAGCTGCCACAAATCTCTCAGACGGCTGAAAAAGTTTATAAAAGAGATTTTATGAGTGACTGAGATGGATCCCTCTCTGCAAGTCTGCTGCTCTTTCTCACAAAAACTGCCCTGGATCAGTGTAATCCTAACCCTCTGTAATAGCCCTGTCACTATAAGTGGGTTCCCTCCTAACAAAACACACTGTCCTTCAATTTTTGTACCTTCAGAAGAATTAAAAACAAACAAGTAATTAGAATAAATGTTGAGCATGCATATGCCTGTTTACCTCTTTGTGAGAAACTCCCTGCATCAACCTTAGGGTAAACATTTCTAGGCCTTCAGGGCCAAGGCTGCAGAGAAATTTCCACTGAATATATGGATGTCAGAATTAGCAAGCTACAACAAGCACTGTTTACATTATTACAGTGGTACACACTTGGTTTTCAAAACTTTTGATTTAAGAAGTGGGGGAGAGTAGGGAGCACAAGCAGTTTCGACAATGCACGTGATGTTGCTCTTGTGACTGCAATGTGAGGAATTTAAAAGTGCAGTATTGCAAATTGCCTTTAAAACTCATGCTTAATGCTAGTTCTCGCTGTAGCCAAAGGCAGTAGTTGCCTGTGGCAGCCCCCTGTGATGAAAACGCTATGGTTACTTAACAAATCACCACTCTGGTATAAACTCATTTTGCTGATTCAGATTTGCTCTGGCAATTTATATGGCTAAGGCACTGGCTGTTTACGTCACTAAATTTGTGCTGGATGAGGTTTTGCTGGCCTTCCAGAATCAGCACACATGCTGCATGATGTGCTGTCATTCATCAAAAAATCCAGTGTTTGCTCATGTCTGGTACTGATCAAATTGGCATTCCTAGCTGGTCTGGTATACACAGAAAAGGTGTTAAAAATACAACCACCATGACTTGAGAATGAACAGTTTCTACTTCTACCCTTCCAATAGTTCTTTTCTCTGGAATTTTCTTGTCAGGGGTGGTTGAGTCTCAATGCAGAAAGAAGAAGTCAAGGGATAACAAAAGTCAGTACAGGTGTTAATGGAGTAGTGCATAATGCAGCTAAGAATTAGTTAGAGCTGATCCCTGTTAAAATCCTCACAGAGGCTAAATTACTCCTGTAGTTGAATGAGTGCACTTAGAATTAGCTAAATTCCCAGTTATTTTGTAACAATTTGTCTCACTGTAGCCCTTGTTAATAGCATTTTCTGCAAGGAGTAGAATTCAGGAATCTGAGATTTTTTTGTTGTTGCTCGTAAGTAAAGAGAGATTGCAATAGTCATCTCAGGACTTTACAGGAAGTGTTAAGTACCAAAAATGTGTAATTCATTCATGGAAAGGGGTTTTGCTGATAGTCCTGTTGCTCTTTTTAAAGAGGGTCTTACGTGTCTTAGCCTAGCTGCTTAGCCTAGCCTAGTTTTGGAGAACCTGCCCTGCAGCTCATAATATTTCTCTGCCTCTACCTATCTGTTCATATGCTTGAAATTCAAGCTTGTGCATGTGGATAGCATTTCAAGCCAAGATATTTATGCTTAAATCTAAATTGAGACTGCCAGGGAATCTGGGATATGCCCGTAAGAATGAGTTGGCTTCATTATTAAAAAGCATCTAAAAATACAGAATTGAAAACAGGATCCAACGTCTCTATCTTCATTTTGAGTAATCGGTGATGTACAACTGCCCCTCCTCATTTATCTAGTGTCTTTAGGCAGGAGGAGGATGTTTTTCAAAATAGCAATAAATAATGGCAAGGTGTACTGAGGCTAAGCTAATATACTTTTAGCCTAGAGCTGTATAATTGTGTTATTCTCATAAATAGCACTGTTTACATGCTTGAGCTTTTTGCAATCTCGAGGCCACTTCTAGAAAATCAATGGAAAAAATTCATCTCCAGTAACGAATCACTTCTACAGTTTTCCTTCAAGTAAAGGTGACTGAAATGTAGATGGATCTAATGAGCTGCAGGTCAATACAAATTCACACGCTAGTTCTTCCACAGGTTCTGATACTGCAAAAATGATATCAATTTTTTTTTTTTTTTTTTTTTAATGGGAGTAACCAGCACAAATGAAGGGAAAGTTACTGTAATGGAAGCAGTTTCCATGGAATCCCTCCATGGCTAAAACAGTGTTTGCTGTTTTTCCACAGACATCTACCTGTGAAAGAAATTGGAAGCGTTGCCATCCCAGATTGCTGAGAGTCTGTCAGTATTTCATCAGCAGATGAGAGGGCTTCAGTGATACTTTTTGCCTTGTGCAATCCCTTGAGGGTAATCTGTTCCCAGTGGCTCCTGAAGTGAATAGTTGCTCTTGAAACCTGATGGACTCAACAAAGCCCAATGGGTAAGTAAGTTACTGAAAAAATCCTTAGTAAATTCTGCTGCTCTGGGCCATGATATCTGTTTTGCCATGTTTCTAATTGAATTTACTGAAAATGTGGAGAATCTTTTTAAGATCAATGAGAAGAATACTGTTTTATCAAGTTTATATTGAACCCAGCCATTTTCCTTTACAGAATTTGTAAAGATACGTAAGTGTTCCCTTGGTTATTCCCTTCCTAACATATATCTGTGGGCCAAATGTTTGGCTTTTCTTTTAATAATTCACTGTCAGAGGATAAAAAGTGTCTGTTTTTTGTTTTTGTATTTGTTGGGCTTTTGTTTGATTCAGAATTAGTGTTTTGCCTGAAAACTTTTTTTTATTATTATTATTTTTAGGAATTAGGTTTAATTAGCTGTGGGGGGGAAAAAAAAAGAGGGAAAATGGAATCTACGTATTTCCAAAAAAGCCATTAGAGCAGGTGGTAGAAATAATTCTCCATATCAATTACTTAACAATGTATAGAAATTCTTTTGTTTACATTAACGGAAGTTCAAGAAATCAGTTGATCAGTTTTCCCTACTCTGAGTGGATGATTAAAGCTCCCCATGAGGGTGTTCCTTCTTGTTTTGGCTTATTTTGGCACCGTTCCCTTTTCAAACATAAGCTGTCATTCTAGCTCTGCGCTGAAGAGGAGAACACAAAGGAAGGGCACTAGTTAAAAATCAGCCAATTACTTTGTAACTCTGGGCTTTATTTTCCCCTGGTTGCTCTCTGCATTAAATTAATAATGGAACTTGCCAGATCTGTATTTCATGCTTTCCTCTTAATCTTTACTGTCTAAACACTGAGAAATAGCAGGCTGCTTTTTCCTCTGGTGGATAGCTGAAATGCCCTAAGCGGTGTAAATGAGGCCAAACTATAATTGCTCTGTGGGCAGGCAGTGCCTGATAGTTTAGGAAGTGGCTCAAAAGTCAGAAACTTTACAAAAAGTGTATCTGTCTAGCCTATGGGAATCCTCATGCCCTTACTGTAAACTAGTGCAAAATTGTTACTTAATCATAGAATCCCGGAATCACAGAATGGCTGAGGTTGGCAGGGACCTCTAGAGATCATCTAGTCCAACCCCCTGCTCCAGCAGGGACACCTAGAGCACGTGGCACAGGGTGGCATCCAGGTGGGTTTGGGAGATCTCCAGAGAAGGAGACTCCACAACCTCTCTGGGCAGCCTGTTCCAGGGCCCCGTCACCCTCACAGTCAAGAAGTTCTTCTTCATATGGAGGTGGAACTTCCTGTGTTTCAGCTTGCACCCATTACCCCTCGTCCTGTCACTGACCACCACCGAGAAGAGTTTGGCCCCATCCTCCCTACCTTCACCCCTCGGGTACTTGTACATGTTGATCAGATCTCCTCTCAGCCTTCTCTTCCCTAGGCTAAACAGACCCAGCTCACTTAGTCTTTCCTCATTCGATAGATGCTCCAGTCCCTTAATGCTCCAGTCCCTAGTCATCCTTCCTTCCTAATCACTGCACAGTTTCTACTGAACCTGTCACAACTACTTGTGTGTTTACTGTGAGCCGCAATGCTTATTACCTAAATATAAAATGTTTATGTCGATGACTTGCTCATTCAGCTAGAGACGCAGGAAGAAAAAAAAAAAAAAAAAAGAGGAACGCGCTAAATATAATCCGTATGATTACAATAATGCCACTTTGGGTTATCCTTATATATACTTTTACGAGGAAAGTTCTTTGTTAGTCCTGAAGATTCAATGATACACTGATAACAAAGTCATGCCTGACCGCCTTTTTGTCCTGTCTTCGCTTTTTCCTCCTCTTCCTGAAAAAAATGCCAAAAAAATGAAGCATGGCTCAATCTATATTGAAGAGAAGGAAGTGGTGGAAGAGAGGAGGGGCATTTGTGTGAGAGCAGACTAATGCTCCTCAGCATTCCTTTCACTCTTCCATCATGACGTATCCTGCCAAAAAGACCAATGAAAAGTTAAAGCAGGATTTTTTTTCATTATCCTATTAAAAAATGAATTGCTGTTGTTAACATAGAGAAAACGCATTAAAATATGTTAATTGAAATAATAATTCCCTTTATTTTTGGTGCTTAGGTGTTAGAGGACTATATTTTAATAATTCTCTGGAGAAATGTGCCTAGACACAAAGATCTCTTTTAAATTATTTTCTTTATACCTATAAAATCAAAGACAAAAAAAAAGGTAACATTTTGTAAATTAAGCTTCTCAGAACTGTAGTATGGAAATACGGAAAGCCTGGAATTGGAGTGTTAAATCTCAATGAAAGCAAAAGTTTCCAAAAATGAAAGTTCTTAATATTTGGAAGTTCTCAAACATGCTTTATTTTCAAAGCTAACATAGTGTACTGTATAATAAATTTTGGGGGGATGCCACACTTAATGTAAAGAAATGCAATTTCTCACTAGGAAGAAAAACACATTATACAGAACAGAAGTGTTGCTTGCATTTGTTCTTGCTGTAAATGCAGACTGATTTGTGACAGTCAGCAGGATCACCACCTGGCATTTTTGTCAATGAAAGTCTAGCAGATCAAATTTTATTTTATGTTATAGTGCTTTACCTGCAGTCATTGTGCGTGACTGTGCAGTATACAATGAGCCCCTTAGCTGAAATGAGCCAGGGAATTCTTCTGATGAAACCAGAATTAACCAGTAGTCAGTCATGTCCCCTTCTCCATCTGTGTCTCACACAAGAATTCTATTTTATTTTGTAAGTGGGGCAGGACAAGTGGTTTTATTTTAGTTTAAAGCAATGTTAACTTCCCAAGTCTGTATTAAGATAAACACTCTGTGTGTGTGTGTGTGTGTTGCTGCCAAAATTTTATCTCTAATTTAAACCAGGTATTGGGCATACCAGGAAACCAGAGTTCTTCTTGAAGAGTGCTTAGCAACTGATCCATGCTGGCATAATTTGTCTACATATGGAAGTGCTGTGTTTTGACAGTTAACAAAATACAATAATGCATGGCAATACTAGAAGAATGTGTCTTGTACTGAATTTTAGTCAGTAAAACTGGTGAATTTGACTAGTTATTTAAACCTATTGTCTTTTATTTTCCCCTTTCTTTCTTGCTATGATGCATTTAGTTACCTTTCTTTACCTTTTTAAGATAAATTGCCATCTCCTTATGAAGCCTGACTTCTGATTTTTTGTCATTTTCTTTTTAAAGTGACATTTCTTCCTCCTTAAAACATTCTATTAAAATAAAAATTCTTGTCCTTTTACATGTATACTAATAATGCAGCATAGTATCTGTAATTTTTTCTATGCATGTTGCTTTCCAAGAGGCTATTGTAATTTTAAACCACATGGGGCGCATATAAATCATTTGAGGCCCATGCAAGTCCATAGGTCCTTGCTTGGTCAAGCAAAAGTGATGTACTGTTTTTCTGTTGAAAACTTGCATTATATTTTTGATATAAAGTGATGGGCTGCTTATGGTATGAAGAAGCTTGTAAGTATTTTTAAAACTTGTTGAAGCCTTATGAAATTATCTAATAGAGCATTTTCTAAAGTAATGTGTGGAATCAAGCTGTTTTCACTCATGGAAGATAACAGGGAAGGTAAGTACAGCTGTTTCAATTATAAATAAATGTTCTATAATATTAAGCTAATTGATTCAACCAGTCTAATATAAATGAATTCCTTAGTAAAAGAATTAGATGTGCTTTCAGTATACTTGGCATAAATACACCTCCTATTAGAATATGCTTCTCTTTTGCCTGATGTATTTCTTTTAGCAATTTAAGATTGGAAGAGACCTACCCTATTGATTTTAGTTCTAATCACAAAAATCAATCAATAAATGAAAAGCCTTAAGGATACCCTTCATTGTGAAATTATTTTGGTTCCTTTCCCTCCATCAGATGGGACAGGACCCTTGCTTTACAGGCGGCTTTTCTCACTAGGCTGATCAGCCTGTGAAGTGTGGTGAAGTGGTCTATGTTTTACAACTAAGGTGTGCTACAACTTCAAGTATTTCAGAAAAGCATTGAGATTCTTGCTCTCATATTATTATTATTTTTAAATGGCTTTCACTGGGTTCTGCTGGGCATTTCTTAAAGTGGCGTACATCCTGTTTTTTATTATTATTATTTTATTTAATTATTAGCTAAATCACTTAGACATCATCCAGAAGAAACTCAGGAACAGAAAATACACATATACACACACTTGCACAAAGGATTTTTTCTTGGTATCGTAACTTTAATGAGAAAAAAATGACTCAATCCCCAAATGTCATGTTCTAAAGAAGACTTCAGGGAATGACTGCATAATGTTACTGTAGCCAGCTGAGTAAACTGAATCAGAGTTTATGCTTCAAACAAATGAAATATGCTCATTAATATGAAATTGGTACTAATATTTTTCTACCTTTTTTGATGAGTTATACAGGATTTAATTTCTAATTTATATTAACTTGCACAGGCAAAAATTGTTGTTTTTTCTTTTCTATTGGTTTGCTGTATTTCTGCATTCAGTGCTGTTCAGCGCATTCATTCAGTGCAGGTCATTCAGTGCAGATAGGGCCCATCAGTGATATCTCATCATTTTACAAAGCCTGACTTTTTTCTTCTTTTTAAAGTCTTCCTTTATCCTTTGGCCAAAACATTTTATATTAATAACAGGATTGTTATTATTTGCAACAAGACAAATGAATACTTCTTACACAACTATGTATTATTTATTCTACAATTCCATTTCAAGTTGCATAATTACAGAATATGACTTCTTCTTTTTATTTTAAATCTATGGAAGCATTTTGGGTTTAATCATAGGACTGGAATGGACTTGAAGAAATAACCTGGGAAATCTTTTCGCCTCAGGGAAGAATTAAATATGCCTATGTATTCTTGACAAAATGTCTGTATAATCTATTGTAAAAGACCTTCAGTTATGGGAATTTAATGGTCTCTTCAAGCAGATTATAGTAGTGCTGTTTGGTGTCAGAAGTTCTATGTCCCTGTGTGGCCTAAGCAAAGTTAAGAGAGGTGGTAATCACCTCCTTTCTCTTTGTCCTCTGGTCTTTCAAGAATAGCCAGTTTTCTTGTATGTGTGAGAGAGAAATGCTGCAAATATAAAAAGACAGGGCTGGCAATATGAAAATCCTCCAAATGGAATGTCTCTGTCATTGGAAGTTTAAAATGTTCCCATGATCCTGGAAAATGTCTTAAATCTTGTTATAATTGGTAATTTTGGTAAATTTTGGTAGTATGGAGAATCTGCTGACGGAAACAAAATGGCCTCTCTGAGGGCAGGTTTAAAACTTATTGTGAGTTAACGTGGTCCAGGCACTGTAAAATTGCTCCACTTCTCTTGCTGTCCCACAAGTGAAAAAAAATCTTTAGGAATTCCAATAATCAGGTCTTTAAGCTGAATAGGACTAATGCAAAGTAGGCCTGTACCAGTACCAATAATGAGTTATTTATAGAAGGAAAACACATGGCTTGGTGATAAAAACATGTATTATTGGAGACCAGCCTTGGGACAAATATGTTCATGTTTACCATGGAAATAAAGACAGTATTCGAGGCTATAAAAGTTGTGAACTTCATTAAAAGTAAGCCTAGCAATACTCACGTCTTATTATATTATGTGTTAACAGGTATCTTGCACACAGCGCTACCTTTCAAACGGCAAACTTGGAAAAATACATTTAACCCCTGAGTTTGGCCAAAGGTTTTCCTTGTAAATAATGGATTTAGACTTGTTAAGCCATTGACTGTTTTTAATGTCCTTTTGCTTGGGTCTTCTGATGAGATGGGGATGTAGAATGTCATAGGCTAACACAGAGGTTGCACACAGAGATGATATTAAAACCAGACCACCTTTTCAAAATTCCTAATGTTCTTCTCTCTTGCCATCTGCCACCTTAGTAATTGCAAAGATTAGTTTTAACATTTGAATTTAATTGTCAATCTCATGTCCGTGGAGTACTCCTGGTTTAACTCTTGATAATTTGTGTTCCAGTATGATCTCCTATAAATGTTGCTTTCTTGATCCTGATTTATTTTGCCTGTGAGATAAAGCAAGTAAGGAAAGGGACAAAGAAAGGTGTGGAAAGACTCAAAGAAAACAAAATTATAAGCAGCCCTATCAAATGCAATGTTAATTTTCTTTATTTTGTCTACAAACAAATGGTTGTTATGGATCATTTTCACAGAATCACAGAATGGTTGAGGTTGGAAGGCACCTCTACAGATCATCTTGTCCAACTCCCCTGCTCCAGAAGGGACACTTAGAGCATGTGGCACAGAGTGGCATCCAGGTGGGTTTGGGAGATCTCCAGAGAAGGAGACTCCACAACCTCTCTGGGCAGCCTGTTCCAGGGCTCTGTCACCCTCACAGTAACGAAGCTCTTCCTCATATGGAGGTGGAACTTCCTGTGTTTCAACTTGTACACATTACCCCTTGTTCTGCCACTGGCCATCGCCAAGAAGAGTTTGGCCCCATCCTCCCTACATTCACCCCTCAGGTACTTTTTCTTCCTCTTACAAGCACAATTTTGTGCATGTTAATGAGGAACAAAATCTATTTGTTGGCAACATTTCAGAATTACACTTTTTTTTTGATGTGGCCCCTGAATGGTTAAGATACTTCTGTTACAAAAACCATGCTGGTGCGTGTTTTGCATTTAATTATTTTAAAATAATGGTCTAGATAAGGATTGCTAGATTTTTGCAAAATGTGTTTTTAAGCCTTTGTTATAATTGTAAGCATTTCTTTTCCCCTGGGAAATATATGGTTCTGTTCATAAGAATGCTACAAAACATTAAATGTCTGTCTTAATTGCTTTGGTGTATTGTGCATCCCTATTTGAAAAAAAAAACAGCCTCTTAATTTATCATTTTTAAGTTACATAAAATATCAATAATTAATCAATGTGAGCATTTCCCGAGTATTTCTTGGAACGTAACTTTCCTTTCTTCATAACAACCTGAAATCATCAGGAGATAATGAATTATGTTAGTTGCTTCCATCACACTTATATGAACCATTCAGAATATTTTAACACTCCTGATTTCAAAACTTGAGATAATTTCCACCACGTAAATGTGCATTAATAATGGGGGAAAAAAAAAATTATTCTAGATATGAATGCATCCTGATTTTCTTAGAAACTGATATAGTAGGAGTCAACAACTTATGAGTTTTCAGCTGAGGCTCTCTGATAGCTCTATTTTGAAGAAGAATGGACAACTCCTAATATTTTAAGAGGTTCAAATAACTCTTAATGCTCCTTCAGGTTCTTTATCTTTTAATCTCTTTTTATAGCCAGATAATCATAATATTAATAACAGCTATTACCTGCTTGTGCTAAAAAGAGATTATAACCCATAAATTAATCAGATGTAAACCTTGAAAGAAATCAAGTTCTTTTGTTTCTCCAGCAGTTATTTATTAAGAACATTAGAGCTAAGACTCAGAATAAGGAAAAACAGCTACTGTTTACAATGGTAATTTTTTCACTTTTATATATAAAAAAGTTATTATAAGCTGGAATAAAATGGAAAAGGCCTTTTTTTAACATCAAAGCTAGGATGTCTAGGATGAACAACATACCTACCATTTCCACTGTAGGGTGGTTTCCCTGCTTGGTTTGTAACCCAGAAGAGATTGAGACTAACTAACTGAGAGGGAAATGCAAAGACCTTCAGGCACCAAATATAAAACCATTTCAATGCCTATTAATTTAGAACTGGAGGAAATGGAAGAGAGAGCATTAGACGTTTGATCTCTCATTTCAGAAGAGTTTCCTTTTAGTGTCCACAAGCTGCATGACTCCCAGGCGTGAACATGAGATCTGGGGTCATTTCCGGATCTCATACGTTAGCCCTCTAAACCGAGATTCCAATTCTTCGGAGGTCACATGTGTTGATAGACCCTTTTTTTTTCTCCATTTCTCTATCTCAAATACATCCATTCAGTTGATCCAATATTACTGGGAAAACTTCAAATATCTTCCCCAATTCAGCTTTTTGTTGAGATATTTGTTGGGTATTGAAAAGAATAGATTAGAAAAATGATGGTTACTCTCAGAAGGGGAAACACGTTATCTTTAGTTAATCCAGCTATTCTTTGTCAGCTGCAGCCTCTGCCATATAAGGCAATGAACAGCTTACACGATCGCATCTCCCAAGATTTGTGAGAACATTGATATTTTGCTGAAAGTATTTTTTGTTTGTTCCACAATTACAAATCAGAAATTACTTGCGGACATAATAAACTCCTCTTCTAGCTGAAGTCCTCAGAGATTGTTTCCCTAGAATTTAGGATGTACCTTGATTATACCTTTGTTGAAAGCTAATTTCTGTGTAGCACAATGTTCTAGAGCATAACTAATGCCAGGGATAAAAAGTGCTATTCAGACTAGTTTTTAAGGATGGCACTTCTCAGTTCTTCCTCTTTTGCCTGGGAAGTCTTTCATAAGCACATCCTTTGATCTGAAGCTGGTTGCAGGCCTGGAATCACAAAATCTGCCCCTGAAGGAAGAAGCTTTACTGCAACTTTTTTTTTAAAAAAATGTATATAAAAAAGTAAATATAGGAGATTTTCTTTTTTTTTTTTTTTTTTAATTCAGGCTCAGAAGCTGATTTTGATGATAATGCTTTCGGTCCAAAAGGCAAATACTTAAGGCAGGTTGTTCACATCACAAGCATCTTTCTGACAAGGTAGGCCAATGATTGTTATTACTGAAAGTTTCTTTTAAATTATTGGAAGGCCCATTCTAGCATTTCTGTGTGACTGACTGTTTGCCCTAACGGTTGTATTGTCCTTATCTCATAGACCAGCTCATTAGAGGACAGTTTGTTCCGCAAAATACAGAACTCCATAACTCTATCCTGTATCCTGACTACATACCCTGTAGACTTTGCGCCTCAGGATGAACTTTTAGTAACGTTGCCAGTGAACAGATTTGAATTAGGGGGGTACAACTGTCTTTTGTAGCAGCCCATGATTTCCTCTTTCATGACTTCTATCTCTTTTCTTACTCTGACAAAGAAGAAAGCTGTTGTATGTTAGAAGAGATTCCTGTAGGGCATGTTGCAGCTTAACCTTCATGCATCTTCTTCCATGCTCAGCACAAACAGCTGCAAGGATATAGCATTTTCTTTGGGCCTGAATACGGATCAAAAAGCATCCTTTTGTGTATGCAGATACTATTTTACATAAATCAGCAGGTCATATACTGCATATTTTCCCTTCACATATAAATTCAATCTGAGAAGAGGTGTAAATTCAGTATGGTAGAGATACTGTAAATGAACAGGAGTGAGACATTGTAAAACAAAGGTGTGAATAGTACTATGACTAAAGAGAGCCATGATGATCTGGATCTGGAGTTTTTCAGAAAATAAGTCCAAACAGTAGACAGAAAACATTTTATATGTATTCATTAATATCAAAACCATTTAAATAAGTCATATGGATGTTAATATTGTAGTGTTGGCATAATATGTCCCTCTGGTGAATACATCTGGTATTTTAATTAGAGAATTTGGTTCCCCTTGATTTACGAACAAAAATTTTATTCCATTTCCATGCAGGTTGTTTACCCAGACTTGGTGTTCCTTGTTGGATATAAGGTTGCATGTTTGCAATCATTTCCAACATTCTTCAGGTGACTCTAAGAACGTCTTGTCAGATTCATCTTCTTGCATCTGAAGACTGGACTCAGAGGAAGACACAAAGATCACTGGACTTTTGAACAAGTAAAGAGTACGTATCCGCGTCCTGGGACTCAGAGCTATCATCTGTTCTTATTGCTCACTTCAGACAATCTCAATGATATATTCAGGATTTGCAGTTCTACACCAGTGGAGAAATTGCTTTACTTAGGGACTTGTGTTTCAACCACCATACTGTGTCCACTTGTCTGCAGTTACCTTTTGAAACTTGGGAATAGCACAAGTTGTTTTCTAGTTTGTGTCCTAAATCATGAGAGGGAGAGATGGTTAGATGTCCTGATGCTGATATTCTGTGCCTTAGGGTTTTTTCCCTGTGGAATTTTCCAACTCAGACAACATTCCCAAGTTGCTGCTTTTGGAACAGAATATATACCTGTCTAACATTTTCTCTGTGTTGAAGCTCATTTTTGAAGACAAATTCAGGGAGATTTTTGGTAAGGCAATATTAAGAGTATTTTGGCTCCAGTCTTTCCTAAATGTCTCTGACCAAACCTAGAAGAGTACAGATCTGCTGCATCTGTTGTCCATGCAGAGCAGATTCCTCACACAACCTGAATTTAACCTCCACCTCTCAGCTCGGGTGTGCCAGATGGCTCTCAGGATTACACTATCATTATTGTTTCCTGATAAGACATATCTTTGTTAAGAGCAGGAAAAACTACCTGATCTGCCCACTGAAGTAAATGGAGAAGGGTTGTAATACTCCACAGAATCAAGCAAACCTAAGTTATTTTTATTTAATTAATGGAACCTAAAAATGTGGCCTTTCTGTTAGTTCTTTGAGTTCATTTATCAACTGAAAATGTAGGATGTTTTCTATTTTTATCAAGAATAAGCTCTGGTCTAGAAATTTCTGGCCTGGAGATCTTGTTCCTTAGCGGGATCAGATTTTCCTTATCTTCTTCCTGATAAACAGGTTTTTCAAGCCTGTGACCAATTCCTCCTTGATTCATGCCTTTGAAAAATAGTCGTTTTGGTTGTAAATACATTTCTGAGGAATGTGAGAGAGCTTCAGATTAAGTCCTTTATCTGAAATTCTGTAAGGAAACCTGATTTCTGATGGTGCCTGTAGAATTTTACCAATACATTGCCTTATTTTAACATAACAGAATCCCGTATTAATTCATTAATTGGTCTCTTCTCTTTTTTTTTTCCACTGAATTTTTGCTGCTCTTATCAAGGTGACTCTCTATACTTCAGAGACTAGGTATGCTGTTCTGTATGAACAGGAATGAGAGCCCTCGCCTCGCCTCCCCTCCCCTCCCTTCCTTCACTTCCATGGCAAAAAATGCAACAGCATTCACCTTTTAAACAAAATAAAATTAAATTTATGCTCCCAACCATCATTTTTTTCACACTCTAGGGTTCTCTTCCTAAAGACAGGAAAAAAAATTAGAAAAGTTGAAAGGAACCTCAGCAAATACCAGAAAATAGTGAAAATAAACCTCAGACAAAATGTAACTTGAAAGAGGAAGCCAAGATAGATTTCTGCAGCTGGAAGTTTTGCAACTTGGGCTTTCAGTATTGACTGGTCGTAAGGCACGTGCTTTGATGATAAAGATAGGGCAGACTGAGTCTTAGTTGTACAGTACTCTGTTTCCTTCCTCAGCTGCACATTGTGAGTCTGTCAGAGCGTAGCCCTGAGCAGTCGTGCATCTGGGGATCCTCCTCCCTCTCCACAACATCTGAAGTTATGCTGTACTATTTAGGAAGAACAACAGACAGCTGAAATTATGCTGTGGGGCAAGTAGTTTCAAAACAAACCCTATGAATCTGAGAAGAAGTAGCTGGGAAGAAGTAGAAAAAGCTGTAGACATGGTACAAAATGTCACTGGAAGTTGCTGTGATTCTGATGTCAGTGAGACAGAGTTAATGGCTCTGCTATATCATCATGCCACAAGTTAAACTTTTGTGCTGCCGAATTCCGTGAAAAGTAGTTTGAATTAGCTGTTTGCCCTTAAATAAGGTTCTTGCACTTTATGTTTTGAGAGCTGAATTCAGGCAGGTCTTAATAAATCTTAGTAAACTAATTCAAACAAATTAAGTCCAAATTTCCAACTGTTTCTGAAAAATGGCATTACATGAAATAGGAAATGCTGAAGTCTCCCTTCACAGGGACATAGCTCAGGATAGAACTGGAAAATCTTCCAAACATGCCAAGATGTATTTTTGCTCTTGTATCGTTTCTTTTTTATGTGGGGTTTGTTTCTTTGATTGATTTTTTTCCTCAATAAAATGCTTTTTTACTATGGTATAATATGTTTTTAATCTTATCAAAACAAAAGGACTGAAGTATCCTTTCTGAAAGTTAAAATGGATCTTTCTTACATGTATTGCTGAAATTTGATCTCCTTTCCTTCTAAAGCTATGCTCTTATACAAGTAACTAGATTCCCCAAAGCTCTTTTATGATGAATCATGTTGAGGCAGAGAAACTTAAGAGAAAAGGAACATCTTGCTGCACATCTGGATGATAAGCTTTCAGTTTATATGCCTTTTTATTTGCCAATATACAACAATACATAAAGTCTTAGAGGGAGGCATGGACATGGAATGCTGCTCTTTGCCAATCTTTATGCATTTTATTGACATCCAATGGAGGTTCCAGAAATAAATTTCAGAATGGTATCCAATCAGATTATTTTTATTTTCCAGAATTTTGAAATAACAGTATCTGTCTTTGAGAAGTTTCTTTGATTTATATACAGAGTGGGAGACATTACAAGCTTTATTGTTTTCTAGAGGATTTTAGTGCACAACAATAAAATCTTTCTAAAGGCATAGCTGGTTATGTTTAAAGCACTGCAAAAAGTGTAGTGTCATCAATAATGCAATGTCTGTAGCTGCACTACTTATTGAATGTCAGTATCTTGGTCTCCACATAATCAATCTGCTAAACTTTTTTTCCAGCTCATGATCGTTATGTTGATAAGACTGTCACGTACATTTAGACCTACCGAAGATTTTGTTATTTTCAAATATCCTCTGAACCACACAAGCTAGAAATAAGTAATTGAATCTTTACATAAAACCAAGTAGGTAATATAGCAGCTTTCTAACTAATGCCAACTTGAAAGGGTATTAATGATGAATAATCTGCCATCATTGATAATTAAACATACTAATCAAAATTGATTTATCAAAATACACTAGATTTCATTTGTGCATGTATTTTGCACAGGATACCGACTTGTAATGTTTTTATAATCCTAATTGAATAGAAAATGGCTGAATTTCAAAATTGTTCTCTACTATTAGATGGAAAACCAGGGGGGAGGAAGGATCTGAGAAGATGTATAGTAATAAGAATAACGTATCTATATTTATGTTAATCTCAATGATTCTCCTTTTTCTTTCTCCTTTTATTTAAACTTGATACAAGGTAGATAGTGGGGATATAATCTCCCTTTTTAACTGAGTAATTACGCATTACACATGTTAAATATATTTATTTAGTATAAATAACATGCCAAAATTAACAGTAGTATTGTGGATATGTAATAGCCAAGGTTAACCTCACATAGTTTGAAAAGAGTAGATGCTTGAAGCTCTCAAGGTCTTTGTAAAGTCTGATGGAGATATAGCAAACAGCAAACAAAAAAACATAATAGTGCTCTGAATGTTACTGAATTATGTTAATAAATCAGGAAGTTTTGAAACTAATAGTAAAAAACTAGGGAGAAAGTGAGAAGAGTGTCTATGTGTGTGTCCATTTTAAAAATGTCTTTTAAGGAGGAAAGATAGGTGCTAGTTCCTGTATATCTGATGTAGAAATAGTATGCAAAAATAGATGAGGAATCTGCCACATAAAAGACTTGAAGGAAATCAAACATATATATATCCATATATATATATTTGAGGACTTTTTTTTTTTGTCCTGTAATGTTATGCATACTAGTAATCAAACCCACCTCCTGAAAGTTTAGTTTGGGACTTTCCTTTCCCTTAGGTAGACTGCAGCCTGTGTAATTTTTTCCAGTGTGGGTTTCGTTCATGTTAGATTTAAGAAAGTGCTTGTGGGCCCTCAAGCTTGAACTTTTCCTGAGAGTATCCCATTCAGTCCAATAAAAAATAGCATCTCTCTCTCTCTCTCTCTGTAGATCGTGTTTTTAAGAATAGATGTCTTGTAAAATGAGAAAGGATGGTGTCTACTTTTGTTCCATGGAAATAAATTCCAAAATGACCGCTTATATTTGTAGATTCATGATCAAGTTAGGCTGTATTCTTTTTTTTTTTATACCTGGTAATGATATTATTAATGATCACAGGCATTTTTCATTTTTCCAGACTAACTCACAGTCTTGTGGGTGAGTACTATTTGCACCCATAGTGCAGGGGGGATCAGCTGATGTGTAAAGCCTTTGCTCAGCTTAATTGGCTAGTTTTGCATTTTGCAGATGTTAGATTTTCGAATTGACAATCCTGTAAATGCACCCAAGCAGCTCTGATGTAATACACAGTGTGGTTTGCTGCTGCTTGGGAAAGACAAATCTCATTTGCAATGTAAGAAGCGGAACATAAAGAGAATCTGCCCTTGCAAATTCTCTTCCCCAAGGGTAAATTATAAAACTGAATGTCAAGGTCATCTTGACAGACAACATGTGCTTGGTGGAAAAATGAAGCTGCAATTTCATATGCCCTGCCTTTGAGTGTTTTAACGAGGCCTTTTTGAAGGCTTTTTCTCTTCTTTTTTCTTTATGTTGAATTGCACCCGTGGTGGTAGCGAGGGAGGGTAAGGTGTGTGGCTCGTGTGTGCGAGCAGGAGCAGCCGTGCTCCAATCCGCCATTCCCTGGGAAACATGGAGGCTGCTGTGGCGGTTGCCATGACAACCTGCTCCACTTCGGAGCAGCCGCGCTCGGCACGTTTTGAAATGACTTCCTGCTCCCTACGCGTTGGCCGTGGAAAAAGGTGATGCCTGCAGCGAGGCAGCACTGAGTTCGTCTAGATCAAAAATCAAATGACGTTTTTCACCCGCCTCTCGGCACGTGGTTAAGCCAAAACGGAGCATGATGGCAATTATAAACGCACAAGGTTTGGGCAGGATGATTCGATTTTGATTCTTGCAGGAGAAACAGGTACTTGTGTGTACGCGTTTCACAGACTGTAATATAAACTTCCACAAAACATTATGTGTGAATATGCAGCCTGTAGAGAAAGGCAGGATATAGTATGGAAGTGGTTTACCACAGAGAAATCCTTTTACTCCAATAAATAAAATACCAGAGGGGGAGGAAAATGCAGGGAAGCATGTGTAAATCAAGCCATGACAGGAACTGATTGCCTGTCTAACAAATATATCTAGCAATATTGTTGTGTTGAGATTTTCCACACTCTCGATGTATAGCCTAAAGTACATTATTTTCCTGCTATTATATGCAAATATTCTCTGCAGTACTATAAAAAATATGTCTTTCATGTGGACGAGTGAAGAATGGAAGTGCATTGGCAGTTTGGATTTGTTTAACAAAGGCTCATGCACAGGGTCTGGCACTGGCTTAATAATATCCAGCGGACATATTCTGTTCTGAAATATAGTTGTATTTGAAAACTATACCGCTGTGGAATTGGCAGTGATCAAGATACAGCTCAGTTACTACACACCACCATTTGATTCTCTGGTTATTCTATTTTTTGCGCTTTTTCTTGTGAGTATCTAATTTGCATAACAATTTTACAGTGACTTCTTAATGATGTGCAGTATGCCAAATGTTGCTATTGGATTATGCAAATCCCTGTAATCTGATTTCTTGAAACAAATACACAATTATTCTTCATAACCTCAATACGAGGGCACAGGGTCCTATAACCTGATTGCCCCCTAGTCTGAGAACATCCAGGCAGGTTGCCAGTGAAAAGCTACCTACTTCACCTTCCTTGCTCCCTTCCACTGATGCATTCATTGACCAGAGCACATGTGAATGAGAAAGAAAATCAAAAAATTCACTCTGGCACATTTCTTGTTACTCTGCTAATTTGATATTTACAATGCCCATGAGCAGAGGTTTGGCATGCACATGCGGGTATTTGTGTGTGTCACATACATGTGGAGATATGTGGATATTTATTTTATTACCTTGAAAGCTTTCTTTCTTTTACAGCTATATAGAAGAGTGAAAAAAAGGTCATCAGTCACCCACTTTTGATCACAGATAGGTCAAGAAATCTTTCAAAAATGTGGGGAGTTAATAAAAATGAGCTTGCAGAATTCTATTAGAAAGTAGACATGAAACAGGTAATCACTAACCAAGTCAGTCTTGATGTCAGCATAGCCTTGACATGTTTACATCTGAGGAACACGTAGAAAGCTCTATGCACCATATGGATATTTTTAACTGCAGGTTTGAAATTTGACAACACCAAGAAAATTTGTCTGGATGCAAAGTAAGAAAAGTGCAAAAGATAATAAAGCAAGCACTTCAACTGAATCACCTTTTCTTGTCAAGTGTACGAGGGAAGGCACGAGTGGAGGTATGAAAAGGGAAAATGCTCTCTTATTCTGTCTCGTCAAGCTCCGTGGTGACACGGTTGCAGAGTCTGGGTTAGTCTCAGAGGGCCCTCAGGCGTCTCTGCAGGCTGCGAACAGGCAGGTCTGTGGAGCAGAAGTAACTCAAGTTCTGCCTCTTCTCCACAGCCCTTAGTGCTGTGCGTATTTACAGAGCAGAACTGCTGTTGCTATGCAGAATCGGGTGTAAAGTGCACCCATAGCAGATCTGGCATCTTTTGTTCAGCTTTCTCCATGTGAAATCACTAGTTAGCTCCGCTGTTTTACTGACTGTGCCCCACAAAGCTAAGGGCTGAGGGAAGGTGCAAGGACATCCTCCCTCTGAGTCTATTCATGGAAATCATGAATTGATTCTGGATGTTTTGTGTTCTGAGCCTGTTATAGTGGCCTGCATCTGGATGTCTCCTCTGGCTTTCTAGTGCATGCTGACCTATGGCCATCCTGCCCAGAGGTAGCAATCTCTAATGCAGACTGATCAAGGCAGCATCATTTGCCCTTGACTTCACCAGGGCATTACTTGAGGTGCAATAATTTTATTTGGGAGGGGTTTTTTTACACAGAATTCCTGGAATAGTAAGAGGATTGTATCACACCGTGCTTGCCCCAAATGTTTATCCAATGACACGTGTTTTGTGTGCACCTACACGTGTGTGGCTAAGTTGAGATAAATTTTGTAGTTCTGTGGTGTGAAGGAGGAAGAATGAGTGAGACCTGTTCAAGGATGAGAAAAATTAAGGTTCAGAAAGGTTAATTAAGAAAGCTTTGAAAGGCTTTCCCAAGGAGAGAAGTCTGTAATTGTCCCTCTCTTCATCCATTCTGTCCTTCTACCTGGAGGAGCTTCTGGGGTGCCCCAGCATGTCAACTGGAGGAAGCTGAATGCCTTGCTGCAGCATAGGAGAGAGCCACTGGGTTTGCAATATAATCAGAGACTGCAATCCTGAACCAGCCCGTGAAATGAGCCTAACTGACACTGCAAATACATCTAAACACCAAAGGAGCTAAATGATTTGGAGCAAATGATGCACTCAGCTCAAGTAGCATCATAGGATGATACTCGTTAAAATTATCTGTTTGCAAAATCCCACTGGAACTGATGGGATGGCATGTCTTTCCACTATGAGCAGAGACCATGATCTGAATCTGCATAAGGAGCCAATACGATGGTCTGCGATGGTAAATGTCAATGTCAGTTCAAGTATTTTGAATTGTGAATTGAACTGTAATTGCCACTTTAAGAACAAGGGTGATTTAGTAACTCAGTTATACTGTGGAAAGTACTTTTCTTTCAGGGTTAGAATTTCTTATTAGCATATTTAGAAATACTTTTTTTGTATATAGATAACATTTAAACATAAGAGTCCCTATTTATCCTGAGTATAGGTGAAACCAGATAAATGTCTGAAAGTATGATAAAGATTTATGTTTGACAATGAATATGTCTATACATTTGCATGAGAAAACCTAGATAAAAAATTCTTCTGTTACAAAAGAAGTGCCAAATTTATAAAAAGGCAATTTATGATTAGAAAACAGACTCTTGTGTAATAACCAAGTCTTTGTTGGTAGTGAACAGATGCTACACCAGCAGTCCTGGGACTTTCATGGAGCTACTATGAATATGTTCACAGCATGAGAGGACGGGCAACATGCTGTTAAAATGCTGCTTCTCAAATCCCAGAACTGCTGTAGTGCTGTTGTCGTGTCTGCATTAATTCAAAGACATGCTTAAAAAAGACGCATTATGATCTACCATTCTGAAATTGTGTCAGTGATTTTATATTTTAGCCCTTTTAGGGCTGAAGGGCTAGGAAGAAAAATATCTGTCTTTGTAGAAGAATATGTCTTGGGGTTTGACATTCTTGATTCAATTGTTGATAAAAGGACTTTCCAAAATGTAAAACAATCTAAAGGGAATGATTAAAATTAGCCAGATGTATTTTGTTTCACAAAGACATTCATAAAGAAACTGCCATTGTACAATGACACAAGAGTTTTTTAGCATTTTTTAGCTTTTTTTTAATAGGGAATAAAAACTCTGGACAGAGAGCCTTATATTGAAAATATACTATACTACAATATAAAAAGGAAATGATCATTTATTTTATTATTATTATTGCTATTATTATTATTATTTAACTGGATCTCTTTCCAGGAGCCTGTTTTTAGCTCTTCAATCATCCTTTATTAAACAGACGTGCCTGGAGTGGTGACATCTTCAAAGAAAACAAATTTCAATGGCATAAAATCAATATGGGGAAGCGATTGAGGACTGGGATTTATTAGTAGTGTATTAAACAAGCTACTCTTTTCTGATGACAATGATGTTTAAAGAGAGTTTTAAAGACATGTTAAATGGCAATGGTAACAAATGTCTGCAAAAACATAAAGAGGTAAGAAAAAAATTGGCAGTAGTTTAGTTAGAGATCTAGAAATTTTTTTAGAGTAGTTCATGCACTGGACAGCTTTTATTCTTTTGTCCTCAGTGAGGATGGAAAAGGACAAGGGAACTGCAAGGCCAAGAGGTTTAGTTCTTACTTTGTGACACAATCTAAATATTGAATGCAGTTATATTAAAAAAAATACAGAATTGCAGCAAATCTGGGATAGATGATAAAGCTGAGCTCGTTCCAGAATTTGTTAATGATGTGCAGTAATGCATATAAAGAAAAATCTATTTGAAGATTCTGGAAGATTGTGAGGTCAAAGAGGTAAAAGGCTTCTTTTTACATCTGGTAAATATGTTAAAAATATATACGTGTTTGCTATAGCAGCCACATGTACTGCACTAGAAGTGCTATATCAGATTCAGGAGAAATTACAGAAGTAAAGCACATTGTAAGATAAATCTTGTGACATGCTAGAACTGGATAGCTTGTGATTGAGTAAGTCAGGGAGAAGAGGGCTTAGAAAGGAGTTAATGGCTATAATCCCTGCTGTGCTGATGGAATGCAGGGACTTGCATACAGTACTCTCACAAACCAGTTAAGTGTGTCATTCATAGTACTGTTGACTTGTTTGAAGTGTCTTTTTCATTTTAACTATATAATTTCCTAACTATATTGTCTCCTGATCATCCTAGGTTAATGGAAATCATATATACTGACCAAAAGGAGATCATGAGTTCTTCTGAAGATCTTCCTACTTGTTGAAGAGTTGATGTTAATATAACAACTGTAAAATTGAAAAATTGTATACTGAAAACAAATGCATTTTTTTAACAATAAGAGCTTTTTATGTAGTATTTCTGACTTCTTAAAAGGGAAAATTTAACTATGCTATGCTCTGTACTGCCATCTTCAAGCTCCCTTGTGCTGGTTTGGTTTTCTCTCTATAGCAAGAAGGTACAAAATGGGAAGCTGCAGTGCTTCCACACCCTGGAAAGTGTAAATGTAATTTTAATAAGAAAAAGGATTGTTGGGAGAAAGCATTCACATTACTTTTTCCTGCCCCAAAATGTAATAGCAGCTCCTCCCTGTCCTCGCGCTAATACTAACAGGCCATCAAAATGCTTTTAGCAAGAGCATCATCAGGCACTGGACACTTAGTAGAGAGGCTCATTCAGGTGTATACACATCATAAACTTTATAACAAAGCCAGAACTTTTGCTCTGTTGGCACACTGTTTCTTTTTGGAAAGGCAACTTCTGTCTCTCTCCCCTTTCTCTCCTTCTGAATTATCTGATGCTTATATATGTTTTAAACCCTTTTGCTAAGATAATTAACAAGATTTAAGACTCTGTCTATGCAAGGATAGGTTCAGATGTGTTTAAAAACAATACTTCATACCGAGCCCTTTTCATTCAATAGCTAGACACTCGTGGAGAACGTATTTCAGTTTAGCTTCACCAAAAGGAATCCAGCTCAAGCACTTTGAGACCATTCTGCACCATGAACCAACACACATTAAAGGGAGATAATCAGAGACTGGTTACAAAAGTGTACTCCTCATATGAATTAAAATATGAACATGTATGTTATTGGACTGATTAATATGATAATTCCCCTCTGTCGTGATCAGATGCATAGTGCTATTACAGGAGACTGAACAAATATTTAGGAAAAATAACCCAGTGTCATTAATATGTTATATGGGCATAGTAACATGTTTCTGTTGCTTGGGAGACTTCTCAAACTGTACTATAAGCCTGATTGCTCTTAGTATTAATATAACATAATTATATGACCTTGCTCTGCAGCCATTATGTACTTTGCCTGTGCTCATTTCTAACTCTCAAAAACTCTCTGGTAAAGCTTTCTAGGATTAAATGAAACTTTTACCTTGGCCTTTCAGATGAAATTACTCTCTATCCTTTCTGTATGTATAGGATGATGAAGAGAAAAGGGGAAATACTGCTCATAGTGGCAGGATCTCCTTTTCTATCTTTTCTCTGACCCTGCATGTGCAGGAGGTTGGACTAGATGATGTCTAAATGTCCCCTCCAACCTTAAGGATTCTATGATTCTTTGTACTGTTTCTCCTTTTTCTTTATTTTCATGTTAATGTATATATGTGTGTATATATGTCGTGTATAACACATATACACATATAGTATATATGTTTTACACTATATGTGTATATACACATATGTGTATATGTGCATATGTACACTACATGTGTACACATATGCATACACACATGCACACTGTATGTGTATATATGTATATATACTGTAGGGTGTATATGTTTGTGTATACATGCATATATGAGAGTGTATGCATATTTTTACTGGCAAATTCTTCTAGGTTATTCCATGCAGTCTCTTAGAGGGAAGATGGAAACTACATTTGATTTGCAACAGCATTTTTGAAGAGGAATAGATCTCACTGCCTGAGATCAGCTCCAAGGAAAAGAAGCATTGCTTTGCAAGAAAAGGTGCCATCTATGTTTAGCCTTATTTCCCAAGACTGCAAATCCTCATAACTTTTATTGCATTTTTTGTGTTTTTTTTTATTCAAAAGCATTTACTCTTAGAGTGATATGATACACCTGCATGCTTTTCCTAGAAAGTTGCTTCTATATTCATCATAGTTGTACAACAAAAGCTTTAAAAGTGATTTGAGTACAATCTACTGTCAAAGACAAAAGGGAAATACAAAGGAATTCAATGGATGTGTATTATGCAAAATAAGTGTTTTGGGAGCTGATGTGTGTTTTTTCTTTCCGGTTGTCAAGGTCGGAAAAACTATATTGAAGCTTGTAATACACTTAACCTACATTGCACAGAGCCCTGGTAAAAGTATTGCTCTTGGTACCAAATCATAGAATCATAGAATCAGTATGGTTGGAAAAGACCTTTAAGATCATCAAGTCCAACCCTAAGCCCTTCAGCACCATGCCTGCTAAACCATGTCCCTCAGTGCCTCATCTACACGTTTCTTGAACACTGCCAGGGACAGCGACTGCAGCACTTCCCCGGGCGAAAGCATCTGCTTTGCATTCCTTTTTCTGCAGTTGTTCCTGGTTTATTCTGTACATTTCCTGCTTGAGACTCTTCTTACCTTAGCAAGATCAGGTGTTTCTCAGCGCTGCTGAAGGTCTCTGTAATCTCCCACTTGCAATTTTATCCCAAAGCATACATTTATGAATTTGTTTTTTTGGAAACAATTTCCAACAGTTGATTTTTGTAGCTAGGAAGTATCTTGATAAGAAAATACAGATTCTGTTATGCATTAGTATGATCAACTGAAAGACCCAGACCACACATTTCATTTCATTTCTTCTTTACCGACAATTCTTTCTATGTATGTAGCCTACTGCAACAATTTTGGTTTTTTGTTTTGGAAGTTTGATTCCATGTTCTGATTCAGTTATGAATTTCTAAGATTCCTGAGACCCTGTGCGCAAAAGCCTGATCCAGAAAGAAAATACCTCGTTTACTGTCTGCTCAATTGTTTGTCTCTTGATTACTTGTCTGCAAAAGCTTTTGCTGTTAGTTTCTGGCTAAGCATTGTTATGTTGTCTTGCAAAGAAAACTGTCATCATGGAATCATAGAATCATTATGGTTGGAAAAGACCTTCAAGATCATCAAGTCCAACTGTAAACCCATCACCACTGTGCCTGTTAAACCATGTGCCTAAGTGCCTCCTCTACACATATTTTGAACATTTCCAGGGACAGTGACTTCATCACTTCTCTGAGCAACCTGTTCCAATGCTTTCTCAATGTTTACTCTTTCTCTGTAGAAATCATCATTGTCACCCTCTTCTTTCATTGTTAGACTTGCAGAAAAACAGACTACTGTAACGTGTCATTCAATGCCTACAAGGAAGTAAACTTCCATAAGTCAATAAATATGCTGATTTAAACTTCAGAACCAAAAGATCATAGTTTCTACTAAGTCTTCCTGCAAATGAATGAAACCACAGCATTGAAAGGCGCCTAATATGTTTTGAGCAATCGGTTTCTGAAAACAATTGTGATTCTTTGCCCTCACTTTGGTTTCTATTTAGGCCACTATTTCAGACAAATTCAGTTTTGGAAGCATAATCTCTCATTTCATTTTGGTCTGGAGAATAATCTGCCTGGAACCTCTTGAATTTGGAAATGACAAAGAATTCCTCAGAACTTCAAACTGCCAAGATATTAAACCCTGTGTTTCATGATTTCAGAATTCTATGATTTTAATGCCAGGACCATGTTCTATTTCACATATAATTGTTGTTTCAACATGTAATTTAACAACACTTATGCTGGCATTGTTTTTGCAATCCTTTGTTGTCTTGAAGCTAAGAACTGGTTATCATCTAATCAATAATAGTTTGATGAATCAATTGTAATGTAAGGACAATGGGTAAGATGCCAATTAATTTCTGTCAGAGAGTTTTTTGATCAGGTTTGAATCAAATGTTTGATTATAACCTCTTTCTCTGCATTAAAAGCAACGTCCTCTACTTTGGTGCTAATAGCTAAACAACAGTGTTGTTATCCACACTGATGCATCTATTTAATGGAGTTCTTAGTTCATTTGATATGGTTAATAGTTTTGATTAATTTTTCATGGTTTCATATTCACCATTTTTTAAAGTTTTTGTACACTTTCGGGAAGGATAACAAGGCTTGCTTTGTTCTTTAGGCTCTTTATTAAAATGCACCAAATGGAACACCTGCAGAGACTGGATGATTCTTCCCTAGGATTTTGAACAATTATTGTGTCCCAGAAGTGATTTGTGAGCCAATTGAGTAATAGTCTATGACAGTGTTTTGAAGGCCTGGTGTGTAGGAAGGGACCTGGTCAGACTAAAAGCTGACCAGTTCCCCATAAATCTCCTCACAAATGCATTTGACAGGAGAGACGATAATCGATTAAAGCAGGAGTACAAGACAGCTTTACTAAGAATGGTTTTATAAGTTTTGGAGTTATTAGATGTGAAAGCTTGAACTTCAGGGAGCTCTTGGAATGTCTCAGTGAATATTACAAGCTCCATTTGAGGTCTTACAGAAGTTGTAAAGAATGCAAATGTGTCTGTGGATTTTGCATGTCTGAGAACAAGAATAGAAAAAAAAAATGTTATCACTACAAGCATTTACAGCGTTGGTAAAACTTTAACCCATTCTAGTTTGCTGGATTGGAATATCTTGGCTGTGACCGAAACTAGATGAGCGCAGATTTTCTGTGAAAGAGGACATGTGTCCCCATGCTTGTAAGCAGTGGCAGGAGGAGCACAGGCTCCCATAGAACATAAGGCAATCAAGGCTAGGGGTTATGCAAGCCTGCTCATCTAGATAAGGGACAATCGTACCCCTGGGCTGGAGGACGTGTTCTAGATGATTTTATTTTTTTAAGTTTCTGGTTAATCGGAGGTGTCTTCCTCAATGTCATATTCAGAATGCACAATGGCTGTTTTGCTTTTGGGGAAATTTCTGTGGTTTGCCTTCTCATAGCTCAAGTCAACCCTAGGGTTGGCCTAGTGCTTTATTTGGTCAAAGCTTTGTAAAAACTTAATCTGAGCTTTGTGAGCAAAGCAAAATTGTTTTCATTAGGGAAAGATGCTAAAATTTTGGATTATTAAATATAAAATGTGTAAAATTTTGTGGATTTTTTTAAATCTTGAAGTAGAAATCGGGAACTATCAGGAGCATACTTTTAGGCAGAAGTCTCATGAAATAATTTTCAAGAAACTAAAGGGTTTCCTGAATAAAGATCTGAAAAAAAGAAAAAAAAATCTGAAAATAATTTTAAAAGAGTTGAAAAAAATATTTGTTCATTTATGTATTATTTGTTTATAGTGTATTTATAAATTTGCCTATGTAGTTGTCTATAAATTGAGCTCTTTCATACATTACAGTTAAGAAATTTGTGGTCTCTGCTAGTGAAGCCAATATGGCTCATGTGTAACCTCTGAAAGAGGAATGAGGATATCCCAAAGAACTTTAAAATAGTGTTTTCCAACACATTCATTTCTGAGAAAATAACCTGCAAAACTTCAGCCTTTTCTTCTTTGGTTCTTGATGTGTTAGCTCCAAGCAAACTGGATACTTTATAAAGTTGTAAGGTAGAGGTATCAATTTGGGTTGCTACCTAGAGTTCATCCCAAGCTTCCCTCTGCCCTCAGAAGCTTCTTATGAAAAATGTCATTCTTAGTGATGAAGCTTTCAGTTGGAAGACTCAGACATTACTTAGTGAAAATTGAAAAATTTGTGTTCCCATGTCCCATTAAAATGTTTCATTTACGTTTCATAAATCTAATCCACCTTTTCAGTCATCTGTGATACTAAATATCCCTTTTCATAATCTGAAAAGATGTTGTATAGCATTTTACAGATCAGAGAGGCCAGGATCTTTTTTCATCTTCAGTAGATGTTGGCCAAGAACTATTCTGCTTCAGGCCCATCAGTTCCCCTAAGGGCGTAAGAACCTCCCAAATTTTATGGGATGTTAACCTTTATTCTAACTCCTTTATACATATCTGAAAAACTTTCCTTCCCCCAGGATAAAAATGTGATTATTTTAGTAACTCTCTTGGAGGACTGGATCTGGATCTATCAGTGTGTATAAATACCTGATGTGATACATAAGAAAGACAGAGCTAGAAAATGATAATCCAGTGAAAGGACAAGAGGCAATAGGCACAAAATGAATCAGAAGAAATTCCATTTAAATGCAAGGAAAAAAGCCCCAAAACTTTGATTGTAAGGATGGTCAACCAGAACAAGCTGCCCAGAAATGTTGTGGTGCCCTCATCCTTAGAGGTATTCAAAATGCAACTGGACAGTGTCAGAATCATAGACTCCTTAAGGTTGGAAGGGATCTCTAGAGGTCATCTAGTCCAACGCCCCTGCATACACAGGGTCATCCAGAGCACGTGGAACAGGACTGCGTCCAAGCAGGTTTTGAAGATCTCCAGAGAAGGAGACTCCACAGTCTGTTCCAGTGCTCTGTCACCCTCACTGTCAAGAAATTTTTCCTTAAGTTCATGCGGAACTTTTGGTGCTTCAGTTTGTGGCCACTTCCTCTAGTTCTGTCGGTGGCCACCACTGAAAAGAGGCCGGCCCCATCCTCTTCACTCCCTCCCTTGAAGTATTTGCATACACCAATCAGATCCCCTCTCAGCCTTCTTTTCTTCAGGCTGAACAGACCCAGCTCTCTCAGCCTTGTCCTAAGAAAGCTGTTCTAGTTGAATCTACTTTGAGCAGGAAGTTTGGACTAGATGATCTCCAGTGGTCCATCCCAGCCTCCACTATACAGTGGTTCTGTGAACACCCAACAACTGAAACTAGAATCAGTATCTTACGTCAGGCCCAGCGGTACTCACGTCTCCAGAGCTTACAGTGAATGCAGTTATTTTCCATCCCAGAATTGCTATCATGAACAGAATATCATTTTTCACTGGCAACTAATGACTCCGAAGACTATTTGTAAATCTTCATTTATCACTCTTATTTTTTTTTCCTAATTCCCATTGCATGACTGAAGGGCAGAATGTTATTTCTTTCTGGCTCTGCTATCATTGGATTTCCTCATTTTAATTCTTTTTGGCTTTAGAAGTGCAACAGATTTGCCTTTGTTAATGGCTATCACACAACTTTAAAAATCTTTGTGCAGATCATCTGCTGTAGAGAGCTGTCTCTCACTTAGCAAACTGGCTTGATTTCATCTGGAATTCCCACTGTGGGGCAGATGGTAGAGATGGATAATATCTGTGCTACCTCAGGCACAGGCTCTTCAGATCCCTGCGTCAGAAATGCATAGTGCAGAAGGAGGCAATTTTTGGCTGCTCGCTCAAGATAGCTCCCTTGAGTGATGAGGGAGCCAGGTAAGGCTTCAGGCTCAAACCACAAAGCTCCTTCATTTTTGTTGTCCCAGACCCCTTCTTCCATCCCCCTATTTGGCGGTTTTAGGACATTAGATTATTAATTCTGTTCTAAAACATCGTTGAACACAAAGTAACATCCACTTAGATGTTTCACTTGTATTTGACCATGTGCCAGATTTGCCTTTGATATTGGCTGATGGTGCATGGTAAGGATAACAAAGGAATTTTGATTTTCTTGGGAATAAATAATATAGCAACTCCCTAGGACTTCAGTACTCTCAATTCTGAGGTGGAGAAAGAGTATCAATTGTTAAATTCTTGCACTTCTTTCAGTGGGGTCAATCTGGTGTTAATAGACTTTTTTGGTTAAATTCCAAATAAACAAGGTAGTTCAGGATGTGGCTGGGAGTTACATTTTTTTACCTAAATAAGGAACAAATCATCTGGATTCCCCATTCCAGAATCCCTGCTTTCCAACTCTTTTAAATGCTTACACTGCCAACTGTAAATGAGTTTCAAAGAACCTCATTCAAGGAGCTCCCTTCTTTGAGCTGTAGAAACTTAAACTGTTACTGTTCCTTGGAGCTTATCTTCCAATAAGCCAAGGAACAAAAGCAGAAAAGGAAGTTGAAATTACTTGCTGGAAGTTATGGAGCTGAAATTAAAAAACAGGTTTCCAAATTCCCAAAATAGGTCTGATCACTTTACTGTGAAAACAGTTCTTCCATGGCATAAAGTCACGTCTGTACCAAATATACCTGGAGAAGACTGCAAAAGGCTGGTGTACAATTGAGACAGAATGTGATGTAAGTCTTTAAGTATTATGTTTTTAATGGTAGATATATTTACTAGTCAATTTATGCTTCATGAAGTACATTAGCATCCATCAGTAATAACCATAAGGAAATCTGGCTTCATATTACATCTGTTCTTAGTCATAAACTCTTTCTTAAAGAGAAAGGTTGTGAAACCTTTCCAAAGGTTTCAAATTAAATTCTAGAATTGAAATATTGTATATACACAATTAGCATCGAAAGTCCATGGAAGCTGGGTACAACAAGCAAGATATCCATGGCTATGTCTGTGGCTCAAGTTGACAAGAACAGTCGAGTCTGTGTGAAAATGACTTCACTTTCTGAGCCAAGAGCGCAAATAACACAAAAGAAAGTGAAATATTATTTTTAGTTGAAAAGTAAGAGTACAGCTGTCTCTCTTACACATTTCCAAGAAAAGGGAAGAATCGTGGACATTTTTGTGATACAAAAATGATGTTTAAAATTCTTACTTAAAGAGGAATACAATGCAATTCACATTGCATTTTAAATAACCTAATATCAAATTAAGATATTATCATTCTCCAATTTTGTGAAAAATTATAGTTAATTTTCTGGTTGTTATGTGCAGCCATCATTGTTGAGTTACCTTTGTGTATGCTCAACCTTTGGACCATACTTGGTGAGATTTGCAAATCTACATCCAAAGTTTACAAGAAAGTGATCTGTGAATCGTACATGAAAGTCAGAGAGCAAAAAAGAAAATATAAAACACACGAAATGCAGACTCTTATCCTGGAAGGAAGTGTATGAAGCATCCATTAAAGTTACTAGCTGATAGCTTCCAATTGACACAAATTGGGCTATTTTTTGTATATAAAGTTGTATTGTATTTGATGCGTTTGACAGTAAATGTACATTAACTGGAAGAAAAGCATATAGTGCAGTATGGTAAATTACAGAGAAGTGACAATACACTTAATTGTTTTCGTCCCCAAAATAGGTATAATTTCTTCAAAAAGCATACTCCTTAATAGCAGTATAATAACAGAAATTAAATTACAGTAACTTAAAGAACCAAGTATCAGCTTTCTTCTAATGACAGTATTAAGTGTATCTAAACTAACAAAATACAACTATCAGGAGCTTAAAATTGTCATGAAATTGAAAGAGCAGTATGCTACTCTTACTGTTTTGACCTTTTCAGTGTACTATAATTGCTTTGTCTGAACATTTTGGTTTTCCCTTTTAAAGCATATGAAAAACAAGGATGGAATGTTGAGAAGTTTGAAAGGGGTATAGGAATAAGAACACAAAGAACAGTATATAAACCTATTTTCACAATTTGTAAGTGGTAAGAAAATTAATAATGTGTGTGCACTAGTGTATCACGTTATCATGCTACCTGGAAATTAATTCTCTCTCTCTATGTATATGTATGTGTTCGTGTATGTGCATTTGTGTGTGTATATATATATATACACATATACACGCATACATACTTTTTGTCTAAACTATTCTATTCTGCCTTTCATTTCCATCCTCTCTTTCTATTTATTAATGAAGTTTAATGAAGTCCATGACAGTTGTAGAATGAAACAACCATTAGGAAAAAAAAAAAATCCAAGCTACTCTTGCCAAAAGAGGAAAAAAAGTCAGAAAAAAAAATAGGTTATATTGACAGACAATTGACAGACAAACTTTTTTTTTTCTTCCCTAATCAGTCCCTTGTTCTAAAAGGGAACATTTGGGAATTTCGTGGGAATATGATTCCTGTAAGGAGTTGAAAGCAGCTGAAGCGAGTCCACCATCACAGAAATCTGTCTTCACACTATGCCAATGTAGCTACAAATTTGCAAAGATTCATGGATTTGCAGATTTCATCTGAGTTTTTTTCAAGAGTACAGAAAGTCTGAGATCTTTCTTCCTCTGTTAGAATCAATGAGTGTGCAACATTTGCAGCTTGAATAGAAAATTTCATTCTACTATTTATGCCTTTTTGAATTCACTTTTTTATGCCTTCTGGAGTTTTTTTAGGCCTTTAGCCAGCTGTTGAGAGCTCTTAGATTACTGTTGTTCTTAGTTATTGTACTCTCCTACAGTCATATTTCTTTTTCCCTATAATATTTTTGCTTGAAAACCTTCAAAGCAAAATACCTTGTGTTTCTATGCTATATTATGTATCACGGTTATTGTATGAAACCTGATAGCATGGTTAGAGTCATCTTGTTTTCGAATTAAATATAGAAATACATAAAAACCAAACTGAAGTTCCTTTTCCTTTAGGTGATTTTTTTTGCACAGTCATCTGTAGTATGATTTGACATAGCATTCAGATTCTGCCTTTTTCTCTGGCTAGCTTAGCTCTTTTGCCCTATTCCTGTCACTAAAACCCTGTGTAAATGCTGCAGGCTGCTTAAAATATAGCGTTGTCTGGACCGGATCCTGGACCGAAAAGGGGAAAAATATTCACAAATTAGATTGAAGTTTTTGTATTTGTTTTGATTTTCTTTTGATCCTGTATTAATTTAAATGCTTGTGGCTTTTAGCAAAAATAGCGTGTCCTTGTTTATGACTTCTGTTCCTTCCTGTCACAAAATACATTTTTCTTGGCTCATGCCTCAGGTTTCCACTCTCAAAGTTTCAAAATTCTCACAGAAGTAGAAACTAAGAGCTAAGCATAAGACCTTGTCCTGTTTCCTTCAGTGGGCCTCAAGGCCCAGTATTATCTGTAACGTTTAGTGTATTGATTTGTATCTAAGAAAAAAATAATTGCTTAAATTGACTCTTTTTACCGTTCCCATCTGTTGGCTTTTTTTTTTTTTTTTTTACTTAGTTTGAAAAATAATTCATTTGTCCATACGTTTGTGTGTCAGTAATGTTAACTATCATTTATGCAAATAATCTTTTGCCTTCACTGTTATTTCCATAATATCAGGCCATGATTTCAAGAAATTTCCCTCCCTTCTGCTTATGAAATCAAAAAGGCTCTATAGACTCCTGATGTTTCTCCCTAAAGGTCTGTATCAGGGCTGGTGTCTCTGGCACTCCTCAGCTGAGACTCAAGCAGATTAACTCTCCCAAAATGTCTGTCTAGTTCCTCATAGCCCTCTCAAGCTAACATGGTGTTAGAACTCTTTTATACATTCTCATGTAGATTTTATTTAATTATGCACTTCTGAAAAAAACGGGCTATATACTTTACTGTACCATATGGGATATAAACTGCCTGTAAAACTCGTCAGGCATGTGTCCAAAAGAAAGTAGTAGTAGATAAATCTTTGTGCTTCTGTTTTCATATCTAACCCATGTTTTAGATTTTAATTGTAAATCCTGACATGTATAGAAATAAAGCTGAGGTATCTTAAATTGCTTAAATATTTTGAACACATGAACATGGAGATGACTAACTATTTCTTTAAGATTTCAGTCAGGCCGGCTTTACAGATTTAGTGGGAAGAATTTGAAACTTGATAAAATGCTGTTCCTACAACACTGTCAGTGTTGTAGCTAAAGAGAGAAAGTTAGTAAAGTAGTGAATTACAGGACTTTGGATCAATAAGGATTTACAGAAACACAATATTTAACGTTTTAGCCTTCATAAGCAATAAAACATCCCTATTAAACAAAAAGTAATATATTTATGACTTATTAAACCTTAAATGTTCCTAGCTTTCCTTCATATGCATATCACCTATACTTTCAAAGAGATATCTTCATGAAATGGAGCATGTGCACATATGTGTGCGTGTACACACACAGGTGTTGTGTACATTTGAACCACTGAGTTGCTATTCTGATTCTAGGAATCTTCATTTTTCTTTTACTGTAAAGTAAGTTCAATATTGACATTATTTTTATTATTTGTATTTAGCACTTTTGCCACCTTAAATCAGAATAACATATATGCGTGTGTATATATATGTGCATATATATCTATATTTATATATATATATGGATTAGCTCTAAATGTGTTCTCTTTTTTTAAACTAAATTAATTGTGGTTTAATTAAATGGAAGTAGATCTATTCCTATGTCTGCTGTGTAAAGTATGTCTACAGCACATGATGTAGAAGAGAAAAAATATGTGAAACATTTTACAACCTTTGGTTTCCAATTCTGAATTACTCCTTTTTAGAGACTTAGAGATTTGTATCAGTGAAAGATGGGAATTACCTCAAGCTGACTAGTACAAAAGAGAACAAGTATCCTAAGCATTAGCGGCAAAGTATTCATGATCACCAAAGCGAAGAGAGAAGGGAAGGATACACTTTCACTTAACTGTCAGTCCTTAGTAAAGATGCAGAAACTCTCCACAGGGGGGTTGAACAGTTAAATCCACTTAAAACCCCTATAGATTTTTTTTTCTGTTTATTGATTCTTGGTTTCACAGTATATTCACAATGCCTTATTTTAGTAGGTTGGGTGAGCAAAAGATATATCTATATGACTTTTCCTTCAACATATCAGCTATGTAAGTTGCAGACAAGCTCGTCTTACTTCCATCTGAGATAATGAGGAGCGTGAGCTGACATCACCCTCTCAAGTCCTGTAAAGATTAGGAACAGGTGACTGTTTTGGTTTCTACTTAAGCTGGCTTACTAGGAAGCAGTTCTAACCCTGTATTGGACAAAATTTCTTGGTGGGGTCCACAGCAGAGGCCCTATTCTTGTTCCATAGGAGAAAGATAAGAAAGAAAGTGTCTTAGTAATATATATATATATTTAAATATAAATTCCACTGTCCTTATTGCTAGAGTACCTGACTTTTTTTGACTAATGAATTAAAAATGTCACTGGAGACTATATGCTTCCCAGGAGAGCTGATTGTGTGCAGTAGAGTGCTTTGATGTGAGTAGCAGAATTAAAAGATTTTTTGGTGTAAAATTTCTACCCAGTGTAAAATTGATGACCAAAAAGATGATTGCTTTTTTCCAGGATAAATCTTACAAAAATATATTTTTTGAAATATCCTTAATAAAAAGAAAATTTGTAGATGAGGTGTTATCTATTTTCTTTATTACATGGTTACTTTGGAAAATCTCACCTCTCAAAAAGCAAATGTAATTCCCCAGATTTTGATTGCTAATTAGTTCTTTAAGAGATATGAATGATAATAAAATACTATTTTGCATATTTTAGAAAAAAACAATTTGGAGAGATTTTAAATGTAAATTGAGCAAGAAAGCAAGAAATTTGTAGCTATTTATAAAAAGAGTGTGATATTCTAAATCATGTTTAAAAACTGGGCTAATTGCACTAATCATTTGCATTTGATAATCTGCAGGCAAAATGAAATCCCTTAGGATTTCAAAAAGGGCGGACATTTCAAGGAAATCTAACTTTAAAAAAGGAGTGCTTCAATGCTTTTTAAAAAAGCATGTCCTTTCAAACTGCATTGTTTGTTTTTTTTTTTGATGAACAGCATCATTGTTTGCTCCTAAAAATCTGGCAAATTTAAAACAGCTACTAAGGGAGATAAGCATTGTGTTAATAACATATACATGCTTACCTATTTTTCCAGAGGAAAAGGAACTAAAATTTGGAGATCAAATCTAAACTATGATTGCTGCTGGGTTCCTTTAAAAATAGACCAGTATTTTGTGTTTTCTTTTTTCATTTAATTCTTGACCTGCAAATAATTGATGCAACTTGAGTATGCAACATCTTAAATTGTAGCAAACAGATGGAGAGAGTAGAGCTAGTCTTATGAAAATACAAGGTATTGAAATTTGTTCATGATATAAAATGAAGAAATATAATTTCTTTTGATGAAACCCTGTGTCACTAACCATGATAAGCAAGCATATGACTACTGAAAGGCAGGTCACTGTTTGACAGTATTGTTAGTATTCTGCTAGTTTATTAAAAGAACTGAATTTTTGAGAGGAGTGTACCAGACATGATACATCTGCGACTAACAAGGCAAGAATGGAATGACGTAGTCTGGCATATATTGGCAAAGACTTTGATAATGTAGTTCCTCACCGAGACTTCTACTGGCAGCTAAAACATATTCATTTTTTTCCTTCACTTTTTTCCAGAGTATTTTGCGACCAACTGCTGAGTGTCTTCTGTTACAAATAAAGATTCTTCCTTAAATGTATCTGTTTGTTTTTTTTTTTAATGTTACTAGCAGTTTTCATGAAATGTTATTAGCAAAATGAAGATACTTGAACCTGTCTTACAGAAAACAGAGATCCACTGTCTACATTGTTTTGGAATGTATTGGAATTCTTACTACGTATGGTTTTATCTTGTAGTGAAATATTACATGGTATACTTAATTATTTACATTTTAGTAAAACAAGGTTGTTATCCTCTCTATTATATGAATTTCTATATGTTTCTTTTGGTTAGATATGTATTTTCCCAGGAGACAGGGTGAAGAGGTTCATATTCTATGTTACTGCTGGTTGGATGTTGTTAAACAGTGGACATGTACTCAAAATAGCTGAAAAAGTGGGAGAAGTAATCCTGCATAGATGCATTTCTGTAATAGCCTCCTCTTGACTTTGGGGCCACAGACTGCATGTAAAGGTAAGACACTAAGTCTGGCATTATGTAGAAGGTTGTGTGTCATAATTGTAGGTCAGTGGTTATGGGGGAACAAAGCACATGCAGCCCCCGTCTAGCAATGAAACTTTGCCAAATCTGAGCTCCAGAATAAGACTTAAGCATGCAAAAAATAATGTTTGTTTTGGAGGCATACATCTTTACAGGTAAAACATGCAAACATATAAACAATATCTTTACTTGCTTTTTTGAAGAAGTGTGCTTGAAACACAGCTAAGGTGTTAGAATAATGCTGTATGATTTAAAACTTTGTATATGAAATGAACAGGATATTCATGTGTTTTTCCTGTGCTAAGGTTATTGATCCAAATCAAGAAACTTTACCTTGCTTTCTATGTGTCTGAACATAGACATTACACTACATTCTTGTAATTATCAGCAAATTATCAGTTAAGCAGAGAAATGCAAGCAACAAGAAACTGAAGCATCAAATAGTGTGGCAACATGACTTTTAGGTGGTTCCATCCTAGCAAAGAACAGAAAATGTAAAGCCCTTCATTTAACTATGCAATTATTAATTATTTTAAGCCTCAGAATTCAAAGATGAACTGTACTTACCTAAAGACTCTACTTAGCTAATAAGCTTGGAGTTATGCCCAAAACAAAGCTGCATAAAATTAATAAAATTTTCTCTGCTATAAAATGAAAGAAAAGAAAAATCATATTTACTTGCCAAAGTGTTTTAGAAATACTCATTTTCAAAAAAAGAAACAATGACTAAATTGGAATTATTCTTCACTTTCCTCTTACTTATTTTGATTATATCTATTACTCATTTTTAGTGATGCATTTTAGAAACAAACTCCTTAACTTCTAAGTACTGAATATTTCCAGTTTTCTAAAAAGAAAATCTGTCCTGGACCACAGTGGTGACAACAGTGTATGACCGTACATGTAGAATATTAAACCAATGGGAAAGGATGAGATAGGGAACATTTCAGAGACACTGCCACGATAACTGTCTAAAGGAATCACTAGCTTACATAATACGCAATTTTACTTAAAACATCTTATTTGATTTTGTGTGCTTTATATGTATAAGAAAACAAGCAATTTTGTTTATTTCACATAAACTGACATTATTAGCCGTAGTATCTGAAGCCTAAAAAGAACTAAATGAATATTAGAAATGTATTCTCATTGCTCAAAAGCTAATGTAAAATCCATCAATACTCCTTCTACTACTAAGACTTCTTCTAATACCTGGACCACTCCTTTGAAATATAGATTTTTATCCATAGAACAGAAGTGCTCTTGGCAACAGTGATGAAGTGACATTTCCAAACATGTCTATGGCTTGAAAATCTGTGCATATTGATGATATTTGTAGATGTTGAGGGGAATTAGTGCTTAGCAATAATTTGCATGTAGGTTGCCACGCTTTGTAGCCCACGTATTTCCTCTCTTATTTCACACTTTTCTCTTCCTTTCCATTCCTGGAACAGTAACTTCTGACATGCATCATGTGTGAAATATTTGTGCAAAGGGAGGAACTCCGTTTCTCATTGGAAATCTAAAAAATATATGTATGTATTTACATATATATGAATGCGTGCAATCTGGACATCCTGTGGAAAATTAAATTAGAAGATCTTTAGACACAAAAAATAAAAATGGTAAGTAGTACCAAGTTGGGAAATAGCCAGGGAACTGTATAAATGCTGTCCTCTAACGCTTAGGAATCTGAAAAAACCCAGACAAGATGATGGTCTATATTCCTGCAGGATATGGAATGTAAACCATCAAAGAAAATGAGAAAGCACTAGAAAACCCCAAGTTGGAAAGGATCTGAACACTTGAGTATGAACTTTGACTTATGTCAAAGGCCTTTGACTTACATGTGAGTGGCCTTATCTTTCCAGAAAGAGCAAAGTGAGAGCTATGGCATTTGCAGACCTGGCTGTACTGCCAACAGTGGATAGTTAGAGTGAGGTCTGCGAGACCATCCTTTCAAACTGAGCAAACAATTCAGAAACTTCTTCCAAAGTGGCATGCCTCAGACTCCAGATTTACAACATTGGTCTTCAACACTTTGTAGCTATTGTCTACTCTCTCTCTCTCTTCATATTCCCTTCTCCTAACCCAGTTCTCTGAGACCTATTGAAGTCTTATTGATTGATGCTTATATAGTTCCAATAAACTCTCAAGAAGTGAAAGGTATCTCCGTGTGTTGTGTCATATGTACTGACATGTAATCAAGGAGGTCCTGGTAAGTCACTATGCAAAATTAAAAACGCACTTTTGTGTTTTGAACTGGATCTTCTTCCCACCCCCCTGACACTTTTTTTTTTTCTGAATAATCCTACATTTTAGGAGATCCTGTATTAAGGAAAGAAATGAGTAGTTCAACCCAACATATCACTCTAGCTGAATGCAAGTATGTGATTAAGTGCAGGAATACATTCAGGTGATATTGTTGGTCTAAACAAAATAATCTTACCTGCTACCAATGTATACTAAAAATGGAATCTGTGTGTAATACTCCTCCTAAGAACTGCAGATATTGAAGGATGAGTAAATGTTCTGTTTGTGTTAAAAAATCAGTGAGACAGTAACCAGGGTGCAATATTATGAGCATAGCTATATAAAACAGTTTTTGCTTTTCTGTTAATGAAAGCTGTTGTCTTGGTTTTATTATCTGAAATACTAAGTATGTAAGGAACAGTTTAGTGTCTGAAATGTCTTTTCTGGTTTTATTTTTGTGTATAGAATGGAAATAATAAGCACTGGAAAGCCGGCATGAAAGAAAGGTCACTAGTTTTACATCTGCAGTTCTATATTTGCACAGGTTGCTAGGCAGCAATGCCCTTAACTGCAAGTCTGTGTTTTCAGACATCAATTATTAAAAGCAAATCAACAATTGTATCCAATAATACAATTCAGTACATTTTCTTTTCACTAATGTTACTAATCCTTGATGATTATTAGACATAATTAACATTGAATGGTTTGCATCTACTTCAAAATGGATGCATGTCACCTCCCATGAAACATCTTCTATTTGTTTTATAATAGTATAATTAAAATCTCTTCCTTTTTGAAGATAAGAAAGTCGGTTATTTCCTCATATTTTTGCTTGTATAAATCATTGACTGTTGGGATATATGCCATGCAGGTTATCAGATTAAGGAACACATCCCCTTCCAGTTTTATGACAGCTTTTGAAAGGAAAAGAATGATTCTGGCTAGCATTCCAGAGGTGTGAGCAGTTTAGCCTATTTCTGACAAAAACAGAGGAAAGCCTCTCAAAGAGATTTACAAAATGTAGTATCAAAGTATTGGGCCTGGCTTTTAGCTGGGTATGTAGAAAGAAACCTCAAATGCAAAGGAGAGGAAAAGGGAAAAATAGAGAAGACTAGAATCAAAGGAGGAGGGAGCTGCCTCCCCGGGGGCACACTGGGAGGTTCAGCCTCAGTAGACCGCAGAGAGCAGTGACTCAGCGGGGCGCCCGGTGACATAACAGCGGTGTGCCAGACGGCAAAAGAAGCTTCTTTTCTGGCTCACAGTGTCAGCTCGTATTATACATAACGGATGAACACGATGAAGTACAGGATCTACATGTTTTGGAGCCTGCACTTGCTTCACTTCCAAATCCCTGAATCTGGCACTGGTAACGAAGGTCAATTCCTTCGAAATCTCTAAACTGTCCTGGTGGGGAAAGAGAAGTTGGTTTCATGCATCACATCTTAATCCACTGTTTTAAGATTTTGTATGAGCAACTAGCTAACTGCAAGAAGAGATATGAAAGCCTCAATTCAAGATTTTTGTTTCTGTGAAGTTATATAAAATTTGGCATGTTTTTCAGCTCAGTGCATTTCACTAAATGGCACACATGAAGAAATATTCTGCTAACAACCTGGACTCTGCTCATTAGTACTAAATGTCGTCTGAGACAAACAGTGCCTTCTGATTCCTCCTCGTTACAGTGTGGAGCTGTTCAGTTAACACTCTGCATATTGATCTCTCAGCTGCTTGAGTTAAGTCAGTTTTAAGCTGAAAATCTCTGTCTGAATATTTGAAATGCTTGTGAGGCTACATAGGGTTAGATTTTTTTTTTTAATAGATTGCAATAATATAGTCCAGAATGTGATTGTGAGTGTCTTTTTCCTGCTGACCAGATCACACTGGGGCACATGTCATGATACAACTGGGAGGCTTGCAATGTAAATTTTTCGAGTATCTGCATTGCTCAGAGCTGAAGTGTAAGTTTAGTAAAAGTGGGAATAAAGATCAAACTATTTTTCATGTGCGGAAACTGTAACGGCATAATACAAATGAACACCTAGTAATACCTCAATTCTAACATCAGTTTTTCTTAAAACAGCTTTAGTCAACAGATAGATGGCTGTCATATCTCTCAATTCAAAGAGGCTAATCCCTTGTAATTATTCAGATATTCGCAAAATAATGTGCTGGAAAAGACAGCTCCAGTAAATATCTGACTCTTTCAAGCAGATATTAGAAATTGCAATCATAGCTCTATTCACAGTTCTGTAAATGATTTATAAATTATTTTCTCTGTGAATTCTTTTTTTTTTTTTTAGCAATAGAAACATTGCATCCCTAAGTTAAACTCTATGCTATCATAGGAATGTGTTTACACTACTTAATATTCCCATTAAAAGACAAGCTAATCCTCCTGTGTGCGTGTGTGTGTGTGTACCGCTTTGTAAACGTGCTGTGCTTCGTTTGTATTTCTCTCGAGCAAGATGAATGCCTTATTCTTATCAATGACTGCAGAGGGCTTCAGTGTACCATTTCCATAAGCAAAATATGCTGCAATAGCTGCTGTTTTTGCAGCCTGCAAGGTTACATTGACCATCCCAGGACCTGCTGTAAGTTGCTAGTCTCACAATCAAGTGGCAGGACAGTGCTATTGGCTTGAACATAGAAGCAAAGTACAGACAGAAAGTGAAATCAGAAGGTGTAGCAAGTTTTATGTTGTCATTTCTTTTCTTCATGCCTGGTGGAAGGACGCATGTAATTTTAGTACTTAAAGGAAATTATGCAAGTGGACATGGTCAGGCAACATTTGAAAAAAAAAATATAGACGTAGGGCCAAATACAAGTGACTACTTATTTCAAGCCTGATCTCTATAAAGAAACATACCACACTGCGGTGTTATGCACTCTGGTTAGTCCTTATTATTCCAGATAAGGAACATATTGATCAAATTCTTTCTCCTTCATTCTTTTTGTTCCCCGGTCTGTGTGTTTCAGCTGTAGAAGGATATTTTGCATGTGTTCTAAGTAACCCAAGTCTGGTGCAAGGCTCCTTCACTGGGAAGGTGAGTGAGGCAGGCTTAGCATGCTCTCACCAGAGCTGACTTATCTTCACAAGAGAGACACAGAATCTACACCAGCGGGCAAGAAGTTGGGGGCAGTGTACGTGGAAATTGATTTCATGGTGAAGGACTGTGGAACACCAGTATGGGTAATGGCACAGCACTTCTCAAAAGGGAGAGAGGGTGTCTGCAAGAAATGTATGTGTGCCATAGCAGATGTCAACCGAGCCTGTACTCACCATCATGGTGCTTTGAGAGTTATATAGGTTCACCTTTGTGTCTCATAGCTCACTTTTTCTTTGTAGTTTCATACTTATATAACAGGCTGTTATCATGCCTTAATATGGTTCCGCAAAAATCTACTCTTAAAAAACTGAGTATGGAGAAAAATGTTACTTCTATGGTGAGGAATCATTCTGTATAATTCTAGAGCCATAACAGAATTTTCCACTATCTTTTATAAAACTATCTAAATAAATTACACTGAAAAGATTATCTTGTATTAAATTTCATAGACATTTTCAATGGGAGAGTTTCTTATTTGAAATAATTTTGCCACCTAATTTAAAACAATATTCCTCAAGAAAATTCCTGTTTGGATGGTCTATTTCAGATGGTCTCCAAAATAGCTGATTGTGTTCTTGAAATGTATGACAGTATAAAGGGCTGAAAGACAATATTTTCTCATCCTAGCACCAGATATCTGAGCTCTCAGGCTATTGCAATGTTCAGCAGAATAGTAAAAGTGTAGCTTTATTTCAGGAGTTTTTCTTCTTTTAGGGCATAATAAGATCCAAATTTGAGGTATGATTAAATTTAATTTAAATCACTGGAGGTTATTAATCTTTTTTTCAGCCAAGCACTAGCAACCGTAGTATACTTCAGTTATTAATGCTGATTCAGGCTGAAACATGGAAAATAATACATTTAATTAAATAATTCTCTTTTTGAATGAGAAACAAAAGACCAGACCTCTTTTTTTTTTTTTTTTTTTCCATCTTGAATAGATCCACAGGCATGAATTTGCTTTAATAATGTTATTGTTAGTATACGCTGCTATGAGAAAGAAAACCAGGATATAATGCACAATGAATAGTGGAGTCTGAAATCTATGACTAAACTGTGGAAAAGAGAAGCTGTGGTCTCAAAATCCTGGACGTAGAGCAAAATACTATTCTGCTCTTATAAATTAAAGTTGGATGTCTCTATACTACAGCTGCATGTTATATAGATTCATCCCTGAAGTACACTGAACTTTGTAATGTGTTCCTGAGAAAAATATATGTGGTTCTTTAGTTAAGGCAGGATGCAGAGGACAGTGCATTCCAGAAAGGAAAAGAAAATATACATACAAAAATGAAACAGAGGCAAATTATTCATTTTTTCTTCTTTCTCACTGTAGACCGCTTTGTGAGATCACTAGTTTAAGTAATATGGCATAGTCATATTTCTCAAATTTCTATTTGTGGTTCTTGGAAAAGAAATACTCATTTGAAAAGAGCTTTATCGGAACAAATTGCTTTCAAATACATAAAGGCAGTCTTTGCAAGAGTTTAATCTTAATTATGTTAAACTACACATCTATGCTTTGCCAAGACATGAATGCCAAACTGACTTTTCTACGACTTGGAGGCTAAGAATATCATTGTTTACAGGGTTATTTTATGATTTCTTCAGGAGGAAACATTTTAATAATCAAATACAGAAGACTACAACATCAACACTTCAGCATTTTTTTCACAAAAGCATGAGAATCTATACTTATTTGAAAAAAGCACCATTTGCAGAAATAGCAAATTAAATAAATCCAAGCATTATCTTACTAATTCATTAGGTATGAAACTGCACTGGCAATTTTCATTAGAATTTCCATTTGTAATTCAACCAAGGACTCTCAAAATTGTTAAGTGCCAGAGATTTTTGGCAAGTAGTAACACAATTCTTGTTTTAGGCAGAACTTTCTTTTCCTGTTTTCTCGAGTTGTGTTAATGAATAGCGATGGTTTCTTGCTTCAGATACGGGAATTTCCATTCCCTCAATTGCAATGAACTCTTAATGAGACCATCCATAGGACTAAAATTAAAATGGAGTTGGGATTAGTAGAATGTTCTGTAAGAAGCCTGGAGACTGAAGTGATTAAAAATGGGTAAACTCTATTCTGATATACAGAGCTTTAGGGCAAATCAATACTAATACAAGACATTTATGAACTCAAAAAGAAGTATTAACTTCAAATTCTTTTCTGGTTCCTATTTTTAAAAATATTTTAATCAAGACAGCAAATTAAATATAGATTTATCCAGTCATTATTTTTATTTTACTGTAAACCAACATCAGTTCAAAAATCAGAATTAATTTGTATACGTATTTTCCCATACACATGGTTTTCTACAAGTGAAGGGGACTCTTGATACTGTTCTTGGTGGTATATTGTCTCTTCAGTGCAATCATTCTGTAGAGATACACTTGACATAATTCGAGTTCTAACTGGAACTTGTTTGAACTGGAGAAACTGCTGGGCTGCCATATCTGAAGCAACAATATAAAAAACATTGATGTACAATTTGGTTACTTTCAGAAGCGCCCCACTCCCAGGCAAAAGCTGGAAACATTAAAAAGAAATCAAGATTCTGCCAAACACACTGACTACAAACCAAATATTTGCAGAAATTGTATGCTACTGGAAAGATATTGTCTGTCTGTTTATGTGTCTTGCAATAGCACTACAGAGACTGGAAAGCTCACAACTTTGAGGAAACAAAGTGGACACAAAGTACTGCTACATATTTCTTCTGAGTAAATTAAAGAAGATTTTGATATATTGTTTTTATGTATGCTAGTAATTCTTTATCATATGGTACAGAGAATTACATTGAATTTTGAAGAGATTGCAAAGTTGTAACAAATGAACTTGAGGCAGTTTATCAAAGTTTTTCTACAAGGGTTGTGATTTTTTTTTTTTTTTTCCATTTTTGATGCTAACGCATATGGGGGGAAAAAAAAAGCATCGGGGATCTATTGAGGTCTATTTTGTAATGTTAGTAACCTTCCTTTAACATTATGGCTAAACCGCACACTGGTGCAATGGCTTGAATGCTGTCTTTTGACTGATTTGCCTAGGTCATTTTTATGCAAAGTGTCATATAATTCTCTAAAATAAAGTGACCATTTCATATTCATTCTCTCTCTGATCTTCAGCTTCTTGTCTCAGTTAGAGTAGCCAGCACTGTTTTCCTTCAACCGAGGCACAAATTTGTAGTATATTTATTTGCCATATTTCATTTTATTAGTATTATTACTATTAGCTCCCTGTGGCTCTTGGTAGAGTCACAAAGTATAGGTATATCTGTTTAATCAAAAAAACAACTCTAAATTTGTTCTTATTGCCGTAGCAAGGAGGTTTCTCATAAACATCTTCCACTTTTTGCATTCTGAACAAATATGGTAATAATTCATCAGGATTTTTTAAAACTTTAATGTTAAGTATATGCATATTGAGAAACTCCACCTGGCTCATAGCAACTTAGTAATGTTTGCAATAGCTTTTCTGTCCATCTGTTTTGTAGCACTGCAAATAGGATTTGAAAGACTAATGTGCTGAACCTCAAAGTTTACATATACTAAATAATGTAGTATATAAATCTGCTAATCAGAGCGAGAAAGTCACAGACAGTTCTCCCTCCTGTCATCCAGGGGGCTTCAAATAGGAAACAATCATTCAATTCTGAAGGATGTCAGACATCTGCTTAGAGGTACTGAGCATTCTTTTATATTACTGACAGCTGAGAGCCTCCAAGAGTTAGCACTAATGGGCTGGCTAGCTGGTTTACAGTACCAGGTTGACTGATACTGAGTCTCAATAAATAAGCATCATTTTCTTTTGGACTAATAAATGATGGGAGGGAAATATTTGAGAATCCATATGATTTTTGTGACCATACTTCTTAATGTACTTTCGTGAACGGGCTGACAATTCCTCACTGTGATTTTTGTTAATACAGCCTTGCCAGAATAATATCCTGGGGGAGTTTTGAAATAGTTAAAACAGTGAGAGCAGTGTATGTGAAATAACTAGTAGAGTAAAACCAACTGGATAGCTGAGCATGTGAAGAAGCAATAAATACTTTCCCATAGCTTGCTGTAAAGTAAATAATCTTTACAGGACTACTTTAACAGGATTTACTAATCTTTATATATAATGCGGTACTGCATGTTTGTGAACATGTGAACATGCAAAAAAAAAGTCATAAAATCTTTACAGATACCAATCTTGACATCACTGTTTATGTATACAGTATTTTAATACTAAATGAAGCTTGACTAGTGACATCCTCATACGGCATAAGTTACAGAGGCCTTCTGCCTTGTTTCTATGCCGTAGGCATATATAAAGAGAGGCCCTGGGGATGAAAACCTGAAAAATTAAGACAAATCTGAAAAATACAGCACTAGTGACAAAACAGAATCAGCTTCACATAGGAGACACAATTATAGGCACAACAACAAATTTTCAGTTGGGTGCTACCTCACGTATAGCTAATAAGTGTATTTATAACCAATAATTATATTTAGTGCCACCCCGCTGTCCCACCACTTGCTGCCAGGGCAGTGGGACGCTTCACAGTCAACCCAGGGCCTTAGGGAGCCCCCAGGGCCCAGGCTGCCATCTTAGCGCAGGCCAGGCCAGGTCGCAGATGCCTGTCATGGCGCTGGGCCCAGTCTGCTTTGCTGGCTACGTTTGCTGGGCGACACCAGAGCTGCGTGTCCTGCACCTCTGTCCCCTTGGCCCTGTGCAGAGCCATGTCTCACAACGATACCCAGAGACACGTTGCCTCAGGCTCCGGGGAAGGCCTGCATACTAGCGAGCACTGTGGGATCACCCGCGTCTCCTGCCTTGTCCCTGCTCTTCCTTTCTGACAATCAGCATGAAACATGTGAACGCTTCCTCTGGTTGTTTACTTTGATCTAACATCTCCATTTCACTTCGAGCTTGGTTACAAAGTACTGAGTAAATGGGCAGGTGCATACATTTTATTTTGTTTGCCGTACAACAGCTCAGCTTTGTTTATATAAAAGTATTTCAAAAATATATATATATTTACATAATATATATTTTGGCTGCAGTGTTGGAGCATGGAGGTGTGTGAGCCCTGATGTGACCTGGGCTCCCCTCTGCTAATCACTGTTGTACCAAGGCATGGGCACTGAGCTGATGATAAGAGATTTAGCTTGAGTGTGGATTTTGTTGCTCACTTTTTCTCCACAGTATCTGCTTGCCCAAATGTGCTTATCGAGCAGAAGTTAAGCTAATTTCTTCTCTTTTACTGGCAAATAAGCTGCTTAAGTCCAGTACATAGAAAAGACATGTTCACGGACACCAAGGGTGATGTTGCTGACATGCTTCAAGCTGTTGCCTCCATACATATACCCACAGTGCGCTTCCAAACCATGATTTTATCAATTTCTAGAGCACTTGGTTTTCTGCTCAGCTTTCTGCTTTTAAAATATATCTCTAGGATACAGGTCTGAATATTTATCACTGCAGCAAACTGAAATTCAGAATTTCAGTGGCAGACAACTAGGAATTGCCCTTTGGTGAGCACTTGCAAAACGTTTGGTTTAGGCTCGTGCAGGGACTCCTGTGACTGGCATTTCAGGGCAGCATGAAAGCCTATTGCCTTGCAAGATCCTTCTTGTGTAACTTTATTTCCAATACTTGTAAAAGAGGAGCAAAGCCTTTTAAGAAAGGTCTGTTTAGCACAATGAGTGGTTATCTGTTCCTAATTCTACTTGGTACATTGAGCTGAAATGAGTTTAATGGGGGAAAAAAGTGTGCTTACTTGTTAATTTTAATGTATATGATGTATACGCAGGAGAACCCATTACTGAGGGAGAATTACCATGCATTTATATCACTGATTGAGTGTTCCCTTTTGACTCTTCCCTCTTCCATTGTGTTAATACAGGCCCTACAGGGTAGGAAGAGGTTCTGCAGAGAACTGAACCTCTATGGTTCGTCATGAGGTTTGTTTTCCATGCAAGCTAAAGTTTGAAGGATAGCATAGTACCTTCTCTTAAGTCAGTTTGTTTCCTAAACACTACTGCTAGCTAATTCCAGGAAGTCACTACTGGTGTTGCATTCACTCTCTAATGGGAACCAGGTGGGGATGGTGAAACTTGAGCTGCGACTGTAGCAGCAGATGAAAGACAGTTGATGTGAGGAATGGGAATTGTGACAGTCAGCATGAATTAGAGGGAAAACCATCACCCCATGAAGAGAGACTAAAAGCCACCTGAGCCACAAAGCTGTGAAAGTACATTAAATATTAAACCTCAGGATTGCTTCTTGGATTAGATGCTGCTGTGTCTGGAATGTTCTAAGATTTCCTTTTGAGAAGTAGTTTTCTTAAGTGATTTGAGTGGCCCAGTACTCTGCAGTACAGTCTTGGGAAGCCAAACTATACCAAGTGAGGTAAGGAAGTGGTCTTTGGTATCTCTTGCCCTTTCACCTCCTCCACTAGTATCCAGTGTTTTCTAGACAGTGTCATGTACATTACTAATATCGGATGTTGTTTAAATAAGTGCGAACGTTTCTTATGTGATAAATAAGGCTTGTAGATATGTGCTGATCTTCTGCCTTAAGTCAATGTACTCAGATGTAATATATGCAGAGTGTGACTCCTTGATGGCAGAATTCAGCTTTGCTTTAAAACTTCTTTTTTTCTCCTTGCATCTGTTTCTCATTGCTCTCTGAAAATTTAGAATATTTTTTCAGCTGTATTTACCAGATACATTTTGTCAAAATTATTTCTATGAAGCTGGAGTGCCTGCAAATATGAGTTCCTAACAGTGAAACCGAGCTTACGAACAAGGTGAGAATTTTATGCATCTGTGATGTTTAATTATTTTGTGCATTCCTGTCTCTTATGCACTTATTATCCCTACAAGAGAGGAGGAAGAATTAATACAAGGAGAGGAAAACTGGACGGTATGAGGAATCTACTGCATAGCTCTCTGAAGGTCTTGCACAAAACAGAAGGAATTATAGTTAAATTCTCTGCAATGTGGCTAATATAACATTACATTTAAAGTAAATAACTATGATGCAGTGTTCTTAAACCAAATGTATTCAAAATACTAGGGGGACACATTCAGTTCTATAAGGACTGTTTTTTTCAGGTGGGAAAGGAGAGTTAGATCTGGTAATACTCCAGTTATTCTTAATTGTCTTCTAAGATTAATTCATTTTCTGTCTCAGAGTAGACAATTTCAAACAGGCTTAAAAATTATATCACATACCTAAGCATGCACAACAAAAGGCAGCAAACATTGATCTTTCACTGTACCTAGGTCTTCTATTCTTTTAAATGTCAGTAATTTTTAGACTTCTTTTCTGCAAATATTTGACTGTATATGTCAAAGGATTTTTTTTGTTATTACTTTATGCTTTTGGTGAATGTGTCTCTTCTAATGTGAAATTTTAGATGAAAAAATTCAGAAACTTTGGAATACTGTTTACAGGATTTTTTGACTTTTTGCATTGTTGTATGATAGTCATACTGAAACTGAGCGATACTGAAAAACTGATAAGCAGGAATCCTCGTGCTCTCCTAATTTCCTTTAAGCATTGCTTGGTTTCCCCTGCAAGCCCATCTATACTGGCATTCCAAGTTTGGTGTGAGGACTGCAAAGCATGGCCTTTATTTTTCTTAAATGACAGCATTCCCAGCTTCATGTGGCTACCGGCCGAGGAAGGACGACACGATGCTGACCCACTTCTGTAGTGGGGCTTTTCACAGTGTGCGTTTCCAGTGACTGCATGCAGTGCTCGCACTAACAGAAATACATGGGCCTTAATGTGCACCTGCTTAGCAGGGGCAGCGTGAGTATATTAGGAAATGTTTGCAAGGCACTTTGCTGAAGGATGCTTGACTTATGAGGCTAGTAGGCTGATGCTGCCTACATAAAGGGTTAAGCTTAAAGCTGCATTTCTGCTGTAGTGATTTCTCTGCAGGATTATCTGTGTGCATCAATTTAGTTCATGCTATACCCTCACCCCTCAGTGTATGCAAGCTAATGAGAACAGGGAGACTTTTATGCTTAAGATATGAGGTATCCAGGCTAGCTGTCTTGCTGTAAATTTTATCCCCCATGGTAGCCTTTCACGCTCCCATTCCATGAAATAGCGGTTTCCCAAGCTAATGGATACAGTCAGCAAGACCATCTCATTTCACAATCTTAGTATACAAATGGCAGTATGGCACTGCAGCACCCCACTGGGAGCTCAGATTTGAACTCGGTATCTGGTCTAGCTTAGAGAGGAGAAATGAAGTCCCCAGCTGCTGCTTGCCTTCCTGTGCAGTAGGGAAGATATGTGCCAGTGGAGGATGCTCCTTCTTTCCTGACAGAAAGCAGTTCCTAACAGGCTTCCTCAGAGAGAGGAAGACTCGCACTCTGAGGCCAGATGTTTAAGTAAGTAAGTCTGTTTTTAAGGCAGTAGTGAACTCCTCAGCAGAAACCATTTCTACAGCAGAAGTGAATTCCAATCCTAGAAGCTGCTTAGTGCTTCCTCAAAATGTCATGAAGCGCAAATACTGCCTGGGTTTTATGAATATCATAGTAAAGACAACAAGGGCCATGAAGTTCATCTCATTATCTGCTTCCTGAGAAGCTGATGAGGAGCAGGAAAAAGTATTCCCTGCATAATGAAGGATTTCAACAACACTATCTGTTTACTGTAAAAGCTGAATAACTTACAACTGTGTGATTTATTTCAATGAACTGGAAATACATGTGAGAAAGATATGGATTTGAAAATGCCTGTGTTATGTTTAAATTCTATATGCTGGTTTAAATTCTATATGCTGGTGGTCATGTTATCTCAGACTTTCAACAGCATCATTTGTGATTTAATTTTAAGTAAATACTCCTTAATGTCACCCTCTTCATTGTTACTGACAGCAAGGTCTGTGGTCAACGGAGGTGGCTTTAGGTGCTTTTTCACAGAATGTAAAGAGAACCCAGCCAGCAGACCCAGCTTTCAGCCTTTGTAGCTATTCTAGCTCCAGGCTTATAATGCATTTTCATGCCTGTGCAATGTATGTACGTTTGTGTAGTTTAGGAAAGCTATGGGATATGGTGCATTCATATATATATATATGTGTATACACACACACATATATATACACACACACACACACACACACACATATATACACACACACATATATATAAAAGATATTTTTGAGTAGTCAATCTGAAGGAAAACAGCAATTGATGAAGCAGTGTAAGTCACTTCAGCTCAGGCATCTAATTAAGCAGATGAGTCAGATGTGATTCAAAATACAAACAATATTTATCATTCATTATTCGGTGATATTTTAGTATTTGGTAAATTTTCATTTTTAAAGTAAAAAGTTGACGTCTGGATTTATTCTGCTACTGAAATGTCTGGAATTCATATAATTTGTATGGCCTAAGTGTAAAAAGGGGGTGGAGCAGGGCTGGGAGAGGCAAGAAGTTCAAGCATTGACGTCACTCTGACAGGTTATGTAGCATAATCTGCAGATAGGAATAAAAAATATAAAAAGCACATAACTGTCTCTTAATGTAGGCTGGAAGATAGGAATTTAACAGCCATCAGTTTTACTGTGGTCTCCAACTCTCTGCATACAAATGTATTATATTTTGAGGTCTTTGATAAGATGCGAAATGTGAAAATGGTGAGGGCAAAGGTGGTTTTGCAAGACTGCAATAAAGCAAAGCTTTGACTTTTTTGCCCCACTGACTTCAGAAATACATTTCAAAAGACTTCAGAAATACACTTTGGAATTAAATGCTTGTAATACTTTTAGTAATATGCCTAAGACAAATTCTTTTAGGTTAGATCATTCTCAGCCTGTGTGATGAAGGTGGATGCTGTAAAGTTAAGGTCATTACTTAATACAAGTAGATACTCCCCTCCTTTTTCTGGGTCGAAAGGGGTATTTATACCATTACAGAGGCCTAAAAACTTGTGATAATCCACAAGATTGTGTAATGGGTTTGGATTTCCATCACCCTCTCTATAGGTTTCTACCAACTGGGTGACTACTCTTTCTCTTCTTTCTCACCCAACTGCAATGGTCAACAGTGCTACTCTATCTTTTAAAATAGGTGCAATGAATTCGGCTTAATTCAGTCCTGTGTCATTGTTTCCCTGAGGCGATCCCCATCCAAGCCCACTCAGGAACATGTATGGATTAAATTCTTTTGTTAAGTCCTGCATCTGCTATCCAGTAGCAGGAGAAGCAGCAGGGAAGACTTTCTCTTACCATGGCATGATGCCCCTTGTTGAAACAACAAATGCTTCAAACTGCAGCTTCAGAAATTCTGATGTGAGATGGTTACATTTATCAGTTAAAATTATTTGCCTACTAGTCTGCTAGTAGAAAGCGATTGTTATACAAACTTCATGGTGCCTGAATTTATAATTGCCTAACAGTCTTTAATTAAATACAGTAATGAAGAGAGTTTTTTTTTCAAAGGCATATTGGATTTTTCTCTGAAATGTCCTGACATTTTGCTTTTAAACAAGACTTAAAGTATAGTGATCCTTGATCATTTTTCTAAGTGTCTGAATTTCATATCGTTATGGTATGATTAGGAGATTCTTCGCCTCCCACAGCTCCTTAATAATAGCAGAGGCAGCTGAGGAAGAGGCTATTCTGGATGTGGCTGCTTTATAGATGCCTGCTTAGAGTTTGATTTTGTAAGTGGTTGTCTACAAATCTAGTGATTTGTAATCACTTTGTACCCAGGCCTGGTCTGCGTTAACATTGTGCAACAGGCCTCCATGAAACATTTTTCTGTCCCTTTAGTTGTAGTTTAAAAAAAAAAAAAAAAAAAAAAAAAAAACCTTCAAATGTGTGGGGGTTTTGCTTTGTTTCTCAAAATATGTTATTATGGAAGGCATATCAAGACAGTTTTTAACCTAGGCTTGTAGCTGGTTCTTTCATATATCTAATTAGAAATCTTCTGGAGAAAGTCTGAAACTTTGTGAATCCATTTTTGATATTTTTCACATGATGAATTTGGTCTTCAGTTAATATTGAGATTAACTGTAATTTTTAGGACTGTAAAAGCCTTCTATTAATTGGTAACTTGTGGAATACTCAGCATTTTAAACAATGGCATGAATTTTGATAATGGCCACTGGTTTCTCTTATTTCTGAATTGAAATGGACTGTTCTCAAAATTACAGAATTGACTGTGGAAGGTAAGTATGATAGAATGAATTTAGCTGGAGGTAATTATAGCATGAGATTGGCTATCCAGGCAATTAGTAACTAATTACATGAACTGTGATTATGTTGGAAAACGATGAATCTTAAAATGAATTATCCTTTTTTCTATATTCGCCCATCTACTATGCCAACTACTGTTCATTAATCTTCATGAAAAGAATCAATTACTTTGTCTCATCTTTGAATGCCATTTTCACTTTTCTCAGGAATCTTGTAGTTCCCTACAATACATGTTTCATTTCTTCCAAGCTTTGGCATTAATACACTGCTAACAGTTCATGTGCATAGGAGAGAACTTGGTAGTCAAAACCAATAGGGAAAATAGGATATGACTTGAAGAGAAGCATGTTGGTAAAACCTTGTAAAAGCTAAATAAAATCAGCTTTTCTTTTTGATTCCAATTTTACTGCAAGTGGTGTAACTGTTGTGTATTGTGTGCAAGTGACATAGTTTTGAATGTAAGGTACCAATAACTTCTGACTTTAAAGTTTTAGCTAAACACTAGAATTAAATAGCAAGGAATCTGCTTTGATATGGCATGTGTTCACCTCACTCCTCCTCCAGAAAAACTCTCTTATATAATAGTTTAGATACACCCATTTTCTTGAAAATAAGACCTTTAATTCTTTCCAGTTTGGTATTTATATGTATGATGAAATGCATCTCTGAAGGAAAAAGCTGCATTGTCATATGAACTGCTAAATTACTCTAGAATAGTCATGCTTTAAAAAAAAATAATAAGAAGTCAAGGAATTAGCAAATAAATGGCTACTATTCCTTATAAAGATAAGCTATCTTTCAGCTGGAATCAGACATTGGGATCTTTGGCTATTACTATTCGGGCTGCTCAACCACAAAGATTAGAAAATACCTGCCGCACCTGATGAGTTGGGGAAAGCATGCATTTTTGGCTATTGAAGCAGCCTTGCTTTCTCCCCGCCTTAGAAGTTCTGACTCTTCTGCTGAAACAAGGTGTGTGTTTGGAGAAGATATACTGGATAAATTGTCTGAGATTAATATTTTGGCCAAACTAATTGGAGCCACGTTGATCATCTGGTTCCTATGCCATTTTCTTCCAAGTCAGTGAAAAGATTTTGAAAGCTTTTGGATGTCACCTGTATGTCTAATCTGCAGTTGCACTTATCTTTTTGCAGAGGGTTGATCTATGGGGGGGAAAATGATAAAGACTCTTGGGCCCACCATATTTCAATGCAATTTTACTCTAAGTACTACATAACCACAATATGAAGATTTGACTAAATTCTGTATGGACTTAGAGATGGAATTTGGTTAGTGTTGTGAAAAAAGAGGAGTTTGGTATAGGGAGACTCTACTGAGTGGTCACTCTTAACACACTGAGTTGCTCTGAGATAGACACATTTTTGATGTGCTAACTAAACAGCATTTTCAAGCAGAAGAAAAATCTGGTGGAAATTAGCAGGACAGTTCTGTTCCTTACTTGTTCTTTACAAAGCCTTTACAGAAAAAATAAAAAAACCTGCTAATGAGTTCATGCTCTATTACTGTTTCACAGTTGCAGTGTTGAGCATTTATGTATCTATTCCCACTTAAAATGCTGCTCGTAATATTTTGAAAACACGTAGAATTTTTATTAAGAAGTAATTCCCTTGCATTTGTCGAAAATAAAAAATAACTTCATAAACAGTATGTGGATGCTACTGCTTTTGCAATTATAAGTCATCTATCTAGCAGTAGATGTGTGAATTTAAATTTCAACTTTCCCTTACTGTGCACAGCAGTAGAAAATGCAAATCTATTAATTCAAATAAGCATCAGAAAAATCCTTTATGGAGAGAAGTTCCTTACCAGGAATTTTTTGGACTTTCTAGACTACAAGCTTCACTGAGGGGACAGCAGCATGAGAACCGCTTTACAAACTCTTCCTTTTGAAGTTTTCTAGTTTATTAAAAGTCTTCTAGAAGAAAGCGAGCTCCACGCGGGTGGATTTCTTGCAGTTTGATGGACTTTCTCTCCTGCAGCCTGTCTGCCAGGCTGCTTTGGCCTTGCACACTCTCTGTCAAGTATTCTTTCTGTGGGCCAGGTTATGCCTCATGATAAAAGTCAGGATTTTATTTCAAAGTAGAACTAAACTTCAAAATACAAAATTGTGTTTTTGCTGGGAACTGATATATTCCTGGTTCTAATGTCAGCTGTTTCCCAAGTATTAAAATGATCTAAAGCATATGTATTAGAGGTATAGAACTCACCTCTATTTTGAGCTAGCTCCATTGTGTTAGTGGTTGCAGAAACCCTTTTTCCTAACAGAAAACAGTATATTTGCCTCTGCCCTGCATGAGATAAATCCTTGTCATAGAAAGGGATTTTTGTTTGTTTGTTTTGCTAGTGAGCAAGTATAAACAGTCATAAGCTTTTTCCCTTTGTGAAGATAGCTGAAAATTTGCACAGACTTCATTCATAAAACTGAAGAGGCTAATTTCCAGGTCATAATCAAACATTATTGAGATTTGTTTATTAATTTTAGTAATTACTTAGGAACTTACCAAGGAAGCTAGAGACATCAGCAAGTAAGCCAAGTAATGGTGGTTCTCCCCAAAAGAGTCTGCAAATAAGTCATGGCAAGTAGCAGACAGGAATGAAAATAACAGGGGAGGCGTAGATTGAGGTCCAGATCTGAATCAATTTTGTTTTACTTATTTTTGTAATTGGAGACTTTTGAGAGCTTAGAAAAATGAACTTCCTATGAACTCTGAATTCTTTGAGTGCCCAATGGCTTAGCTGTAAGGCTCAAGATGTACAATTGCAAAGACTAAATATATTAGTGTGTCAAGAAACATCACTTGCATTTTTACATAGTGTTTTCATCTTCATGTATCAAGAGACGTTCCTTGAGATCTGAAATAATCATTTTGCATTGGTCCTTAGGAAAAAAAGTAAACTTAGGAGCAAATGCAAGTTTCAGGTCCTTCTTGTTTGGCTGCTATGGAAATCTAGCACAAGGTCCAATACTCAAGTCTAGCAAAGTCACTGTAAGATTACAGCATCAATATTCTTATTACTGGTAATAAATCCTATCTTCAGTAATGATTAGTCCTTGACCTTGTGTTCAAATATTGTGTGGGGAGAAATGAACTCTTTAATTATGCTTTAGTTTCCGTAGGCATGTGAGTGGGGGAGAGGGAAGTGGTATGCTCATCTTCCAACTGTGTGGGCTCTAAGTTGTTGTGAGACGCTTTCCTAGTAGACAGTATTTAGTGGGACTTCGAAGTTTTTGTGAAAATACAGAGCTATGCTTCTAAATTCATAAAGGTAAAAGAGAATTTTTCTCTCCTTGTGTCCTTAGTATAGAGACCTTCAACACTCTGTTTTAAAATTAGGGAGATATAAAGTAAAATCCTTCAGTAGTTTTCACAAGTAGTGTAATACAAGGCAGATCTAGGAATGATTAAAAAGTTTCAGGATGTTAGCAGGCTATAAAGGATCCCACTCTCCTTTGTGAATCCAGAAAATTGAGAAAGCTCTTTCTCAAAAAATGTCTGCCTGAAATTTTGTAGTGCCAGAACTTGGCAAAAGACAAATGAAATCAAGACCTCTTTCTTACTAATTTTTTTTTTCATACAAATGCCTCCTTACAGATAAGGGGGACAGAACTGATATGTATATAAAACTTTGTGAGGATTATTTATACCACACTTCCCGAAATAAATTTAACATGAAGTGCTAGAGTTGTATCTTCAGTCTAGCTTGGAAAGTGGTAGGATGCTGGCCCAGCAATTGGAAAAACAAGTACACTTTTTTCTTCTTTTTGTGCTCCTCACAAACACAAAAGTTTAATTTACCTTAACTTCAGTTTGTTTATTTTCTGATTCTGGAATACAAGTTCTTACCCACAATAGTATTTCATTTATGTAGAAGAAAGAAGAAGAAGAAAGTATAGTGTGCTAGTGAATGCTTTCTCCGTGTATCTTTTAAATAGTATCTTCCAGCATAAGATAGAATAATATGATGATAATTTGTCTTTTCTGTTCACTTCTAAAAATGGTAGTTGCAAGTGATTCAGGAAAGGATTTTGAATGGCAGAAGTGTGCCAGCCTTATGGGTGGAAAAACCTCTGACAATATAAAGTTTATTAGTTACTCTGGTATGTTAATGGTATGTTAATGAGGCTTGTGATAAGCCATCTGAAGCCCATTTAGAGAAATGAGTTAGAAATATTGTGAAGATAACACTAAAGGCATCTGGCCCTGAGCAACCTCTATGTAGCAGATGACACCATGAAAGTCTTAGCTGTGTCTTGTCATTGTTCTATCGATAGTCTCCTCTGGCTTTTTTTCTGAATGCTGTATGCTTTCAAACTTTGTCAAGTCTGGTTTATTCATGTACTCCCAAACTGCAGTTTAAGCTTGCTTCGTTAAGTATATAATGGGCAGGAAAGCCTGATCTGCTGGATCAGGATGGTACTTCATTGATCATTTGATTTGCCTGTGCACTTAGTTTTGACTGAAACTCAGTAGTATATACTTACAGTGGTAGGAGTATGGTGCCCTTGGAATATAGTAGGACACTATATTCCAGTGTCTAGCTCACTTAGTGAGCAGTTCCAGTGTCTAGCTCACTTAGTTTTCAAGGCAAATAGAAAATAAGATCCAATATAGTAATTAAGGTTTGTTAGGTCTAGATCATACCGATATTTTGAGGGAGTTAGAGAATCAGCAAGTACCAACCTGAATAAACTATTTCATGGGGTGTCATCGAGGGCAGGGGGGGGTGGAAATAAAGACTAAAACAGAGTTAATGGAACTGTTCTTAAGTATGAAGTGGATTTACTCTGAGATCACCAAACTTGAAGGAAAACCTGAGGAAAAAGTGTGAAGGAAAAGGAATTAGGTTGCTAGTGCAGCTTTTTTTTTTTTTTTTTTAAGGATCCCTCCTCGGATTCACACTTTGCATTATTTTCTTGGTAGAAAAAGTAGCTGTGTGCTCATGGTACGTGTTTGTGCATGTGTCTTAGATGGAGCACAGGACTGTAATAAAGTTCAGTAAAACTTAAAAGAACAAAAGACAAGGGCATGAGCTTAACCTAATCCATGAATTTCTGCTATCTATCTGGAACTTTCACCAAAATGAAAAAGGAAAAGGACTCAAGTGGTGTCGGATGAAACAGAGGTAGTATTGCTGACATCATACAGAGAGGTCAAAACCTGGCTCTGGTATTGGCAAACTTCCTTTGAAAGGACAGAGCTGTAGTGAATGTAGAGATGGCTGCCAATGGTAATGGGGGAGGAACATCTCATAAGGGGAAAAAAAGAGAAAGCATGGATTACTTGGCTAAAATCAGTGCTGAAAGGGGTTGTAATTTCTCTGTAGAAAATTAATCAACAGAAAATTCAAGGACTGGAGTAAGTAAGGAGGGTGGGAAGAAGCGGTGGGTGGGGGTGGAAACTATTAGTGTAGTGTCTCTGTGAAGACGAATAACTATATCCCAGTCATGAATGAATTAGATGGGAAATTGTTTCTAACTATTGAAGTCCTTATGGGGCTCACTAATGGTGGAGGACTGTATGAATATTGAGTGTGTGTATATTATATAGGAATATCCTGAGAATTTTTCAAAATGCAAGTTGATTTAGTTTATGAAAAAGACTATATAACATGTTTTCCACCCTAGCACCATTTTCAAGTGTAGCACACTTGCTCTGTGAAAAGACAGAATACATCATCCCACACTACTCTCCTTTAGGAGATTTTTTTTTTTTTTTTTGAGCACAAATGGGACCAATTAGCTTTACTTTCTCCTAAAATACTTAGGCTCTCTGAGACTCCAAAGAAAGGTCAAAATTTCTATGGCAATACTGTAATCTGTACAGGAATCTAGAAGGACTTTTTTTTTTTTGGATTTTTAGTGTATAACTTCAAGTTTCTTAATTTATGTGTATGTAGATATCATTATTACAATTACTGCCTTATTTTAAAAGAAACCCTAGCACCTTTACTGTTTCCAATGCCTAGTCTACATCTAACTCTTTACTGGCAACTTGTCTGACACATTTGAGCTTATTATGCCTCTAGATACATTAAATAATGCCTGGAGACTTTGCAAATTCTTTTATATATATCTAAATATATTCTGTGGAAAAGCAAAATATTGAGGAAACTCCACATGCAGAGGTAGAAAATAAAGCTCTTCAGTCTTATGTAAAATGACCTCAGAGCTGTATGATACTGTAGCCTATAGTATATTTAAGCCTCTACTAACTTGTTTCAAGCATTTAGTCATTTATAATTACTTTATTATTATTATTATTATTATTATTCATGAGTGTTTTGTTGCTTTCCTGTTCTATCTGTTTTACTCTCTGAAGCTATTTAAAGCAATTCCCTTTATTGATTTAAAGCTGTCTCAGAATATTCAGCAGTTGATGTGAGTTTGATGATAAAAGATATCTTAAATTCAAGATTTTCTCGTTATTTCACTTGTGGTTCAGGCAAGGAAGCCAACTGGCCACTGGCACAGCATATGATTTTAAGTGTGAGTGAGGCTGTAGCAACAATGAGTCACACATGTAGGAAGCTTAAGGAGACAACTGTCTAGTTGTGGTGGTGGGTAAGTGCAGCGTTGCTGTAAATGAAAAGTACAGGACACAGACCATAAGTGTGAGATGATTTGATTTAGGAAAGGGGCAATGTTCATCCCTTTTTGTATTGGACAAGGTCTTAGTAGCATGAGAAAAGCATTTATACACGTGAGTTATGCAGGGGAAAAAATAAATGATTTACTTCCCCCCCCCCCCACCCTTAATTGGATTATTTTTACTTCGGTCACAGACTTAACCATTGGTGAAAGCCATCGGTGTCTTTCATGCATCTCCTAGCAATTCCAGCATCAAGTTAGCTCTTAGTCTTTGAGAAATAATCAGAGACATTTTTAAAACTTATCTGCATAAAATCTGAAATTATAACACAGAATCAAGGTGTTTTCCCAATTTCTGCTATAACTAAAGCAGAATAGATAAGAGAAATCTTATTTTTCTTTTTCAGGCAAATATCATAAGATGATTAAAGAAACAAGTGATGGTAATTGTTGCTTACAATCCAATACTTGAGTTAAAATTATCAAGGCAAGGTAGAATTATATATTAAGAAAAATTCAGGCTGTATGGGTGGTTATTGGTTCTAATATATAAATGAATAAGATGAGTGCTGGGGAAAGAAGGCCTTTTGCTAGGCAAATGAACTTTGGTATTTTCTGCTATTTACAGCAAATGCATGTTACAGAGAGGTCTAAAGTTGTAGAAAGAAGCCTTATAAGCTTGTCATTTCCAAAGTTCACATTCAAGTTCATGTGATGAGACGGTCAAAGGTTCAAAGTCACTCTGGGGATGGCATCTGAGTTTCAAATGCACACTCTGTGAATTATCCATGAAAAGTACTGTAGCTGTCTTTGCAAAATGCTTTTAGTTTGACATGCATAGTAGGAAGTAGGCACTATTTTTTTTTTTTAACATAGTTTTCTCAAAGAATTTCCCCTGGAAATGCAGTCCAGCCAACCAAACAGAAAATGACTGGGTGGTTGTGCCACTACTCTTAAGGTATGAACTTTATATGAGGTTAGCAGGTGTCCTCGTAGGAGAAAGAGGGTGGGGAAAAGTATATTCCTTTTCCCTTAACAAATGATACAGCGATGTACTATGACTTTTTTTTCCCTTTCAATCTTGGCTAGAATGCTTCTTCTGAACCCTATTTCACACAAGAAATGGAGTCTCAGCCCTAACAATTAATCTTCATTTTTTTAAAAGCAGAGATTTTACCTCAGAGAATGAATGAGTAATTCTAAAAGGAGATTCAATTAAAGGTTTAAGTAGATTCATCCTGATCTGTTCCCATTGAGTTCATCACTTGGCAGCAAACCGTAGGATAACCTGTTCAGCTGAAATGCCCTTCAGAATCTGCTTAACTGTCTTCAATTAATACAAACTTATTGGACAGCATTACAGTTAACAACTTCAATATAATTGTTTCTTTCTTTCTACTATCATTTGACTATGAAAACATTTAATGTAATCTGGGGTTATATTGTTCTGTTCATAAAATACTAGGCAATTAACACAGACTCCTTAAACTGACCAAACAGACTCCCCACCCCCTCTCAAATCGCAAGTTTTAACCTATTTTGACTTCTCAGAAA